>NW_024096554.1:0-732500 GCF_016545835.1 Crotalus tigris | reverse complement strand
GCTAATGGGCAGAAGCAGGCAGCAAGCTGTTGCAGGCCAGAGTTGTGTGTATCATTTGCCTGCCTCTAACCTCCTTAAATAACCATTTGCCCTTAGGTGCAGTGTAGAATGCTGCCTTGTCATTCCTGTTGAAATAAGGTTAATTTGTTAGCCAGGTCACCATTTACTGTAAACATGGAATGGGTGGAGATATTTATCCTGCTTATTGCCCCCAGTCATAGAGCTCAAGATGCAGTCAATAGAAGACTCAGATGGACTCCAGAAAGCTATTGCTTGCTTAACAACTAAACATAAAGAGAATTATGTCAGCACACAAGAAACAAGCCATAGTTCTGCAATACTTTTCTTAGAATCAACCAAAATAACATCAAACAACATACTCATATCTGAAAATTCTTTATTTTCCATCCAAGATCTGTAGATAGTTAAATAATCTGACTTGCTCCCCTGTATTTTTCAGATCACAATAAAATGGCTAGGTTGCAATTTTTTGTTAAACTGCAGAGAAATACAAGAGGCATATCATTGGCCCTGGTGCATACAGATGTTTAGGTGTTTTCAGATTTTGCAAGGGATTGTGTTATTTCAGAACATGCCAACTCCATTTGAACAACAGCAGTTCTGGGTCAAAAAAAAACCCCACGAAATTTCCATTCTACCAAATAATTCAGCTTCTGTTACCACTATCAAATCTCTTAGAAACATCTGTTCCCAGCCAAGCTCTATGTGATGCAACCAGAAATAATTTGTCTGTGGCAATGTAGATTTGTCCAGACGTTCCTTTTGAATAATTTCTCCAATCTCTTGTATAGCAATCTTGTTCCCTCTGAGTGTTCTGGCCTTTACATTTTTATTGTAAAACATTGGTTTCCACTATGTTTTAAACAGTAATATAGTGGGTAACTTCAGTGCTTTTTTTCTTAAAAAAAAAAAAGCGCCAGAACTCACACATGTCATACAACCTGCCTCACCTACCCTACAAGATTCCATCCAAAAAAGGTGCTGAACTCCGTTCTGGGCGTTCTATGAGAAAAAAAGCCCTGGGTAGCTTTACCCTTAGATCAACGCTCTTTGACTCTGCATTCAGAAAGTGATAATTTGATAAAATAGTCTCACTGGTCTACAGATCCTCTTGTTCACTCAGATGAATGGGGCTCAGGAGATCAGTAAAAGCATCACTGATTTTAAAAATTTTGGAAGTATTTCTATCCTGCAAAACTGACATGGGAGAATTGAAGTGAGTGCACACCCATCAGAAGTAAACAGAAAAGGGGGGGAGGGGGAACCACAGTAGCAGAGCCCGATTATGTAATCTGTAAGCGAGCTGTGCAACACCAGTGTTATGTCATGTACTGTATTCATCACTAAGACTAAATAAAAATTTCAAGTAATAGGAGTGGTAGTAAATCACATAAAAGTGATCCAGCTTGGATTGCCCTGTTCTCAGTGTCTTTAGCAAATGATACATTTCTCTTCAACCTACTCTGATTGTAGAAGCCAGCCAGAAGTAGTCAGGGCCTTTCAGATTTTAGAGGTTTGAGGCTGGATGAAAAAAATACCTTTAAGCAGTGTAATTGAAGTAGAAGATATGGAGGATTCATTCCAGTTGTAAGATGCAGAGCTGCGTTTCTGAATCTTTTAAGCACAAGCTTTAGGATGCTGAAAGGAACAGAAAGGCGTTTACCTGAATTTTACCATACCATCCCTTTCAGTTCATCACACTAATCTACCTTACCCTTTCTTTGCATTTCCCTCTTCAAACCACTTTCCTTATCCATCATAATCAATGTGAATCTTTTTCCTGAAAGTATTTCCTGAAAGTCCAAGAGAGGGATTGCTTGTCATAACTTCCTTCCATCTATTCACTCTAAATTTTATTAAGCAAACACATTCTCCTGCATTTTTTGTTTCATTTGTGGAAAGGGGTTTCCTTTCCATTTCTTTTTTCCAGAGAAGAGAATATTGGTGATTTTTTTCATGGCTGGGAAATAGTGTTCTTGCACTTAGCCAGTTATCAGAAGGCCAGGAGTTTAGTGTCATTGCCCTGTCTTTCATTGCACACTTATCTCTCTAATGGTCTGCAGCTCCTTGGCTTCTCAGACTTCCATTAAGCCCTGAAGGAAAGACATATGACCACCATCAATCTCTCTTGCAGTGGGCTTTTTCAATTGAAAAGTGTGGGCAGATAGGAGGTATTAGAACAACAGAAAGATGGAGAACAGAAAAAAGGAATATCAGCAGATGCACTTACTGCCCTCTCCATCAATACCCATTATACAAAACACAAAAGAAATCCTCACAGAAAGGAGGCAGAAAAATAAACTTTTTCCACAAACAAGGAAAATGTCTGGAAACTGGAAATGGCACCCTTTCCCCCATTATCCAAGGCTGATCACGTTATTGTAGTTTCAGAGACAGAACATCCTAGAAGAGATTATCTTTGAGAATAAAACAGATAAATTAATAAAAACGATGTACTGATTATCCATGATGCTTAAAATGATTTTTTATAAGGTGATAACCTCACTCTGCATTATGGTATAACTGGCTCCAGAAGATGTCAAGGAGATACATCTAATTCAGCCTGCCTCCTCAGTATGCTATTTCTAAGGTGACCAACTGTCCTCCTTTAGGGAGGACAGTCCTCCTTTTGTAAGTTCTGTCCTCCCTCAAAAAATGTCCTCCTTCATGTCCTCCTTTTTGATATTTGAAGACTAATCTGCAGGGCTTTTTTTCCCCCTCTTAGAACGCTTAGAATGGTGTTCCGACACCTTTTTTTGATGGGTTTTTTTTCCAACTTTTGCATCAGCTGTGCTACTCCCACTATTGGCTTTCAAAAGCCAATAGGAATTGCTGCTGAACGCGCCAAAACACCCGGCTGGCAAACTTTGTACATGCAAGTTGTCTGTATTATTGTTGCAATGAATAAAATGTTTCTTTTATTTATGATATTTTTTTCTTCAATTTATTTGTGTCCTCCTTTTCATTGTAAAAAAGTTGGTCACCTTACTATTTCTATCTCCAGAAACAACAGTTGCAACAACTAATGCTTCATCTCCTCATCCTGTTTAAAAAAGGGAGCATTCATACATGCAATTTGACCCTTCTGGAAACATCAGAACTTCATAGTTCATTATACTAAATATAAGGACAGGCCCTCAACATATGGATTAATTAGAGATGTGTAATTGAATCATTATTCTGATGATGTATCAAGCAATCATAATATTCTCACATTTCCTGTACTGAAAATAATCCTTTATTATATTGGGTAGAAAACTATTCACTGTGTATTTGGATTTCTAAGTTCTCTATACCTTATCAAAGGTTCTTATGGGTCCTACTAATATGTAAAGGGAAGGAAGAAACTTAAAAATTGGTGGGGCTTGTTTAATCTCTTTCATAAACAAAGTCATCTAACATATTATGTGTTAACGTGAAAAAATAGTAACTCCTTTAATCCAATTAAATTACGTTACATTAAATTAAATACATTGGTTTTAAATTAATTATATTTACATTAATAAATCTAATCGCCAAAATAAAATTCATCCATGTTTTTATTTTAATTGTTTTAATGTAGTTATTTAATCAAATAAGGTGAGCCAGTTATGCAAGTACTTGATTAAACATTTAAGGTTAATTTGGACAAGCCGTACCCTATACAAAAGATTACAAAACTATTTCTAATGCTCTTAGGTTCCACCAATCCCCAGTTAGGTGCACAGCCTGAAATTGAGAAGACTTGGGGCGATAATTAATCTTCCCATGTTGAGCTATCTGGTCAAAATCACTCCCAAGCAAGGTGAATGAACCTCAGGACACTAACGGGCTACTGTATCTGCAGGGCCTTCTTACCTTGGCTGAAGCCAGTATTGATAGTCCTACCATTAGAAAAGTATGGCAAGATTAACAGGAGAAGAACAAAGTGTTTGCAAACTATGCAGAAGTGTTGCAAACTATGAAGATTGATGCTCATCTCTGCTTTGCTAAAAGTCCCTAAATGATCCTCAAGACTTCTAGAAGAATGTTTAAGGGACAAAAGAACCAAAAATAGCACTTTGGAGTTATATGGGTAGGTTGTGTCTGGCAGAACCCGAAAGCTATATTGCATAGTAAGATCTGGAGAGGTATTAAAGAAGTTTAATAACATGCTGTAAACATACTTCATATGGTTTTATGCACACTTGCTAAATTGTCATACATTGTATATTCAACTAGTCTTTTTCATCTGAATAAGGGTCTGCAAGATAATAGTTAAACAAATCTTTTAAACAAGAATAAAAAACATATCTTCTAAACAAGAATGAAAAACAAGAATCAGAAATTCAAAACAATGGCATGCAAAAGTATATATAGCAGCCATTAACTAATTGCCAAGGAGATTATTAGTCCAGAAAAAAAGGTATGTACAGAATAAATTTAAATATTATGCTGTTTAATTTGATAACTTGTGTGAGCCTTTACATCTGTGCAAATGAGATATAATTAGGCTTGCCTTTGGCTAGCTACAAACCTGCCCAGCCTGTTTTGTTTCTTATGTGCTATTGTATATATTTTGCTTATCCTGAATGCTTATGAGAAGATTGGAATGTATATTATCTCTTACAATCAACCCAAACTATTGTTTTGCAAGAATGCATCAAAACATAGATAAAGGTACCACAAATACATATACCATAGATTGTGAAATGTTGGGCACACTGCAATTTTATGGGTATATGTAACAGGGTTTGTATGGTATTGTAAACAAACCAACAAAGGATACTATGCACATACTGAAACAACCTGAAGAAAAAAAAAGGGAATATATAAAGCTATTTTTAGATTCTCACAGAGAAAAAAAAGTATCTCCTCCTAAGGTTATAAAATATAAATGCTGATTCAAGAAATAGGAGCTATTCTAATCTGAACAATTTTCCTTCGGCTGTGCATCACCCCAGCTTTTGAATGTCTTGTGTAGAAAAGGAAGAATGAGTTTGCAAAACATTTTTTTTACAAAAATGTGGGAATGAAAGTGAAATGTAATTAAAGTATTATTACAGTAACTTCTAATTAACATCATATGCGCTTATATAAACACTTACAGAGATCTCATCACATTGCAGTTGATTTCCAGGTTGAGAATCAAGTAAGAAGCATGTGACCAAAAACACCTCCCATCCCACTGTCTCATATTTACGACCTATCTATCTTTCATTATCTTTGACACACATACATGCACATGTCTCACAGAGGAAAGGGGGAGGATGCGGCAGAAAAGTGCCATTCCAGAAGTGTGTTGTTGGTAAGGAATTGAACCTAGGAGGATGTAGGGAAACTAACTGAGTTGTGAGGGGGTTGATCATCTGGAGGTGCAAATTGTATATAATGTGAAATCCCATATTTCAGAAGAGGGATGAGGAGTTTGGCTTTTTAGATATTGTTTGACTACGTACTACCAAGTCATTTTCAACTCCTGGCAACCATATAGATAGATTTTTCTCCAAGTCTTCCCATTCTCTCTCATCATTCAGCACACTGGCTGAGGCTGGTGGGACATTCACAAACATCCATAAGGCATTCCAACATCCGCACTCCTTTCCTTTTCGTCCTATCCAAGAGCTCTCCTTTCTTCCTCCTTCCACTATTCCTCCTCCCATGCTCTGTACACAATAAATGACACCAGTCTAGGAACCCTGGAGCATGAGTGCCTGCCTGTTTTAGTAGGTGAGGAACACGGATATTTCAGGCAGAAAACATCTTTCCTGAGTGAAAATGCTCATATAATCTGAGTGGTAAACTCATACAATAGCCTACAAGAAACACTGGAAGGAAGGTGGATGCAACTTGATTTCTCAAGGCATTAGCAAGTGGCAGGAAAGCAGGCAGAAGGGAGGATTTCAGGTATATACTTAGAATTATTTTAGATTTCATTGCTGTCTCCTGCTGTTCCAAACTGCTTCTGTGGCCTAGGAATGAATAGCTGAGTGCCAAAATGTGGGTCAAACTACAAATATAGTCCAGTGTATTGAATGCAGCTTCATACTTAACTCTGCTGGATTTTTTGAATTGCAAATAACAGCAATCAATGAAGGAGAATATTTGTAGCTCAGGGCTGAAATGATGGGTCCTTGGTGCTCTCTGAGCTTGGTTGTTTTCTTGCAGATGTTTCGTTACCTTAACTAGGTAACATCATCAGTGCCAGAAAAAACACACTGTGCTAGTCAGAATTTCTTAAACCATGATTTGTGGACAAGCCATAGTAGTAGAATGCTAAAACATCATGGGATGTTTCATGTATAAGCCAGAACAGACGATGATTTAGGACAGTGATGGTGAAACTTTTAGAGATCTGGTGCCCAAACTGTAACCCAAAATGCACTTATCACCAGGTGCCGGGTGGGCGTGGCCACAGTGGTCATGGCAGACTCAGTGGGCAGGTTCAGGGCAGCGGGGGCCAGTCCTTTGCCATCTCTGGGGCACAGCATGCGTACCCACAGAGAGGGCTCTGAGTGCCGCCTCTGGCACACGTGCCATAGGTTCGTCATCACTGATTTAGGATATGCGAACCAAAATTTTTATATTGGGATTTTTTACACTGCGAACTTCTGTCCTGAGGAAATCCAGTTTCCAAAAGTGATATTTTATTTTAGGAAGAAAAGCCCGTTGGTATTGTCACCATTTTGTTTCTTCAAGATTAAGGCAAATATGCACATTATGAAGGAAACACAATGATGGAAAATATAATTGGTATTAAGCTTGGCTTCCTGCAACTTTGTGGACGACATTCATGGTGGACACATATTTTTAGACAGTGTCCTGTCAACCAGGTTGCTGGGATTTCCACATGAGCACACTCAGCTGGCAAAAGATGTGGACAGATGATGTTATTGTCTATATGGTATTGCAAAGACTTCTCTCCTATGCTTACCACATAATCAGTAGCTTGCATCAGTACAATGTATTACTCGTACCAACTTCTCCCAGACTTTGTTTGCCATGTTTCAGAATGAACAGGTTTTTCTACCCTGAAGTTTGCCTCAACTATCTGCAACTCAGCAAGCCTTACAATGGTGGCAAGAAAAAAAAAAAACCATTCATTGCTAATTCTTCCCTGTTATGTCAGACAAATGAAATGGACATTACTATAGTAGAAATGGTGAAAGCTTATTTCAAATCTCCCCTTGCCCATTATATTCATTAGATAATCTATGTCACATACAGTAGTAGTGAAAATAAAATTAAGAGAGAGAAAACCTTTTATTTGGAGAAATGGCATGATAAAAAATTAAAATGACAACTGCTGTAAAATTACACTGACAAAAAGGACAAGGTCTTATGTGTTAGCAGCCATGTTTCAAATATGCGGGTTAGATCAGATTTAAATAGGACTAAAAATTTTAAGCTTTACGAAGTCTGGAATCAGAGAGGGACTTTAAAGAAAGCAGCTAAAACAAACCTACCCTCAATGTCCTGCTGATGGAATATGTTCTGCTTATGGATTTAATAATTTTTCATCCTTACCTCTATATTTGAGGCTGTTTCATGATTTCGTTCACTTTAGATTTCACCGTCATTTGGAGAGTTTGTCTGGAAGACTTGGCCATACAGTAATTCTAATCCACCAAGATCCCTCTACCTGTATTTACTCTTATTTCTACTGCATAATCCACTTACCAGGAAAGTGATAATCTCTCAACCTTTGATATCAGGATGAAAATAAAGTCTACCTTCTCCCCCAGCTGCAACTTTGTGTTTGTCACTGGAAATTGCACAAATGGCATCATCAGCGGCGATGCGTCCAGCAAGTTTGTTCAAATGTTATGCAAATTAAGTAAGGAGTGTATGCAAATAAACTCCGCAAATTAGGTGCGACCCTCTGTCTCACAATATGTGTTTTCCCCAAATGAGTCTCTCTCTGTGTTGAACTAATTGGCCATTTCAGGTGTTACCATTACTACAATTTGGCATGGGAGGTGCATGCATGAGGCAGGAGGAGTATTTTAATAACAAAGTCATATTTGATCCGTGGGGCAAAGCTGAAATGTATGTCTGGCATTGGTTGCAAGAGGGAAAGACAAAGATGGAAGGCAATGTAGCGAATGCTCCTGGGCCAGAGATGCTGCCAAATAAACCTTCTGACACATCTCAAACTTTCTAAAAATATGTGAATACATGTGAAATTAACAGGTAAAAAATGTTGGAAAAAAAAAGAGAGAAGGATAGACGAAGGAAGAAGGGAAAAAAGAAGATAAGGATACTGCACATCTATTTGTAGCCCAAAATATTAAAATTGTATATTTTTAGCTGGCTGAAAAATCTTCACATTTCTTATTAAACTTGGGTTTGATTAATATGTATACCGCTGAAATGCTTTTTAAAAAAGAAATAATAAATTTGAAAATAGACAAAGCATCATTAAAATACAACTATAGCAATAGCACTTAGACTTATATATCGCTTTATAGTGCTTTACACTAGAGAACTGTCTAAGCGGTTTACAGAGTCAGCATATTACCCCCAACAATGTTGGTTGTCATTTTACCAACCTCGGAAAGATGGAAGGCTGAGTCAATCTTGAGCTCATCAGGATTGAACAGTAGGCAGAGTGAGCTTGGAATACAGCATTCTAACCTCTGCACCACCATGGCTCCATATAAACATAAACTTTATTTTGCCTTTGCATTGCAAGTTTCACTGTCCAGCAGAGTCCTAAAATGTAGAGGTTTTGCTTCTGTTGGCATTCCTGATTCTGTTACTTTGGTCAAATTAAGAGCATATTCTACCCATGACCGTGAGGCCCTTTGTATGTAGGAGTGATCATTAATTAAAATGATGGAATTGTTTTAGTTATTTACTTCATTCTGCAAGCTACACTTGTGTTCCTGGAACATGCAGCACCCAAGCTTCTCATTTGCCTGTCAAGAGTTCCTCCCTTGCCCTGAAACCTGGAACTTAACTTGTTTAATGTTCAGGCAAGACTGGACCGACCACGCATGCATGTTATCTCTTGTTTTTTAAGGAACAGATTGGGTTATTGCTCAACCCAGGCAGCTCTGAACACATGTCTGGGATACTAAAAGACAAGCTTGTTTAGAATTACTTTGGCCAAGTAATTTATTGCAAGAGAACTTTATCACTGCCAGATCTCAGTATGTTACAGGCAGCTGATTCTTTTGCCAGGAGATGGATTGCTTTGTGTATGTAGTGTGTATATGAGCACTGGTCTGTAGGACAAACAAGTCCAGTTCTTAACTTCAAAAGCAGTTGAAGCCAATGAATTTTTTCATATGCAATGCATCGTAGGAGATCACAGTCATTCCTCAGAGCCACAGCAACTGTAGGGTGGGTAAGCCTATCAGTTATAGAGGAGCGCTATTTTGAGTGCCTTTTGGAAAATAAGGTTTCTCACTACCAGTGAACTTTTCTACCTACAAACACCTATGATGAAAGAAGGAACAGGATGGATTAGGTTACCAAAGCAATTTCTTCTACAGGGCATTTTTTTTTTCTAAATGCTGATACATCCTCCACAGAAAAAAATAAGGAGCTTACTTATGCACTGTCCAAAAGGAACCCAAAAGAAAGCATCTATAATGATGAACATTCTGCTGCCTAAGTTTTTATGTATCAAAGTTATTACAGCACCTTCTGTGCCTGCTCAGTCTGTACCCCTGGTGCTAAGAGTTAATAGGCAACTTCAAAGTGATGCTCTTCTTCCTTTCAAATCTTTACCTTTAAACCAGTGGTTCTCAACTTTTCTAATGCCGCGACCCCATAATACAGTTCCCCATGTTGTGGTGACCCCCAACCACTTATACATCACCAGGTGCCAGGGGCGTGGCCAACGAAAAGGGGAAAAAATGGTGGACAGCCTTGTTTGGCGACCCCCGTGAAATGGTTGTTCGACCCCAAATGGGGTCCCGACCCACAGGTTGAGAACCACTGCTTTAAACTGTCCCAGCAGAGGGCAACACTTCACTGACCATGGCTAATCCTTCTTCCATAAACAGTTAAGCAATGTGTTTATTTTAAAATTGACGAGTTATGCTGTAGTATCCAGATAGTCCCAGCCACCATTTTCACAATTGTATTTTGAACCAGCTATAGTAATTCTCTAATAGGGGTGTCAGCAGGATATGACCCAAAAAGTCAAGATGGTGGCTGCAATGGTGCATTTGATGAGCTGCTTATGTTTTATGTGCATTGCACATAGAATCCATATAAAATGCAGGTGGACCCTCAATCCCACCATTGTAGCTGCCATCTTGACTTTGTTGACCCCATTTAGTAATGTGGATATTTAACTTTGCTAGTTTGCTTATGTATTTAAACAAAACAATGTTGCAAATTTTTAGCATTGGGAGATGCTGCAAAAACAGTCCTGGGTTGCACATGGCTCATAGCATATAAGATTGCCCTTTCTCGTCTAAAGCAAGGGTAGTCAATATAAACTCTTTCATTTGGTTTGGATCTTAACTCCACAGCCCATTGCTATTACCTATGCTTATCAAACAGAAACTGGGATTGGAAAAACAGAAAATCCAGTATCCAAACCACATATTACTTTTTTAAAATCTAAAATGCCAAAGGTAGTTTTCTAAGCCTTCTTTAAAATTCCTATTAGATTCTACATAGACTTTTAAAACACTGTAGTATCAGCCTTTGTCAATGAGTTAATTCAGAATTATTTCAACCATGGCAGTTTTTAAAATCTTGCTGATGCATTGGCAGAGGTGCTTTTGCTCCAGTAATATTTCTGATGTATCCCCCAAGTGTGTGTCTATTCATTTTACATCTTAGACAATTTTTTCTTTTCACTAGTACAAATCAACAGACACAGTTGAGTGCATGATATACTGCATAAGCCAAAAGAAAAGCACAATGGTCTTATTGTGGTTCTTGCACCTTGCTGTCTAAATATCATGCAAAAAGATTGTAGCAAATGAACTTATTTTTATAGAACTAAGCACACCTCCTCTAAAAATAGGCACCACATGAAACAAAACAGCTAATTTGGGACCAGATCGTTTTTTTTAGACGCCAGAAAACAAAACATCTGCCAAGCAATGCACATCAAGAGGAATTTGGTCCATAAAGAGGTGCTTAATGCTAAAAGTTGCTGTTTCAAATCAACACTTCAAAGCGAAGTGGAATATTTTTTTCCAGCAATCTCCCCCAAAATAGAAAATAACAGGAAAATCACCTTTCTCTCAGTGCAAATTTATTGAAAATATATTATTCCATCTGATGGGATCAGAGCCTAATGAGATCTGATTATGGAAATGTAGGTTTCTTTGGATCAATAAAGGAATGGTCTAAGTACTTGATGGTCCTCTATCCTTCCTATTATTTTAATAGCCTTCAGAGAAGCAATGCTACTGTATTTTTAATTCTATGTTCCAAATTATTTTCTCTCATAGTTTATTTGCATTTTATATCATTAAGTCTTCTTAAACATCATAGGAAATGGCTTTAACTTCTCTTATCTGTTAAAAAAAGTGAACTGTTTCTAACACATATATTAAATTAGACAACATCCCAAGCCAAAGTTGACCTCCATATCCCTTAGTTGAAAAAAAACCTAGAAAAATATATTCTCTCAGCCAGAGAATTTTTGAGCCTGGAAGCTGATACGTACATATCTTACCTTATTTTCTATATGAACTGTCTTCAGTATGTTGATACCATCTCTATTCTTTATAGAAATGATGTCATCCTAGTTTTTCTAGTTATTTAGAATCAGTCAACAAATATACATGATTGATGTTTAAGAATAGGAATTGATTTTCTTGGCTTATATCCCAGAGATTCCAAGGACAGCCCAAAGTTAACTGATACATTTAAAATAACTTTAGATTAACAGAGGCCATACAACCATGATAGAAAAATCCATTAAAATAGAAAAATCCACTGCAGTCTTCATGGTCATATGATTGCAATTTGGAGACTTGGTAACTGGTGCACATTTATGATGACTGTAGCATTTCAGTCACATAATCACCATTTGGAAACTTCACAGCTGGCTTTTGATCAGTCAAATCAATGGGAAAGCTGGCAGGAAGTTGCGAGTTGCACTGATGAGATATGCTTAATGACCCACAGTGATTCACTTAACCAGCCAGAACTGACAAACTGATGTCATAAAAGTCACATGATGTTTTTTCACTTTGCAACCACATCACTTAGCGATGGAGTTGCTGATCCCAATAATGATTAGTAAATGAAGATATCTATAATCTAGCCAGAGAAAAGATACGTATTTACAGTATTTGTTTTCACTATGCTTGTAGTTCATTCAATAGCCAAAGAAACAGGGGAATGTCTGTTCCTGTTCAAAGTTTTCTAAGACTGTTGTGTTTGGATGGCTAAACTGACTATTTTTAGAAAACTGTGTATTTTTGCAGAAACCTATGGACCCAATACTCATATGCAGGAAACTGTGGGATGCTGTTACATCTAGTGTTAATAGAGTCCCTACAGGTAATCTTATATTTACTATCTCAGCTTTGAAGGGAAATGCTGATTCTTTCTTGCTGCCAAAGAGAGTTGATTAAAATACTTAAAGAGAGATGTGTAATTAACAACCAGCTTTGTGCTCTAATAGGCCCCTTTGCTCTAAACCCTTTGAAAAATTAATTAAGTGGCACTCTACCTCTTTGTGGTAATGTAGAGACATTAATCTTCCAGAAGGGGAACCTCAGGCATAGAAGAGTGTGGGATTTGCCCAAGACAAGCTATATCTTTGAGTGAGTTCCCAACTCCTTTCTCTAATTTGCTCCTTGTAAATTTTGAACTAATTGGATTCAACAGACGCAAAACTTACAGAAAATCAGAAAAAGCAGCCTTTATTCTCTTGGTATGTAGATTGACACCCATGCTGGATGAGAAGACTTGCAGACTTTTAAAACAGTATACAAAACTGAAAGAAAACTCTGTGTATTCTTCTCTTTGAATAATACCGGCCAGATTAAAAAGAATTTGCACTGGCATCAGAAAGAGCTTCAGAAATTTCTGGGAGAAAGAGGAAATTCTGCAGCAGAGAAGTAGCAAATAAAAACAATATTCTCTATCCCTGTTTTTATTAGACAGCTACTTTAAGAACATAGCAGTGCAGGTTCCAGAATTGACTGTAATGCTTCCAACGTGATTGATCTTGAGCTCTGTATTTTGCATGCTTCTCCTTTTAAATGTTTAGTTTGACAACTGTGGAGGTTCTATTTTGACCCAATTTTTGGAATTCTCTCTCAAGAGTGGTCTATGGACTCTAAGAACCATTTACCTATTTGTTCAATGGAATGGTTTTCCGCATCAAGTAATTTATTTATATTTGGGTTTATATTTTTAAATTATCTTCTGTTGTCTTAACTGCTGTTATATTTATGCTTGTTTTGATTATTTTAGAATAACAGAATAACAGAGTTGGAAGGGACCTTGGAGGTCTTCTAGTCCAACCCCCCCCCCCGCTCAAGTAGGAAACCCTGTTATCATTTCAGACGAATGGTTGTCCAATCTCTTCTTAAAAACTTCTGTTGTTGGAGCACCCACAACCTCTGGAAGCAAGTCATTCCACTGATTGTTTTGTCAGGAAATTTCTCCTTACTGCTAGATTGGTTCTTTCCTTGATTAGTTTCCATCCATTGCTTCTTGTTCTGCCTTCATTTTGGAGAATAGGTTGTCCCCCCTTCCTCTTCATGGCAGCCCAATATTGGAACACTGCTATCATGTCATCCTTGCTCCTTTTTTTCATTAAATCAGACATACCCAATTCCTGCAACTATTCTTTGCATCTTTTAGACTTCAGTCCCTGAATCATCTTTGTTGCTCTTCTCTGCACTCTTTTCTAGAGTCTCAACATCTTTTTTATATTGTGGTGACCAAAACTGGATGCAATATTCCAAGTGTAGGGTTACCAAGGTATTATAAAGTGGTATTATTTCACATGATCTTGATTCTATCCCTCCATTAATGTGGCCTGGGACTGCATTAACCCACATTTTTCTATTTTATCAAGTAGTAGGTTTTATCAAGTAGTAGGTTCTATTTTATCAAATGCCGTACTAAGTTATATCCACAGTATTTCGCTGGTCCATATTTTTGTTACTTTGTGAAAGAATATAGTAAGATTAGTTTGGCATGATCTGTTTTTGACAAACACATGTTGGCCTATGGTTATGATTTTGTTTGCTTCTAGGTGTTCACTGATTCATTGTTTATCTTTTCCAGAATCTTCCCAGGTATTGATGTCAGACGGATGGATCAGTCGTTTACTGCATTCATTTTTTCCCCTTTTAGAAGATATTTAAATCAGCTATGTTAGGTAACTTGATCAAACAGGAGAAAGGGATAATACAAACACTTTAAAAACCAAATGATTTATTTAACCAATTCAGCCTACAGCTGCCTCACTCTAGGTGGCTTACAATATAAGAAAAATACAAACAGCAATAGCTTACAACAGACAAAAAATTAGCGAGGGCCTGCACTAGAAAGCAAGAAAACCAACAGAGAATCATAAAGGACATAACAAGCACTGCGACTTCTAGATACATGGGGACTACAACTCCCAAAATTCACAAGCAGTAAACTGCCCATTCTTGTAAAGCCCTTAGTTTGAGAGACTCCCACTAACTTCTATCCAGTCACAAGTGCTTTTACAAATGGCATCCATACTGTTCTCCTCGAAAAGAAGTTCATAGTTTGAAGGTATCAAATAATTCCTCACCAATTCCATAATTGAATTCTGCACCCAAAACTATGGTGACTGAGCATATTTCCTATCCCTCAACTTGTGCTTCTTGATCCTAGAGTTATTATTTTTGGAAGACCAAGTGATCTCTATGTCCAAGAGCACTCTAGGTGAGTGCAGGTGAGAATTTTCTCTTCCTGGAGGTTAACTAACCCTAACCCTAACTGTATTTTAAATAAACCATTGTAAGGCTGGGCTAACCACAATGAACAGATTGAGATGCAAGAAATGAGAAAGCCTTCAAATGACTGTAAGGCCCAAGAGATTCATGGGTAGCTATCTTATTCTGAATCTTTTAATTCAGAATTTAATGTGTTTTAATAATGAAAACACATTAAATATAACTCACAAGCCCCAGCTCTGCTTGACCTTACTATTCAGTATCTAGCAACAGTTCTCCTGGGGTTTAACCAGGAGCTAATCATTAGAATGATACGTCTCTGAGCAACTTGACATAAGGCTTTCATATAGCCAACTGTTTAAGAATAAAGTATCTCACCTGACCCCTATCAATGAAATGAAGAAAGCCAAGGTTACAAAATGAGGTCTACTAGATCAGATCAAATTCTATGTATTGGTAGTTCTGCATTCTGACTGCACATGGGCCAAAGCTCATTAGCTGGATATTTGCCAGCCAACCCAACAATTTCTCTCCAGAGGCATTTTGGAATTGAAGTCAGTGGCAATCTTGATTAGTAGCTACTAACAAAATAAGCCTTGTTTTCTGTGCAAAGTTTCAGGTAATCAGTAATGGACTTTTATGCTCAGTTATGGCAATCAAGATAAATCCTCAGGTTCATAAGTCCAAAAGATACTGGATGATATAAGGATTTGGGTTTTTAATAATGAAAACACATTAAATATAACCCATGAATCTCAGCTCTGCCTGACCTTACTATTCAGTGTCTGGCAACAGTTCCCCTGGAGTTTAACCAGGAGCCTTTTCTAGATCTACCCGGAGATGACAGGAATAAATCTTGGGAACTTCAATATGTAAACAATGAATCATGGCTATATCAGGATCTACAGTAATTGATATGGCTTACAGATTTCTACACATTGCTTCATTGAGTGGTGTTGCCTTAACTGTTTTATCTCAGCTTTTTATACTGCAAAATGCTGAGATGATTGATAAAACCTATCAGCCAAAAGCCCAATGAAATTATTACAGTAAATTAGTCATGTAGACTTCACATTCTTTGACTATAGTTTCCATAGTCTCGTTTTTAAGCCCCTCTTACAATTATATCACACAATTGTAAATATATACCAAGCTGTGCTTTATGATGCTATCAGTGTAACCTCTCACCTACATTGGCCATACAACAGTATCCATGAAATAGCTACTCATGGAATCAAAATAAAGTAACTACTATGAATACAACTGACCCATGGTGTATGCTTATAAATCTTCAATAGAATGGCTATTATTAGCCTTAGAATAATTCTTCCTTAGGTAAATTATATCCTAATCCTAGATGTCAATGATTTGAGCAGGATTTGGAGGACTTGCAATTGAACATCAACTTGAACATCTACTCAGTAGTTGCTACTGTAGTATAGTAAATTTGTAGGAAGTCACCTAGGTATTCCAGGAATTGTAGTGCCAACACCTCAAAAAGACACATGTTTAGAGTATGATATTTTATATTGATTGCAGTAATGTTAACCACTGCAAGCTTCATGTACTGATGTCATCATGTTCCTGACTCAAGAAGTGTATTGACAATTTGGCGCTGTAAAGCAAAAATGAAAGGAAGCACTTGTCCCTTTGAAAACTCCAACACAGAACCCCCGTTTGTGGAATTCATACTCACTTAAATCAAGAGTTCTTTACACACAGTATTTGTTTTGGATATTTCTTGCTCTTTAGGCAGTTTCCAAGATGTCCAGCTTTCGTTTTGAATCGTGCAGCGACCTACCTAGCGTTAGGGGACAGGGGGCCTAAATGCAGTTTATGTGACCATCAGCAGAACGTTTCCGAACATATCATTTATGGCATCTGTAAACCTAGTAGGCAAATCAGCCTTCAAACCGAAAGAATAATTATTTATATTTTTTTAAGGCGAGCCACTTTTGGGTTCCATTTCAATTGCCATTTACTTTGCTAGGATGGCAGTATTTTTACACAAAAACAGACGGCCCATTGCTTTGCAGGCCCTTCGGGATCCATCCCTGTCTTGTCCGAGACTCTCTCTTCCTCTCCTTTTTAATTACTTTGAACCGCTGATGCGAAGGCAGAGTTTTTTTTTTTTTTCTTATGCAAACATAGTTTCCATATAGGCAGGGGGAGCCGTGCGCACCTAATTTCCTGGAGAGCTGCTTTTTCGAAAAAACAAATGTCCGGGCAGACGTAATTCTCAGCGGGAAATTCCATCTTCCGCCACCCCCTCCCTCCTTTCCCGCAACTCCGGTCTGGGTTGGGCAGATCTTTGACCCCGTTACGTTTCCGGCCCCGTTGCCTCCCGTCCTGGCGGCGTCACCGCTTCGCTTTCTTCTTCACGGCGTTGCAAGGTTGCATCAAGGGCCGCCCAAATTCCACAGAAACTCCTTGATCTCTGGGGCTTAGCCATCAGCCACGTCACTTTACTGGAAGGCAACCGACCCGAGTAACTCTGTCGCTGCGTGCAAAGCAGCACAATCAGCAGCAGCAGCAACAGAGCCGCTCCGCCTACAAGCTAGCCGGTTCTTACTGGAAGGGGCGTGGCTCTTGCAGCGAATAAGGGGAGGCTTTCTGGTCCGGCTCCAGAGGAGGTTGATCCGGGCCAAGCGCCCGACCGGAGCCGAAGGGAACATAAAGTCCCCCTCCCCTCGTTGCAACTTGTTTATAGTTTACGGTAGGCCGTCGGCCAGTATCATAGGAATATGGGTAGTCTTGAAGCTCCGGCCGGGCTTTCCTCCTCCTCCTTAAATGGCTTGCGCCACTTGGCGGTGGCTACGAACAAATCCTGTAGCTCCGCGCCGTAGGACTGCACCAAGGAGGGCGCCAGTCATTTGCCCGTTCGGAACAGAGCGTTCCCAGATGCTCTGTCTTGCTGATGCGATGTTCTTTTGTGCAATTCCAAGCCGATCCCGCGCCTCTTACTTACTTCGAAATAACAGCGAATTCAGGGCTTCGTGGAGTCCACGTGCTGGAGCCTTAGAGTGCAATTCCCAAAGGAAATCGGGCTCCCTGAGGTCAACGGGGAAAAAAAATGCTTTGCCATAAAAATAACACGCACGCAACTATTCCGTTGAGTTTTTATCTGTCAGACGAATAAACGCCAGCGGCCGTCAGCCGTTTTTCCCATAATTTATGAAGAGCGACAGTAGCAATACATGTATAGTACAGAAATGAATCAGGTCTGGACAAGGAGCTGCTCCGGATTGTAGAGTCCATATTCTAGGACTCCGGGTTGTAAATGGAGCAGGCGAGCTCAGGAAATTATGAGATCTGATGATCGCACCTCAGAAGCCTCGGATATTAGATTATATGGCAAGAACAATAATAATGCCTAGGGAGACGGGGGAGTCAATGGGATCCTATGCGGTATGAAGCTCCAGCAACGCTACTTGGGATCTGCTCATGCCCTTTTCGGATACTCGCGTTGCTACCATGTTTACTGGAAAACCCTCCCCATCTTTTAACATCCCATTTAAATTCAAATTTTCTTTTAGTAAGCCTCGCAGTATTCAGAATGCAACTTTCCCCTACTCTTCCCCACCCGTCCTCCTTCCTAGTCGCCCTCGAGTTATGCCTTCGCTCCCGCGCAAATCAACCTGCCCCTAAAAGAATCCGGGGTAATCAGAGACGCTTCTTGAAGCCGCTTTTCCCGCCTTTTCTAACAAGATTCGTCCCTTTATTGAGGTATGATTTGTGGCAGGCGAGCAGGGAATCCCTCTCTGAACGCGTCATTCTAACCAAGGAAACCCGCGCTCACGTAGTACAACGCAAATGACCATCTTTGGCAACCGCGACCTGCGACAATGGAACAGACTAAGCCAAGATGTGGGGGGAGAGAGAGAAAAACCATTCCGGACCAGGCAACGGACTGTCCAGTCGAGCGGCATGGCGAGTGGGCGTGAGATTGCCTGCCTACTCGCCTTCTAATCGTCTGCGTTCAGTAAACTGGGTCGGGTTTAATGGGCCGACCGATTTTGCCCTCCTCTCTCTCCTCCTCCTCCCCTACAAGTGGGAGGCTCCGCGTCGCGAATGGGGCGTGGCCAAGTTGCAAGTTTGACGCTGGAAATCCACATGGTACAGATCTTAAGAAGAGGAGATGCAATGAGGCTCGGGATTTGAACTAATGCCATTACACTGACTCATCCAGGGAGAGTAAAGGAGTCAGAGAACAAGGATACTAAGCTAGAGAGGCGCTTGCTCAAGGAAAGAGAAGGGAGGGGGGTACGTGTAAGCAGGGGGACAGAAGAGCTCGCCTTCACGACCGAGAAGGGCAAAATCAAGAGCTAGATCGATCATTCAGTTGATTTTTTTCAACAATAAGTAAATAAAGAGCCTCAAATCCCGGGCTGAGTCATCCAGTCCAGTTCGAGCAGGAAGACGGCACTTTTCTGAAAGGCTTAATTATACAGGAGGCAACGATCCTCCTTAAAACTACAGAGAGATCAAGACTTTGATACCAGTAGGCAGGCAAAGTGGAAGGAAGGGAAACAAGACACGTCTAATTTTCTTTAGAAATAAAGACGCATTTGGAAAGAGAACTCTCTTTTTTTTAAAGCTTGTTCATAGTTATGCTGACCTTAAGAGACTCAGTGATTTGGCTCTACAAGGAGTGAATTTTGCATTCTTATACGTGGGAGGTTTGGGGTGGTTTTGTTTTTTTAATTCCACACAGTCCTGTTTTGAGAGAGAGAAAAATCAGGACTTGCTTAAAATAGAATCAAAATCCAAACTGCCAGCTGCATCCGTCTCCACCTGAGCGCGCTTGAAATCTAAGGCATCAATTATACGATTGGAAACAAGACAGGAAGGGACTGAACAAGAGGGAACAACAACTAAAAAGATTTTTTTTTTCATTATTATTTCTCTCCTGCTTGTACCTCGGACAATGTACCAGGACTTTCCGGCAAATTTTGATACCTCCTCTCGGGGTAGCAGCACTTCTCCAGGGCATCCGGAAACTTACTCGAGCATCACAACTCAACAGGTAGGGGCCAGCCCAAGCACCTTGGTCGCCAAGTTGCTAAAATCCGGTTCTGACATCGAGGCTCTCCCTTTACCAGGACGTGCGCTTTCTCCTCTCTTAAATTGATCCTCTCTCCCGTTTGTGATCCCGTAACAGCAATTTGTCTGGGAGGGGGAGGGGGCACTTTCTTTCATTTTATTATACTGTGGCTTTGCGTGATTCGGGTCGCTGTTATCATGCTGATTATTATTTGCTTTTCCTCCCCCTCCTCAGCGCCTCTCCGTCGCACGCTTCTCCCCCCCCCCAGGCGATCTATGCCCCTTCCCTCCTCCGCGGCTCGCAGCAACTCCTTAATCAAATAGTAAAGTTCGCTAACCACACCCAGTCCACCTCCTGTGTGCGCGCCTGGACCTCTCCCTCAGTCGGAGATTAGAGGGGAACAGCGGGCGACGCGTCTCCTTTGGCCTCCAGTCCAATAGCCGCCTCTCTGCGCGCTCACACCTTAAAAGGAGGCGGACACGGCCGCGGCTTTTCAATAGTTGGGGCTGTTGCGGGTGAGCGCGAACAAGTCCTTGGAAGTGCAAGGCAGGAGACAGCGAGAGAGAGAGAGACCCTTGGAAGTTGGTAGGCAGGAGACAGCCCGATCGGAGTGACAAGCCCAATGCGACCCTGAGCCACCGATTAGGCGGCGCGCCGGCTAAGTAAGCAGGGTTGGGGGGGGGCGGTCCTCTTCCTTGCCTTGTTTTCCTTTTCTTCCTAGGAAAGAGAGCTTCGCGGTTCGTCCGTCCGCTCGCGATCCCCTCGCCGGGACTCTTTGAGTTCTTCCCAACCACAGCCCTGTGCCCCTTGGGCGGTTTTGCTTTCCGCAGTTTGTGCTGGCCTCTGGTGGAGCCAAAGGCTCTGAGACAGAGGCGGGCGGTGGTGTGTGTGTGTGTGGGGGGGGGGGGTTTGCTTTGCTTCTCTTGGCTTCAGGGTCTCTTCAGGGAAATGTATCTTCGGTCCATTTTGCTCGTGTCTCTTGAGGTCCTCCAATGGGGAGTCGGAGGGAAGGCGAGCCTTTCTGGGCGAAAGTCTAAAAATCCAGGGCGAAGAGAAAGTCCGAGGGGCCATCTCAATGTACATGGCCATATGCGCTCGAGCGAAGGGGTGGGTGGGTACGACGGTCGGCGGCATGTTTTTTCTCGGAATGAAATATCTAATTGGGAACAAAAGAGAGGAAATCATGAGTAGCCTTGTGGAACTGTTAACACAGGTTTCCACTGGCGTGTAAACAGTATAAAAGGGGATGTGTGGGCCTAGCTCTTCAATCATTGCCACTGGGAAAGAATGCCAAAACGCCTGGTACCTCAGCTGAAGGTACTTGGTTTCTTTTGTGGACTTTTAAGAGTGCAAAGGAGGAGATGAACCAAGTCCGTCTTCAGGTTTACTCAGTAGAGCCACTCCCCCCCCCCCCAAATGAGCAGTTTGCAAACAGCAAGCTAAATGTAGGTCTGGTCATCTATAATGTTTTCTTGGCTTGACTTTTCCCCTTATGGTGTTTCCAAAAGTTCAGATTTTGTGGTTGTGGGGTGAGATTACAGAGTAGAAAATAATCGGCTTCTGGGGATGGACCATAAGCCAGGAATCCCCGACCCTTTTAAGCATTGGGCACATTTTAAGAAAAATTTATATATGTTCTTAACAATTTGAAGAGGGCAATAGGACTTGCACATTTATAAATGTCCACCAAGATAGTTAGGGCAAGTCACAAAATTCCTATTTTACAAAACAGAAAATGTAGGTTACCTATGAACTTTATCTATGAAGGCAAGAATGAATTCTGGACCTCTAAACACAAAATTTCTGCTTTGAGCTCATAGTCTTTTACTCCAGTACCCATTTCACAGAGGACAAATTGAGGAGACTTAGGCTGAGAGATAAGTAACTTTGCCAAATGAATACAGTGCAGAGGTGTGGTCTGAATGTCAAGTGCCAAAACACGTATCTGCCTGCACAAAGCACAACAAAATACCTTTTTTCCACATAATGCAAACAGGTTATGTTTAAAGAAACACAGAGATCATTATACTCCCACATAGAAGAAAATCTCAGACAAAAAAGTACACCACACCAAAACATACAAATGAGCTAACATGCTTATACTGCATCACATGATTATGTTGGAAACTAGTGCTTTGCTTTGCAGCAAACTATTTTCCAGCAGAAAACTAATGTTTGAATAAAAAAATTAAGATTTTAAAATTAGGAGAGGCAGTGAGCCTTAATGTTTCTAATCTGTGAGCCCAGTGATACCCACATTAAAGGCCAAATAATCCCAAGGTAGTTGAAGCTCACCTGGACCCTTGTGAGATTAACTCAATCAGAGTAAAAGGTCACTTAAATGACAGAAACTGAATGAAGTCACTTGAAATGCATGTGACTTTATGGACAGATATATTTTCTTTATATATCATTCCTCTATTTCTTATTGCTAAATTTCTTATTTAATAAATACACGTTTAAGGAGAGAAAGGAAATTACGAAAGGTACCAGTTCTTGGGAACAGTCCAGGTCTTACATGTCTGTTCCCAGGAGAAGCCACAATGGGAATCTCCTTTGAACTGCTTCAGTTCCTAAATTCCTTCAACTGAAATAATAGTTTTTAGGGTTTGGAAAAAATAAAACAAAAAAGAGACAATGTTTTCAGGAAATATAGTGCCAGCTCTATAACTGACAGGACAGAATTAAGCAGTGCTTTAAAAAAAAAAAAAAAGTGCTAGAACTCACACATGTCATACAACCCGCCTTGCCTACCCTACAAGGTTCCATCCAAAAAAGGTGCCGGAACAACATTCTGGGCGTTCTATGAGAAAAAAAGTCCTGGAATTAAGGATTTGGAATGAGATGGTAATGTATTTGTAATACCATTGTGCAAATCTAGAAAAATGGAATCTACAATGACCTCTAGAAAATTATTTAAAAGTTCCAAAGAAAGATAGATTATTTTCATTATAGTTGGCCTATGGGAAGGATCCTGGCAAATTGTATGTGGGCAAAATTAGGCTATACTTTTTAATGTGCTGATTTTAGTTTTCAAAATTGGGAATGATGCGTCTGAATTATTTTTGTTTTTTTCAGTGTCTGAACTGATTTTGTAATTAGGATGAAAAATATGAATCAAAAGTTGTAAAAAGGGGGGAAAGATTGCTTATTTAGTGATGGGTTTACAGAGATAATACACTTCTACCTCACTCTTTGGAAATAAGAAGTTATCCCCTCCCTTTTCAAATACCAGTTTTCAATTTTCCAAGATAATATTTCTAAAATGCAAAATGTTTCCTTAATATGTAATTTGTAATGGCTAGCATTTTTTTACTGTGACACCAGCCCCCATTTTTCTGTACTTTATTTGGTAGAAGTAGATTTGCAGTGGACAGAATTTGTAGGATTATAAATATTTTCAGTCAAATTTCCAAAGAACCACATGTCTCTTTCTGTGAATCTGAAATCAAATTGGTTTCTGATTCTAGATTTCCTTTTTCTACCGTTGTACAAACAGATTGTCCATGTGATTTTTAGGATTCTAAAGAGGCTGCAATACTTTGTGTTTGAATAGGTAGAAATTACAACTCTGACCAGAGTAATCTTGATTGAAATAATTACATTTACTTTCCAAAATGGGCTTAATGTTAGTGTTATTAACTTGATTTATAATTTACCTTAACTCAGGTTGTCGAACTAGACATTATATGCACAAAGCAAAATGGCTTTTTCCATTCAAAATCCCATGTAGGATTGCATATTTATTTTTTAATTTCAATATGTTAATGATGGCAGAGGTTTTGTATGTTTTTGTAAATGCAGCTCAGCACTTTCTTTATAATCCCATCTAATAAATAGCCAGCTACAAACCCAATTTACTGAAAAAAGCATTTTTGCAATGGATTGTAAATAATTTGTTATATCGAAAAAATGTAAAGCAAGAAGAAAATGTTTTTTCTAGATTAGGCACAGTATATTACTGTCTTTATTGCTGTATTGCAAGTTAGTGGAATCTGTCAGGTGAATTCTACTTATTAAAATATGGATTTTCTTTCTCTCTTCTTTGCAGCTCTTCTCTTTTATTCTAGCTGGGATCATTTTCCCTTCCATAAATTCTAATGCTGTTTCGTGAAGTGTTTCAATCTGCTGAAATGCTGTTTGAATGATACAGTCATTTCCATAGGCAAAATACAATACACACACACCCCTGAATACCTCCTATCCTTTCAAAGGAATCAATTCAATTTGGTTTCTACATTTTTTTAAACAGTTTTTCCCAGAAGGAATTGGAATGTACTTTTTTTGTATCTGCTTTATCTTCAGGCAAACAAGAAAGGGCAATTACTGTTTTCCTTTGGTATTCAGACATTCCTTGGCTTGTTGGTATTTATTGTTGATTGGGTTTTGAGTTTCAAAAAGCAAGTTCTTACAGGGCCTGAGCAATCTGGCTACATTTTTGGGATACTTTTTTTTGGTCAGTGTCTGGTCTTCAATGATGTCAGAACTTAAAGAATGAGGAATATTTCCTGTTGGGAGTGAAGTCTGATGGCCAGTTTGTTCCCTGCCTTTTTTCTCTCTCAATTTGCATTTCTCTCTTTATTCCTCCCCCCCCCCCCCGCAGCTGCCTTTTCATTATAGGCAAAAATTATGGCTTCTGAGAAAGGCATTGCACAATCTCAGTTACACAAACTTATGATATTTCATAACATGTTTACTTACATCAGTTGTCTTTGTCCCCCCCCCATGGCTTTCTTATTACTTGTGCAGTAAAGCGGCAGCATGAAGAATAAAGCATTATTTTTACAATAAGCTGCAGGCCCTTTTTTTTTTTTTTTTTGCATAATTGCCCTGTGTTAAACTTTGCTAGTAATTCCAGTCTGCAGGATTCCATACATCAAAGAGGTTTTTTTTTTCTTTTTTACCAGAAATGACTCTCTCTGTGCCTAGCTCCATAGCAAAGACACCTCTTTGGTGCCCTCTTTTGGCTAATCCAAATAGATTTCCAAAGATTATAGACAATGGAAAGGAGTAATTTACACTATGTGTGTGGAATGGGTGAATTACTTGCTTCAAATGTACAGCATATTAAAAATACCCATGTGGTTCAAATTATTGCTTTCTCATTATGTATGTACATTTTTGCCTCAAAGTTTCATCTCTTCTGAATTTTTTTTCAGAATTTTTTTCCATCTATACCTATTATAAAATGTGCTCTCTGGGACTGGAATTGTTTCAGGTGCCTTTAGCTTGCTGATTTGTGAAGATTAGGATAGTGCTCTTCAGATGACTGGTCAAGTAGCCAACCAATTCTGGTGTCCTCATTTGCCCACTATCTTTTAGTAGTCTTTTCAATTTATTCGATGTGATGAAAGAAGCCCAATCTGCTTCAGCCTTTCATATCAAGTATATATGACCATACTTCTACCAATATTTCTTATAAAATTTCAATTGCAGAGTCAACAACTTCATTCACTACAACAGTGCGTACTGCCCTTAATCTTAGCCAAAAGGCCAAGAAGTGATCCATTTGCTAAATCCTTTGCACAGTTAGAGGTCCTGAATTAACCTTGTTTTGTGCCTTCAGTGTTTGTTGTGATAATTGTAGCTCCATTCTAAGTATTTTTTAAAAGCGTGATGGAAATTTTATAAAGAAACAAAGAACAGCTTGATCCGAAAAGGGTGTGGTGTACACACCTGTTATGTTTCAGATTAAATAAAGACATGGCAGTCATGTCGGAATAGATGCATATATGGTTTACGTCTGATAATTCAAAGAGAATATGAGAGTTTCTGTGGTGTCTTTTGCTTTGATTCTTACTGATGTTTCGGATTAAGCATAAATCTGATCTTCAACTCAAGAATTAATGTTTCATAAAGTTCTTACTTTATGTCAGGTGCCTGACAAGAGAAAAAAGTGTATTGAATTCACTCTCCCTCATCATAGTATGTATGCGCATGTGCATAGAGAGGTGCACATAACCAGTTTCAGATTAGCTAAGCAAACAAAATAACTTATAACAAGCAAACTCTGAATCAATCCTGTCTCAAAATCTTTCTGCTTGATTGAAGGTTCTCTTGTCACTAGGGGTATTCCTATTTGCAAGGGAATGATGTCTATATCTAAAATGTCAATATACAAGGCCATAGCCGTAGTTGCAAAGAAAATTGTATCTAAGCCACTTCGCTGATTTTTTATCCCACAGTCATTTGGGAGATGTTTATTTCTGAGTCCTCATATAACTAATTTAGATGACCTATATGATAGGTAGGAACTCCTCCCTTAACATTTGACATCATATGATAGTGTTTCCTTGATGGCTCTTAATCCCTCTTTCATTCTTGTCCAACTCAGTGCCATTCAGATGGGTTGAAATTAAGTAGGGTAAAAACACTCAAGTTCAGCTCTATCTCTGTTGACTTGGCACACCTATCCATGCTGTTTCCTTGACAATAGTATGGAGATGATTTATTATTGATTTCTTCTAGGATATTGATAATTTCCAGCAAAATTCTGTGGATGTAGTATACTTGGACTTCAGTAAGACATTTGATAAGATAGACCACAACCTACTTCTTGTCAGCTAGAAAAAGGTGGAATAGACAACATCACCACCAGATGGATCTGTAGCTGCCTGGCAAACCGTACTCAACGAGTAGTCCTCAACGGCACTCCATCCTCATGGAAAGAAGTAAGCAGTGGGGTACCACAAAGTTCCGTCTTAGACCCAGTACTCTTCAATATCTTCATAAATGACTTAGATGAGGGAATTGAAGGGGAACTCATCAGATTTGCAGATGACACCAAACTGGCAGGAGTAGCCAACACCCCAGAAGACAAACTCAGGATCCAAAAAGATCTTGATAAACTTGAATAATGGGCCCTGTCCAACAAAATGAGTTTCAGTGTGGAGAAAAGCAAAGTCTTACATTTAGGCAGGAAAAATCAAAAGTACAAGTACAGACTGGGTGAGACCTGGCTTAAAAACAGTAACTGTGAGAGGGACCTTGGAGTCCTAGTGGACGATCACTTGATCATGAGCCAGCAGTATGCAGCAGCAGCCAAAAAAGCTAATACAATCCTGGGTTGTATAAACAGAGGCATAGAATCAAGATCACGTGAAGTATTAATACTGCTTTATAAAACCCTAGTAAGACCACACCTGGAATACTGCAGCCAATTTTGGTCACCATATCACAAAAAAGATGTCGAGAGTTTGGAAAAAAATCAGAGAAGAGAAACTAAGATGATCAAAGGCCTGGAGACTAATACATGCGAAGAACAGGGGGTCACGTTATTCACCAAAGCACCAGAGGGCAGGACAAGAAACAATGATTGGAAACTGACCAAAGAGAGAAGCAACCTAGACTTAAGGAGAAACTTCCTGACAGTGAGGACAATTAACCAGTGGAACAGCTTGCCTCCAGAAATCATGGGCACTCCATCACTGGAGATTTTTAATAAGAGGCTAGGCACTTGTCTGAGAAGGTATAGGTTCTCCTGTTTAAGCGGGGGGCTGGACTGGAAGACCTCCAAGGTCCCTTCCAGCTCTATTCTATAATAATTGATTTGATTTCACCAATTGAGCCTACAGCCTTGGCTTTATTTAACCTCCAAGTCTTGGCAAAGTCTGCTAGAATCTTAAAATTCTCAATCTGGGGATTAGGAAGTATTATTTAGCTTTTGAATAATTTATAGTTTAAATTGGGTATGGTTGGATTTGTAGTTTTTATGTATTGAAATTAAAGTACTTTAAACTTTTTTTGGATGTATGTATAGTGGATTGATGTTAATTTAATTTGTATATTTTTTTTGTTTCTTTAACCCTGTATTCAGCTCTGGGAAGGAGGGGGGAGGGTTATGGGGTGGGAGGGGGGGTATTTTATTGTAAAAAGTTTATAAAAATTTTCAATAAAAAAAAAATTCTTAATCTGCTGGATTTGATTACGGTATGTACCAGTAAGTTGGTGTTAACTCTTAGCGACCACACCTTATTTTGTCTGTGACAATCTTTCCTAACTTGTTCTTTTAGGGCTTCAAATTGTGTATCCATCAATATTGCAGCTGAGCCCATGCACCTTGTTACTGATTG
This sequence comes from Crotalus tigris, assembly GCF_016545835.1. Taxonomy (NCBI): domain Eukaryota; kingdom Metazoa; phylum Chordata; class Lepidosauria; order Squamata; family Viperidae; genus Crotalus; species Crotalus tigris. The sequence goes on along the minus strand of NW_024096554.1, from coordinate 704,532 downwards.
TCCTCTTCTTATCTTTCCTTCTACCTTTCTCAGCCTTACATCCTTCTGTAGAGAGCCATATTCTCATATAATTGGGTAGATTGAGCCTGGTTATTTGTGCCTTGAGTGAAAAATTTGGCTTGATTTGTTTGATTGGTTGTTTTTCTTAACTGTCCATGGTATTCTCATCAGTCTCGAGTACCAATCCACTGGAGTCTCGGTATATATGGACATCATGATTTTATAATATAACATTGAACAGCAGCATTTAACTCCTAAATATGCTCATTAGGAGGTTCTGAGGAGTATCTTCCTTGTTGATTACAGAGGGATGTTGGTTCAGAGGGTAGCAAAACTGAGTATTTCAAGCTGAAATCCATTGTTAATGTAGACATCTGCTTTACAGTGGGCCTTTTTCCTTCTTTTGTAAATCCTACCCCCGTCCCGCTTTTAACTACTATTCTAAGATGTTAACCTTTCCAAGCAAGTTGTGAGGATGAGGACGTGCAATTGCTGTCTGTTTTCTATCGCCACTGCCTTCTCTCCTTGTTCCCCTGCTCTCTTGTTTATGTTGCATCATTCTAGAAAATAAATGTTTGTTTTTCTCCTTTGATCACATACCTTCATTCTTAAGACTATTTCCATCTTCGCAGATTATCCTCAAGGCACAAATTCTGAATCAGTAGTACACCTTAGTTTGGATTCTGCAGGACAGATCTCCTGTTTTTGTTTAGTTAGCTAGTTTATTTTAATGTCATATCTATCAAAACAGTGGGGATAATTTTCATATACTGCAAATACTTTTAGTTAATGGGTTTAAAAACCCCATGCTGGGGCATGATGGGCCTGTAAACCTAATCCAACAATTGTCTCCTCGTTGCAGAAAAGTATTCCTTCTACTTTTTTTTTTTTTTTTTGTCTCCTTCAGGGGCTGCCAGTTGTTTTCTTTTTCCTCCATTGCCTCAACTTTTGGTGCCAGCAAAAGTTCCAGATTTACTATGAAAACAAAACAAGGTGGACTAGTATTCCTTTAAATTTTTTATATATATGCACACAAATGTACACACATTTTTGAAATAAATTATTACCTAGTGTCTTTTTATAAGATCCTGCTTTGTTTTGTCTAGACAGTGAAAAACCTTCAGGGATTTTTTTTCTGATCTGAATCCCAAAACACTTTTTATGGGATATTATTAAAGTATAAGGCACATAAATCTGCTTCAGCTGGAGGCATCTTTACATTCTGCTTTTAAAACCATCTTATTTGAGACTCCAGATCAGACCTATAGACCACAGCAGTACTTTAACTGGTATCAGAGCTTAAAATTCCATGCCATATTGGTGGAACAGGCTCCTGTGAAACAACTTTTTTGTTTTTACATTTGTTTGCCATATTTCCACATATATCTTCTTTTTTTCATTTTCCATCAGCTTGGAATATACCAGAAAAATAAATATCAGTTATTGGCTGATAAATACTTATTTATCATTAACTGATAAAGCAATAAGTAGGAAAAGTTAGGTATATTGGAATAATCTAAAACTCTCTTAGGGTCTCTTTTTTTAAATGCTAATAAGTGCTATACTACAAATATTGTTATTGGTATTGTTAAGCTTTTTTTTTTTTTTTTAGAAGAAAAGAAAAATGGCCTGAAATTGAGCTGGATTCTTGATGACTGTATGAAATGCAGCCATTCAGCTTTCTTGGGAATAGTATAGAAGTTTTTGCTGTAGTTTTCTTTCAGGATGTTTTTGGATTTCCCAGTCCAGCCTACAAACCTGTGATTCTCTAGTAGTTTCCTCCCTCAGCAGGTTTAGTCCTACTTAATTTACAAGCTGGTGGCATTCAGATTCTTCCAGCAACATAAACTTTTCAGTTTTAAATATGAAATGGCTTGCTTAAGATCAGCCTACTTTTTGTCTTCTAGAAAGTCAGGGATATTCCTTACTTCATGCTGGTGTTTCCATAAAGACTACTAGAACTTTGTCATTCTTGTCTTTTGAGCTACTGTTTGGTGTTCTGGGAACATAAACAATTGAGTAGAATATGAGTTACATGTTGGAATTCTCTGGGATGATTGATTAGAAAACACAACTTTTTCCTCATCTCCTCCTCCGTATTTCATAGCTGATCAACAGCCATGAAACAGTACATTTCAACAGTAAAGTTGTAATGAAGAAGGGAAACGCACTCCCTAGGATTTAGATAAGAAAGGGTTAATAAAGCAGCCAATCTAGTGTAGTGTTTCTTAACCTTGGCAAGTTTAGGATGGGTGAATTTCAATCTCAGAATTCTGAGAGTTGAAGTCTCTCCATCTTAAATTTGCCAAGGTCAAGAAACATTGACCTCCTAGACCAAGGGTAGTCAACCTTGCTCTTTTATGACTCGTGGACTTCAACTCCCAGAATTCTGGGAGTTGAAGTCCACGAGTCATAAAAGAGCCAAGGTTGACTACCCCTGTCCTAGACTGTGGTCAGAATCCATCAAAACCCAGGAAACCCAAAGTCTAAACAATCAACCAAGAACAAGCCCATTCCTCCCCCCCCCTCAGATTAGCTTCTGAAAAGGCAGGAGGCCAACTCCATATAGCCCTACTTTTTTCATCTGTCATGCAAAAGCCCCATTTGTTTGTCATAGCAAAATCATACAGTATAATTGCCCTGGCATATGAAAGCAATATCTTTGTTCTTCAAATATTAAAAAAGTTAGACCTAAAGAATGATGTGATGATATTATTCTTTGGATGACAACAAAATCTTGCCTTTTAATAATAACAGTTGTCTCAGTTTGTTTATTTAAAGTATCTGTTACTAATAACACAGGTGTTGTCAAACTGCTACAATAATATACAAAATATACTTGAGTAATCCACTATTCAGAAGTAATTGAATCTACAGAGAGCATCTCTCTGATTTATTTTACTTGTTTTCTCCAATACTTAATAGTTCCTGTTTATGTAATCACTCTTCTACTACATGTTATCAGTAGATTCACAAAATTCTGATTTGTTTGTTTGGTACAACATTTTATTGCATTTTCAATATTTCTGATGCTGCTTGTTTTCCGAAAGCTAAAGTTCTCTGACTAGTTGTAGATCTTTCCTATTGCTGTGGTAAAACACATTGTCACTAGTATGCCCACTGGAGGACTTCTGCACTTTCCCATTACTTGACCAAGTTTTCAGAAATAATATTCTTTAACTCCCAAATGTGTTAATGTATTTGCTTTCATACAGTATTATTTTGGTTTGTCTCTTGTTCTCAATTTTTCGGTACATTTTTTTCAATTAGAGGATGTAGCAAAACCTCTATCTCAGGTGGTTTTGACTTTAAATGTCTGTGAAAGGTTGGGCTGTGAAAGATTTGCCAAAAGACTAATCTGATTTAACTTTTACTTTTTAAACACCCTTTTAACAACATTACCCTTTTTAATATGCCCCTTGGGTATAATAAGATTTGAAGTAGTAAGTAAAATACCCCCTTTTTTGGATATTACTACAGTTATTTTTTACTAAACTTAAGTAAGCACTACTTCCAATCCAGCAGCAATAACATCAGCCAAAATAGAAATCGTTTTATCACCATTATAATATCTCAGAATTAGCAATTTAGTTAAATATTTAAGCTCTGCAAATGCCTTATCTTGTATATCTAACCACTGAAACTCCATTTCTTGCAATAACAGTTATAAAACTGGTCATATTTGCTATGAATTTGAATAAATGTGTAGTCATCTAAAATGTCTTTGTTCTATGGACGATGCATTCCAACAAAAGCTTCAGTTTTACTTTTATCAAATTTTATATTATGGACAGTAAAAATATAGTCCAGATTTATTCTGTTGATCTTTTTAAATTTGCTACATTTAATTTCAGATTTATTTCTGTAAATTTATTCAGAACTGGTTTCATTTTTTTTATCATGCTCTGTAATGATCTCAGTTTTTTTTAATTTTGCTGTATTATTCTCTGATAAACTTCAAAAACTGATGAAATGCCAGATGTCAATATGTAAAAGGTACACTTTAGAAAGTAGGTAAAGAAAAGTGTTTTCTCAAAATATCCTTATTCGTATTCTTTGAACTGAAACAAATTCTAATTTGTTCGCTACTTGATTTTTCCACATTTACTGCAAGATTAACCTGTTGGATCTGCAACTTGGGCTATTTCATCTGTTTTTCCTTATATCTTGGCTCTTAACATAAAAACATGTCTTCCTACAAGCACAAATAATTGGATGGACTGTGGGTTTCATTTAGTAGACTAGTAGTCTGTAAACAACCCAGTACTTGAAATGCAGTTCATTTCTAATATCATCTTCATACCTAAAATCTCTTTTGCAACACAGATAGTTAGCTGAAAATCCCAGTGAGAAACCTTTATCTCTTTATTTGCAAATAATGTCACATCTCCCCACATACTTAATTTCTGCCCAAAGTAAATAAGCAATCATGCATTTGATTTTCTCCCAGAGATTTACTTTACAGTTTAATTTACAAGGTTGTATAAACATTTATAAACAAGACATTGTGTATCTAAATAGTATCTATTTTAAAACTTATCACTTTTATAATGATTTATGTTCAGTGAAACTAATCTGTCCAAATCATTTGAAAAATGAAAGTTGTAGTTCCTGCATACAGTTGCCTTCATAGTAATCTTTTTTTTAGTCCACAACATATACATTTCTTTTATCTGCAACTTCTTACTCTTTATTTTTTTTTACTACTTTGCAACGTCTTACTCCTAGTTTTGCACTGAATGCTGTGTAGAGTGTATAGGGTGTTGGATAAGGAGCAGAGAGGCGAAGAAGGATAGATTACTGTATATACTAACTTGAATTCCTGATTTAAAAAGCAGGATAGATACCTGATAAATAAATAAAAATGATTAAGCTCCCGCATTTTCTACAATCTTCTTCCATATTTCAAGCAAGTCTGAATGCTGCAATAAATATCACAGTGCTGCAAATATTCTTAGCTCCTATCCTTAACAGTGGCATTTGAAGTTATTTAGTTTTTAGTTTCTTTCACTAACTTGGTATCTATAGTGTTATCTGTAGTGTCAAGTTGTTTTTGCATAGTCCAGAGTATACTTAATAGATTTACTGCTATTTTTTTCTGTGCAGAAATATCTACTGTTTGTTTGCTTGTTTTTCTTTCCAGAGTTAAGTCTCAGTCTCTAGGTAATTTGCTTATACTTTACTATCCTGTTTCCACAAACAAAATTGTATTAATAACTTTTCAAACAAACACTCCAGGATTGATTTTTTTTCTTCCTCCTGATGAAACCACATGAAATATGGATGCATTCCATAAATAACCTCCTTTTTTTGGTCCATCATGCTTGAAATGTAAGAATCAAAATTTACAACTTTTGTTTACCCAATTCCTTGTCAAACTGGAAATGTTCAGTGGGTTTTTCCCCAGCAAGACATAGAAATGTTTGAACTTTTCAGTCTTCTTATCTCTATTAACTACACCACACAAATCTTTGCTTTCATGTTTTCCAGTTTTCTGCAACATTATCTTCAAATACCAACTTACCTGGAGCCTTCAGCCAATCCAACCAGTGCAGTCAACCCCAACCATTTCTGTCTTCATATTATGTTTGTTCTTTAGACAAGCATTTAAAAAGCCAGGTCTGGGTAACATGAAAAGATTTCTTTAAATTGGCAGCAGCAACTTATTTAATAACATAGCCATCTTTATTCACGCTATGAGAATTCTGCTGTTAGTGACACATGCCATCAATTTGCTAAAATAATTTATGCTTAATATTCAAAAGTAAACCAGTCATTATTGGGGGGGGGGAGTGTTTGCTTCATGTAAGCACTTTGAAGAGGTTGGTCAAGGCAAGGCATCCCTAATATGTAGGTTTCAGCTTTGAGTGAATTGATTTAATAAAATTCAAGTGTATAAGGCACTTTTATCTATTTAATTGGTTTTTACGATAGTACTGTACATTTAAGCTGTAATCCAAGAAGATCAGTTGGTGCATTTATTTCACATAAATTGTTGGCTAGTCATCTGCAAATGTATTATGCCCAGTGCTAAAGAGGAAACAAAGGTGTTTTCAGTTTAACTGTCGCTCTCACTTCTGGATTCTTTTAAATAAATAATTGGCTGCTCCAATATATAAAATGGAAAATAGAAGTGTGTAGTATTTAATGGGTCTAGACTCTAGAGATTTATGCTATATTGTTTCCCTTTCAAATATTTAAGGATTTTATATTTAAAAAGATTCATACAAAATAAAAATCTACCCAAATATACTGATATATAATAATGGAAAATAAATTGTATGTATTCATATCCTAGTATTTAAATCAATACTAACAGCTAGGACCATAAAAAGCTTGCTCCAGTACATGGCAGAAAAGGTAGATAATGGGTATTCTTCCTAATACTTTAAGATTAATTCAAACAATGAATCACAGCAATGTTTAGAATGATGAATATCATCTTCCCAAATCATTAAAGTATTACTTCTATATGAGAATTGGAAATACTGTCTCTTTCAATATTTTAAATAATTTACATATTTGTATATGTAATATGATTATACTGTATATCTTGATCACATCTGAAGCTATAAAATTAGGTGTATTAACATTACAAGATCAACTTTCAAAGAATAATTCCCTTTGAACATCTTCTAGCTTAACTGTTGAAGCATCAGAAGTATGTCATATAAGAGTTAGAGTTGAAGATGGAGAAAGATACAATTGTACTGTATTTAAAAATGGGAAGCAAATTCATTTACAGGTAGTCCTTGAACTTATAACCGTAATTGAAACAGGTATTTCAGTCATTATGTAGTTGTTAAACAGGTCAACATGTAGACCAGACCTGATTTGATTATCATTTTTACCACGGTTATTAAGTGAATGACCTGGTTAAGTGAATCCAGGCTTAAGATAATACAATTGACTTTGCTTGTCTGAGGCTGGGAAGATTGCAAATTGCAATCATGTGATTGCTTGAGGTTGCACCCATTGTAAATGCAAGCCAACTGCCAAATGCCCAAATTGCAATCACGTGACCAACGGTTCTAAGCTTGAGAATGGGTCATAAATCATTTTTCCAGGATCACTGTGACTTTAAGCGAACATTACATGAAATATCATTAGTCTTTTCCAGATAATATTCTTGTTCTCACAGTCTAGAAACGGTGTTGGTCTGGATAACAATGTGCTGAAAAAAAATTAGATCTACATATATGGGGAAAGTATTGCTTTAATTAGCAAGTGCTAAGTTGAAAACAAAGCTCAGAAAAAGAAAGCGTACGGTCATCACTTCAATTAAAATAATATAAAACAAAATCTCACAATGATACTGAAATCATGCAGCAATATGGAAGTGTCTGTTGTCTGATGGAAATCGTACATTGTAATATTGTTGATCCTCAAGAATGAAGTATTTGCTAATTCTTTATTCTTCTAGTAGTACAAAGCATTTTCTTTGGATACTAAGGTCCTGAATTAATCCCTGGCATCTCCAGTTAAAAGTACTTTTCAGAGTCCTCTATTCCAGTTCATGTATAACCGCTTTCAGCAAGGATGCTCAAATGAATTAGGTGCACATCATTTTTATTTGGTGGAAAATCAGTGCATGTAATTGTGCCAGAGTTCTTTGACATCCTGTGTTTTCATTTAAATAAGTTGCTGACTTCTCTCTGTGTCTTCTAGAAATTCCGGGTCGATATGCCAGGATCGAGCAACACATTTATTCCTACTCTCAACGCGATAACCACCAGCCAAGACTTACAGTGGATGGTTCAGCCCACTGTGATAACCTCCATGCCAAGTGCCTACTCTCGCTCGCATCCCTACAGCCATGCATTGCCCAATCTGTCTTCAATTACTGGACACACAGCCCTACAAAGGCCTGGTGTTATTAAAACCATTGGGACCACCGTGGGCAGGAGGAGAAGAGATGAGCAGGTAGCTCCACTATTTAAAATAACTAGCGGAATGGACTTTATATTGAATGCAATGTTTCTAAGTCTGTGCTTTAAATGTTTGTGGCAACTGACAATAGATTTATGGATTACCTGAATCTAGCTTGAAGGAATACTGACTTCAGTATAAGAAAGTCTCTGCAAACCATAGCTTACTAGCTTACATTTTGGTGTGAGATCTTCAATTGGTCCCAGGATTTTCCAGTGAAGGAATCTTGAATAACAAAGCTGGGAAGATTTGTAGAGTTAAGGTAGAAAGTTGACACCGATCAGGACTGACAGCTTTCAGCAAGCTAAATTATTAGCCCAATCTGATGTGATACCTCTGCTTACGTTTTCATTTGCGTTAATATTTTAATAGTGTCTCCTTCAGTGATCGTTTCACTGGAATGTATGGATTCCAAAAGCATTGGAAAGGTTCACTATCTCATTTTCATTGCAACTAAATTATTGGTTGTAACTCTCGTGTAAGAGGCTTAAGATAATACAAAATGCCATTCTTTGTTGTCTGGTGGACAACTATGCAGTAACTTCTCAAGTAAAGGGAATCCAAGAACCTTGTATTGTTGAATAATTATCAGGAATTCTGAACAAAATGTAAGCTTGAAAATCACTAAATGGATACTAAAATGAGACGTATTGGTGCATGACAACATTCATCCAATATTGTTAAATGTTATGGACTAATATTTAACTTTTTAAAAACTTTCTGTATTTATAGATTTGCATAACTAAGAACTAAAAATTTAGGGAGATGGAAATATAATATGAGGCTGCTAGTTAAGGCAGTAGCCCCGTATTTCTCTCTAATGGGTAGTTCCATCCTAAGAACATAAGGACTATTTCCCTGGAAATGCCCAAAGCATGCCAAGCAGTCCTTCCCACAGTAGCCAGCTGTATTCCTCTGGATAATCCATAAGTAGGCAAGAGGTAATAGCAATCTCCTGCTCTTCCTGAGCAACTAATTTAGAGATAAATATATATGTGAACTTGAAGGTAACACATTACTCATTATACTATGGCATAATGTGGTTTCTATGCCTCTGGTTTAGTGTGTTGTGCAAACCCACCCATTATGGCATAAAGATATGTACAAAAACCAGGCCACAATGGCAAATTTAAACAATGTTTAAAATAAGGCCAGGCTTAGCATGATGGCTGAGTGCTGTCCTAACTGTTACAGCTAGTCATTATCGAGAGACAATGTGCAGTGATGAAGTTGTTGGACTAGACGCAAGACAATCCATGTTATAGTCAACCCTTAGTCACAGAAACTTATATCCTATATCATAAACAGTCTGTTGTTGGGAAAATAGAAGAAAACACTGTATCACTTTCAGTTCTTGTATGAAAAGTAAGATAGACATCAAATAAATAAAAATGGCATTCTCCATTATTGATCTAGTCCCATTTTAAAGCCATTAAGGCTCAGAATTTGTGTGATTTTGATTTTTCAATTTACATAATTCTCAACATAGTTGACAACTATGAATGCTATGATTCAAAGAATCTGGAACCTGAGTAGATGGGTGGAGTGTTGCAAAGCTCTGCCTCTTTGATTGCAACACTGCATCCACCTTCACATTTTGATTTCCCCCCTCACCCCTGCTCATCTGCAGTGGACCTGGCTGGACCTTGTCTATTCAGGCATAAGGAGAAAGAAGGCTCAGAGACTTAACAATGTAGCTGAAAGTAGGATAAAACCCAGTCCCATGGGTGCCATTCAAGTATTTTGCACTGGAGTCATGTTTCTTATTTCCAGTTTGCTGTTAAGACTCAACCAAGACATTTATAGAATTAAATGCTTGACTAGAATAAGAAAACATTTGAGTGGCTAATTCCTGTTTCATTATAACAGATAGTTAAATATAGTTAGGAAACTGAAGTGGTTTTGAGATAACTGTTATCTCTGCCACATATGCAGGTGGGAGGAGAGGGTAGAGAAGTTACTAGTTACAGTCCACCCAAAAAACATTAATTCTCCTCTCTAGGCTGTGTGTGGGCATAATGAAACACACTATATACCCTCCATGACATTTATCTCCTGTTGCTTAAGGGCTGCCTGATGATGTAGGGTCTTATCTTTAAAAGTCAGAGGTAGGAGAAGAAAAGACTGAATGGCAGCTCATTTGATTTGATTTGATTTGATTTGATTAGGGCCATTCCAGTTTGTCCAGCTCCCTGGACCTTGGCTTCTGACCTTCCAGTTAATGACTGTTGTCCTAGGAGAAGAAGCACATAGATTTTTCTGAAGAAAAACTTGCAACATCTTCCTATACTCTTACCTCACAAACCACCCACATTGCGAAACCACAGAGAGGCTTCTATCTTTGCATTCAGCCTTAATTGCAGATTCATTGTTTTCTTGCCCAATCTTTCTGTGGCTTCTCAGTTCTTGTGCTCTCCCCCATCTTGCTATCACTTTTTCTTTCTCCTCAGTGGCTCCAGTGCTATATTATATCAAAGCCCTGATGAGAGTATCTTGATGTGAGAAAGAATGTTTTCTCAGAGCCCCTAGATCCAAAATTGCATTATTCAGCTAGTAAAATGATACGCTTTTGAAGCAACTGTCTTATTTTCACCAGTCTTCAGGCCTTAATTGCTACCACTTTCCAGGTTAGTATAGTGTTTTAGGTTAAGAGGTTGGGCAGAAATTGGGGAGACACAAATTCAAGTTCATCTTGAGTCATGGAAGTTCACTGGGTGAACTTGGGCCAGTCACACATACTCACTTAACTCACCTTACAAATTGGTTGTTGTGGGAAAAAATGGAGGGAGGGAGGGTTATGGACACACTGCCTTGAATTCCTGAAGGGAAAGGAGGATATAAATCAGTTGAACAATAAATGAAAGGTAAAAAATAAACCATGGGTTCATCAGTTGAATCATATTTCTCATTGATTCATCCCTCGAACTATCAGCTTGAATTAATGTTTTATTCATTTGCTTATCTACAGTTATCACCTGAAGAAGAAGAGAAGCGAAGAATTAGAAGAGAAAGGAACAAACTAGCAGCAGCTAAATGCCGTAACAGGCGCCGAGAGCTGACTGAGAAACTCCAGGCAGTATGTATTTTGAACAAATCTCCTCTTTTCTTGTTATGTCCTTTGTTTTTTGTAAGACAAAATGAAATCTTGTTGAATTGAGCTCAACAGACAGTGACTTTGTGGACAAACTGTAATCACTTTCTTGAAAACAATATTGATATAGTTTCCCATCGATGTCTTTTGTTTTTGACTTTCCATTCTACCCTATAGTCTTGGGATTTCTCAATAGCCTCCTGGCCAAGTGCTAAAATAGGCCTTCCTCTGCCCATGAAGCCAGATAACTTTGTAAATAGGGCATATAATCTGATTTTGTGGCTACACAATACAACATGATCTAACATTTTATTGATTTTTGTTGGGTATGATGACATTTCTAAAACTCTAAAGGCTCGTGCTGCTGATATTGAGAGCTGCTTCTAGAGATTCTTGCCATAGTTGGTTGATTTTTGGTACATGGTGGAAATTTTGGGGGAAAAGAAAAAAATTATTCTAGATCTAAATGGTTCTTCAAAAGTTACATATCCAGTGCCTTTATTAGGGAATAGGGAAAGTGCTGGGAATTGGTTAACAAAAGGAGAAGAGCAAAGTAATATAGCTGTATGAATAGTGATCTACCCACTTTTCCTCATTTTGCTTATACCAGATAATCATACAAGTATGGTGGAATAAACACTTGTAGGTGTTAAAAAAATCACCTAAGATACAAAAAAAAAGCAAATGCCTATACAGTATTTCCTTCTGCTTTTCTTCATGACCAGCAAAAGAACTACAATTATCTCAAACCTGTTTTGCATACATATCTTTTTGGATATCATAATTTTGCTGAAAGAATGCATCTGTGCTCAGTTACAGGTAAATTGTGGTTACACCTTTACTTGTAAGGTTAATGAGAGCATTAATCTTGCAATCATTCCAATTTTTACCTATTAAATTAATACAAATTTATCAAAGCAGTCAGTAGGGGTACATGGACAACAGCCAGTCCTTGATAGAGTCTTATGGTGACAAGTACTTTATCGTAAATAAAGCACATTTGGGGAAGGAGTTTAAATTTTGAATATGAATATCAATGTAGTGAATTTTTGTCAGAAAAGATTTTGTGTTTCAAACCTGCTTTCAGATTTCTATCTATCCTTTAAATGGCCAGCAGTCAGTCCTTAGGCAGTTAACAGAATCACTCAGAGGACCTAGTCTATCCCCCTTAACTGTTGCCAGTATGTATTCTGTGACAGTTGCTAAAAGTGAAGTGAAGCCTATTTATCTTGGAATGCTAGTTGCTGTTGCTCTTTTTCTTGCTGACCACCTCTTTATCTTGGATCTACAGGAAACCGAGGAGCTGGAAGAGGAGAAATCAGTGCTGCAAAAGGAGATTGCTGAACTAGAGAAAGAGAAGGAGAAGCTGAAATTCATGTTAATGGCTCACAGCCCCATGTGCAAGATCAGTCCTGAGGGCCATCGAACCCCTCCACCTCATAACCTCCAGGCCCTGCGGACTGGAATGAGTGGTCCTGTGGTGGTGAAGCAAGAGCCTGTGGAGGAAGAGATCCCTTCTTCCTCTTCAGATCCTGAAAAAGGGCAGAGATCTGTCATTAAGCCCATCAGCATTGTTGGGGGGTTTTATGGAGAAGAACCACTCAACACACCCATTGTGGTGACTTCAACTCCTGCTGTCACCCCTGGAACATCCAACTTGGTCTTCACCTACCCCAGCGTGCTGGACCAGGAGTCACCCCTCTCCCCATCAGAATCCTGTTCCAAAGCTCACCGGAGGAGTAGCAGCAGTGGGGATCAGTCATCTGATTCCTTGAACTCTCCAACCCTGCTGGCGCTGTAACCCTTTAGCCACCACTCCACCCAGTTACTCTTGGGGGGGAAAGCCCCAACTCAAGATCAGAGACAGCACAATGGCATTCAAGCACAAGGCCAACAAGAGCCAGGAAAGGAAATGATGTTGCTCCAGATATTTCCTTAGACAGGAAGACTAGAACAAATGAAAGCTATATCAGTCTGGAGTTGGCAAGCGGCAGTCACAATCCCAGGACCCAATGGTGAGAGGTTTTCCCTCATTCACCAATTACTGCAGTGGATGTAACCATCCATAAAATTGCTAGACGTTTTTCCTGTTAGGCTGATGAATGGACTGTCTGACCTGGCTCCTTCTCCTGCGCTAAGTAGTACATTCCAGTTAGTTGATCTAATTTGGGCCTTAACATTTTCTTGATTTTTGTTGGATACCATGACATTTCGAAAACTCTAAAGGCTTACTGAACCACTGCTGATACTGAGAGCTGCCTCCCAGGAATTTTTGCCATATTGGGTGGCTTTTGGTACATGGTGGAAGTTTGGGGGGGGGAATAGGGAAATTTATTACAGGTCCAAATGGTTCTTCAAAAGTTACACATCCAGTGTCTTCATTGGGGAATGGGGAAAGTGATGGGAAACTGGTTAACAAAAAGAGAAGAGTCTCCTTGAAGACGATAGAGAACAGTGCACTGTTTGTGTCTACAAAGGCTGTATTTGCAACATACCTTCGTCAGTGGGCCAGGACTGGTGCCAAGAGGGCTGGGGAAATGCCAGAGTGGGTTTCCACTAAGCCTTTGTCTCTGGCATGATGTCTTCTGTAATTAGTGTTTGTCAAATCTGTTGCAGGACCCTATGTTTTCTTTCCTTTTGGCTGCCAGCCACTTTGGGTGTGATGCAGCTTCCTCTGAAGTATGCCTGAATCACATGCTGGTGCTGTTTCTCAAACAAAGCTACCAGCTTCCAGGTTGTGGACTGTTGCCTTTGCCCAGTGCTGCCATTCTTCTGGCTGATCAGGAAAGGGGATTAATTTGAGGAAGAATGTGCAAGATGCTCCCTTGGAGAAATTTTCCCCTTTGGTTAAATTTTGCTCATCAGGACCTGGCCAGGGTTATGTGTATTGCTTTCTGGTGGTCTCAAGCCAAATTAGTCCTTTTTTCTGGTCCTGGAGACAATTGAAGAAAAATGGATTCTGCACTTTGCCTCCTGCTGCACTTGGTTTCCAATTCTTAACTAAATATGGCTCATAAAAAAAAACCCTGTGCTCACTACTGAAAAAGGCAGCATGTTTCACTTATGTACATCCCCTATAGTGCCAAGCATTAATGCAACTGTACTCAAAGAATATGCAGATTTTAGTGGGGATATCACAGATAAATTGGAGAGAGGTTTGTTAGATCGTCTTCTGGAAGAAGACAGTTTTACTTTAAAACCTATTCTTTACAAAACACCTGATATAGCTCAAGTTAATGACAAGCATATTCATGATTGGTTCTGCTTTGATTTTCTTTTATGTGATCTGCTAGGCAAGGAAGCTGATGGATTTTTTTTACCCCGTTTGCTCTTCAGAGATCAGCTTCTTGACTTTGGGCAGGATCTTTTTCAAGCCACGTTAACTCCTGCGGCGAGCATTTTTGCCTCTCTTCAAGCTTTGCCTTAACAGCTGGGAAACTGTAGTCTGGATTCAAAGTGTTTCCGTTGACATCAATGATCACATTCCTGTTTATTTTTAATGCATCTGGATCACAGCCATACTTAAGAATGTAATGCTAGGCTATTTGATCAGAGTTCCTAGCCAATGAAGTTTTTAGAATGATCTAGATTATGTTTTTTCCCCCTAATAAGAGAAGAAAGATTCAGTGACCTGAATGAATTCCAGAGAATTTGAGTACTGTAAAGGTAGTGTTTGATTCAAGTGGAGCTCAGTTCTTGGTGATTTCGTGGATATGCTTATGTCATTTTTTTTTGGGACAACGATAGTGGCTTGCCTTCTTCAATGATATTTTTGGACTCCTCCCTAATCCACAAACTGGGATTCCCTAAAGGTCTCTGAAATACTAACTAGATCCAAAACAAACTCCGCTTAGCTTCTAAGCTCAGAAATAACTGATGAGGTTCCATTATCTTTTTTTGCCTATGCTTGTCATAGGGGAAAAAAATCTAGATTATTTCTGGCTATTGGTAGTACATCTAACCGCTAAACGTACTCTAGATATTACTTAACACTATCAAGTTTCTATTTACAGCAATAAAAGCCAAACATTTGCTTTATAGGGAAAAAGGGTGCGCAAACTGATTTTTCTAGCTATTATCTCCTATAGCAGATTCTGTGTTTATTGAAATAATTTAAACCAGCCGTCCCAATTTATGCTCCATGTGCAACACCACAGTCTGAGCCAAAAGTCATGATTGGTGAACAAGATTTTTTCTGTAAACACATTGAGCTGTATCATGTTGAGGAAGGCTGGTCTAAAGTCAGAATAAAAAGTTGTCTGGAACTGCTTTTATATGCATATGATAAGAATGTTGTATTGCTCAAAATTCAGATTCAGAGCCTCTCTTGTTTGGTATTTTAAGGAGGATTCTGATCATAATGGGATGGGAAAACCAGCATCTTGTCACTAGTGTCAAAAGGAACTGCTCAATATATTTATGTGAGAAGTAAAGAGCCAGTGCTTCTCTGCCTTAGTGTTTCAGAAATAAAATTGTCATAGTTCATTTAGCACAAATTCCATCTTAGAAATTAATGGAAAACTAAAAGATAAATAAAATTAAATAATTTGACCTGCAATCTCAGAAGTTACATGATTATTGGCAGAAGAGGACAATATTCTGTGAAAATTCTCATTCTATTAACGTTGTGCCAGTAGCAAACTTAGGCATTCAGTTGCATGTTTAATCTATGACCTTGCCATCATTCCGCAGATAAAACTGCAGCTAATATGTGCTTTTCAAAAAATGTTGCTCCAGAAAACCTGGAGAATTGAAGAAAATACCTGAATAGTTGATCCTTTTTTGCTAATTCCATGAAGCAGGAGATGATGGTGCTGAGATCAGTCAGATAGAAAGTAGGCGGAGTTTAGGGAAGAATTCCCTTAAAAATATTTCAAGCTTGGCTGAAGGAAACAGCAATCTTACAGGATGCTTCTAGATATCTAGACTTCTACAATTGGTTCTGATTGTGATTGTGATCTCAGATCTCTCCAGATAGGTTGCTTCTTGTTTCATTTTTGTGTGTTCCAGTTGGATGATGGTTCCTGGAACCTAGCAGAAGTAGCTTTATATTTGGTCCATTCAATCTTGTTACTTCAAGCAGGGTGAAGTAAACGAGGCCATTATGCCCTTCCAGTAAGTAGTGTCTTTGTGACTAGTACTTTTGGTCAGCCTTGTACAATTGCTTCATTATTGTGTTCAGATTGAGCATTGTCGTGTTTTGGGTAGTTGAATCCAGCTTCCATTTCAGTTTTGGCTTTTCTTTGGCATCTTTTTAAATATGCACATTTATACATTTGAAATGGCATATTTGCATCTTTCCTTCTGCCTCACAGGTGTAAATGCTGTACAGTATTTGCATGGCACAAACTCTTTTGTGTTTTGGCTTTTTCTTCCAGAAGCTTGTGGTCTGTGGATCAATTGACAGAGGCCCATGTTTTATAATTGTCCCAACCCCCTGTAGGTGACGCAGTAGTGGGAATTATTTAGCCTCTTGAGAGCAATATATGATGGCATCTCGCACATGGCTGGTGGTGATAAGTAACATCTCAGTTCTAGTTTTCTGTGGTATAAAATTCTATGAGTAACACGCTTGTGCGTGAAGTCCTAATAACGGCTTTTGTGCAATAAAGCAAACCTGAGAAGTTTTGTAGAATACATTGCATCTAAATCTTTTACAATCTATAGGGTTTATACAAAATTTGCAATATTTAAGTCTCTGATCTGGCAATGTTTTGCCCAACTACGTTAAGACTTATATGCATGCCTTGATAGAAAGCAATTCCTATTCTTGCAGTATTTTGGAGAAAACTGCATTTTTTCCAGAGAAAAAGTCTATTTGTCTCCCAACACTAATGCATTTTTTTCTCTTTAAATTCTTGCTTCTTACCCATTCCAGTTCTAATGTTTATACTTGACTTTTTCTTTCCATTAGAACACAATCCAGCAAACTCTTTGCTTTGCAGCTTCTTTTAATTTCAACCTGCTTTTTGACCTGATGATACAGATAGGGGTGATGTAGTCACTGGGTTTGATGAATTTTGCTTATTAAATCATCAGAATACATATGATATAACAAGACCTGAGGTCATCATATCAGTATCAATGGATTTTTTTTAAAAAAAACCTATCCTTAATTGTTTTATTTAATTGATTCACTAAGTTCCTTTGAACTTAGCAGTATGCTGCTCCACCCAATCAAAAACACTCATTATTTCTTATTTATTGGCAAGCAAACATTTTTTGTGTTGGCTACAATAAATCTGCCCACCATTAATTAAACAAGTTGTTCCTATTTTTTATGCCAAAATGAAATTAATTAGAGAGGGTCAAATATTGTAAAAGAGGATGAAAGTGATAGCATGTCTTTGCCTTTTTTATATAGATATATAATGTTTACATTGTTTTCTTTGCCACAGATCTGGATTTGAAAAAGAACTTTTCTTACAGATTTTTAAAATCCTGATTTTTCTTTTTTAAATAAAAATAATTACACATGGTAATGGTAAGGGTTAATAATTTCTCCTCTTCCCTTTGTATAATTTTTCCATGAATTCCTTTGGTGCTTCACTTTGGTTCTCATTGTTGTTTTGTTCAAATCTGCATGAATATCTATTCTGTTTAGAAATGGTTTACTAATCTCAATTTCATGATCTTTTCATTCATGAGAATTGTTGTTTTCTTGGGCGGTGGGGTCATTAAGCCATAAGTATCTCTCTGTGCAATAAACACTAGGCAAGTGCTTTCAAAAAAGATTGGTATTTCAGTCACAATGCGCTTTGTAGGCAAAAGTTTCCAGGGCTTTTCTAAGTAGGGCTGCCTCAATTGCTGAATGAAGCAGACTTATCATAACTCACTTTCTGTTTCTTCCAAAAATCAGTGGTTCCTACGATCATGTTCAATATTCCATTTAGGTCACATTTTTGCATATCAGTATAATCCTAGTGCGTGTTTTATTCCACTTCATTAAAAATCCATTCTGCAGGAGAAAGATCTAAAATGGGCAAGCAGAATATGATTTAATTCCCACAGCAAGAGTAAAAATTATGCCCTTCCATTACATCCATTGGTTTGTGTGAATTGGGCTTTTTTTAATTAATAGCAAAGAATGTTGATGTGATTCCATATTCAGACTGGTGGAATAGATTGTCTAACGCTGCTCTTGGCATATACAAATAGAATATCATGGCAAAAAAATGGGAAATCTGCAAGAACACCAAATTGTACATAATTTACCTATTTTTTAATTATAGAAAACAAAACCAGAAGAACTGAAGGAAGTAAGTAGTTATTATGTCTTTCTGTGCAAATCTCATGAGATTAATAAGAATCATGAGGATTAGGAGAAATGGAGGGGGGGCACGAGAAGCTCCAAAACTTACCTAAGAGGGAAGGGATTCTCTTATATAAAATGTACAAAGAAATGGTTTCTAAAGATGAATTTTCAATCTTCTTCAAATTATAAGATAGAACAAGAAAATTCTCAGTAAAAGACAATTTTTCTGTCCTAAAATGGTTCTGCTTCCTTTCTACTCCTGAATTTTAATACTGTTCTGATTCTTTTGTGGCTGTTTTGATGTACAAAAACCAGAATTATGTGTTGAAAACAGACACTTGGTCTGTCTCAGTGAGCAGATAAATGTTGTGCATGTGTATAGATTCTACTGTGTAGTCCCAATAAATATTGGTAAGAAAAAGTGCATTTTCATTAGCACAGTAAATTGATGATATAAAATGAAAGAATGCTTTAGGATCAAAGGGCCCGATTCTCTCTTCGTTTATATGACTGTGATCTTAAATGCATTCACCTTAGATGTATGTACACCAGTGTTAAAATTGGTAGAGAAAATTGTTTCAGTGATTTGATTTTTCCCATCATATATACAAATCCATAGAGATCTTTATTTTTTTTTCCACGCATCCAAAATTTTGCTTTTCTTTTCCCCCAACATGGGGTGAAATAAGTTTGGATAGGAGTGTGATTTAAATTGGGAGCCCTTTTCTGAATGTCTGTGTAAGAACTCTCGTTGGCAGAGATGCTTGCCGGGGAGGTCATCTTAATTCTTTTTCTTGTAATGCAGGCCTACAATATTTGCACTAAAATTACAAAAATAATGGTATGGAGGTGGTTTAAAGAAAGGTTGCTGCTATGAAAGAAAAAAACTTAAAATAATGGCCATGCTTTTACAGATTTAATGTAGTACCATTTCGTAAAATGAAATCAAACTATAGATGGAAAAGAATGAAGGTTTTATATGTATGTGTGTGTATAAAATTATAATTATTATTTTCTACTTTCTCTTGCTGTTCATTTCCACATCCCATTTGATTCTATTCTGTGTTCTTTCATTGCTACTTTTGTGATTGTGTTCATTAACCCCATCCCCAAGTTTAACACATGTAAATGATGCTTTCATGGCACTGCGGACACCTTTTTTTGTTTGTATAGTGAGATCTAACTGGAGTTCTCTCTCTTCAGTTGAATTCATTAAAAAAAATTCTTTGTTATGACCAACTGAATGTTTACATTTTCCTTCTCTCAAGAATGACTAAGGTTCCCAGTTGCTTCTTGGTGTGGCAATTCAGAGGGCGGTTTTCGTCAAATGAAGGAGGAATCCCTGAAATTCAGAACCTGGGATGATTTGAGATGCTAGGTACCCACACTCTTATGTATGACAACACCTCACCCATATTTCTGCCTTTCTGTGCAGAATAGACAGAGTATAAAAAGGTGTTGGCCTCATAATGGTTACAGTATATGCACAAAGAAGGCATCCCTGCAATCATAAAAGTTTTAAAAATGTGATGCATGGTGAAAGAATTGAGTACTCTTTACAAGTCTGTTTGCATATCCAACATTTTCTCCTAAATAGACAACCTTGCATTTTGAATGGCTGCACAGGAATGAGACAATCAACAAGTGTCTATTTTTAGGCCACTTGGACATTTTTCTGCTGCGTAGCTTTTAAAGGCACTAGAATCTAGAATAGTTCCTCTCAATTCTAGGATTAAACACTTATGTTCATGTGCACTCATACACACACACATCCATGACAATTGGAAGGATGCAGGATTATTTTTTCTTGGGAAAAAAAAAGCTTGGACAGCTGGGAATAAAGTTGCTATCTTACACAAATCATTTCTGTGACTCCTTGATATCTGCAGAATTGTTTTGCAGAAATCTGGTTTATTTCTAGAGTGTAGAGACAAAGTGCTCATCATTCTAGATAAAGCACATTTCTCTGAAATTCTTTCTCTGCAGTTTTTAAAGATTGAATGGATGGATGCCATATGAGACTAAAAAAAAAAGTCAGTGGATGACTTGTAGCATCCGGTATGTACATTTGTATAACATTCCTTCAGAGGTTAACTGCTGTGCCTAATTGTTGGAAGCTGAAAGATTGTCGGTGAACAGTACTGTATGTGGAAAATCAGTAATAATACAGCAATAACATTTCTTACTCTGAAAAGTTCTTTTTAATCTTTCCCTTTCATCCCCTCCCGCCCTCTCCTACAGTGATCTGATTGTCATTTGGGGAGGGAAAATGAAGGCTAGCCATAGCCCAATGAGCAGCATTGCAGTAATTATTTCCATCCATTAGAATTCTTCATGACAATTCAGCAAAGCAAGTAGCATAGCCAGGTACCCAACCCAATTTCCTTTGTGGCTTTAAGAAAGTGTTTAGATACTATGGCCCTTTCCCCGCTTTTCTTCCCGACGATTGGGAAGGAATAGAGGAGCTAACTAACTCAATTTAACTTAATTTTGTTGGCTCTCCTATGGCTTCTACTAGGCCTGAATTGATATGTTGGTGATAGGAAAACAGATGATTGGAAAGCCTGTCAGCATTACCATGTTTATCAAAGGAAAGCTTGGAGACTGTATGGACAATGGCTTGGCCCTGGTAATGACTCTCAGGAAACTCATTTTTGATACAAGTGCTGCTCTTGTGCCTGGCAAATGACATTAGAAAAGGAGCAGCTGGCCACAGAACATAGTGTTGCTACTAAATTTTTTAAATGCAATAAGCACTTTAGCCCCTATTAAAAATGCTTCTCAAAACTCTCAGAGGATGTCCAGGTGCCTTGTACATACTGTATGGCCTCATTCCAGATGAAGCAGAAATTGATGCCATTTCTAGTCCAGTTGTTTTTGACCATTTGGGTAATACAGGAAAAAAAAAACTTTCTATATACTTAGTAGATTGCTTGATACCAAATCAAGCAAGTGATTTATTTAATATTGTCTGGCAGCAAGAGGTGCAACATACTTTACCTGCTCTTTTTTAAAAAAACAGTGATTTTAATACAGTGAAAGAAATCACCAAACGTAGTCATACATCCCTTGCCAAATGCAGCATTCTCTGTTAACAGGATGTATTGGTTAGACGTGGGCACTTGGCTTGTGTGTCACAAGTACAACCCTGAATATATCCATTCTAGGCAAACTAGGATTTCTAATCTAGAGATTACTTTGCAAGACAACACTTTATTGCTTATATATATCAACTAGAAAGCATATGCAATGTATACACCTTTGGAATTTAGGGAACAAATGCTGTCAGGTATTTCTGGATTCACTGATGTGTACCATGGGCTGCACTTAGAAACCTTATTTGTCCACAATATTCTTTTCAAGTAGTGTCAAAATTATTTTTTCTTTCAAGATTATAAATTTTTATCTGCACAATCCCTACCTCAGTTGTCCTTCAGCTTCAAGATACAGCCTCACAATCTCTGGCATCTCAGTGTATCTGCTATAATTTGAATCTGAAGGATGAAATTATGTCACAGTGCAAACCTCATGACGAGTTCAACCTCTTTTTGTGGGAAACTGAGTTTATCTACCACACTTTTCCTTCTCACAGGAGTTTTGCTATTTTGGTGCCTTATTTTTTTCCTCTTTTTAATACCCCAAATAAATATGAGAAAAGCTTTCTCTTTAGCAGTTCACTTTTATAAACTGCTTGTATTTATACTATTAACATGGGATGTCCACATTAAAGATAAAATAATTCTGTGGTTCCTGTTTGGATGATGGTTTCTCCCCAAACTGACTTAAGAGTTTTTTTGGGGGGGACTCATCTGAATGTCTTTTAAAATATTCACACAAAACTTAATTTTTTGAAGGAGAGTTGCATGATACACTTTGGCCCTATTTTTATCTTTTATAGCAAGTTTTAATTGCTATAAAAGATAAAAATAGGGCCAAAGTGTATCATGCACCCTACAACATTTCAAGATGTTTTGAATTTTAGTGTTTAGATTTTGTCTTAAAGATTCAGTGAACAATTTTAAAAGTTGTTAAAAAATTAACACATTGGACCAACATTTTTATGAAGATATTATTTTATTTGTACAATTTGAATGTTTGTCTGATGGAACTTTTCAATTATCTAACAGATGTTACTGTAATTAATTGTCCCAATTAGAAAGGCTTGATACAATTCTAATGTATATAGTAAAAATAGTCTTCATTTTGGGGGGATGGAATAATTGTGGGCTATTTCCCAATCATTTTACTGAATATTAAAAATTCAGTAAACTATTACGAAAACTATTTCAAAACTTGCTTTTGACACCTGTATAATTTATCACACCAACTAGTTACTAGTGAATCAAATATTTGAGATAATTTTGAACATTGCTTGGCAACGTTCACCAGCAGTTCATTGTGTCAGTTGCTCCCTCAATTAACTAATTCATCCCTTGCAAAGGATAATGGATGATGAGGCAGATAACAAGGATTAGCTGATTTCTTAGTCTGGCTTTAAAGGACACCGGGAAGTTGATCAATGTGCTCATTATTGCAGTTGGAGTCAGAAACTCAACTTCCATTTCCTTTCTGCCCATTTTCCATAATTCAAACAGAAAGCTTTTTTTTTTTAAAAAAAGATAAAGATGGAATGCCTTCAAAAGCAAACAATTTTGCATAGCTTTTTTAGCATGGTGTTTAGCTTTTGGGATTAAGAGGAGAGAACTAATAACCCATCCAATCCTGTTCAGACAACACAGTTGATCAACAAATTGGGAAAGAATTTCAGGTCAGGATTATTTAGGCCCTGATATACTGAATTAGTATTGTGGGGAAATGCAGATAAGGCATGCTGAAATCTCACTTTCTGGTTCTTTAGCTGCTGATGACTAAAACTGAGCTGTTCTATGTCAAATTACTGGCATTAACTGGTTGGTTTATGGTGCTTATGCACTAATGCCCTGCTCTACTTAAGAGTGTCCTGTAAACAGGTCACTGTCAACATCAGTAATAGCTACAATATATACATAGGGACAACATTCTAGAGCACAGAGTTAAACAAACAAAAAAAAAAGGTGGTGCTTGTCAGCAGGATCACTCCAGCTATATAGTTTCCACTCTGGAAAATAGGGCAACAGCCATGGAAGCTCCACACCCATTTGGCCTGATTTCCTGTTTTGAAAGGTACTCAAGTCTCCTCCCTCAAAGCGGAGATATTAAAAAACCTATAATAGATGCCTTCTCTCTCTCTTGCAATCCTTTCATAACATATCAGAAAATTAATGTGGAAACACAATATAGTCTGATTATTTCTTTGCTCAGCTATGAGCAAAGTATGTGAGTATATGTCTTTTTACTCTCTGCTGATACTTGGTAGATGCAGTAGCTCAACCTGAACTCCAGGTAGTCCTTGACATACGACCACAAGTGAGCTGAAAATTACTGTTGCTAAACAAGGCACTTGTTAGGTGAATTTTACAAACTTGCTTGCCACAGTGTTAAGTGAATCACACCAGTTGTTGAATTAGTAACATGGTTGTTGAGTGAATCTGATTTCCCCACTGACTTTGCTTGTCAGATGATCGGAAAAGGTGATCACCTGGCCCCAGGATACTGCAACCTTCCTAAATATATGCCAGTTGCCAAGCGTCTAAATTTTGATCATGTGACCACAGAGGTGCTGCAGTGATTGTAAGTATGAAAAATGGTGATAACTCACCTTTTTTTAGTGCGATTGTAACTTTGAACAGTCACTAAATGAATAGTTGTAAGTCAAGGACTACCTCTATGTTATCTGGGTGAAATCACCAGGCTGCACTCAAGAGTGGCTACTGTCTGGCTCTATCTCTCTGTAGGACTGGCACAAATACCGTGATTAAAGCCAAAACACAATTTAAATTAAGGTATTAATGTTCGCTGAAGCAGCCTCAATGCTTCTGAATGAACGATGTCAGGAACTGGAAAACATGTATTGAAAATTCCAGACTCTCTCATCAGGAAATCAAACAATAGTTTTATTATGACAACATCTTCCATAATTCAAAGAATAAATCAGAGAACATGTTGATGATGTAAAATTTGAATTGGTTACTTAGTGGAGACATATCTGAATAACAGATAATGATACCGTGATGTTACCATTCTAACTAAAATTAAAATTTTGCTTTTATTCCAATAATTTTAGATAACATACCATTTAATCAAAATTCTTAAATTTATTTAGAATGAGATGGACTTAGTCGCTCTATGACCTTCCAAGTGAATAGACACTTGAATTTTGATCTCAGCAATCCCACTGTGAATATGCTATTTAGTAAGTACTATTCTCATTATCACACATATAAAGCATATATTAAAAGAGGAGAAGGCCAAAGAGCATAAGGCAGACCCGGAAGAAGATGGAAAGACAACATCAAAGACATGCAATAGTAGCAGCAAATAACAATAGTTGAGGCTATGAGATGTTCTAGAACCAAAACTCTGTATCTCCCTTGACACCTAAAGTGGTAAAAGAGGAGGAAGAGGAGGAAACAAGGAAAGAGGAAGGAGGAGGAGGATGAGAAGGAAGGAGAAGGAAAAGAACACACACCTTATTCAACAAAAAATTAATTTACCCACATTTGTGAAACAGCTAAGTCCTAACCCCTGATTTGTGACTGTGGCTAGGGTCACATATGAAGTTAGGCAATATTCAAACTAGCAGCATTGGGCCACAGCAGGGTGTTTAAACATCTCCACTATAGAAGAACAAATAGCACTCCAAAATGTCAGTGGTGGGATACAGCTAGTTCTCACCGGTAGCTAATTTTTTATTGCCCAGGCCCAGAATGAACTTCTGGAAGCAGCATCCACACACAGAACCAGTTGTTCACTTATTTATTTATTTATTTATTTATGAGACTTATATACCGCTTTTTTGAATCCCACCACTTCAAAATGTAACAAAGCAAGCAATACTAATGAATACTGCCCTCAAACAACCAGCTTTTGGAGTCGATTCTATGACATTTCTATTGGTTGACTTCCAAAGAGATGTCCTCCAGGTATGTAGGACTACAACTCCAA
Source organism: Crotalus tigris (assembly GCF_016545835.1). Classification (NCBI taxonomy): domain Eukaryota; kingdom Metazoa; phylum Chordata; class Lepidosauria; order Squamata; family Viperidae; genus Crotalus; species Crotalus tigris. The sequence continues at coordinate 679,213 of NW_024096554.1, read as the reverse complement.
GAATTTCCAGCTACACGCCATGCTTGTTGGGAGTTTGGAGGGAATGTAGTGAGGGTCACTGAAGGGATGGTCAAAAAAATGTATGTATATGAAGTTCTGCATAAAAAAGGGGTAGGGCTTCAAACACAGCGTGATGACCACCATCTTGACTTTTTTGAACTGTCTTAGACAATCCTGAATGTGGGCCAATACCATTTTAGGACAGGCTGTTTTATATGTTTTTCCTGGACTGGAATGTTCCTCCATATCTGAACATACCTATCAATAGTTCAGAATCAGAAACAGTAATATAGAAAAACAGAAACAGGGACGTAATTGCCTCAGTAACTTACAAACCACAGTATATAAAACTTTGCTCTTCATATTCCCCTCTCCACATGTTCTGTCTCTCAAGCTTAAAAGGAATAGTTTTCATACAATTCCAATCAAACAAGAAATCCAAATTGTGTGTATGTGTTTGTGTATTTTATTATATTTATACTCAGGATTGTTTGTTTGGTGAAAAAAACATTTATATAGCCACCCATCTTATAGTCAGCTCTAGACAGCTCCCAATCACAAGTTAAAACAACATACAAAGCCACATTAAAACTATAAAACTAAACACATTAAAAACAACAAGGTTGAACTTGCTACAGCTGACTTATGGGAAAGGTTTTGGGGGGCAAATTTCAATTTCAATGAGAACATCAAAGAGACAGTCCAAAAATAATTAAGGCCATCAGTTCTCCTTGAATGCCTATTCAGTTGCAAGAGCATTTGCTGAGAAAACATGGTTCTCTATACACCTATTAGGAAATGATTTTGCCTAGATTCAGGGAATGCATTCTCATGTTTGTATTTACAACACTGTAGCTTCTTAAAGGGAATTACACAAAAAACATGCCACAGAAATAACACAACAGCTCTGTCCCTTTTTTCCTGACTAATATGGAACCATCTCTGGAGCACTTGTTCTTCTATAGAATAATCTGATAATTCATTCTTTGCTCAATTGTATGTATGTATTTTCAGATGTCAGTTCAGCTACGTTCAATCTATCTATACAATACGTTACTAAAACTCTCATGTTTGTAACCTTCAGTTAGCCAAAATAGTGTATCATAGGACAGGATTTTTTGAATCAAGGTACCTCTAATGCACTAACTTAAAAAATGCATACAAAGACCAGGACTCATTAGTTTCACAGAACTGAAATTCCAAGTAGCTTTGGACCAGTTGTATTCACAAACTTGTGGCCTCTGCAGTGCCACCACGGTCAGCCATAGCCATGTGGTTGTGATTCCCAGCACTTACTGCCAATGGGGAAACCAACAGGAAGTCAGAAGTCACTCCCACTTCCATTGCTTTTTTGTTACCTATGGTCATTCTGTTTCTTTGTTGAGATAAGTATATATCTCAAATGATGAACCAATGAGCTGTGGATCATTAGTGAGACTTAGTGCCAGGTAAAAAGTTCAACAGTTCTAAAAAACACCAAGCAAAATCAGAAGTACTGACTTCACTGGCAATGGTTTCTGAAAAAAGATGATGATTCCTTCACCTCCATTCCTCTCTTTTGATCATTGTGCTATAACTTATGAGGATAAAATCATTAGGAAAAACATATTTATAATTTATGCCACATCAGAACTTTAAGATGGCTACATTCACTCATAAATCTTGCTCTGCCATTTCTAAAGCAAACATTAAATTCCCAAAGACAATAGCAATTTTAGATTACAGAGAGGAAATAATTGGTTAAGATTGAAAATTCACTGTTATTGGACCCTTTGCTCTGACTGGCTTCAAAAAGAATATGCCTCCAGCAACAAAAGGACGATAAACTCTCTAGTAATAAAGTGGCATCAAATGAACATGGTTTTGAAGAAGCCTCCTGCAGAAAAAAAAAATGTTTCAAAAGCAAAATATGTGCTTATTGGTCTTAGACTTTTAGAGGGTTTTCCAGAACATTATTATGTTATAATTTAAAAAACATAATGGTCCTTCAGGAATATCCCCAAATGTGTGTGTTTAAAAAATGAGGATTGACCATTATGATATGATCAAAGCTACCCCACCCCCACTCTATTTGTATCACAGAGCACATTTAAAAATGGGTTGAGCTTCTTTCACATGCTATCTTGACATTTTAACACACACCCTTGTGGATGCTCTGGAAATGTTTAAGTTTGTTGGGATGAGATGTTCCACTTCCAACCTATCATTCCACAGTCTTGAGCTGCGTAGGTAATATCATGCTACTTAAATGGCAGAAGGAAGAGCTAACTCTCCCTTCTGACCTTTATCCATCCATCTGTTGCGTCAAAGACCAGGAAAGGTTGGGACTGACAGATGCTCAGACTTGCAAGAGCCTTTACTGACATGTGTCTAATTGCAGCACCAAAATGCCCCACAACCTCTTTTTTTTTCTGCCATGTGCTCACACCTTTATTTGAATCCCAGCCCGCACCTGAAGCAGTCCAAAGTCAGCATTACATAGGCTCTGCTATGAAACAACCTGATGCTCTTTACCAACCATTCTGCCAGTGGAGTAGCTGGGTGACCCTAGAGGCCCTATTTGGCACCTATGGATACTATAGGGTAGTGTGGGTACCCCCCTCTCTGTCTGTGCCCTAAACCTGTCTTTCAAGGCCATTCAGCTTTGGGCCCAGTTCCAACCAGGTCAATATTCATTAGATCCCTAAGCAATTCTCCAGCAAATGGACCTGAGTCAACAACAAACAGATAATAAAAAAATAAAAGAACAGAAGTGTGGGGGAAAGGGAATGAGGATAAGGTAGAAGACTGCAGAATGGGGAAGAAGAGAGAGACACCTAGACAGGAAGACATTTATTCTCTGTATTGCAATTTGATGTGTTCCTGTGTTTCTCAATTTAGTGTTCAGGCTAGTCTTGAACAGTGCTGAACTCATGTCCAAAAGGAAGCTGATGATCAGTTCTTAAAAGATCAGATTTTGGATACCAATGTAGCACTCTTTCAGAAGTGATTGTTGTGAAAAAAATATAGTGAATTTTGATAGCTGGCTAATCCTGCCAGATTAGGCATCTGACAAAACTCGCACCCTGACAAAACTCGCACACTGCCAAGTCCAGCCCCATCTCACTTTAAAGAAAATAATTCATAGATATTTCCCCATCAGCTGATGACATATGGTAGCAGCAGTGGTGGGATTCAAATATGTGAACAACCGGTTCTCTGTGTGAATGCCACTTCCGGAAATCCATTCTTGACCTGGGCAACAAAAAATTAGCTACTGGTTCTGCCGAAATGGTGTGAACCAGATGAATCCCACCACTGAGTAGCAGGCAAAGGAAACAGAGTCCTTCTTCTAGTGCTTAATCCCTCTTCTTTAGAGTCCCACACTAAAGAAAAGAGTATCATTTATTGGCATCAAATTTCTCTCCTAAAATGATGCAATTAACCATTAAATGTTATGTAGTGTAAAGAGAATCACATGGTAAACATTTCCCTATAATAAAATCTCCTTTATATGACACATAATTGTGAAAAGTAGAATCAGAACAAAAAAATAATAACTTCTTCCATGGGGTGCTAAATTAGGAGAAGAATATCTGCAGTCTCCTGAAGATTGGAAAAGGCTTGTGAAAGTGAGTGTATGTAAGGCCATAAACCAGGGGCCTCTAAACATGGCAACTCTAAGACTTGAGGATTTCATCTCCCAGAATTTCTCAACCAGCCATTCCCCATGCTGGTTGGGGAATTCTGAGAGTTGACGTCCACAAGTCTTAAAGCAAGTTGCCAAACAATCCTTAAATAATCCTTCATGTTTTGTGACTGGGTAGAATTTGGGATTAGTCCAACCGAAATGAAAAACATAACTGCTATTGTAGTAATTAAGAGCAGGAAAAGAAACTCAAGTCAGTGACCAAAGGATACTTAATTCTGCTACGGAAACATGTTTTTTCCTCTTTTTATTGAATTCTCCACTCATTCTCACAGTGCAAAAGGCGCCTATGGATGAATAAAACTTTCTCTCTGGGGAAAATAATCCCCACCATTTAGAGGTATTGTCTTGTTCTATGGTGCTATCAGTGTTTCTCAACCTTGACAATTTTAAGGCATGTGGACTTCAACTCCCAGAATTCCACAGCCAGCAATGCTGGCTGTGGAATTCTGGGAGTTGAAGTCCACATGCCTTAAGATTGTCAAGGTTGAGAAACACTGTAGATTTTCAGTTGTTTTTTTACTGTAACTTTTGTTTACACATCCGATAGATAGTGCCCCTATATTGCATATAATCGATTTTGTCTCATCACACAACCATAATATGGAAGTAAAAAAAGAAATAAATTAAGAAGAAACTTCTTGCCACCACCTGGAGGAGGAAGGGAATCTTTTGTAATCCTGCCTGGTAGGATCTTCTGGAAAGCCACTTTGGTGTAATGGTTAAGGCATCAGAATTAGAAACAGAAGACTGTAGGTTCTAACCCTGCCTTAGACACAAAGCCAATGCGGTGACTTGGGCTTTTCACTCCCTCAGCCCCTAGGAAGGAACCAGTGGCAAACAACTTCTGAAAAACCTTGCCAAGAAAACTGCAGGGACATGTCCAGGCAGCCGTCAGGAGTAAGAAACAATCACAAAGGAATAATAAAAAAGGGATCTGTGTATCTTCAGCTTCTCCTGTCATGATGGACTTTATAGGAACTCTGGAGATTAAAAAAATGCCCTGTCAGCAAGGAAATGATATTGGCTCATCTGTAAAAATTGATCTGAAAAGTCCTAGAAAAACAAACTCTCAAGCCACTTAATATAAATTGTGTTCTGAGCTTTTGTGTTTGTAATGATTACATTGAGGTTTTTATGGCTGTGACATTTTAATTTTGATTCATTTGATGTCTCTTTTAGCAGAACCAATATAATTATCTCCAGGGCTCTTTTTCTCATAGAACGCCCAGAACAGAGTTCTGACACCTGTTTTGGATGGAACCTTTAGGGTAGGCAAGGCAGGTTGTATGACGTGTATGAGTTCTGGCATCTTTTTTTTTTTTTTACAAAAAAAGCACTGATTATCTCCATCTAAAAATCTGAGATAATCAACCTGTGAATGCTCCAGCATGTGTGGAAGGGGGACAAGGAAATCATACAGTATGTCCCAGAGAAGAATCGACCCCAGATATTCTTTCTGATATATATTTTATATGGGCAAAGATTTTATTTCTGCATCAAGCTAGGATGGAACAACATTTATTTATGAAAAATCCTTGCAGTAAGGAAAGGGTGGGGAAAAGGGAAGAGGAACTTTGCATTTGCTTGTTTTGAGAACAGACTGGGGTTTTGCACAGACCTGAACTGATAATACTAGGAAATTATCACTAACTCTTCTTAATGCCTACATTTAACACCTTCTGAGCTTGTATATTTACAAATAAATAGATTATTGGTATTGAAGCTGATTTTATTGCTCTTGTCTCTATGGTATGAATTCATTTAAGCCTTGACCCATCAAAATTCTGATATAAGCTGCACAATGAAATCTTCAGTGTTTTGTTCTTCAAAGGAAACTGGTCTTGAAAGACAGTCCTGAATTGTCTGCTACTCAGGAAGAGGAAAACAATATTCTTTGGAAAATAAATGCCTATAAAAATAGGTGCTGTGGTGTTAAATCTGACTCCAGTCTGAACTAAGAAATCTTGCAATCTTCTTTATTTATTTTGTATGCTCAAAGTAGATCTTTAAAAACGAAGTCCAAGTCTAACATTGGTGGAAAGCCTTGGTTCACAGCAGCAAAGAATCTCACAATACTTTAGAGACCCAGAACCTGTTATTTGCTATTCACAATGCTGTGTGAATAGCTCCAGTTTTAATCTCTGTTCTCTTGAGGCTGGTCTGGTCTTGTTCCCAGGCCATGAATTACGCCAACTCATCCTGCTTTTTTTGGTTCCACAAAACATCTGCAGGCAGCAAAACACAAGATAGAAAAGGGCAGTCAGGACAAGCCATTAGCTCTTTCATCTAACACAACAAGGCTGGATTGTGTTAAGGATTGCTGGTGAGGAACAGCTCCTATGGGGTTGTTGTGGAATACACTTTCTTACCTCAACAAATCTGCCAGTCTCTGCAATGGCAAAAGATCCTTTTGTAATCTCCTTTTCTCCAAAGTTTTTCCGTGTTATGCTATCATAATCTTAAGACAGAGTTGCAGACTCTGTCACCCACACTTTTCTAAAATTAAATAGGAAGGAGCCAGAGCATTTTGCAATTGCTATAAGTTCTTTTAACACTGGAAAAAAATCATTTGTAGAGTGACTAGGATTGGCACGGTATGTAATAGGGGAACCCTGTACTGTCAGTCTAAACATGTTAAGCATGTACTTCCTCATTTTTGAAATTTAACAATGAAATTCATTTTCCTCCAGATCTCGCTTCATTCCCAGCTTACATTGGTTCTTAGACTTGCCAAAGGGCAGTGAATTTCCAGCTCTACAAGGAAATCCTTAAATTTAAACACAATCAAAAACATTATTCCCATAACTTCTGCTTACAGGCCAGTACAATGTGCTCAGCAGTCTGATATATATATATATTTAAAAGGATGTCCCTCCTCTCTGCAACTTCTCCTCCTCTAAAACCTGCATTGCACAAACAACAGGGTGTGTTTAAACTCACACAGAACAAAGCTGGTGATGAGGATGTAATAAGCACGGCACCGGAACAACAGGAAGTGTTGCAATTTGGGACGAAATAGGATAAATGGGCTGCTTAGTGCAATGCAAAGGGAAGGTGAGACTGCTGTAGCCGCTGGTGTTGCAATTCAGGGGTGAGGCTTCTTGTTCAAGTATTGCAGGCTTTGAAAACAAGAACTGTACATTTGTTCTTGGCAAAGAGCAAGAGCTGAGTTACTTGCATCTGCACCTGAATGCATACAAACCCTCAAAGGTAGCCACTGGAAGTGAAGAGTGCAATTAAAGGAGCCCAATGGCCAAATGTTGCCCTCTCAGAATTATGAGATGCAGAACTATAGGATTCAGAACTAGAGGACTTTCCAGCTGATCTGGTTCCTCTTGTCAGTGCACATGCACAGGGCTGACTTGTCATAGGCCAGGCACGTACTTAAAGATGTCATAAGGGAAAAGGAGAGGCAACATGTTTGTTACATTGCATATGCTTGTTTACAATTTCCCAGACAGGTCATCTAAGCTTCCTCCTCTGTGGTAGGAAAATATTTTTGGATAGTCTTCCCCAAATAGAGTCGACCAAGTATTTTAGATTATAACCTCCAGAAGTGGCCAGTTTGGTGAGGTGATGGCAAATAAAGCACAGTACTATACATCTGTGGGTGCCACACATGTAGCCAATTCTGTGTAGTCCCACAGGATTTATCAATGTTGACAAGGCATGACTTCTGGTCTCTGGTTACTGCCCACTTTCACAGCTCTCTCAGGCAGAGTATTCCTGGTACTTCCTGGTCAGACGACCCTGGACACATATTCCCTCAAATTTTTGGGGGGTGGGGGGGTGAGCATTCTGTGTATATGCATGAGAAAGAAAGAAAGAGAGAGAGGGGGGGAAGGAAGGAAGGAAGAAAGAAAGAAAGAAAGAAAGAAAGAAAGAAAGAAAGAAAGAAAGAAAGAAAGAAAGAAAGAAAGAAAGAAAGAAAGAAAATGGAAGAAACCAAGGGAGGATTACAACTGGATGTCTCAATCCCAGGCAAAAAACAATGAATTAAGGCAGGGTTATTACCCAATAAAAAATATTGTCCTGAAGTACATGAAGACGGAAGAAAAACATTGCCCTGTTTCTGGTTTGATCACCACAGCTATAATTAATGCTAGTGACTTGACTGTACCTTCACTATCTTAACTAAAAAGCATTAAATGAAAATCCTTGATTATCTAAAGACGTGATAGGTGGTGCAGATTCGTATCTATAATCTTGTGAAACTAGTTTTAGATGTATTTCCTTTCCTTTTTCTCATCTCATACTTTACATGTCTTTAGTTTATTATGTCCTTTTCTGCCCTGTGCAAAACACTGGTTTTCCCCAAAGGGAACATAATGGTTGGGTAGCTTTGCACCTATCATAATTCTCACAATCTCTTATCAGAGTGAGGCCAGAGTGAGCAAAGCAGTGTGTGGCAGGGATTCCCCCTCACAAGTATATGGGCCCAATCAAAGTAGAGAAGGGAGCTGGGGCAAAAACTAAATTTGATTTGATTTCTTTCTTATATAGTAACATTTATACCATACTGTAATAGAAGATAGTATATTCTCTTACGGTCTACATAGCTTTAATATAAATATCAATTATAATTTTACTTATAGCATTTAGTGATGAAAATTTTATAACTTTGTATTAATAATTCTCATTTTCAGTTTTTTTAGCTTTTATATATTAATATTTATATCACACTATATAACATTATAATGCACTGTAGTTTGTATAACAAGATAACCTTTACTCTAAGTTTAAATATAAAAGAATGTATAGTAGACACAGTGGTGGGATTCAAATATGTGAACAACAGGTTCTCTGTGTGGATCCACTTTCAGAAGTCCATTCAGGCAACAAAAAATTAGCTACCGGTTCTGCCGAACTAGTGCGAATCAGCTGAATTTCACCACTGAGTATACATGTCTAATAGTCACAGTAAAAATATACAACATTCCTATAGATATAACAGATTTAATAATCAAATCAAAACCATTTTTTAAAAAAATTCAGGATAACAAAAATGTCACAATTTATTAAGATATATGATGATAGTTAAGAGGATAAACTGAGCACAAAAAAGATACATTAACAAACCTTTAAAAATTTTTCCTTTTTATTAAAAAAATACATTCTGCTTTTATATGATTAATGGTCTACAATATACTGATCACAAACTCTACAACTTTGGCAATTTTTCTGTTTACAGGTATTATATTTTTGCATTATTTTTTATTTTTTGCTTGTCTGTTTTGATTTTTTTTAAAAAAAGATTTATACAAATGAATTTCAGTTCCAACAATATTAAATTAATTGGAGTTTTGGTGATTGTGCCCACTAGTTGTTTCAAGTAGGGGCTTCATAACAGTCCTTGACTAAGATAATAGTATATAGTAGCCAACCAGAAATCTATAAGTTTGTCATGAGGACAGTGTTAGTATGCCACAGCTATTTCTAGTCCCAGTTGATAACTGAGAGATCCTTGCACAGGGTCATCTATGTTTAAAAAGTCAAAATATACCCTAACTAGGCAATCAAAGCTACAACCTTTTTATGTGCATAAAAGAATTGGAACTTTGATCAAATGGTGGTGGGTATCATCTTGATTTTTCTGATTCCTCCTGCCCTTGTACCTAGAAACAATAGGTCTCCATCAAGAATATTGACTATTGATACCATTATCCTTTTAACCCAGATAAACTACTGGCTACCATTATTGCTTAGGGTGTCTATAAATAAACTACATGCTATAGAAACATGGGCCTGCTTTAAACAGACTTGAAATCATCTTGATCAGTTTTAATGGATGATTCCAGATTTTGGCTGGGTTTGGGGGGAAAGAGTTTCTCTTTGCTTAATTTTGTGAGTCTTAAACAAAGGAAGGTTCGTTGCCAAAATGGGCATGCTTAACAATGTGTCTCCTTCTAACTTGAATGGTTGGGAGATGGGAGTAGTCCTCCTTTCAAATGTGTGTTCCTGGGGGGGAAATGCCATTGTACATGCTTAGGAACCATCCATAAATATGTGCAGAACATTCTAGGGATGCTCAAATTTATTTTGGTCCTGTGATGAAGTAAAATAAATATTCATTTTAGCTATTTGTGTATCAGCTTTCAAGATCCAATAGCTGAAATTTAATAGCCTTTTTTCTGAATTACAAACCAGATTTGAAAAGAAAACAAAGACAGCATGCCATAATCTTAACATGCCATAATTTTTTGTATCAATTTACAGTAAGTACATCTTCCTGTTTCTGAGTTCTCCAGCAGTAATTTTCTTGCACTTGATGAATTGTGTGTTGCTTGTTTTCTAAGCCTGCATTGGCCACCTGTTTGTGGTGAACGGGTATCATGACTCATCTACCAGAAACAGAAGCTAAATTTTGCATCCCACCACAAGATTATTCAATGTGGGTTGGTTGATGGCTTGCAAAATATCAGTTTCTTCACAAAGCAAATGGATTAAACAATGACTGCGACAGAACCAGAAACTAAAAGCTGGCCAATCTGGATGTACAATCACAATCTAAGGGAATGTCTGGAGATGCAGCTCAAAGTTTCTTTCTTATGGGAATTATCACCTCACTTCATCTACTTCACTTTGCTTCCCAAAGATGAAATGTAAAATACCTGCAGAAGTGAACTGTAGGTAGAAAAATAGGAGTACAAAACAGACCCATTGCTCTGAAGATGAAATCGAGGAAGGAGGTAGAGCCAGGTATGAATTTAAATTTGACGTAGTCACCGATGTCAATATGCTAATCACAAACAAGTAAACCACATGTTCACTGAATGTATTGTGTCACTCCAGCCTGCCCAGAGCAACTTTTAGAAACTCTTCATATTCAAAAAATAGTTAAACTTTTGCAGCTGTTTGTTTTCACATCCTGTGCTGTACTAGTTAAAGTGTTGGGCCAGGGTTGGAGGAAGTCCGGTCAACTCCTTGATAATCCAGATTTTTAGGGGAGGGTGATAAATTATGGTTCTGAGAATGTGCCTTTATATGCTCATAAGAGGATATAGGGTTGCAATCTGAAGTAGTTTTTGCAAGGTATAGATATTTGTCTTAATTATTAAATCAATATTTTTAACATTTTCATTTAAAAGAGGCCTCTCAAGCACCATCAGGTATCCAACATTAAAGCAGAGATCATAAGAGCCAGGTTAAAAGTTGTTGTTGTTGTTAGCTGCAAAGTCATGTCCAACCCATTGTGACCCCATGGACAATGTTCCTCCAGGTCTTCCTGTCCTCTACCATCTTCTGGAGTCCATTTAAAAGTCATTAGACAATGCCAATCCTGTGTCTTTTTTTGAACTGAGAAATTAATCTTTTAAACTATGTAGGGGCTTACATCAACTATACTTCATGTTAACTATACTTAATGTTTATTTACTCAGATGAGTACTCAAGAGGACTAAAAACGTGAAAAGTTAAATTAATACTGAGATGAATCAAAATTAAAAGACTGACAAGAGTTGCATCTTGGTTGTTCTAAAGGCAGTTGTATGGATGTCCTTAAAACATTGGTCTACATCAGGGGTAGGCAACCGTGGCTCTTTTATGACTCGTGGACTTCAGCTCCCAGAATTTCTGAGCCAGCAGGAATTCCTAGCTGACTCAGGAATTCTGGGAGTTGAAGTCCACGAGTCATAAATGAGCCAAGGTTTCCTACCCTTGGTCTATATGAAACAATATATTAGCTGCACACAGCAGGAGAGAATGGGAACAGAAGTAGTAAGAATATTTTATGGAGTTAATTCCTCCATCATAATAAAGAAGACTATTCTTTAGCTTTCGTATATTGTAGAAATGCCGGTGGTCACTATTCTCCAGTGGCCTGGTTCTAAGGAAACCTATCATGGTTAAAGAATGCCTTGGAATGTTTGGCAAATTGGGATGAAAAATATTGTAATGATAAACTGCAACAACAGTCAAATCTCTGATTGTTGGTTACGAGGCCTTAACTTAGGGGTCTTCAAACTTGGTCCTTTTATGACTTGTGGACTTCAACTCCCAGAATTCCTCAGCCAGGCACACTGGCTGAGGAATTCTGGGAGTTGAAGTCCAAAAATCATAAAAGGGCCAGGTTTAAAGACCCCTGCCTTAACTGCACCATTCCCATCTAGGAAGGAGGAATTGGTGGAACCCAAACATCTGTATGGGAACAAATAATCTTAGTAGAGGGAGGCAGAGAGGACTTTTTAGTGAGGTGTTTGCATGCTCAGTGGATTCAAAAGTTTCATTGCAAAAATAAAATAAAAAAAAAGTGATGTGAAAGAGAGGATGGAGAGGTGAAAGAAGGTAAGACTGATGAAATTGAGTGGAATAGAGAACCAAACTCCATACAGTAATAGCTTATTCCAAATGTTACATACGTATGTTACATTAACCCAAGAAAAGTTTCCATGTTGCCGAGGAAGAGAATGTGGCAAGTTTTGGAATGAATCAATCCATAGATTCTCCAAGTGCCATGGAAACAAAACAAAACAAAACAAAAGATATAGAAGATCCATAAGCTAAAGGAATTCAATGTCTGTTTTGTATTTTGTTATACAAATCAGCTTTACTTGGCCAATTTGTATCTTACATCAAGCAATATTCACACAATAAAATTTTCCTTGGAATTACAAGATATGCCATTTACTTGAGAATGAAAATCCGATTAATCTTATGTTTGTTAGATGGCAGCCTCTCGTGTACTTCATTAATTGTCCAGCTGTTCTAAAATGCACGGAAACACATACCTTGCCTCCGTACTACATGTTCCTGTTTTGCAAGGATATAATTCAGGGTGTGTGTCCCCAATAGAATGCCACACCTAGGGCGTAGTTATGAAGATAGTGTATAATTATTAACCACACAGACTGACCCAAGCATTGCACAATAAACTCAGGCCTCCTTTCAGAAGTGTTTTTTTCTTGTACATTTTGAAATGCAAGGACCAAATAAAGGATACATCAAACACATTGTCTCATTGAAATAGGTGTCCTTATGACATTCTAATACTCACATACCCACCATATGATAGACAATGTGGAAGTTTATTCTATCTCCATTGATTTCATTACCATTATCATTGCACTCACTGTTGCAGTCACAGTCACTGCAGTCCTCCAGAGACTGTTGTCCTTCCCCTGCTTCATAGGAGCTGCCATCTTTGCTTTAGACAGGGATGAACAACTGTTAGAGTGTCTAATAAAAGGTTCAAGTCAGAATTTAAAAGTAGTCTTTTACTGAATGTATTTGCATTATTGTATAGAGCAGTTGTTCTCAACCTGTGGATTGGGACCCTATTTGGGGTCGAACGAGCATTTCACGGGGGTCACCAAACAATGCAGTCCGCCATTTTTTCCCCCTTTTCCTTAGCTGTGCTACTCCCTTTTATTCTATTGGCTTTTGAAGGCCAATAGAATAGACTCTCTTGAATAAAGTCTAATTCTATTGGCTTTCAAAAGCCAATAGGAATTGTCCAGGCTGTCTCTGCCCTGCTGAGCCAGCCAAAAGTCCCATTCTGCAAACGGTGCTGCACCAGTTGAGTAGTCCTCGACTTACGACCGGTTGAGTTGTCCTCAACTTACAACCGGTTGGGGGTCGCGGCATTAAAAAGGTTGAGAACCACTGGTATAGAGGCAGCTGGAAAAATTAACAACAGTATTAACAATAGTATTGTAGAACCACAGAACTCTTCTATTTTCCTTGTTCATAAATCAGAGGTAGGTAGGTAGGTTGGTGAGTGGGTGGGTGGGTGGATGGATGGATAGATGGAAGAGTGGGTGGATGGGTAGGTAGATTATTATCCCTAAATAATTTCAGATGTGGGTGTGCACAACTGGAGGATGTTGAAAAAAAAAGGATGAAACATGCTTAATGATGTGTAATCTCATTAAGATGTCCAATCATCATTAAGAAGTGATTGGACATTGAGATTCTGCTTGAACAGGGGATTGGACAAGAAGATCTCCAAGGTCCCTTCCAACTCTGCTATTCTGATGTTGCAAAGTAAGCTTTTCCGTTTATGTACTTGTATGCAACATCACAACTTGCACTAGGTTCAGATTTTTCATCATGGTCCATGTTTAATCATTTGCCCCCCTTGCTCTCCCAATCTCAAAAAGAGTGGCCTTAGATGGGCCAGTAACCTAGAACAAATTTCTGGGAATTGGGCACAGTAAGGGAAAAAAATGCACTCTACCAACTGAGCACAATAGGAGATATCATTGTACTATTTTTTTAACCCTTTAGAAATCTTCTCCAATTGCCTTTTGTACTGGAGGTATATAAGATAACTACTAGGGACTTTAGTACATTCACTGTAAAATGACTCTCAAAGTGACTGGCACGTTTACAATCTACAGTCTTTCTGCTACCAGGGTTATAACTATTCTATTTGCTCTGGCACTGGAAGAGATATGTCAACACAGCCTGCTGGATAATTTTACAGTCTTTTATTGTCTTTTAATCTGCAGCTCTTATAAAGGATATTATTCATTTCTCTGGATTCCACCAAATGAAGGGTTATTTGGAAATATTGTGCAGAGAATGTAGGTTTTCATGAACACAATTAATAACACTTCCGTGTTATTCAGCATGACATAATATGTATTAATTTTATTAATCATAATGTTGGATCAAAGTAGAAATTGGTTGTGATTCATCACTCTTTGCCGCAGCTGTATCTTCTACAATCTGTGATTTTTTTTTCAAATATGCAAGGACTATTAAGCAAACTATTCAAAAAGAAATGCAGAATTGAGTCCCAAATGTGTTTTGTAAAGGCAACTGGATTTTCTTTGTTTTTCCTTGAAGATGTTTAGCTTCTCATATAAAAAGCTTCTTCAGTCCAAACTGAAGTTTCTTGGATGAGAAGCAAAATGTCTTCAAGGGAAAAAAAAGTCTAGCTGCATTTTGGGAAAAAAGCACCTTTGAGACAACCATGATCTAGATGATTGAGAATCTCCATAGATATGCAGTACTGAGGTTCTCAATACATCATCAGCTTAAAAGTTTGTAGTCACAGAAGTACATCAAAGCCATACCCAGATCAGCTTCCAGTAATGTTGAATAGTGTTCATCAGATGCTATATTTTATAGAAATTAAGTAACTTATTGCCCTGACAGTTTAACACTTTTCTGTAGGATTACTTGTAGGAGTTACATAATGTTCAAAGTTGTAAATGGGCTGCTTTTTCATTATCAAAATGGGAGCGATGTCAACATGCTCAGAATTGATAAATTTAATTATCATAAGAACCTAAGGTTAGAGTAATATATTTCCTCCAAGCAGTATGAAAATGAAATTGACACATATATTTTGTATCATCTTGTATTACAATCTCATATAAATCTCTTACTCTGCTGCATGCACTTGGGCCAGTCTCTTACTAGCAGACAGAATGCTGTTCCCTGGCTCTCTACTGATAGCTGGAGGGAATCTTAGCATTAAAATAGGGACATTGCCCACCACTGTGGTGAGGTGATCTATCTATAATGTAATTTGTCCATCAGAAAGCATTTTATAAATAGCCTCTCATTTCTAGAGCTGGCATTTTTCCTATTTCCCTGGGACTCATGGAGAATTCGATCCCATGACTAATGTTGAATGACCCATCTGCCAATTAATCCACTTTTGTACAGAGAATGGGAAGGAACACTTTCTTATTTTTTGCTCATAATGCATTGAGTTGATCTTACAGAAGGCATAATACATGTGTGCAAAGTAATTCAGTCATCTCACTGAGTTGATTTAGTAACTTCTATATAGGGCTAAACTGGCTGTCTTACTGCCCCTGAGGAGTGTTGAGGTTCTTGAGTGATGGTGGCTAGTGTGGAGATGCTTTGGGAGTAATTAATTGTTTTCCTAAAATAGTAATTGTTTCTGCACTGATTGCTCGATATTACTAGGGACACCTAAGATAGCTATCAATGTCATACTGGATGCCTTGGATATTAGCTAACAATCTTCCTGAGAACTCCTTTGTCTGTCAAAACCTGAAGAACCCTCTTTTTACTTCTCAGTTGATAATGACTGTGGGCAGGGCAAAATATTAATCTGTAGGTTAGGTCAAAAGAATTGCAAGGGCTTTTGGAATACTGAGAAGAATGGAGGTAAAAACTATTGTCCCCCCTGGCCTGTTCAGCTTTTAAGCAGAAGTGTCTGTCTCTTCCATGAACCCTGATCTGAGTGCAAGTGAACTTATTCACCCTCCTTAGAGCAGACTGCCAATGACGTAAACAGAAGACATTAGTCACTCCTTTGCATCACTCAGCTTTCCAGAAGTATGAGCAAGAAGGGTATCAGGACTCTGCCAAGAAAGGGAAGTATCCAGAGGCATGGTTAGAGGTGTAGATCTCTTTATTAATGCTATTTCTGCTGCAGATATTGCAATCTGGTGCTTTCTGCATATTCATACATAGGGAAGTTGTTTAACTCTCCTTAAAGGTCTTTGCCCAGGGGCAAGGAGGAGCTCCTGAGTTCTCAAGAAGGGAAGAAGAGGACTGAGGTACAAAAGGTTCACAGCTAAGGGTCAGTGTCCCATTTTGCAGGATATGAATATTTTAGACAAGCCTGTGATAAGTAAGAGGCAAGTTTGATCTCTCTCCTCCCTCCCACACATACACACACACGTTGACACAGACACAAAACACCACCGTGTGTAGGCTTATTACTAACCTCTCTCTTGCTCAGACCAAAGAGCCAGATAAGATGTGGTATGAAAAATCTGTGGGAAAATATGAAGCGGTTTTGGTGGGGAGGGAAGTGGGGAATTTCTGATCCACAAATTGCAACTTCCTGCAGCCACCTTCAGTAAAACAACCAAGAAAATACTCTTGGGAAAACACGCACTACAGCACCATATCTTATCTGACCTTGGAAACAGGCCTTAGATAGTGTCTCTGCTTAGTGTGCATTGCTAAAGTTTGGCCTTGTCAAGCACTGATTATTTCTTTTACAGGCTGTGACAGATTGTACTCCAGGCATTGATCTCAGCCCTAAAGAGATACTAGAGTGATACTAGGGATATGTGTATGTGAAGGGGAATGGGATAACTTCACAGTTGCTCTTCAGCAAATCTTACTGATTCCTATCAGTGGCAGAAATTCAATCATGTCCTTTTTGAAACTCAAAATATTCCCTTTTATGGTGTTCCTCTGATAATGGTTGCTTAAGGTTGAGTAGAAATATTCATAGAATCGTAAGAGTGCGAATGAAGCATTTAACCATTAGATGCAATATCCTGCTCAGTGAAATAATCGAAATATACCTGATAGAACACTGTCTGACTTTTACATAGACACAAATAATAATCTCTTACTTCTATAATTGTTTCCACTTTCCAGTAGCTTTTACTGTTGAAATGATTTTCCTAACATTCCATTAGAATCCATACTTTTATTCATTATTTTGAGCCCCACTTTCTTAAGCAGTTTTTTAAAAAATATCCCATTGTTTTATCTTTAAATGTGTAACTTCCTTTCATATTTTTGAAGATTTTGTGTGCTTCCACCCCCACCCCAACTTCTTTGATCTTAAAATAAAATCATTGTCAATTTCTTCATCATAGGAATATTTCAAGAACTTTTTCACAAGTACTTCTACCAAACATCATGTGTCTGCTATCCTATGCCTGTTTGTTTTGTTTCTGTTTCTTAAATGAAGAACTTTGCATTTGTCTATGTTAAGTTTCCTTGTCTTGTTTTCAATCTTGTCTTGTTTCTTTACAGTGTCAAGGTAGGTGAAAATTAGATTCTGTCTTTTAGGAAATTAGCTATAATTTTGAACTTTATTTCGAGGATATTAATATGTTATCCCATCCAATTTTGTATCCTCTGGAAATCAAATAAGCATTGGCCCCAGTTCTTCACTCTGAGAATCAATAAATGTATTAAAGAATACAAGTCTCACATCTGTGCTTTGTAACACACTACCGTACTTGATTCTGGTAACAGACCTCTATTCTTTGGTATGGCATAAAAGTGCCCACAAAGCTTCTCATAAAACTGTTTTCATGGTGAGAAGCCTGACTAAACAGAATTCTGTTTGCCTTCTGTTTTCCAGGAAGAAAACCTTCTGCCATGCAATCCTATTTATTCAGTGACAGAACTGATGGTGGCATGAGACTGAACCTCTATCATTTCATTATGGATCTTTAGGAAAAGAAGTGAAAATAATAAAGCAACAGGAAGCCTGCCCAAAAATCTGGCTTTCAATTATCTTCTACATTCCATGAAATTGAGCTTAATGTTGTAAAAAAAAAGAAGAGGAAAATGAGTAAAGACTCCAACCTTTTTGTTTTGGCGGCCCAGAAAGGGAGTTAGGCACTGCTATGTGTGTGCACGCAAATGGGCTGCACGGGCGCGAGTGCTGCAAATGGTGGTGGAACACTATGGGCGGCACTAGTTTTGGTGGGACCGCTCGGGGGCGGGGCAGTGCTAGAGCCGGCAGGATGTTCAGGGCAGCACTATGCCAATGGGACACTCAGGGGTGGGGTGACGCTAGTGCCAGTGGGATTCTTGTACTGGTGGGACACTCAGGGATGGGGCGGCGCTAGCACTGGCAGGATGCTCGGGATGGCACTAGTGCTGGTGGGATGCTCGGGGTGAGGTGGTGCTAGCACCAGAGATGCTTGGGGTGGCCCTAGTGCAAGTGTGTGGGGTGAGTGCCCACGTGTACTGGCAATCCCTTCACACAGCCCTGTGGCCAAGCGGCCATGTCCCGGTAATGGGCCACAGCCCACAGGTTGGGGACCCCTATGTTAGGGGGTCTCCAGGATCTCTCTGCAGCTTCACTCTCTGCATGGAAAACTGAACATGGGTTAAAATCCAAAAATTTATTCAAGGAGAAAATAGATCATTAGCCAACGAGGTTAAGGGCAATGATTTTACTGAAATTCTGCATATGCTTGTTACCTTACCTCCTTTTTCTATATTTTGTTCTTCTCAATTAACTCCTTAGTTTTAGAGATTTGGTTTAATAAGGGGATTCCTGATTAAAACCTCCCCTGGTGCAAAAGCCATCCTCTCTCAGTCAAACTACTTCACATGGTGGTTGTGAAGAGAAGTAGATCTTGCAGGGTGCTTGTATATAAGTGCCAAACAAAACAAAACACCCTCTCCAACCCTAAATACTAGATTAGTAACAGATTAGGACATCTAACTCTCCTGGTCCTTCCTCTAGTTTCTGAAGGAAAACGTTATCAGCAAAGCAAGGAAAGTTTTTGAAAACATCGTCTACATCTCCTTGACTGGAGCAGGCAATAATACACATCATCAATAGTATTAAATTTATCTGTGTTCACCTTGAAATGTGCATTCCTATTACTATGTGGTTAACTGAATTCCTATTGCAAGTATAGATACTTAAAGAGTATTATGATTAGGTATAAATTTTTGTTAGACTAAATGGGTGAGTATCTAAGCATTTCCCCTGGCTATTGGAAAAAATACATTTGCACTGAATATAAGTCCATGCTTATGTCCAATTGATTTTAGCAAGTTTAATGCTGAAACATGTGCTGAAGGGCTTCACTGTGATGTGCACATATGCCTAATTGCTTTACTGGATGGCAATCCTAGACAAATGTCAGACAAATTACAATCTTCTCTTCTTCAGGGCATGGTGACTCTCCAGTTTTTAAAACAGATGAAGTAAGAAACAAGAAAATATGCCACCAATCCTATTCTTGAACGTGGACTGCAGTTTTAATGTGAACAGACACACTTCTCACTAACCCACTGATCTTTTGATTCCATGTGAAACCTAAATCATTCTCTGGAATGTAATCCAAATAGTATCTTCTGTGTCTACATTCCATCTTGGGTACCATGCGTGAGGTTACATCTGCTTGACCATCCGTGATCTGACAGTATAGTGTCAGGCTATCATTTTGTGTCATGTCATATTAATAACAAGCTCTCAACAATTATGCAGCCATGTGAAGGATTCCTCCCTCCCACTACAGAGATGTGAAAGCTAGATTGAGACCAAAAGATGCTTTTAGCATCCTACACTAAGTGAAACTGGCCCAGTACCTTGGCATATCATGAAAGACAATTGCCAGACTGCAAGAGAAGAGCATTCTACTTTACCTGACTCTCTCTGCTAAATGTTCTATATTGTTTCCCATTTCCCACTTACTCTCTATGACCTAGCTTCACATAGAGTTGGAAAGATTATTTTTTAAAAAAACACATTGGCATTCCCTTTTTTCAGAGAGGAAGGCATGTAAGTGTTTTGCAATAAAGTAATCCTCTAGCACTTTAGAAAATAAGTCATCCAACCAAAAATAATGCAGACTGCATTTATATCTTTTATTCTTTGGAAATTCCCTTCAATTTTAATTCAGATATTCCTATCTTCACATAAAAGTAGCTGAAATGCAAAAGAAATTGGTTAGGAACAGATGGGCCAAACCCACCAAGAAAACTTAAAGAAAATGGTAGGGACAAAGCTATCACATAACTAAATTTTCTTCATGACAATCTGACCTCAACTTGCTTTTTATTGAGTTTTCCAACAGTACCTTCATTACCACTGTAACTATGTCCATTCACCTTGCTGCTGGTCATCCTCTTCTCTTTCTTTCTATCTTTCCCAGCATTACAATCTTCTCCAGAGAGTTAAGGTCTTTGCATAATGTGCCTAAAGCAGGATAATTTGAGCCTGGTCATTTATGGCTTGAGTGAGAACTCTGGCTTGTTTATGAATATCTAGTCATTCTTTACAATAGCAAAATGAGGAAATTAAACTAAAATAAGGAAACACCTCAAAGCAGCCCAAGGAGGAAAGAATGTGTTCAGTAACTATGGAATGTGGACCAAGAAAACTAGGTTTAGCTGAATGCTTCACACTGCAATATTTTGCAATGGGAATCAATGTATTTCAAAGTTCCTTCCTTTGTAAAGAAGAAAAACAATAATTCAATCAACAAGGAGGATTCAGAGACCAGCCCAAGATTGGGGATAGCCATATCTAAATCATTCAATACCTTTAGGTAAAGTAGTATTTACTGATTTTATAATTGGCTTCTGTGTTCGGAGAACATTCATCAAGTGTTCTATTAGCTTATTATTAAGCTAGGCCTTTCTATCTTGCTTGTATGTTGCCTTTTGAGGAGGAAATGATGATGATATAGAAATTATTAAACAAATTGCCCCCAAATTTGTTCTCTGAAAATCAATGGTTTGAACATGGAGAAAACTTCAGGAAGGTACAAGAAAACCATAAGGCCAAGTTGTATCAAATTCATTCTCTATATCTGCAAAAATTATTATTGCATAACTTGATTCCCTTCAGTGTCTAAACAGCCCATTGTGGTACACAAATCCAGGTTGTCAAAATCCTGGATTTTCTGGTAAATGAAGGGAGATAAGAGAACGGTCTTTAATAAAACAATATAATTATAGATTAAATTTTAGTAAGGAGTAGTATCACTTCCCAATGGCTACAAACTTACAGACTTTACAGAAAATGAATCAACCTGATTACTATTTCCCTTCTTTTATCTCTGTGATGAAGAGATATTAACCTTTTCCTTTCTGCCTATCAACAATCATGATACTTAAGTATGCTTTCTAAAGATTCACCCACATACTTTAATTTGATTCAGGGTGTTCCACAAATGTACCGGAAGAGTGAACACAAAGGGCAAGACATGAGTGATCTGCTGAACAAGTATTTTGAGTGACTCAATAAATAGAGGGCAAATTAGAAGTAATTGTAGAAAAAAAATGAATGGGAATTCATTAATAAAGTGGAATCATTTTTGTGAAGCACATCCAATTTAACTTCAGAAAAAAATAATTACCATTGCCAATGGATATGTCCAAACAGCAAAGATTCTGCACTTTGAAGAACCAGCCTAACTCTTTCAGTGTAGGCATGAGAGCCGGTTTGGTGCAGTGGCTAAGGTGCTAGCCTAGAAACCAAGAGATTGTGAGTTCTAGTCCTCCCTTAGGCCTAAAAGATGGCTGATTGACTTAGACCAGTCACTCTCTCTCAGCCCAACCCACCTCAAAGAACTATTGCGGGAAAAATGGGAGAAGGAAGGAGTATTATGTATGTTCACCTCTGTGAGTTACTTATAAAGTAATAAAGGCGAAATAAAGAAATGCTGGCTGTGGAATTCTGGGAGTTGAAGTCCACATGCCTTAAAATTGTCAAGTTTGGGAAACACTGAACTATATGAAGAGCTTTCCCCCGCTTCACATTTTTAGTCCAAGAGGCACATCTGGAATCTGACAGCATGCTTGGCAAAGCAGCTGCCTTATGAACCACAAAATCACCACTGTGGGGAAATAAACAAGCTTGCTTACTGCCATCCCAAGGTTGCCTGTGTCATTTTCTGCATAGGTTGAAGCCACGTCCAGACAAAATCCAGGGCTGCAGTTATGCAACATTTTTATTTTTAAAGAATGCCTAGAAGCATTTGTAGAAACAGAGGTGATTCTAGCAGCTGGAATTCTGTTCCTCAGCTCGTCACAGTGACTTCTCAGAGTTGCCTATGTGCAGCTAAGTAGACTTTTGGCTGAAATTGTATTTTGGCTTTTGCTTCCAGATGTCAGAAAAGGCAGTTTCCCGACTTTTCAGAAGGAGGGAAATACATAACTTAAAAAAATCTATTGAACTTTAATATGTGTATTTAATTTGCCAGTTTTGGCTCAGGATCTAGTATACATTGTGCTTTCCATCCATGTTCAGCGATAAGAAAGTGGCCTGTTAATGATATATGCCTTTGCAATAGCAGGATTTTCTGCAGCTAACAGTAGGTTATTTCGATAACTCTGGAGGTATGATTCCTCCTTGTTTTTCATCAGAGCCAGTTTTGATGTAGCAGAGTGACAAGTTTTCTGACTGCAGGGCATGGCTGCAAGAGTATCTCAGAAAGAGCTCTACTTGATTTAGCCTGTTCTGTCTGACAGACTATGCCAGAATCCTGGTACTTATTTTACAAGAGTCAATGTAACTCATCCATTTATGTGATGACTCCCTTGATTCTGGAAATGGCATAACAGTACACTCTCAGTCATTCTAACAAACTGATAAGAGCCTGAATAAATTGTGTCCCCCTCTCAAAAGCTCTCCTATGTAATCCCATTTATACAAGGCCTGTTGATAAAAAAGTAAATTAGGTCTTTATCATTCTGTCAAGGCTTAAGAAGGTAGAATTAGGTACTCAATAATTTCTGATTTGTTGGCTAGACACAAGACATAGAAAAGATAGCAGGTTACTCAACTGGACAAATTAACAGTTTACTAAAGAGGCTGCCTTTCAATTATCTATTAAACACAGTGCTTAAAAGAAAAAGAAGAAAGATATTCCTCATTTCTGTTTTTTCATAGCATTGGGCTGAAAGGAATAAAGTGAAGAACTCTCCAGATGGACAAATGTGGGAGATTTAACCCAACTGGGGCAATGTGTAAGTAATTTTTATCAAGAAACCTTTGGAAGAAGGAGTCTGCCTGTGAAGTTTTTAAATAAAGTCTACTCCTTCCCAGTGTATCATAACTTAATATAAGCATGAAGCAAATGACAGAAATCACTTGCAGATTCATTTGTGTTTCCATATGAGTACTTTACTGTTTGCATTTTCTACAAAGTCTCTAGAATTTTCCAAAGTCTAGATACAGCAGTCAAGTAAGTTAAGAAGAATTAGCTGCAGCTTAACCAGGACAAGGTCATAATATCAGAATGGCCATGGTTTGGGGAAAATTAATCATTTTTCTGTTTCTGGGTAAAATTTAAGAGTCCCTCCATCAAGAGCTTGTGTTTACATCACAAAATGGATTGGCTAGGATTATCTTTCCCCATGTTTAGCTCCTTTTCCATCTTATTACTGATTTGTTCTCCCGTAACTTTCAGATCTTGTTACTGGGATGTAGTTTTCATGGGGCTGCCTCAAAAATTGCTTAATAACTTGAACTAATGTCGAGCGCTTCTGATACCCATCACAATGCTAGATAAATATTTGCATCCCACTCAGATTAAGGGGCCAATTTTAAATACATGCACAATTTGAGAGATTTTGTCTCTCTTTCTCTCTCTTCCCTTTTCTACTAATCCACTTAGATAGTGACAATCCCCAAAATGATTTACTCTGCTTACCCTCCAACTGTGCCTTCCAACTTGAAGAGCTATGGAAATCTTTGCTAGAATTTAGGGGTAAGGAGAAAATTTTGCATGACACAGAGTTTCTGTGGTAGAACATGTTCAGAAATTAGCTTTGGATCATAATTTTTCTTTGAATTTTAATTATTCTATTCATGTTTTAATTTCCCCCCTAATATAATTATATACAGTTTTAATGTTTTAACTACATGCTACCCAGGGTCATTCTGTGAGTGAGATGGGATGTGGTTTTTAAAATTGGTAAATAAATAAATAAATAAATAAATAATTCAGCTTTCCATTCACAGAAATGTTTGTATCCAGACAAGCAGCCTGTTGGTAGAAGAGGGAAAGGCAGAAATTTCCATTTTTTTTTTCTGTTCCAGAAATTTTCTCACATTCATATAAGTGAATGTCTGCCTATCAATCACAAATTGTTCATTCTTCTGACTATTTTTTAAAAACTGGAATAAGGACCATCCAGGTTTAGTAAAGCTTATGTGACCTCTAATACATGAAGACATGTTGAAGGAGAGCCTCTCCACTTTCCCAAAATTGTTCCCCATCCCTGAAACCCTTTCCAAAATGATATCTCATTCAGGAGGCTTTAGAACCTTACTGATAAATCTGGCTTCAACCCACTTTCAGTTTTGGTTCTGTTGCACTCTTTTGTGGTTCCCAGCAGACGTCTAGAGTTTGCAAACCCTGGTATACAAACATACCTGAGCTTGGAACCTTGATTTTAAAGACCAGGGGACAATGAGCTAACCAGAAATTTGCATCCTGCTGCACAGAATGGGGGCTCGGCATTGACCATTTCTTTTCAACTGGGGATAGAGCACGGAAAGCTTAATGAGAATGAGCCTCAGTGAATAAGTTACATTCCTTGTTGAAAAAGTAATCAGTTCCATCCATTTTGAGAATTGTTGCAGCTGCTTCAAAGTAAATTCTTTCTGGAGTTGAGCTTAGCTCTTGACAATTTCAGGGGAAAGTCCATGTTGTTGTCTTGGCCACAGCATGAAAATGATTTGCCACTGTATCCTTCTGAAATACTTTTGACTCTTCAGTCTCATTGCCTTAAGATTTCTTGGTGGTTTCCCATTCAAGTTCAAACCAGGTCACAGAAGAAAAGTTTGAAAACAAAACAATGCATCAGTGACCTCTAGTGGGTACAAGTTGATCTGAATTTACAATGCAGATACTCCTCAGCTTACAATGTTAATTGGGACCAGCAAGGCTGTCACTAAGCAATGTGGTCATAAAGTATGATGTCACATGATCATAATGTTTAGTGACCACAGTTCTGGTGGTCCTGGTTGTTGTCATCAAGTAAGGACTCTTGTGAGGTCCTTATGTGACCCTGACTTTCAATTTCCTGCTGGCTTCCCTGTTGTCTTTGCTTGTGGGAAGACAGCACAGAAACATTGAAAATTTGTGATCATGTGATCACTGGGATGCTGTGATGGCTGGAACTCAAAGTACCCATAATAATTACCATTTAGTGCCATCATAACTTTAAATGAATGGTTGTAACCTGGGGACTACCTGTACCTGCTGACATTTTAAATAAAACTTTCATCACCCATTAAAGTCATGATTGTTGTGTCCTGAGCCTGGAAGAGCTGAAAGCAGGCTCAGAATGTTGCAATTGGTCCAGGGCATTCCAAAAGCTGCCCGGGACCAGACAGTGCGGCGCCAGCCTTGTGCGCATGCGCAAGGCGCGAAAATGCTAAATTCCTATTGGTTAACAGTGTCTGGATTTCTGGACCTATAAAAGGCCTGTGTGCCATTTGCTTCTTTGCTTGGTTGTAGGAGAAAGAGAATAAAGCATTTGTTACTTGTCACCATGTATCTTCATCATTCGCACACGAACCAAGAACCTAACACTGGCAACGAAGGTGGGATCTTCTGCAAGCAATAACAAAAAGAATTAAGACTCACCCAGGAAGTCCTGACGAGGGGGAAGACGGCGTCTGCATCAGCGTCTCAGCCTGCCAGTACAGTGTCCTGGGGGTGAGCTCAGCAAAAGGACCCTTTCCCAAACATCAGCTTGCAGAGGACGCGATTGGTGAAGGTCATAAACTTTATGATGTCGAAGATTGGCCGCTTGACTGATTTTGATGTCTCCCACCCAGAGAAATGGAATTCCTACATAGCACAGGTGGAGAACTACTTTAGAGTAAATCAGATAAGAGAAGATGGCCTGAAGGCAGCAACTCTTTTGTGTGCCTGCGGACAAGAAGCTTTTGACATTGCAGAAAATCTGGTGGCCCCTGCACCTCTGGAGTCAGTTACATATGCTGACTTGAAAAAGATGTTGAAGGAACACTTCCAGCCGAAGTTATCTGTCATTGCTTAGAGGCACGCATTCGAGCAGAGAGACCAGAGGCTGGGTGAATCTGCTGCAGACTTTATTGCTGTCTTAAGGCAAGCAGCCAGGCCTTGTGAGTTCAAGGATCTGGAAGAGAGGCTGTGAGATTGCTTTGTATGTGGCTTAAGAAGCAGAAACTTACAACAGAAGATTTTTGCAAAAGAAGATGTCTCCTTCCAAGACACATTACGAGAGGTGGCAGCTGAGGAAGCAGCAGGCGGGGCTGTGAAGGCTTTGTGGCTCACCAGGAACCCTCTAGCCATAGCTACCATCCATCAAGAGGACGCTCGAGAAGAATCAGAAGCGGATTCTGAAGAGGAGGTGGACAGACTTCACCAGCCAGCTGAGAGGAGGCTGAAGGGGCATCCGGACAAGGCCCCAGCATCTCTTCAGTGCTTTGGGTGCGGAGGATGCCACAAGTGAGCTGACTGCAAGTTCCGCTTTGCCATTTGCAGGGCGTGTGGCAGGCAAGGCCACATCGCCTCCGTCTGTTTGGGTTGCCCGAAGGTCCAAGCTTGAGAAGAATTATTTCAGAAAGGTACCAGGGTCCCCAGCCAAAACAGGGTGGGCTTCTGTGCATCGCGCAGGAGTATTCTAAAGACAGGGACACACAAGCCCCTTAAGAAGAAACTTCGCATTAATGTGAGGTTGTAAGGGGTTCCCTTATTGATGGAGTTGGACACAGGGTCCGCTCTTTCAATTATTTCAATTAACACCTTTTAAAAGGATTTGCAGCAGTAATGGCCTTGAGTTAAATTCAGGCCACCGAACCTAATACTCACTGATTTTCAAAATTCTAAGATCTGTGTGAAGGGGGGGGGTCACACTCAAGGTACAGCGTAAAGATTTTGAAGAGTTCCTGGATATGGTGGTAGTTGGTGGTGAACGCACGAGTCTTATTAGACTCGATTGGTTCGAGGCCCTGGGAATCCAAGTAACTGGGCTGCACAACTTGCAAACGTTGGGCCTTGCAGAGGTTTGCAAGGAGTTTGCAGATGTGTTTAGTTCAGAGCTAGGATCCTACAAGGGCCTCCCATTGCGCTACAGTTAGACCCAACCATCACGCTCATCAGGGTCAAGCCTAGGAGAGTACCTTTTGCCCTCAAGGGTAAGATCGATGCTGAGCTGGACAAATTGCTCCAGCAGGGCATTTTAGAATCTGTGGATTCTAGTCCATGGGAAACCCCCATAGTAAAGCCTCTAAAGGCTAATGGGGAAATCCGTATATGTGCAGACTATAAGTGCACACTGAATAAAGCATTGCAACAGCACGCTTATCCAGTGCCTGTTGTAAGCCACATTCTGGCCTCCCTCAAGGGTGGGTGCATTTTTGCGAAACTTGACCTGGCACAGGCCTATCAACAGCTACCTGTTGATGAGGCATCTGCAGAGGCCCAGACTATTGTAACTAACAGGGGGGGCTTCAAGATCAAAAGACTGCAATTTGGGGTAAATGTAGCCCCTGGCATATTCCAAAATGTCATGGAGAGCACACTTCGAGGTATTCCTGGGGTCTGTCCCTACTTCGATGACATCCTCATTGCTGGGGACTTATCTCAAAATTTAGCAGAAAGGCTAAGGGCTGTCTTGCTTCATTTTTGAAAAGCAGGCCTTAAATTAAAGCAGGATAAATGCAAGATAGGAGTCACTTCCACTGACTTCTTAAGTTTCAGGATTGATGCCCAAGGCATTCACCCTGCTGAATCCAAACTGCAAGCTATTCAGCAGGCCCCAAGCCCCAAGTCCAAGAGTGAGCTGCAAGCCTTCTTGGGGCTCTTAAATTTTTACCATGCATTTCTCCCACATAAGGCTGCAGTGGCAGAGCCGTTACACAGGCTCTTAGACAAGCAGGCTCCATGGCAGTGGACCAAAGTCCATGACAGGAGTTTCAATGAGGTTAAAGCCTTGCTCACTTCAAATGCTGTTTTAGCGCATTTCAATGAGCAATTGCCAGTTTGCATTGTATGTGATGCATTTCCTTATGGGGTGGGAGCAGTACTTAGCCATCTGAAGGCTGATGGGACACAAGTCCCTGTGGCCTATTACTCAAGGACTCTGTCAGCTGCAGAGCAAAATTACGCTCAGATTGACAGAGAAGCCTTGGCCATAGTGGCTGGCATAAAGAAATTCCATGATTTCTTATATGGCTGCCACTTCACGGTCTATACACGGTCTGCTGGGTTTGTTTACCACTAACAAACAGACACCACATATCATTTCTCCTTGTATGCTGAGATGGTCCATTTTCCTGTTAGCATATGACTACACTCTAGTTCACAAACCTGGAAAAGAGATGGGTCGTGCAGATGGCCTAAGCAGATTACCTCTGAAACAGGTAGAGGCAGACCCTGCTCCTGCCATCAATATTCTTTCCATTCAGGAGTGGCCTGAATCTCCCCTAAACGCTAGGGAGATGGCTGCAGAAACTGCCACTGGTCACACGCTTACATGCGTGCTGACCTGGGTGTTGTCAGGATGGCCTGACCAGTGCCCAGATACTGAGTTCCAAAACTTCTGGCACATGAGTTTTCCACTTTCAAGGGTTGCCTGTTATGGGGTAGCAGGGTAGTAATCCCAGCCTCATTGAGGTCTAGAGTTTTGCTCTCTCTGCATGAGGGACATCCTGGTATAGTCAGGATGAAAGCGCTTGTGCGAAGCCATCCTTGGTGGCCTGTGCTCGATAAAGCCATCGAGGCTCAGGTGCAAGGGTGCCAACTGTGCCAACAGTCACAGCCTGAAATGCCTCAGGCCCCAGTACATAGGTGGGAGGAAACTCAAACCCCATGGTCAAGGGTGCATATAGATTATGCTGGGCCCTTTCAGGGGCAATTCTTCCTGATGGTTGTTGATAGCCATTCCAAGTGGCTAGAAGTTGTTCCTGTTTCCTCCACTACTACTGCCAGGACCATCCAGGTGTTGAGAGGAATTTTTGTATCACACGGACTTCCATATGTCCTGGTTTCAGATAATGGCCCTCAATTTACCTCTTTTGAATTCCAGGCTTTTCTTCAGGCCAACTTGATCTGGCATGCAATTTCTGCTCCCTTCCATCCATCCTCCAATGGACTGGCAGAGAGAATGGTGTGCACTACCAAAGATGCTCTCAAGAAACTGACTTACGGTAATTGGCATCACAGGTTAGCAGATTTCCTTCTTGCACACCGCACCACACCATGCACTGCCATGGGAAAGAGCCCTGCAGAACTCCGTTGGGGTCGCCCCCTCATTACCAAACTGGACAGATTGCACCCAGACCGGGTGGCTTCACAGGTGTCACAACCGCGGGCACCTAGGAGACTTCAGGTGGGCGATCCAGTTTGGGCTAGGAACTATGGGCCTGACCATCTTTGGGTCACAGCTGTGGTCTGCAAGGTCTCTGGGCCATTGTCATACGAAGTTGCCTTGGATGACGGCCGCGTTCTTCACAGACACATAGACCAACTGCATTGGAGACTGGACTGCCACCCTTCCACTCCTGGCTCTGCTCTGGGGGGGGGGAGGAGGACCATAATATGCATTCTGGGTCACAGGTTCTCAGGCCTAACAGGCCTTCACTAGCTGCTGAGGCTGTTTGGGGGTCATCCCAAGATTCCGCAAGTGCTCCAAATAGGAATTCACAGGATGGGGGTCATCCCACACATCCATTATTACTCCAGACAGGGAATCACACCGGGGGTATCCACACTATTCAAACATGTCAGATAGTGCTCCAGACAGGGAGACAGACCACATAAATCACACACAGCTATAGAAAGGGAATTCCATCAGGGGCATGCTCATAATTCAGCAATTGCTCCCAAAAGGAAGTCAGTAGCAAGGGGGTTTGCCATGGAGGTGGCTCCTGACTCTGGCACCTCTGGCACATGCTTGGGGGCTATGGAGTACTGGGGCACTTCCGCCACTCAGGCCTCTCCATTTGCTGGTCTTGGGCTTGAGGGACAGTGTTCCCAAGAGGAGTCCATTGTGGACTCGGGGACTTCCACCCCTCCGAGATATACTGGTTTGGACTCAAAGGGTCCAGCCAGTCAGCAGCTGGGTGGGTCAACTGGGTATTTGGGGCATCAAAGTCCTGGCCTGCCTAGCCTGGTAGGCGAGCAGGTAGCCAGGCAACCTCACCGGCCCTTAGAAGGTCCCAGCGGGCCAAGTGCCCACTTAAACAACTAGCAGATTTTGTGAGGTTGCTGTCAACCCATGAGGAACCTCGCTATGAGGTCCCTGAATGAGGAAATCAACATTTAAGTAAGAGTGTCATATGCTATTTTGATTTGGGTATATTTTGATTGAGTTAACAATTATTTTTGAAAGGTTTGCATGCATGCAGACCCAAGCATTTCCGCCTTCCTTGCATTTGGAAAATGCATCTGTATACCACTTTCCCTGCATTGCACAATGCACCTGTGCATAAGCTAGGTGTGTTCCACCTAGGGGGGAGGGGTGTTGTGTCCTGAGCCTGCAAGAGCTGAAAGCAGGCTCAGAATGTTGCAATTGGTCCCGGGCATTCCAAAAGCTGCCCGGGGCCAGACAGAGCGGCGCCAGCCTTGTGTGCATGCGCAAGGCGTGAAAATGCTAAATTCCTATTGGTTAATACTGTCTGGGTTTCTGGCCCTATAAAAGCCTGTGTGCCTTTTGCTTCTTTGCTTGGTTGTAGGAGAAAGAGAATAAAGTTTTTGTTACTTGTCACCATGTGTCTTCATCAATCGCACACGAACCAAGAACTCAACAATGATGATAAGAATAAATCTGCCTGAGAATCAAGGTGTTATTGAAAGTAGATTAAAATGAAATTTCTCATGGAATAAGTTGCACTTTTGGGGGCGGAGATGGGAAGGACTTGCTTGCAAAGTATAGTTCTCTCCATCTAGCCAAGGATCTAAAGAGGGTTTGCTGAAGATCCCACCACCAAAAAAGATTCCCCAGTAGCCCCCATGTCCTGCATGCTGTGTCCTTAGTGATACACTTTCAGAAGACTCAGAAAACCGTTTTATTTCGAAGGGCCTTTGGCCCATAACAGGATGATGGGCAACCATCTAATTGTTATCATTATAAAGTTTGGATGGCCCCAATCCTGTTGGTTTTTTGAAAGGCCTGAAAAACGAAGATCTTCCCTCTGGCTTTAGGGTCAGAAGATTATTGTTTTTACCCTGTGCTGATTGTGCAATGTATTTTTATTTTAACAAAATAAAAATTGTTTTCATGTGGATTTATAATTATTTGTTTGCTTCCTGCATATGACCCGTAATCTATGCTATATTGACTGAGACAGTGTATAACTATCATAATAGATAGATAAAAGATAGATAGATAGATAAATGATAGATAGATAAATATTGATAGATTAGCAGAGTTAATCAGAGGGGAGAAAACCATATTAATCAATTAGGAATAGGGAAGATATTCATTTAATTCATATTTTAATGTTTGTTCAAATATAAATTTATGTAAATTTAACTAATTTCACAACTGTAAACCAATGCATGAACCAAACTTTAAATATTTTTTTAAATGTATGTACCACTGAATTTAGCACAATAATTCACCTGTGTAGTCATTACAATAATGTATATACCTTTAGAAACCGCCAAGTGCCCAAAATGAGATCATTTGACCACTGGTGTGTGTGTGTGTGTGTGTGTGTGTGTGTGTGTGTGTTTAAGGCAGCCATTGGAACTTTGAAAATGTTTCGTACAATGACTAATCATTGTGGGGACAACCTGTAATAGGAGAATGAACTGAAAGTAATGAATGGAAAAAATAGAGAAGCTAATGTGGGTAGATTCGCCGCTTCCTCTCTTAAATAAAAAGATAACATATATCAGTAGACTTAAATTCTGAAGTGTACTTATTTTCTCTAATACCCTCAGATCTAGAGTGTTGCCCACATCAGAGTTCTACAGAAATGGATAGGGAAAATGTGTTGATTATAAGCGCAAGGAAAGCACTTATTTTCTGATTTAGGAGTGGCAGTGGGACATGGGGGTGAGTGAATCAAGATTATGGCTAGGTAAGGAGAAATGGAAGAAGTCTAAAGAGGTCAGTGTGTATATAGAGTGAAATGCTGAAAAGAAAAAGGAAGAGAATAGAGAAACATACAACATGTAATCTCCAGATATGGTGGAAACTGTCAGAAAGGCTACAAGTTAGAATAAGCTGTATCTCAAAAGAAATTTTCCAGAAACATAGAAAATGGGCTCTTTGGGCGCATTAGAAGCCAAAGGAAGGGCAAAGAAGGTCCACTGGATGGACAAAAGGGTGAGAAAGCAGAACTATTTTGCATCTGTATCCTCTCAGAGGGTAGAAAAAAGCCCTAGCTGGTCATCAAGATTCCTCTGGGGAAAGAGAGAACCACAATTTAGACTAGAAAAGAAGAAAAACATTTTTTTTTAGCTGATTTAAACAAATTTAGGTCTCCAGGGCCAGATAAACTACATCCTGGGTTTTGAAGAAACTAGAAATGATCGCCTAACAACTGTTCTTTGTAATCTCATATTGTTCCTGGAGGGCCAAAAAGATTTCAGAAGATTAGAGAGGAAATGCTATCTTCTTCTCCAGAAAAGTGAAGTAAGATGAATATAGACCTGTCAACATGACATGTATTCTAGGCAAGACTTCAGATTATTAAATAGCATGTTTGTGAGCATTTAGGCAGGATACAATTAACAGAAGCCAGT
Source organism: Crotalus tigris (assembly GCF_016545835.1). Taxonomy (NCBI): domain Eukaryota; kingdom Metazoa; phylum Chordata; class Lepidosauria; order Squamata; family Viperidae; genus Crotalus; species Crotalus tigris. Next base: position 646,396 of record NW_024096554.1, on the reverse strand, counting down.
GTGAGTCTATCATCAACAAATCATGCCTTATCTTCTTATCCAATAGAGTTTCTAGCTTAGTAGATTGTAGAAATGCTATAGGCATAGTATAGCTGGACCTCTCCAGAGCTATTTCATGGTAAAATAAGGGTTAGGTGATACTATGGTGAGAGGGACTCATACTTGGCTGAATGATCACATCCAAAGAATGCTCATTAATGGCTCTAGGTCAGCTTAGAGCGGGGGAAGGTAACCTTGGCTCTTTTATGACTCGTAGACTTCAACTCCCAGAATTCCTGAGCCAGTCATAAAAGAGCCAAGGTTACCTACCCCTGGCTTAGAGGAAGCATCCAGTGGAGTGTCATAGGGCTACATTTTGGCTCCTGGCCAGTTTTAAATTTTACTAATGACTTGGAAGAGAAGTATTTAATGAATTTGCAGTTAATAGAAAGAAGGTCAGTTCAGAGAAAGAGAGAAACTATTGTAAAAAAATCTATCCAGACTTGGGCAGTAGGCTGAAATAAATACAGCCCTTCGGTTATGACCATTCATTTAGTTACTGTTCAAAATTTACAGTTGTGCTGAATGAATGGTACTCATGCTTGGTCCCTGAAGTTATGGCCATTGTAGTACCCCTGCAATTACAGAATCAAAACTTGGGTGCTTGGCAACCTGCCTATACTTAAGACTGCAGGGCTCCAACTCCCATCACCTGCCTATTCCCCCCCCCATCTCTGCCCCCAGCACTCCAAGGTCCCTGCTGCCTTGCACAAAAACACCCCCCATCTTGACTTTTGCCATCTTCTTGCTCCTGCTGCTGACCCCTGGCCAGGCCAGGCATGCATCAGCAGTGGAAGCAAAACACACAGGGCGGCAGGGATCTTGAAGTGCAGAGCAGCAAAAATGGCTATGACTGAAGCTCCATGCTACACTGCTGGGCTGGGGTGGGTTGGGACTCCTGTGCGCAGTTGTGGGGCTGGGTGGGAATAGCTTGGATTGGGTGGGTCCTTGGCTAACAAGTGATGGAATTCAGTTAATGATGTCAATAGGGATTGGTGGGATTGCTGTCACTAGCAATGCAGTCACATGACATCATAGTTTATGATATCACTTAGCTATGGAAATTCCAGTCTGAGTTGCCATTGTGACTCAAGACTAGCTGTGGGATGACATCAAACAGGGAGAAAGGGAAAGTCCTTGTATGTGACTGAGGAAAAAACGTACGGCACACATATAGGATGGAGAAAATCTGGCCTGGAAGCAGTACATGAGAAAAAAGATCTGGATGTTTTTGTCAACCTCGAACTAGCAGTGAGATGCAGCTGCTAAAAAGGTACATGAGTGTGTAAACAGGAACATAGAGTCCAGATATTAAGAAAATAAGATTATTAATTGTTAAGAACTAATTGTTCTACTCTACTCTTATCAGATCCTGCTTGGAAGATTGTAATCCAATTCTGAGCATCATAATTCCAAAAGGACATTGATGAATTAGACAAGACTCTAATCCCCACACTCAATCACTAAAACCCTGGTCATCTCACATTTGAACTATTGCAATACTCTCTCTACATGGGGTATACTTGGGCAGCATCCAAAAGAACCAGCTGGTGCAGAGTGCAGTGGCACAGGCAATCCTTGGGATCTCTAGAGTGCCCGTGTTACACTGCTGTTCTGCAAGTTGCATTGGTTGCTGTTTTGCTTCCAGGTGCAATTCAAGATGTTGGTTATCACTTTTAAACACCTGCATGGCATGGGTCTAAGCCAGAGCTTTTCAACTGGTGGTACACATACCATTGGTGGTACTTTAGCACCTGGCAGGTGGTACACAACCTCTAGCCAAGTGTAGCAGGGGAGGAAACAAGCTAAAGCACTGCCGCGCAGGCCTGGAGGAGATCAGCTGGAGCTGCAGGGCTTGGCAGAAGCCAGTGGGGGCCACAGCAGCCTGTGTTCGCACCACCTTTCAATGCAACCTTTGATGGGGACCCAGAGAAGCTGATTTTTTCCTCAGCCAAGTGCGTTCTCACTTGAAATGCTGGGCCTATCTGTACCCGGAACCAGGGGCCATGGTTGATGTCATTGCATCCAACCTAGAGGGAGAAGCATCTGAATGGCTGAACAATTTATATAGCGAGCAAGCTGGAAGATCCCCACCGCTTTGTCTTAAGTCTGAGAGAACGATTTGAGGACCCATCCATTGGCCTCAAAGCAGCAGGACAAATTCATAAAATAAAACAAGCTGGGAGGCCTGCCCTGGAGAACGTGCGAGAATTCCGCAAGATAGCAGGTGGAATAGAGGGGTGGCCTGAGCAGTCCCTCATCCATTACTTCATCGAGGGATTAGACGATCACCGCTCTCAGGCCTGCATCTATCAAGAAGTACCTGATCAGCTGCAGGAGTGGTACCAGACGGCTGTGAAGTTAGATGTTAAGCTCTCTCGCTATAAGAAGCCTCCTCCACATGAACCCGAACAGCAACCAGAGCTACCCGGACAGCAATCACCCCCACGAAAGCCTTTGACTACTGCAAGAGCTGAGAGACCCAGGCCACCTACATTCCCTTCCTTCAAGTGTTTCTGGTGTGGACAAGGAGGACATCGAGCGGACACCTGTCCAGTCCCCTACCCCCGACTTCAGAGCAGGCCAGAATGCGAAAGAAACCTGCTCAGCGGCCAACAAGAGAAAAATCCAACCGACTCACACAGGAACCTATCGCCCAGGTTACACCCCACACACAGGAGGATGCTGAGACTCCAGATGGACCCGCCCCTGCTCTACCCTTCTTTGACAGTGACGATGAAGGAGAAAATGACCCAATAGTGAGTCGACAAATCCTGTCTTTTTCACTGGCTGCCAAATTTATAATCCCTAAGTCTGGAGCACAAATAGACTTGAAAGTACTAATTGATTCGGGATGCACCTGCTGCATTATTAGTCTGGCGTTTGCCATGAAAATCGGCATAAGGGCAAAACAGCTTTCCAAACCAGTGAGATTTGAGCAAGCTGATGGCTCCCTGATGGAAGGGACTCTTATCACACAATTAACCGAGCCTTTATGCCTAGAAATAGGTGCACACTGGGAGTTTATTTGCTTCCTGGTGGCTCCAAAAATGACTGAGGCGGTGATCCTAGGACTAGCCTGGTTAGACAAATGGAAGCCGTTTATCTGGTGGGAGAAAGGAATGAGAACTGTGAGACTACCTATAGGGCCTGATCCTCCCATTGATTCAACAGATGTTACTGGGCATCTTAGGCCACCCAATGAGCGAGCGCACATGGCCACCTCACTGCCTCCAGGTGAACCAGTCATCCCCAAGGAATACTTGGACCTGGCAGAGGCGTTCAGTGAAAAAGAATGTGATGCCCTACCCCCTCACTGAGCTAATGACTGCTCCATCGAACTGGTGCCTGGAGCCAAACTCCCACGATTGAGGATGTATGCTATGTCCCCCCTTGAAATGGAGGAGATGCAGCAATATGTGAACAAAAACCTAGCGAGGGGGTTTATCGAATGGGCCAAATCTTCTGTGGGAGCCCCTGTGTTCTTCAAAGAGAAAAAAGATGGGTCTCTTCATCTCTGCGTAGATTATAAGGGACTCAACGCTGTGAGTGTGGAAAATAAATACCCCCCTCCCCCTCCTAAAGAATTTATTGACCCATCTGGCTAAGGGGAGTGTCTTCACTAAGTTAGACTTAAGAGAGGCATACTACCAGGTGAGAATAAAAGAGGGAAACAAGTGGAAAACTGCCTTCAACTGTCCTATGCAGAGCTATCAGTTCAAAGTCATGCCATTTGGACTACAGGGGGCCCCAGTTGTATTTATGCAGTTGATTAATGAGGTTCTACATGATCACTTGTACAAAGGGGTTTTAGTGTATCTTGATGATATCCTGATATACAGCACGAATATGGCTGATCACATAAAGCTAGTGAGAGAAGTGTTAAAGAAACTATTGAACGCCAAGCTTTATGTCAAATTTTCGAAATGTGAATTTCACCAAACCCGATTAGACTATCTTGGCTACCGAATTTCCAATGAGGGTATTGAAATGGATCCAGCCAAGGTGAAAGCTATAATCGAATGGCAGCCCCCAAGGACTCACAAACAGCTCCAGAACTTTCTGGTTTTTGCCAACTTTTATCATCAATTCATCCCCTCTTTTGCCGAGATTACCCTACCTCTTACAGAACTACTCAAAACAGGCAAAGGAGGAGGGAAGCCACGACCAGGCCAACCACTAGCATGGACAATGAGCTGTCAAACAGCTTTTGAGAATTTAAAGAGACTATTTGCTGCTGAACCGGTTCTAAAGCACCCCTGCCCAGAGGAACCCTTTGTGATTCAAGCTGATGCCAGCGATGTGGCAGTTGGAGCTGTGTTACTGCAAAAGAACAAAAATGGGATCCTGCAACCCTGCGCCTACACCTCTAAGAAATTTACTGAGAGCGAATAGAGATGGGCAATCTGGGAAAAAGAGGCCTTCATGATTAGATGGGCGTTATTAAACTGGCAACACTATCTGGAAGGGAGCAAAGTGCCATTTGAGGTATGGACAGATCACAAAAACCTAGAAGCACTGAAAACTGCCCGCAAATTGTCACCAAAGCAAGTACGGTGGGCATAGTACTTTCACCGCTTCAACTTCACTCTAAAGTACATACCAGGAGGAAAGAACTTCCTAGCTGATGCGCTATCCCAGTTACCCCAGTACAAAAGCGAACGAGAGCAGGTTAACGAGGTGATTATTCCCAATCCACAAACTGTCGTTCAATTTACACCTCGCAGGGTCCCCAATCCTGATGACCCTGGAGTGAAGAAAATAAAATGAGAGCTCCTCATCGACCAATGGTTCAAAGATAATCAAGCGTCCCTAACATGCAGGGATGGCTTGGCTTACAAAGGGGGGAAGCTATATTTGCCAGAAGTGCTCCGTCTTAATGCTCTCAAACACAGCCATGATGTAAAGCAGGCTGGACACTTTGGATATTTGAAAACCCTACACCTCACCCGCTGGCAATTCTGGTGGCCAGGGCTGAAAAAGGATGTGGAAAACTATGTAAAAAGTTGTACTGTATGTGCCACAATGAAAGAATCCCGGGGAAAACTCCTGGGTTACTGCAACCCGTGGCAGACCGTTCTCAACCCTGGGAAGAAATAGCTATGGACTTTATAGTAGACCTACCTGAAAGTAGGGGAAATACTGTCATCTGGACTGTAATAGACTTGTTCTTGAAGCAGGCTCATTTTATCACCTGCAAAGGACTCCCATCTGCCCAACGACTGACCAAACTGTTCCTGAAACATATTTACCGGCTGCATGGTGCCCCTAAATGAATAATTTCGGACAGGGGGGGTGCAGTTCACAGCGAAGTTTTGGAGAAGTTTTCTTAAATTAATTGGATCATCTCAAGGTTTATCATCTGCTTTTTATCCGGCCACCAATGGGGCCGCAGAAGCCACTAACAAAATGGTGGAGCAATATCTTAGATGCTACGTTTCTTACCAACAGATGAACTGGACTGATCTCCTCCCTTTTGCGGAGGTGGCGTATAATAATTCTATGCACAGCAGCACCGGCTACACGCCTTTCAGAGTGGCCACAGGAAAAGAGTTCAACCCAATACCTGAATACCCTCAGTTGCCCCCCGCTTCCCAGACACTTGATTAGTGGGTGAGAGGGTAGGAAGAAGTTTGGAAAAACACAAAAACTGCTTAAAAAAGACTTTTGAGACCTATAAAAAGTAGGCTGATAAAAAGAGGGCTCCCCAAAGAACATTCCAAGTTGGGGAAAAGGTCTATCTGTCAACTAAATATCTATGTCTCAAATTGCCCAACAAGAAATTGGGACCAAAATTCTTGGGGCCTTTCCCCATAGTAAGGATCATCAACCCGGTCACAGTAGAACCAAACCTCCCTAGACTTTTAGGGAAAATTCACCCAGTTTTCCATTGTAGCTTATTGAAGCCTTATCGGGGCTCCACTTTAAGACCTCCTCCGAAGAAGGCACCTGGGACCCTCGTAGTCGCGGGACAGACCCACTATGAAGTAAAACGTATACTTGATTCTAGAATTTTTAAAGGGAAATTGCAGTACCTAATCCAATGGAAGGGATACCCGTTGTCTGAAGCCACCTGGGTGAAATCCAGTGAAGTGAAAACTGACAGATTGGTCAAAAGGTTTCATATGAAACACCCCAACAAACTGAAAGATAACCCTTAACACATGCTTTTGTTTACTTTACAGGATCTGTCCTTCTTGTAAGGGGGGGCCGGATGTCAACGCATGGTATATTCTTGCTTTTTACAATATATAGAATTGTCTGGTAATTATGGAGTTAATACAGAGCAGAAGGGGGGTTGGGGGGAAAGAAAGCCCGGGAAAGAAAGAGGAAGAAAACATTTGACCTTCACACTAATTGGATAATGTGAGATATGACGGCTAATTTAGGGAGGGAACATGCTAATAATTTAACTGCTCAGAGGAAGAGAACTTAGATCCTAGCATCCCTTCGTTGTGCCTGTGCCAACATTTTGTAACAATAAAGGACTTTTAGGAAAATAAATACCTGGAAGTTCTTTGGAATGTTTCATTAGCCGAAACCACAACATATGCATCCTGCTCTCTTCCTCCTCATCATTCTAATAATTCATTATTGTTATGAGTATTTAGTGTTGCAATGTTTTATTGGCTTTTGATATTTGTAAGCTGCCCAGAGTCATTTTGGGGCAAGATGGGCGGCAAATAAGTCAAACAAATAAATAAGAAAGTTTCCAGGAAGGCTACGAAGAGTTGTTTAAGGTACTTTAGCCTATAAAAGATACAGTAGCAGTCTTCAGATATCAGAAGGGATTACAGATAGGGAGTGATCTTCTTTGTTGCCCCAGAGGGCAGGGCCAGAATCACTAGGCTAAGCTTTAAGGAAGTAGGCTCAGATTAGAAATCAGGAGGAGCTCCCTGACTGCACAATCTGTAAGCCGGTGGAACAGGCTATCACATGAAGTGGTGAGTTTTCTTTTGTTGGGGGGAGGGGGTTTAGACAGAGGATCAATGGCTGTCTGTCAAAATCGTTTGAGAAGTTGAGAGGATCTTGCTATGGGCAAGGGATTGGGCTAGGTAAGCATATGACTCTATTATTCTTTGTTTGAAATACATTTTTTTCCTTCCATTGAATTAGTTCTGATTCTTGGACACTGCCTGGACAAAATCCCTGAAATTTTCTTGACAATGATTTTTTTGAGCAGTGGTTTATCCTTGCCTCCTTCCTGGGATTGAAAGTGACTAGCCTAAGATCATCCTGCTGGCTTTTTGCCTAAACTGGGATTATAGCTCATGGTCTCAGGATTTCTAGCCTGATGCCTTAACCAATATACCACTCTGCCACTCTTTTAAATGATATAATATAAATCATTTTTTTAATCACATTCTTTATTACGAGAGGAATTTAAATGGCAAAGGGTCAAAATATTCAGTTAAAACACCTGTTGCATTTGCAGTTTGGTTCAGATGCATTTCTTGAATTATAATTCCTTCTAAAATGTGTTGTAGTTATATTTAACCTTACATCACATTTCAATAAAAACAACTGAAGTTTATTTATAAGGTAGAAATTCATTATTTTTAAGAACTATGGAACAAAGAACTGGATATGCTATACTAATTATTCAGTAGCAAAGGTTTTGTTGTTGTTGTTTAGTTGCTAAGTCATGTCTGACTCTTTGCAACCCCATGGATCATAGCACACCAAGCCCCCCATCCTCCATTATCTCCGTAAGTTTGCCCAAACTCATGCCTATCTCTTCTGCCGCCCCTTTCTCCTTTTGCCTTCAATAACAAAGGTTCTTCACATCTATTAAATATATCTCTTTTGATCATACAGTGAAACTAATTCAACATAAACTTCTTTTGTGTGTCTATTATATTCCACAGAAAATGTTCCAAAAAAGCTGGTTACCAACTCCTTTGTATTAAAAATGCAGTATAGATGAGGAACACTCACAGACATAATGTGAGTTTGTTCAATTAATATAATTTTGGTTTAGTATTTGCAACATTTGGAATATGATACTATAGAGCAGGGCTTTTCAACCGGTGCTATGCATACCATCGGTGGTACTTTAGCACTTGGCAGGTGGTATGCGATCTCTAGCCAAGTGTAGCAGGGGAGGGAATGAGCTAAAGTACTGCCGTGCAGGCCTGGAGGAGATCAGCTGGAGCTGCAGAGCTCAGCAGAAGCCCCAGGATTTGCGCGTGTGGCTGCATTCTGGTTGGAGTTTCCAATGCACCTGGAAGAGAAAAGGAGGAGGAGGGCAGAGAGAGGAGAAGTTATAAAAGGAGCAGATTTTGGCAGGAGAGAAAAAAAAACACACCGAGAAAAAGAGAGAATAGAAGATGCTTTTGTTAGTGAAGCAGTGAGGAGAGAGCGAGGGAGAGCCTTTGCGAGCGAAGGGTGAATGAAAGAGCGAGAGAGAAGCTTGTGCGAGCAACGTGTGAATGAAAGAGCGAGAGAGAAGTTTTTGCGAGCAATGTGTGAGTGAATGAGAGAAAGAGAGAGGCTTTTGCTAGCAAAGGGTAAGGGGGAGCTTGCGAGCGAAGGGTGAGAGAAAAAGGGAAAAGTGAGGGGGAGAAGGGAAAAAGAAAAGGCATTGACTTTTGAGTTCCACTGTTGCACTAGGATGGAAGCATTAACATTGAACCTCAACTTTTCCATAATATTATAAAATAGCCATTTCTATAACAACAAATGAATCTAACTAGTAAAGCCCAAAATCCCCCCCTTTTTTGTCATCAGGTTTTTGACACCTTGCTAAGCACTGGTGGTACTCGAATATTGTCATGTCCTAAAAGTGGTACAATCTATGAAAAAGTTGAAAAGCCCTACTATAGAGATCATTGTTGCTTAAAGATGCAATTATGTTTTTGAATTATATATCAAAAATATAGAATGGATCATGATATGAAGAATTATGAATAGTTACGTAGAGCTGGAAAGATAATTACTCTAGAATTACAAGTATATATTGACTTCCTGTTTATGAATGGATATTCTGTCAATGCAGTCGAGAGACTAATTAATATTTCATGTATCATTGTTTAATGAGTTATTTTAATTTAGGTTGAATGATATTTTTAATATGTACTATAATATATTTTGGTCCCTTCTTCCTTCCTTCCTTCCTTCTTGTTGGACTCCTTAGAGATGGAACAAGCCTTTGGAAACTTGCTTGAATTATAAAACTGCTCAGTGGTATGCATATCAGAAGTATAGCCCAAGGACCACGTCCCAGGCTCAAACCACCAAAGCAAAAGCATGCTTGGCAGCATTTTATTTTGGCCAGGTCCCATGACATTACTTCCTCCCTACCGTATGAATTAGGCAGCTTCAAACCATATTGGTGCAGTATTTTTCCTTTTGTTATGGTTCAGGACAACATACAATGACTGGAAACAGGGGCAACAGAGGCAGGAGAGGGATTGACAATTGTAACCTGGTGTAGTTTTTTTTTTTTTGCTGACAAAAGGATGGGTGAAGATCACTACAGCTAAGCAATGGGAGAAGACTATCTCTTGGACACAATGGTTTCAAAAATAATCTGGATGCCTTAAGTGTTTGTAAGCAAACAGAAGAAGAGGGTGATGGACAGGCTCAGTTACAGTAGCCAAGGGGGCACCATGGGTAAAGCTGAACGATCAGGTTAGGGTCCAATCATCATGGAGAAAAAAAATCTATCCATTTGGTCTCTAAGAGTCAACATTGACTTTATGGCATATAATAATCAATTAGGTTTGTGTATGAATTTTTGTATGAAAGAATCATCGACAGCACTCACTCACATTAACCATGATGCCATAGATCTTCCTAGGGCTTTGCAAGCAGAACTGGTTAAATCTAACCAGTGGGGTGGGGCAGTTTCCTGTTGACAAGCAATATCCATTTTCTTGAATATTCATATCCTATTCTCGTGATTTCCCCGTCTTTTTTAAGACGGAAGTACTGCTTTGTCTTGTCAGCCTCCATTTATTAGATAGGAACATTAGAAGACATGAAAGCAAATGCAGCAAGAAAATAGCAAGCGGGGAGAGAAAGACTGGTTGATTTTTCTATCTCCACATTGGTCAACTCAATGACCTATTAATGCTCCTCTTCTTTTCTCAATCACCTATTGCAAAGGATGCAGCTGGTGGCAATAGGAAGTATTATTTTTTTTCTTCAATTATGGATGCAAAGTGCTGTCATAATGAAATGCATTCAACTTTTTGAGATTCTTGTGATTTTTTTATCATGTGCAGCAGGTGGCAGCAGAGTACTTTAAGTATTCCCTTCTGTTTTGCACAAGGGATGGTTTTTGTTTTTTGTTTTTGATAGAGGAAGACAAACAAAAAAATAAATCATTTTTAGAAATTCACAGTGGCAATTAGGACAGATCTCTCTAAAACACCCAAATATGATATATTTTGGATACAACAAACCTTACAGTTAACATCCTGAAAGGAGGACTTAAATTGTGCTGTGTGAGGTTTAGCTCTTTTTTTCAAGGGGGACAGAATGTCAGAACTGCCATCTCACATTGGTGCTTTGCTATCACTGGATACCAGTCTGCCATGAACTCTGGGGGAGGAAGGGGAAAGCTGGACGGGAGGAGGGGAAGCTTCACTCTTCATTGGATCTTCCTGAGACAGAGCTTCAAGGTCAGACAGTAGGGAATGGAAAGTAGCTACATACCAGCCCACACTTTGAATATGATTGGATGATAGGGGACCAGAAATGGGAAGTACCTAAGAAGGGAAAAGACTTGGGGAATTTGGTGCATAAATTTCAGTTCTGGCATTGCTCTACTGTATTTCACTTGACCTTTAGTAAACTATACCTTTCTCAACAAATGGAGTCAAGGATCGTTCTTGCTTAAAGGTTCAAGTTGAGACAGTGTGCTTCTGATGGAATGTAATGGGCTGCATTCCCAGGAGGAAGGGGGATACATTCCGGAGGAGTAAGAGACAACTCAGTTCAGATAGTTTGTGTGAGAAAAAAGGGGTGAAGACAGTTCCTCCCTTATAGCTAACAGAATAACAGAGTTGAAAGACCTTGGAGGTCTTCTAGACCACCGCCCTGCTCCATCAGGAGACTCTATACCATGTCAGACAAATATTTGTCCAATCTCTTCTTAAAAATTTCCAGGGATGGAGCATCCACAACTTCTGAAGGTGAGCCGTTCCACTGATTAATTGTTCTCACTGTCAGGAAATTTCTCCTTAGTTCTAAGCTGGATCTCTCTTTGATAAGCCTCCATCCGTTGCCCCTTGTCCTGCCTTCAGATGCTCTGAGTATAGATAGCAGACTGCTATAGTTTGGCAAGATTCTGTCTATATTGGGTAACAATAAAGACATTTGCTTAGAAGAATCATTACATGTCCTTCATTCTTGGGACCTGACTTCGCTGCGTTTACATGGAAACACTGGTTCATATCTTCCCTCAGCCATGAAGTTCAGCATGTCTGTTGTGGGAGGTAGAATGGGAGGTACCATATAAATGTTGTATTCAGCTTCCTGGAACTAGAGTGGTGAGTGATTGACCTCAGCCTTTATAAATCTGAAAAAAAGCTGCCTGGCAAGATGTCCTAGATAGCTATTCTCTCTTTAATCAGGACATCTATTATCTTCTGCTACCAGCATTTTGGGTAAAAGGTTTGTATGAGAGTAGTGGCAGAATGGGTGATTTAAGTCCAACTATGTGTGGTAGATCCAGCATATAGCTGGGTAGGCAGCCATTCTTCCCTCACTGATAGCAGTTTCTCCAGATTTCTGCCAGATTCTTGAAGACTGGGAAACCATCAGCAATTCAGGCATCAACTACAACTGTCCACCACATCTGAAGCATTTGTTAAATTGACAAAAGCAGTGATATGCTGTTGTGACACAAGTCCCTCCCCTTTTGTGCCTGTGAGTGATATTATGAAGCATATGCAAAAATATCAGAGCTTGGGTCATTGTAGCACAACCCGGTTTCCATTATTCACTGCTTTTGAAACTGAGTGGGAGGAAGAGAGAGAGATTTATAGAGAGGGATTGTCAACATTTGAATTTATTTTATAGGATGTTCCACCTATAAAATAAGGGTGAGCAAGCAGCAGTCTCCCAGGACATTTTGGCATCCACAAGGACTTTTTGATTTGTGCTGCTAAAACGTAGCCTTAAAATGGCAGTTTTAACATTGCATGTTTCCCCCTTTTTTTGGACGTTGGAATTAAAATCAGTGTGCCAAGGCTCTGGAGTGCCACATCTGAAAGCAGATAGAGGATTGTGATGATTTGAAGAAGGAGAGGAAGGAGAAGAGTCCAGTTTTACTTGAAATAATGCTTTACAAGGTAGGTATTGTGTAGCCCTATATAACATTTCAAAATGCTCCTGAAGCACTGGAGAAACCCAGATTTTGTTCGGATTTCTTTGGAGAAAATCCTGCTTTTCTTTGGTCACCCAGTGACTTTTTCTGAAGCAGTTTGACACTGGATTCAGTATTCATCTGGATTTGGCTGTTCTTGATTCTCATCAGAGAACTATGCCAACTGGGCAGCTCTTTACTAGATCTCATTTTTATAAGTAAATTTACAGGGGTCACAAGAACTGTTGATATTTTAATATGACCTATTTTTTTACCCAGTTTTCCTTTTGGTTTCTTAGCTTTCTTGATTGTAGGAAATTAGAATACGGCATATTTGGAGCATATATGGAGTGCTAAAAGAATAGTGAGTAATTAAGTAATAGCATATAAGTATAAAAAGGTGCATGATAATAGTTGCCTTGTATGCAAAGTATGTCACAGCATTCTAGCATATCTCCATTATTTTCCAAGTAAAAAGTAAATGTATTAAGAACTACCTAGAACTGGAGAGTTTCAATTCCATCTAAGCTACATCTGGAAAAGAAAAAGAGAGAAGGAAGAGATGGTCAGGGGAGAACTGGTGAGGTGAGAAACAGATTCACCTTGCAAACAGGCTCCTGGTATTGAGTGAAGCTCCCTCATCTGTCTCACCATTTGCTCTAATGGCCAAAAGAGGCTCTCGGGAGCCAAGAGGGAGCTGCCATCTCCTTCACCCTCATTCTTCGCCCATTCTACTAAAACCATGGGAGCCCATGAATGGCAAAGGAAAGAAATAGTGGGGATAGAGGGAGTGAGGAAATGGGAACATACGGCCAATATCAGCAAAAGCTGTGTTTTTTTAAAAAAAGGCGCTACTGCAACATTCCAGATTCCAAAGCACAGACCACTCTGAGGTTTGGAGCACTTAAATTCATATTTTCAGGACTATAAAATGGCTCTTTCTTTCAAATACAACAGTTTGTTTAGTGGCCATTCAAAGTTACAATGGCACTCAAAAAAGTAACTTATGACTGTTTTTCATACTTAAAACCATTGCAGCATCCCCATGATCACATGATCAAAATTCACTTGACAACTAACTCCTACATATGACGGTTGTACTGTCCCAGGATCATGTGATCACCTTTTGCAACTTTCTGATAGTCAAAGTCAATGGAGAAGCCATATTCATTTAACCGCTGTGTTACTAACAGCTGCAATCATTCACTTAACAACTGTGTCAAGAAAGGTAGCAAAATGGGGCAAAACTCACTTAACAAATGTCTCACTTAGCAGTAGAAAAATTGGGTTCAATTGTGATCAGAAGTCAAGGATTACCTGTAACAGTAACTCCTCTCTAATAAATGGGATTTTCTTTTTTAAGATGAATTAAGGGAGTGAATACTGCAAAGGCTCACTCACTTTGTGTTATATTTAAGCCCTTGTGAGGGCTGATGCTATATTCCAATGTTGTCACTGAATTCTGTTAGGCTTTAAACCCTATATTTTGAAATATTATCTTACTAGGATCTTTTCTATTTCTTAGGTTCTTTTCTCAGAAGTGCTGTTTCTGGAAACCATGAAGTAGGAAATGCCCACACTATTATTGTGCCATTTTTATTGTGTTACTCAGCTCCTGACACTTCCTGTGTCTGTTGTCAAATATACAGTGCAACTTGTACAAATCTCAGGTGAATGTTGAGAAGAAGCTGTACTTAAGCATTAAATAGTAAATGAATTAATTTAGTGGGGCTGTTTGGCTACTGTTTAAGCAAAGTTAAATGGAAATCCTCAGGAAAAAAATAGTGAAAAATGATGAATTAAATTTGCTAACCATTCATAATGCCCCAAATTAGCTGCCTGCAAGGATTTCTGTAAAGAAAAGTCTAAAAATTCAAGACAGCAGCCACAGTGTATATAAAAAAGGGGAGGGGATTTTAAACCTATGGTTATAGCCACTAACTTGAGTACTTTGGCATATTTTATATGCTTGATTTTGTCTTCATCTGTGAAATACTTTAATAGCCAGGCTTTTATAAAATTGCTATTAATAAATTAAAATATGTATAGTAACTATTCTTGAAACATTTGCTTTAAAAAGTATCAATTTCCTGACAAAAATTATTGAAGAAGAATAGTTACTTTCTCCCAAGATACTTTATTTATTTTCCCACTTCCCCTGAATGTATTTACTCTCTTCCTACAACTAGGAAAAGTAGGTGAGTTTTGTTTTATGATGGTCTAAAACGGGTGTCAAATTACCGGCCCATAGACCGGAGGCATCATAGTGAAATCGCATCCACCCCATTGCCGGCAATGGGAAAAAAGTTGCTATGCGTCATGACATGTCACATGACATTGAGAGTTTGAAACCCCTGGTCTAAAAGAAATGGCCCTTGTATTTAGGGAAATGTATTACTTAGATATCTGTTGTGTGCATGAGACATTTTATGCTCTTCGTTATGGAGGTAAAAAAAATAGGAAAATGTCAATACTTACAAAACCTACCAGCCTAAGGAAAGCTATAGAAGAGTTAACAGAAAAACTGATCTTGTGAGATTATCTATGGACCTTATTAAAAAAAAGAAATGTATTAAGATGACTTACTCCTCCCCAAATCTTGATTTTATCTTCTCAATTTCATGTATTTTCTCTACATAAATTCTTCATACATTTTCTTCATATATTCCTTAGCTATGAATTTTTCATATAAATTCTCCATATACTATATTTTCTCTATACTCCAATATGAAAGACTGATATAAGACTGGAAAACAAAATCAACAATGACTAATAATCCAATTTAGCATACAAGAAAGAAGTGTAAAAATAATTTTATCCATATGTTCCACACAACTGATACATTTGCACAGATTTATAGTTTGCAATAATTACACTTACAATACCATATTTTTAGTATATTGAAGCTATATGCATATCACCAATATTCACTTTATGGTGTAGTTGTAAAATATCTCCCCTCTTTCAAATTTAAGACTCAAAGGCAACCCCCAAGGAGTAAACTGTTATCATTTCTCTGAGACTCTGGAAAAAAATAACTGTTTCCCAACTAAATGGAAGTACATAGCCAGTTTTGACCAATCTCAGAAGATGGGAGTTAATAATTGCATGGATGATAACATAGGAAGCAAGGCTTAATCTGAAAGTCTGGAGTGGCTATGTCTAAGAACTTAGATTCCATCCATAATTCACATAAACAGTGCAAACTTTCCAAGAATTTAGCTGTAAATCTAAATAGGTAGATCTACAGAAATCTGTATCTTGATATCTACAGATATATCATACAGGTTTTCCTTTTCTTTAAATTCTCAGGAGACATAGAAATGTAATTTCTAGTTTTGTAATTATATGACATTATAAAGCAGAAGATTGTAAATATAAATGACTAAGGAAACATACACTGAGGAAACAAGGCTTCTTTGATCAGATTTCCCATAATAAACATATATAAAATGGGAAATTACAAAGTATCGTAGGTTGCTTATTTAAAGAGTAATTGCGCCTTTTTATTCTTTCTTTAAGAAATGACTATAAAGTACATAAGACTCTTCTTTGATGCTGGGGCATCAAAATGTTAATATTTTATCACTTCACTTTTAAAAGCTGCATTTTCAAATGAGAAAAGGGCAATAAATTTTATGACAGCTAAATTATCTTCTCACCTGGTTATAAAAACTTCAGAGGAGAAGGCAGTTTCTTGACCACAGAATTGTCATTTGGTAAAGCAAAGCTAACATCTTTCCAAACGCATTTATTCAAAAAGGAGCAAAGCATGAAGAAGCTGTTGTTCTCCCTATGGCTGCCCTTTTTCTTAGGTAAGGCACTTTTCCTTTGAAAACTTTCCAGACATACTTCAAGCAGGGATTCATTTCAGCAACTTAACTGAAAACCAAGGCTGATTAGGACATCTCTGTGAATGGTTCTACACAGTGCTT
This sequence comes from Crotalus tigris, assembly GCF_016545835.1. Taxonomy (NCBI): domain Eukaryota; kingdom Metazoa; phylum Chordata; class Lepidosauria; order Squamata; family Viperidae; genus Crotalus; species Crotalus tigris. Next base: position 630,106 of record NW_024096554.1, on the reverse strand, counting down.
TTTTTGCCATAGAACGCACCAGAACAGTGTTCCAGCACATATATAAATTAACAAGATGTGAGTTCTGGCACCTTTTTTCTTACAAAAAAAGCACTAGTTCTACATTCTGAAGCAGAGAAAACATAACTAAAGCAAATCTAGGATGGTGAAATAGAACATATCTTTGATGTTATGTTATGTTATGTTATGTTATGTTATGTTATAATGCCAAGATAGATATATGTGTTGTGTTTTGTGCTGATGACAAATGTAGGAACATAGGATTGATAGTTATGAAGTGTAGTTTCCTGAGAGAGATGATTTCCCCATCATGATTTTGCATCGCTAACTGCTGTTGGAATGAAATGCAGAAAAAGTTCTGTAATTACGAGTTTGAGAGAAGTTCATAATAACTGAATTTCAAAATTTTTGTTGTAGGCAACCTCTATTTTTAGGCATTCTCTTATGAGAAAGAGCAATAAGATCAAATGCTAGTTCCAGTAATACTTTTTATGTAATTGTTTTATATTTTAATTAGATGATGTTATTGGAAGCATTTTTAAGAATCCATAATCCAATCATTAGCTAGTGCATCTGTTGAAACCTGTCTTATCATTTCTATAGAAACTGAACATTTACACTCTAGGCATAAAATGATCATACGACTCAATCGCTAGGAATCAAAAGAAAGTCAGTGCAACAAGGAAATAAATTAAACAAACACATTTTTTCTTAAAGGGACTGCAGCTCATATTCTGACAGCCAAGAATAAAATGAAAGAAGAAATGGAACTGGATGTAAGTCATTGTTTCTTCACAATTGCAAGATGAAAAGGGAAGTGCGACATCTCTCAAACATGACCTCCCATTTGGATATGGCAATTTTTGACTGGGAGAGCACATGCATAAATCTAGAAAAGACAGTATACTCAGGTCTCTAGCTTTCCAGTTATTGAATCTGATTGGCCTGGCAGGTGAATTTAATTTGTTTTTATTAGCTTCTACTAATTAAGCAGAGCAAGCTAGTTTAGTGTTGTAAGGCAGGTATGTGTATCACAGTTTCTCCCACTCAAAGCAGGTGCATCATTATGTAGGGCAAAGGTGTCAAACTGCTGGCCCATGGGTCAGACACGTCACAAGGAAACCATTGCCAGCAATGGGGGAAAACTTCCGATACGTTGTGCGATGTCATGTGACATTGTGAGTTTGACATGTCTGATGTAGGGTAAATCAAAAAGTAATGGAAGGCAATGGGGTGGCATGTTCATATTTGGTTCTGGATTTTCTGGTTGCCCTACTTTGTTTAATTAAGTACACAGCCAACAAGTCTGAGACCAAAAAAAAAAATAGTTTGCTAGTTCAGCAACAATGGAAAATAATAGCCAACTATCCGTGTTAAAGATAGATCCAGTTGGTAATCTAATTAGTATATGAAATCAAGAGAGCCACAATATCTTTCTCATCTCAGATATCAAAGTTGTTTAGGTGGACCTTTTCTATTTAGGCTCCAATGTCAGATCTTGATTGGTGAAGAGAATCAGAATTTTCACTGTGCTTAGAATAGCAACTCCATGCTGTAGCTGTTCCTGAATACTTAAGAGAGATCCACATATACTGTAGATTATGGAAGTATTAATTCTAATTTTAAGACTTCAGATTTTCTTTTTTTCCAAGGAGTCTCCAAACTCTTCTAAAGGGTGGTTAAGATTACTATAGGCTGTCTGATACATTAGTATGAACAAAACATAGATTGGAGGGTAAAAGCCCCAAACTGCCTTTGTAAAGTAAACAGTGAAACATTAAACATAGAAAGCAATGAAATTATTTGGAAAATATCAGGATATTGATAATAACCACTGCACCACCAGGCAAAGAACCATGGTGGTGCAGTGGTTAAAGTGCAATATTGCAGGCTAACTCTGTCCACTGCCAGGAACTCAATCCTGACTGGGTCAAGGTTAACTCAACCTTCCAGTCTTCTGGGGTCAGTAAAATGAGGATCTAGATTGTAATTTGTAAACCTCTTAGAGAGTGCTAAAGCACTATGAAGTGGTATAGAAGTCTTAAATGCTATTGCTATATTTGATAAAGAATGTAGATAGTCATTTTACTGACATTTCCTTGCAGAAACAGTCTTTTTATGTTTTAGTGACATGGTCTATCAAAAAATATTTCCTGTAAGAATGGATGAAGTTTCTTGTTTTAGTGTTGTGGATCTGATTGTCCATTCTAGCATACTGACTGTCCTTTCAATCACATTTTTTTCCTACAGCCTCCAAGGAACTACAAGTTACAAAGTACTCATCAAACCTCACCTTCAGGTATTGGTACCAAGGAGCATATTCAAAGTAAAAGATAAGAGTTATCTTACTGAATACAAAAATGTGGGAGTCAAGTTTACTTATGCCATCCAAGTCCTAGATAAATCACCAGGGGGAAAATGCTATTTTGATCAAATGAAAATAAGTGAAATAATGGATTGTTATTAATTATATTTTGTTTTATTAGCTAGGATAAAATATTCCATCCTTATTAGTTAGAATTATTTCAATCAAATGTTATCTGCTTTGCACATAGCATTTAAGTGTCTATGTGTAGGAGTGCACAAACACAACATATACATATATCCACTTTTAGAATAAAGCAATATGCATGTTTAAAAGTAATTGTAATGTTTTGGATTTGCCTTTATTTTAATTTAAATAAATAGAGATAAGGAAAATTATTACTGTACTTGGTCAACTGATAGCCAATGTTTTATTTCTTCAGTTCACACACTGCGACCATCAGACATTCAAGTAACTGTTGCTATAGGAAGTTTGGGAAATGTGAGTATAGCAGTGAATTATCTTGAAAAGGGATTGTGCAGAAGTACAGTAATCTTTAACCAGATATAAAAACTGCTAGTCAGTTGAATCAAGGAAAAGTTGCCAACTTATGAGTTGGCTCCTGCAGCCATGCTCTTACCAACTACTAGATCTGCAAAATTCCTAATTTTTCTCTATCTGTCTAATATTTTCTCTTGGGTGAATGATTGACAACTCAAGTTCCATACATCTAAAACTTTCTGTCTTTCCCCTATGCTTTCCTTTCTTCATACATTCTCTTTTTCTACTTGCAATATTTTTGTATATTAAAGTGGTAGAAAATCTTCATTCCACCATCTAGTATATATTCTGCTTTAATTCTCATATTCAGTTTACAAATTCTCTTCATTAGGCATTTTTTTTAAAAGTAGAGACCAAATATTGTTCCTTCATCTCAGCAGTTCTTCTGATGCAAACAGGCATTCTCTTTTCATTTCTTCTGCCTGCTTTTTGTTCTTCATTTCTTTTTTTGGGTTACCAATCTCAGTACTGGAGCAGGAACAGAATTCATTGCCATCACAGAATTCCCCTTCCGTGTAGATTTTCTCCCTTTCCTCACCCTTTCTTCCCAGGTAAGAGTTCAAACAAAAAAATGGCCATTGTCTTCCTTTTTGTCTTTATTTCCAGATGGGAGATTCTGGAAAGGAGCAAGCAGGTCTCTTCCAAAGGTAGTACCTTTTATTAGGTTTTACTCATTCATGTACTTTGTAGAGTTCCAGATCTTTCCTTTCATAATAACAGAAGAATCTGCCTGAGGCAGGAATCAGTATAGAAGGAACACAATATTACAGTAGGAGAGACCATATTACAACATGTTCTGCAGGCCCAGTAAATGGAGCAAATATATGACCAGTCCAGCTGGTGAGCTGTTCCAATAGAGGGTAGCTAAATAGTCAAATATATACCGCAATATTAGGATCATATTTCTTTCATTTCTGTCCCAATAATGAACAGGAACACTAATGGATATATTGGATACATTGGCATATTGGATTCCACCACTCTTAAGTGGATTAACAAGTAGGAAAAGAGGTGTCATGGCCCAGGTTCAGGATTCAGATTCTGAGTTCCAACTGAATATCTGCTATGTCAGCCTCAGAAGGAATCACATGAGGCTGATCAAACACAGGCAACACTTGAGCATCTGAAGGAGTCATGTAGACTGGTATAAGGCCTCCCAAATGATGTACCTGATGTTTTGAGAGGAGAGCACAACACCAAAGGTCTATTCAGCTTCTCATCAAACAAAGAAGCAGACCTTCTACTTAGTGACAGCTGGCTGCAGCTTATATAAGAATCCGCTCTGCCTCTGTTCTCTTTGCTGGAAGCAATGTCTGACTTCCGACTTGTGGGTGAATTCTAATTTCGAACTTCTGACTGTCAGACTGGCTGACAACCTTGACTCAGTTTGTCTTCCATTTCTATACTGAATAATAGCAATTAAGATTTTAATAGTGAGAAGAAAAAAATAGATAATTGCTGGACTCAAAAATAACTCCTTTTAGGAAAGATGTTTCTTTGCTAAACATCCCACAATCAAAGTAACTGAGAATTGCTTTCAAAGGTAATATAGACATTAAATGGAGGGGAGGGGAAAAGACGAGGCCTAGTATATTCTGGGATCCATTACTCTGTATGAATGAATGATGAATTGATGTTTCTATTTTTAGCTCAGAACAAGACTTTATTCAGGGAACCATGAGAATACTTACAGGTATGTCTTAAATTCTTGACAGAATTATTTTGTTACTCAATGATCAGAAAATTTTAAGAAGGGAAATGGATCTCATTGTTTAACCTGAAGGAGGAAATGTTTTTCCTCCTTGTTTAACTTTGATCTTGTTTAGCCTCATGATCTTAGACAGTTAAAGCTGATGCCAGTCTTGTAGATAATCTAACCCATTCCTTTATTGTGTGCAAAAAAATTAACAGTAGACCAATAGTTCAACTGTGGTCCATAAACATAATGAAGATGATGAGCCGAGGTGGCGCAGCAGTTAGAGTGCAGTACTGCAGGCCACTTTAGCTGACTGTTCAGCAGGTCAGCGGTTCAAATCTCACCGGCTCAAGGTTGACTCAGCCGTCCATCCTTCTGGGGTAGGTAAAATGAGGACCCAGATTGTTGGGGGCAATGTAAATATATATATATATACATTGCTTACTGGTGTACACCGCTTAGAGAGTGCTTGCACTTAAAGCGGTATATAAGTCTCATAAATAAATAAATAAATAAATAAATAAATCTGTGAAAAGCAAAATAACAATGTAATAATAATATATCCCATGCATGACTTTTACATTATACTCAGAGTTAGATTACTTGTAGTGTAGTTTGTTGTGTAGTATAATATTCTGTGAATTTAAATAGAGGTAAACCAGTTGCCCATGTGTGGTTAGAAGGTGGGGATCCAAACATAGATCAATGGATATGAAACTTTAAATGTTTACCATTATTTATGTGGTGGTTTGTAGAAGCTTTTGATGACAATGAATAGCTCATATAATGATGTAAGGTTTTCCAATTAGCCTCCCAATTGCCCCAGCATTACTCAGGAATTTAAGAGCCAAAGAAACTCCTGAGCTAAGGTTTCAACAAAGATTACAACTTTATTTTAATTAAAATAGAGAGGGGCTGCCTGATTCCTCTTCGTGGCGGGTAGAGGAATGAAGGCAAGCAAGCAGAAAAGATGTGTTCCACCTTTTATACCTTTCCAGAACAAAAAGATCAGGTCTTGGTACCAGGCATAAGATGGCACAAAAAAACAATTCTTAGATGATGACTCATACACAGCAACCCAGGCTCCATCCGTAACTCCTTTTCCCCCTCCCCTTACTGTGCTCGTTTCATATAAGCAATCACCTATGTCTAAAGCATAAAGCCCTTACTTTTCCAATATATATATATAAAGCATCTGATCAAGCAATTAACTACAAAATAATGATTAAAAAATAACAAAACAATGATTACATGATAACACTATAAGTATCAATATAAAATGGTTACTATATATAAAATAAATGCTAATGTCAAACTTAAACATACTAAAATCTTAAGCACAATAAAATCCCTTCAATGGAAAAAGCTGAGAACCTGAGTTTGAGCACTTCAAATAAACATCTCTCCACTCTTTGTTTTTAGATCTTCAAAATGGAAGAGTCATAGTCTCCCTAGAGCAGTGGTTTTCAACCTGTGGGTCGTGACCCTTTTGGGGGTCGAATGAGCCTTTCACAGGGGTCACCTAAGACCATCGGAAAACATATATTTCCGATGGTCTTAGGAACCGAGACACCGCTCTGCATCCGTCTCTGCACGGCCTCCTCCACCATTTGCAGAGAGAGAGAGAGGCACTTTTGCTTCCCTTCTTTCTCTCTCTCAGGTGGACTTACCTCCTGCAGGGCTCCTGATTGGCCCTGCGCCTGGGTGCCCCACCCCCTGGGAGAAGCGCGGCCAGGGCCTCATGGCCTTGGAGCCGCCCAGGGAAACCCCGGAATCCCTGCTGGGAGCGGCCCATTGGAGGCTCTGCTGAGCAGGCCAGCCCTCCCACAAGCTGCAGCCCAAGGGAGACCAGCTGCTGCAATCCCTAGCCAGCCTGACCATTGGACCCACTGGCCAGGAAGGCGGCCGGAGTCCAGGCTGCCGGGAAGGAAGAAGGAGCTTCAGCAAAGGTAGGAGAAGAGAGCCACCTCCTGGGGCCCAGTAGTGGCGGCAGCTTCCTTGCCATCCTCATCCTCCTCCCCTCCTTCCTCCTACTGCCCCCACGGCGGCTCGGGCAGGCGCCAGGGCAAGAGGGGTGCCTGGGGGGAGCAGCCGGGCTGGCAGAGGGGCTGGCGGGCTGCACGACACCAGCACCCACCACGGCTCCATCGATGGACAGAGGACAAGGCGGGGCAGCGCGGGGGTGGCGGGGACCCCCGATGATGCAGCAGCGGCCGCTGCAGCCGCTGCCTCCCGTCCTACTCCCCTTCCCCAGCCGTTCAGCTGAGGATGTGGTTGAAGCCGGGCTGGGGACAGCAGGGACCCCCGACAATGCTGCCATAAGAGAGAGAGAGAAAGAGAGGAAAGAGAGAGAAACAGAGGAAAAGAGAGGAAAGAGAGAGAGAAAGAGAAAGAGAGGGGAAAGAGAGAGAAAGACAAAGGGAGGAAACAGAGAAAGAGAGAGAGAAAGAAAGAGAGGAAAGAGAAAGAGAGGAAAGAGAGAAAAAGAGAGGAAAGAGAGAGAGAAAGAGAGAAACAGGGGGAGAGGAAAGAGAAAGAGGAAAGAGGGAAAGAGAGGAAAGGGAGAGAGAGAAGAGAGAGAGGAAAGAGAAAGAGAGAGGAAAGAGAGAAGCAGGAAAAGAGAGGAAAGAGAAAGAGAAAGAGGGAGGAAAGAGAAGAGAAAGAGGAAAGAGAAAGAGAAGAGAGAGAGGAAAGAGAAAGAGAAAGAGAAAGAGAGGAAAGAAAGAGAGAAAGAGAGAGGAAAGAAAGAGAGAAAGAGAGAGAGGAATGGTGCTTCTCCAACCAGGCTGGAATCCCTTTGTAGCCATAAGCAAACTAAGTCCAACCTTCCTTGAATTCCACTGACCCTTATTTAATCCCAAGCAAGTGTTAACTGTTAGTTGAGAAGATTCTGATGGATAAGCATGATAAGCAATAAATTAGTTTAACTGGGCCCTCAAGTATGACGTGATCAGGGCTTTAGGTTTGATCTCTGAGTTTGGCGGTTTGGCGGCAAATATTTTGTCTCCATTCAGAGGGACATCTTCAGTGCGCTTTGAATTTGCTTGTCTGTTGGAGCACTGGCTTTTAAATTGGTATGGTGTTGTTTGTCTGGGAGTTTCTGAATCATGATCTGGTTTCGGGCTGTTTGATTGGCTGTTTGTGGTTGCTGGGCCATGGTCCTTGCTGTTTAAGTATCATCTGTATGATGCAAATGGTGTTTGTTAATTTGGTTGCCTCTGAGTCATGATCTGGTTTTGGGTATAATAATAATAATAATAATAATAATAATAATAATAATAATGATGATGATGATGATGATGATTTAGAATTCAAACAGACAAGCACCTGCAACATAACACCCCAGACTTAACAATTGTCGATAAGAAAGACAAAAAGGTCTGGATAGTGGACGTAGCGGTGCCTGGAGACAGCAGAATAGACGAGAAAAAACTGGAGAAGATAACAAAATACAAAGACCTACAAATAGAAATAGAAAGACTGTGGCAAAAGCAAGCAAGGGTAGTACCAATAGTCATAGGCGCCTTGGGTGCAATCCCCAAAAAACTGGAGCACCACTTGAACACCATTGGCATTGACAAATTCGCTATTAGTCAATTGCAAAAGGCGGCCTTACTAGGAACTGCTTCCATCTTGCGATGATATCTGTAATACCATCAAACATCCACATCTGCCTATCCCAGGTTCTTGGTAAGGACTCGATAGGTAGACAAAATGCCAAATCCAGTCTGAACATCTGGCTGACTGTGCGATGATCAACAACAACAATAATAATAATAATAATAATAATAATAATAATAATAATAATAATAATATAATAACTGGAGCAAAACTTGAACACCATTGGCACTGACAAATTCACCATTAGTCAATTGCAAAAGTTGGCCTTACTAGGAACCACCTCCATCCTGTGACGATATCTGTAATAACATCAAACATCCACATCTGCCTATCCCAGGTCCTTGGTAAGGACTCGGTAGCAAGACAAAATGCCAAATCCAGTCTGAACATCTGGCTGACTGTGCGATGATCCAATGATGATGATGATGATGATGATGATAAAGTTGGAAGGGACCTTGGAGATCATCTAGTCCAACCCCCTACTCAGGCAGGAAACCCTATACCAGACAAATGGCTGTCCAGTCTCTTCTTAAACACCTCCAGTGTTGGAGCATTCATAGCTTCTGGAGGCAGGTTATTCCACTGATTAATTGTTCTAATTATCAGGAAGTTTTTCCTTAGTTCTAGGTTGCTTCTCTCTTTGGTTAGTTTCCATCCATATAAACCAATTATACTTATTTTGTCTATTGTGAAATCTTTTTCTTTTAGCATTAAATAATATAAATCTCATTCTTAGCCAATCTCAAAAAGCTATGCTTAATTAAATTTAGTTAGTACTAAAATGAGAGGTGATTTGAAAATTATAAGGTTGCAGACTGAGAATAAAACCATGACAAACTATTTCCAGAATAGTTTCATGGAAAATTACAAGGAAGTGCCCATGAAGTCTTCAGGGTTCAAGTTCAACTAAAAGGAAATGTTACTTTATTATACTACAATTAATATTATTACCACTTGCCATGGTAAAGTTCCCATTCTAGTCTTCCTTCTGTATCCCCTTTTTTAAACAATTCCCTAATTTGTTGCCTAGTGGTTTCATTGTCACGTTTGCATAAGCAATTCCAGAGCCTATGAATAAACTGAACTAAGTTTATATCTTTCAGCTCTTATTAGGATGTTTAATCCTTCTGTGCAACATTACTCTCCCTTGGATATAAACAGTAGGATTTTATCAACAAATGGAACTATGTAAGTTCATTTTTTTTATGTACTGGGCTGCTTCTTGTTCACTGTCATTGTTGCAGTGATGAATGATGCTGTAGATGGAAATTGTGCAGAAAAGACATATTTTTTGAAACTGGAGTAATTGCCTATTTATTTACTTGCTGCATTTCTATGTAACTTTTTGTTTGCTTGTTTTTTTTAGAAAATTATCAGAAGGATTCTATATTAAAAAATAATTACAGGGAAGCTAACTGAACAGGAAAAACAGGAAAAGGAAAGAAATGGTTAAAATTATTAAGCTATTAAGAATGACAGTTGATTTTTTTTCATAATCAGGATTGTTAATAAAAAGGAAACTTGATTTACAACTAGTCATTTAGTAACTGTTTGGAGTTACAACTGCCTTAGGAAAAGGTGCTTTAAAACATTTCTGGCTGTCATAAAATATCATGCTGTTGGCTCCATCCATCCAATTACTATTTTTTCAGAAGCTTGGCGACTGGCTCACATTTACAGCTGGTTGCAGACTCCCACAGTCCTGTGACCATAATTTGTAATTTGGCAAAAAAAAAAATAAAAAAAAAATCAAGAGAATGGATTCAGTCTTACGGCTGTGTAATTTGTTAATGACTGCCATAAAAATAGTTGTAAAATTAGGTCACATAAGGTGGCTGCCTCAGTTTAAAACTTCACAACTTAATAACCAAAATACCAATCCCAATTGTGGTCATAAGCTGAGGACTACCTCCAGTATAATGTTATGTAGGAATTACCTTGGGAATGAGGGGAGGGAATAGTCAGATAAAAGAGGGCATAGCCCACAACTGCACAATAGGTAGAGAAAGAGATTTATAAAGTACACTGTATCCCTCTTTAGTTCTTAGTCTGTAAAGGAAATGGTGGGATATTCGTACTTTCAGACTTGTAAGATCCTGTTAAGGTAGCATTACAATAAAGTAGAATCATATTGTCTGGTCATGTTTCCTGTCTACTCTACCTGAGAAGGCTGACATCAGTCCCACAAGTCTGAAAATGTAAATATCCCACCATCTCCTTTAGTAAAGTCCTTTAGACTTTCTGAATACTGTGCACACCCTACTCCTTCTCTCTTCTCTTGGCTTCTGAAAACATCACTTAAGAAAGGACCATTTTGTACATTGGAATAGCCTGGAGTCTGTAGATTAAAATTCATCTTTCTACCTGCAAAGAAAGAACATTTACCTGCTTAACCATTTCCCCCTTTGATTTGTGACACAGTGATCTTTTGGATCAAGCAAAAGAACTTGTGGAGAGCATGAGAGAGAGCCAGGTATATGTATTGTAACATATTATAGTACAACAATCTGCTTATATTTATAGTCTCTTGAATTTTTAATGTTGGCCAAAAACATTTTCATCCTTGTAGCATATATATCTATTAGACATGACTTTCCTGTGCATTCAGGCAGTGGTTCTACCAACATTTGTTGATTTCTCATGTCACAATGCACATGTGACAGGATCAGCCCTAATAAATTATAACTTGAAATTCTGCTTTGGATTCTCTGGATGGAGACACTGATGTTTTAAGTTAGGATATCAAAATGCTAAAGATAAAGACTTGGAAGACCACCAATTATAATCATATACTGTATTTTTTTGCTTTGCTTGCTTATAATATTATGATGGTCAAACCTTAAAAATTAACATATTTATATAAAACAGCAGCATTTAATTCTTGGTCCTATGGAACTAGGGACACATTCATATTTTTCCTTTTAATTCTGACAATTGTTCTGATTTTTTTTTTTTTTTAAAAAAGGCCAACTAGTCTCTTTATTTAACAGTTAACAAGACTATCTAAAATGTACTAGGATAAAAAATGGATTTTTTTAAAAAAAATATCAGATGTGTTAATATACTATTCTCAGATGATGGGGAATTCTGAAGACCCTCTAGCTTGGTGGAAGCCTGTATAACTTTACTGATAATTGGGACTGTCCCAGGCCGCATCGGCTCACTTGAATTCCTCAATTCCCTTCCAAGTCTCCCTTGCACTGCAGTACTTTCCCTTCCCCTTCCCTGTTTCTGTTGTCTGGTGGTGAGCAGGGGTGTGTGACAGTCAGCCATGACAAAGCCATTCATATCACAGAAGCATTTTTATGAGAAACCCCACTCTACCCACTCCCCTCTTATCTGGGCATAATTCAACTTTTTTCATGACAGAAGCTTTCAAATTAGAGTTTTTTTCCTAACACTTAAACAGGTGCTATGTTCTTTCCCCTTAGTTGTTTGACTATCAGAATGACTGGAAGCTAATCACAGTTTTTCACCCGTGTTCTTCACAGAACTCTGACTCCCAGGTAAATAAGAGGCATGGGTATTTACTTGGAAAATAGACCAAGAAATTGGATTAAAGAATAAACAAATGGTGGATTTTGATGTTTCTTGGATGGTGCCAGCTTTTTTTAAAATATACAAGCCACCCTAGGCAGGGACATCTGCAGGGGACAAAAAAGGCAAAATGGTAGGCCCCACAATGCCTGTAAAAAAAAGGCTGGAATTTTGATTATATGGCCATGGCTGCTATATTGACTATTTTGACCACTCTAGACAGGGGCATCTTCAGTATCTCACTGCTTTTATCTGAATGATAAATCCTGCACAGCTCATGCAAAATTGCAATGCTTGTAAAAATAAGAATGGCTTTATTGCACTGCTATGAGACTGATTTTCCTTCCCAAATAATACTTTATTTTTCCTTTAGTGGTATATTGCCCCATAATAATTTGTATTATTACAAATAAGTCATTTTCCTAAGGGATACGTGTTCTTCTCTTGAAGATTTAATCAAGTATCTATAAATCAAAATATAGTAAACATTCTTAAATATGTGTATAATAACAGTTATTCACCTCCCACATTTTCTAAAATGCTAGGAATACCTCAATAACTTAATATGGAAAAGTCATTTTATTTATGCTTGCAGTCAGATAAAGTACCAGATAAGTAGCATTGATATCACAGTGTTGAAATTCACTAACAAATGATTTTCAGCAGTATATTTGGGAGTTTTATATTTGGGATTTCAAAAAAATGAATAATGTATTAATGATATATAAAATATGTCTAAACTTAAAATGCCTACTTAGTCCTTAAATTCTTTTACACTATTTGCTTTGGTCCACTTCTGATGGTCTCATTGCACCTTTGTCACGGCCCTGAAATTCATTTTTAATTAAAAAAATTATTATGCCAAGTCATGAAAAGATTGGCTCTCTGTCTAATCTAAAAACAAGTACGACTTCACTGGACATTAGTAAGCTCAATCACAAGCCTTGGAAAGGATATACGGTTTTTCTCTTCACAAATATATATTAAAATTATTTCAAAACATGATAATTTAGCACAAGAAATTCTAACAGAGTCCCTGTAAAAAGTATTTGCCCCAGTTAAAATTAGGGTTTAGTTCTAAAATTATTGAATACAGATTATTTAATGCAGGAAAGGAGATGGTTAATCCATAACCATCTTTTTATTGATTAAATTAAGAGGGTATCATAGTTAGAAATGGAGGATTCCCATTCTTTTCGAGATATATTTACTTGAGATTCCTTTCCAAGCTGGTGAAATAAGAGATATGGAAGGCAGGCATTATTCTGAAGTGTTTGACTTGGAATGAAAAAAGATTGCTTTCTTGACCATTTCCTCATATAAATTTTTATTTTGAACAGGACATTTCCCGACTCAACAACATAAAGAAATTTGAAAGAGTATTGGATTTTTTATACAGAGAAGTATGAACATTTTCCCAGATTCAATAATTTTGAAACACTGGAGTTATTCATATAGACTTATGTATAGCCTATGCTTATGCATGTATCTGCGACAGCCAGTGTAATATAGTAGTTAAGGGAATAGGGAGACCCAGTTTTCTTTTAGGCATGGAAGGCAGCTGGGTGATTTTGGGCTAGATTGAAAAGTTGAAAAATACTTATCAATTTTGGGCCAGCAAAATAGAATATGGTCTATAACTTTCAGTCCAAGGACTTTCATCCTATAATGGATTGATTCAGGCTGTTATTATTACTACTATTATTAGTAACCCTATACACACAAATATATACAGACCTACAGATATTCTACCTACTGTTATATTTGTCCCAGGATGGTTTATAATGTAACAATAAATATTTAGCTCAAATTATTGAACATGAATTATTGCTATTTTTACAATAAAAAACTGTAAAAATAGTAGTATTTATAATAAATATGTTGCCCACACATAACATCCCTTATGGGAAAATGTCTGGTTGCCTAATTTATTCACATTGAATTACAAAGGCAGTTCTTTTTCCAATGTTTCAATGAGGTTAAATGCACATATATTGGTGTGCACGGAACATCCTTCCCCTTACTGTAGGTTGGGGAAAGTTGTTTTAGAGTTCAAGGAAAGGGAATAGGATCCAGCTCAACGTCATACACCTTTCTCATTACTCTCATACATCAGCCCTGTTGCATCTAGTTTTGCATGCGGATAATTGCTGTTAATATTATTTTACAATTCAAAAAGCTTACAGTTTCAGTACTGTTTGTGTACAGTTATGCCCCTACATAAATGGCATGTTTAACCTAGATACTCACTTGATTGACAATGCACTAAACTCACACTAATCAAATAGGTTGGGTGTATGCATCCTGCTCAGAAACCTAATCAAGCATAATACTAAACAACCTGAGCATTGGGGTGAATATACAGTATTTGATAGGTTTTCATCTGATTCAGATAAATTGTTATATGAATACTGCCTCTCCAGTTATTCTTTCATAGACTAAATCAGCATCCACTGTCTCAGTGAAGCTTTTTTTACCATTCCCTTTCATCCTGAAATAGTGAGTAAGGTTGTGAAGCCACAAAAGTTTACATTATAAACAGTAAAGATTGGTGATAGAAAGCCTTTTCTGAATTAGGAAACTATTGCAGTAATTCATTTGGCTATTCTTCTATCACTGCAGGTTCCTAAAGTCTTTGTAAATCTGGTGGATTTTACATTGCTCCCAATCTCAACTCTCTCAAACACAGGTCGGAATAATGTCAGGTAACCCAAATTTCTCCTATTGATAGATTGAGACAGTTTTCATCTTCCATTTTAGATTGTATTGTTTTCTTTATTTCCCCCCCTCCAAGTGGTTTATTCCAAAAATGCTCTATATGGTTTGGCAAATCACTTGTGAGTTAGGCTCTGCTTGTAAAAGTTTTTACTTGGGGCCATTTTGCCCATTTCTGTATTATCTTGACATGTACCATTTGTGCATGTTAGTAGCTGAGTCTTCCCTAGTATGATACCACACACAAACACACAACCTAATCTTTCAATTTCCCAAATTTCCAATATGCATCTTGAGGATTACTGCCCTATTTGAATGATAACTGCATGTTTTTGGTGTATTTATTTATATTACAGCATTTTTAACCCCCACCCCATCCCCACCAGTCCCAAAAGACTAGGCAGCAACTTATGGCCATTGGAGCCTGTGGAGTGACAAAGTAGGTCTCTGGAGAGGTTGGTGGTGGAATAGTTTTCTATTGAATGAAATACTATTGAATGAAATACTTCCTTTACTCTCTATGGATTTCTCTTAAGCTTAGGTCACTCTAGAACAGGGGTCCCCAACCCCTGGTCCATGGACCGGCACTGCCTCTGCAGCATGCCAGCAACAGGTCTATGCAAACAAGCAAAACCCCACCCACAGGATGCAGGCAGCATGAGAAACCACGCCTCCTCTGGTCTGCTGAAAAACCTTTCTCCGTGGAACAGGTCCCTGGTGCCCAAAAGGTTGGGAGCTGCTGCTCCAGAACACCCTGCAAGGGGCACTCCAGCTTGACAGATTGTCACTCCCTTCTTAGCAGTCCAAATAAAGGATCCATGGAGAAATTGACAAGATTCTTTGCCTTTTCCTTCCCTTCTGTATCTTTTCATGAGGAATAGCTGTTAATAGATTTTTGCTGGTACAAGATCTATTCCTTCTCCTTGCTCCTTTTTCTCAGCATTACAAAGTTGAAGGGTTTGAAATCAATCCCAGATTGTTTTCAAATTGCTTTTGAAGTATCAAGGAGTAGATGCCATAAGCAAGAACTTTTAAAAATGTATCTTGGCACTCATCTTCTCCTCCCCTCCCACTTGCCTCAAAGAGTACATTGCATTTATATATGTAATGAAACAAAAGGAAACAAGAATATATTGCATTTATACATGTGAATAAACACAAGAAACTTGACTTGGATTTACTAGATATCAAAGGAGCTCAGGTGAGACAAGTCTCATAACCTGTAAATTGACATTTGTTGTGCATGATGATGCAATTTCTTATGTGTACTTAATATAGCTCAATGGAACATTTTTATCAATTTTTGAGCATCTTGGCATTTGGGAATCTCAGGACTTTATCTGTAAATAAATATAGAGGAGATAATACTAACAGATGAACTTTTATCAAGGAGTTATCAAGCCAGAAAATAATACCAACCTTTTAAAGAGGAAAAGTATTGATATGCAAAATGTTATGTCCCGAGCCTTTGCAAACGGCTCGGGCGTTTGCAGGCAGTCCCGGGCAGGTGCAAAGCTGCCCGGGACCAGACAGGCTGTCGCCAGCGCCGTGCGCATGCGCGGGTGCTGGCGCGGGAAAAGTAACCCATTTACCCGGGAGTTGCCTATATAAGGGGCTGCGAGGCGTTTGGGCTGAGCTGAAGCCATCTTCCTGTAAGCTGAACGCTGAATAAAAGAACCTGAGGACTCCAGCTGCTTCTCGTGTCTGTTTTCCC
The DNA here is from genome assembly GCF_016545835.1 of Crotalus tigris. Lineage (NCBI taxonomy): Eukaryota > Metazoa > Chordata > Lepidosauria > Squamata > Viperidae > Crotalus > Crotalus tigris. Next base: position 613,957 of record NW_024096554.1, on the reverse strand, counting down.
GCCAAGGACGCAACACTGGCGACGAGGTGGGATGCCTTGCACTACCTGGAAAGGAAAAAGTGTAAGCTTACCCAAGGAGTCCTGAGCGGCGGAAGAGGAACGGTGTTGACTCAGCAGCTGCCCGCCAATCCAGTGCGCATTCGGGGGTAGGCTGGCTGATAGACCCGTCTCCTGAAGATCCGAAGATGGCGAAAATCGGAAGGCTTGCGGAATTCGACGTCTCACATCCAGAGCGGTGGGAGTCCTACGTATCCAGAATGGAGAACTACTTCAAGGCAAACCAAGTGAGGGAAGATAGCTTGAAGGCTGCCACCCTGCTTTGCGCTTGCGGCCAAGACGCCTTCGAAATCGCAGAAAACCTTGCAGCACCTGTTCCAGTAGAGTCTGTAAGCTACGCAGACCTGAAGAAGCTGCTGAAGGACCACTTTCACCCCAAGGTGTCCGTTATCTCATGGCGCCACACCTTCGAGCAGAGGGATCAACGGTCCGGTGAGTCAGTCAAGGAATACATCGCCGCGTTACGGAAGGCCGCCAAGCCCTGCGAGTTCAAGGACCTCGAGGAACGACTGAGGGACCGATTCGTGTGCGGGTTGAGGCATCGAGAGCTACAACAGAGACTTTTCGCTAAGGAAGAATTATCCTTCCAAGACGCTTTAAGGGAAGCCACCGCGGAAGAAGCAGCAGGCGGCGCCGTCAAGAACATGCGGCCGATCAGAAGCAGTGCAGAGGGTGCGTCCGTGCACCAAGAAGACGTCCGACGAAACTCCGAGGAGGATCCGGACGAAGAAGTCGACCGTCTACACCCCGCGAAGGGAGAAAATCAGAAGGAAAGCTCTTCAGCTCCGCTCAAGTGCATCGGCTGTGGAGGTCGCCACAGGAGAACCGACTGCAAGTTCCGCTCCGCTACCTGCCGGGCATGCGGCAAACAAGGGCACATTGCAGCTGTGTGTCTGGGCCGACGAAAGGCACAACCTCAAGAAGAACGCCTGAAGGGTACCAGAGTCCCCAGCCAGAATAGGGTAGGTTTTTGCGCTTCGCGTAGAAACATTTGTAGGACAGGCACACACAAGCCCATGAAGAAAAAGCTGTCACTCAACGTGAAGCTACAAGGGGTTCCATTATCTATGGAACTAGACACAGGGTCTGCCCTTTCCATCATTTCATTGCATACATTTAGGAAGATTTGTTCCAGTAGTGGGACTAAGGCCAAGTTAAGGCCTTCTGATATTGTATTAACTGATTTTCAGAACTCAAGAGTGTGTGTTAAGGGGGAGGCCACCCTTAACGTGCAATACAAGAGTTTTGAAGGTCCACTAGACTTGTTAGTAGTAGGGGGTGAAAGAACGAGTCTCATAGGACTCGATTGGTTTGAGGCCCTGGGGATACACGTCACAGGACTCAACAGCTTACAAACACTCGACCTACAGGAAGTCTGCAAGGAATTTGCAGATGTTTTCAGCCCCCAGCTGGGCACATTCAAAGGACCACCTGTGTCCTTAAAGCTAGACCCCACTGTCACTCCCATTAGGATTAAAGCAAGAAGGGTCCCTTTTGCTTTAAAAAGTAAGATTGACACTGAATTAGACAAACTAATCCAACAAGGAATCCTAGAACCTGTTGATTCCAGCCCATGGGAGACCCCCATTGTCACGCCTCTAAAGGCAAATGGGGACATTCGCATTTGTGCTGATTACAAATGCACACTCAATAAGGCATTGCAGCAACATGCCTATCCTGTTCCTGTGGTCAGTCACATCCTGGCCTCTCTCAAGGGGGGCGTGTTTTTGCAAAGCTTGACCTAGCTCAAGCATATCAACAGCTGCCTGTTGATGATGATGCTGCCATAGCTCAGACTATTGTGACCCACAGGGGAGCCTTTAAGGTAAAAAGGCTGCAGTTTGGAGTGAATGTCGCTCCTGGGATTTTCCAAAGCGTAATGGAAAACACACTACGAGGTATACCAGGGGTCTGCCCCTACTTTGACGATGTCTTGATTGCAGGAGACTCCACACACATTCTAGCTGAAAGGCTTAGGGCTGTCCTGTTAAGATTCAGGAAATCAGGCCTTAAGCTCAGAAAAGACAAATGCAAGATTGGGGTGCCTTCTACTGAATTTCTGGGATTCAAAATTGATGCTGCTGGGATTCATCCTGCTGAATCCAAACTAACTGCTATTTTAGAAGCACCCAGGCCAAAGTCTAAGGCCGAACTTCAGGCCTTCCTAGGCCTCCTGAATTTCTACAATTCTTTTCTTCCACATAAAGCTAGTGTAGCTGAGCCTCTTCACAGGCTACTAGACAAACAAGCTGTGTGGCTGTGGTCACAAGCACATGAGGCTTGCTTTAAAGAAGTCAAGGCCTTGCTCACTTCTAACAGTGTTCTTGCACATTTCAACGAGTCTCTTCCTGTGTGCATCGCTTGTGATGCATCCCCCTACGGGGTTGGAGCTGTCCTGAGTCACCTCAGGTCTGATGGAACTCAGGTTCCTATTGCATACTACTCCAGAACACTGTCTTCTGCCGAGCGCAACTACGCTCAGATAGACAGGGAGGCTCTGGCTGTTGTTGCTGGAATTAAAAAATTCCACGATTTTCTATATGGCAGGCATTTCACGGTCTTCACTGACCATAAGCCTCTGCTGGGACTGTTTACCACACGTAAGCAGACTCCCCACATCATTTCCCCTAGAATGCTTAGGTGGTCTATTTTTTTGTCTGCATATGATTTTTCATTACTCCACAAGCCTGGGAAAGAAATGGGCCATGCTGATGGCCTCAGTAGGTTGCCTCTGCCAGTAGTAGAAGCTGACCCCGCGCCAGCTGTCAACATTCTATCAATCCAAGCCTTGCCCGAGCTTCCTCTTAGTGCCAGGGATGTTACCGCTGAAACAGGTACAGATCACACACTTTCACGTGTCCGCTCCTGGGTCCTGTCCGGGTGGCCTGAGCACTGCCCTAGTCCTGAGTTTCAGAGTTTCTGGTCCAAAAGGAACGAATTGTCCCTTTCTCAGGGTTGTTTGCTTTGGGGAAACAGAGTTGTCATTCCCACCTCAATGAGGACTAGGGTCTTAGAATCCCTCCACGAGGGTCATCCTGGCATTGTTCGTATGAAGGCTCTTGCACGCAGCCACTTGTGGTGGCCTGCTTTAGATAAAGATATTGAGGCTAAGGTACACGCATGCCACATGTGCCAACGATCTCGCCCAGAGATGCCCCAAGCTCCTGTGCATAAATGGGAGGAAACACAGTCCCCATGGTCTAGGGTGCACATTGACTACGCTGGGCCCTTTCAGGGCCAGTTCTTCTTGGTCCTTGTTGACAGCCATTCAAAATGGCTTGAGGTTGTGCCTGTCTCGACCCACCACCACTGCAAAGACTATTCAGGTACTGAGGGGGATTTTTGCTGCACACGGGCTGCCAGATGTCATTGTGTCTGACAACGGCCCTCAATTCACCTCCTCCGAATTCCAAGCTTTCTTACAGGCAAACCTGATTCGTCATGCCACATCTGCGCCCTTTCACCCTTCCACCAACGGTATGGCTGAACGCATGGTGCGCATCGCAAAGGACGCCTTGAAGAGACTCACCTACGGGGACTGGCATCACAGGTTGGCTGACTTTCTCCTTTCTTATCGCACCACACCGTCCACTTCTACAGGGAGAAGTCCAGCTGAACTTCGTTGGGGGCGCCAACTTACTACGAGACTTGACCGGTTGCATCCGGACAGACTGCCTTCATCTACCTCACATCCTAGGGCACCTAGACAACTACTTGTGGGTGCCCCGGTTTGGGCTCGCAATTACGGGCCTGGTCATACATGGGTCCCCGCTTCTGTGTCCAGGATCACAGGTCCTCTCTCCTACGAGGTTGCCCTGGACAACGGTCGTGTCCTGCGTCGGCACATCGACCAACTCCGCTCTAGGCGGGACTTTTCTGCTGAAACTCCTGGGTCTTTTCCAGGGGGGGAGGGGGACCCTTTGGAGCAAAGGGAAGGGCAAGAGTTACTGCCCATCTCCACTGAGGGAGCCACAAACGGCCCGTCCCAAGATTCCGCAATTGCTCCGAAAAGGAAGTCATGGAGCTTACCCACACAACAGGCACTCACGCCTACTCCAGCCAGGGAGTCACCCCGGGGGCATACTCACTTTCCACACACATCACACAGCACTCCAGTCACGGAGGATACCCGGGGGCATCCCAACAAATCATTCCCCGCAAGAGAGCTGGCACACAATCCCCAAAGTTGGCCTGACCTTACCCCAAATCCTACAGAGGGTCAAACATACACAGAGCTAGTCGAGGAACCAAGTCCCGACTACAACACCCCTAGCACAAATCAGGGGACACCTGAGTTTTGGGAGAGTACAGAAACCCACATGAGCCCAAACACAGAATGGGGTTCAGGGAATGGACAGCCTCCTGACAGGTCTTGGACTGACCTAGGAGGTCCTACAGAGACGCCCAGCAGCGGCTATCACTTCAAGGGGCCTGAGGGTCTACAGCTAGGCAGGTCAACCAGGTCACAAAGCAACAGAAGCCCTGGCCTGACGAGCCCGGTGGGCAAGCAAGCAGGCCAGGCATCGGGGCACAGTCCTTGGAAGACACCAGGGCACAATAGAGAGAACAGGCTCACGCCTCCCTCCAGTCAGGGGACTTATGCCAGTAACCCACAGCTAAGAAGGTCACAGAGAGCAAAGAAATCTCCCAAGTACCTAGAAGACTACATAACATTGCTGGCAAGGCAAAGGCCAGTAAACAGTGGGAGCACTGGGGAGCAAAATGTTATATAAAATAAATGCTGTATGTTGGTAGTAGTTTTAGCCCGGGGGAAAGGGGTGTTATGTCCCGAGCCTTTGCAAACGGCTCGGGCGTTTGCAGGCAGTCCCGGGCAGGTGCAAAGCTGCCCGGGACCAGACAGGCTGTCGCCAGCGCCGTGCGCATGCGCGGGTGCTGGCGCGGGAAAAGTAACCCATTTACCCGGGAGTTGCCTATATAAGGGGCTGCGAGGCGTTTGGGCTGAGCTGAAGCCATCTTCCTGTAAGCTGAACGCTGAATAAAAGAACCTGAGGACTCCAGCTGCTTCTCGTGTCTGTTTTCCCGCCAAGGACGCAACACAAAATATTTTGAATTTGAAATGTTTTGAGCTTGAAGCTTCCTATTTCAACTTAAAATCAGTTGTTCTGAACTTCCTAGATGTGTTTCCATTCTGTTCCCAAATTCTGGAAGTGTTGCAAGTTGAACAGCTTTTTGAATAATTGATTGGAATGACTGAAACAGGACTGGAATATTTCCAAGAATATTTTGAGCTTGAGATAGTTTAAATTTTGCAAAGGAAAAGATAGATTAGTTAGTTATGCCAAGAAACTGTCTTCTTCCTTTACTAGATTTCAAGAAATTTCAAGTTTTAAATGGAGATTTTATGGCCTTCTATATTTTTTACTTTGTTTTCCTATTGATATATTCTAGGAATATAGTTCCTAATTCATGCATTTGTTTCAAAGACTGTTCCAAATTGGATGAATCTGTACGAAAATGGGTGTATCAGGTGAGTAATATACTGGGTTTAGTGAAAAGAGAATTTGCCTCTAGTTGTATATTACAAATAGACAAGTTGTTTTTAGTGTTTCATATCCCTTTCACATGGTATCATCCACTTCTACCAAGGAATCTATCATGACCAGTTTGAGAGTGTTTGGAACAAGATGTCACAAGACCACCCTCATTATAATCAGTTTCCAAACTGATGAAATATATGAAATCTGCTGCTAAATATGTCTGATTAGTTAGAGATGGCAAGAGCATCACTGGGATATCCTCATTTCTGAAATGCCTCCAGGATATGGAAAGTCGTGTGAAATCCAATTGTCTTACTAGGCTTATGCCTTTCTTAAGAAAATGGATTTGTGGTAAATGTTTCATAGCCACTGGGGCATTTTTATGGTTATTTAAAGTAGATTATTTTTCCTATTTTATTTATATTTTGACTATGTACTTTTGTTGTTCATATTTATTAGGTATAATAAATTGATTTTACTTAAATCAGGGAGAAATGTATATATTGCAATGAATTCTGTGTAGTTTAAAAAAAAGTGTTTTTGTTATCTCTTTCTATAGGATGCTTTGGAAAAGTTACTGGCATCTGAAAAGTATGCCCTAAGGAGAGATTTCACTGTGGGTCTCCAAATTTCATTTGAGGAAGTAAATATGCCACTTGCAACCGTAAGAAATACAACTCTCTTATTCTTTCTGGGCTTTCTTTTCTTTTCTTTTTTTCTTGTTTTTTATTTTGTGTGTATGTTTTTGAGTCAGTATTGATTCCTGGCAACCGTGGTTTTCTTGGTAGGATTTCAAAGGTGGTTTGCCATTGCTTTATCCTAGGGCTGAGAGACTATGACTGGCCCAAGGTCATCCTGCTGACTTTGTACTTAAGGTTGGACTAGCATTCACAATCTCTCAGTTTCTAGCCTGGTGCAGCACTCAGCAAATGGGGTATAAAAGATGAGGTTTTTCTCCCCCTTTCCTCTGTCTCTGCAGTAGGTGCCATCTTTACACTCAGTGCCCTGCCTTGCACCTTTCTGCTGCCTGCCCGGCCTTGTGCAGTCTGATTGTTCAGGAGTCTATGCAGTGTTGGCTCAGCCAGGAAGAGAGTGAGTGGAGCAGGCATCAAGGAATGATAGGGCTAGGAGCTGGTGGGCAGAGCACAGGGAAGAAGTAGTGTGGAGAGAGCCTCTGCCAAGCCTCCCTTTCCTAGCAATCAGGGCAGCTATATTGCTGCTACTGCTCAGAGTCACTATGGTCCTGGGCTTCTGCAGGCCAAACTCTACTACTTATGAACACCAATTATTGTTTCATGTCAGAGGAGTTATAAAAGGGGAGGAAAGTTAGATTAACCATCAGGAGTGGCTTTGGGATTTGTCAGACATGGCTAGCTAAATATTATTCTCTGGGGTTCAACTCCTCACCTCTAGGAATTGGGTTCGCAGATCTTTGCCCTTTAGAGCAATAGCAATAGCAAAAACTTATATATCACATCATAGTGCTTTACAAATCAAACAGGTGGTAAGGAAGTAGGGGAACTCAGGCACCACACAGGTTATGTAGAAAGTAAACACAGGGTCAGTCATAATGTCTGACTCAAATGTCTATACACCAATGCACAGAGTATAAGCAATAAACAGAGTGAACTAGAAATTCAGGTAAATGAGGGCAGATATGATATTGTTGCCCTTACAGAAACTTGAGGGATGAAACCCACAAATGGAACACACAGCTAGCGGGATTTAAATTATTTAAAAGAAACAGACCAAATAAAATAGGAGATGGAATTGCACTATATATAAGAAATAACTACATTTCTACAGAAAAATAGCACAATGATGGAAACTGTCTTGAATGTATTTGGGTCAATATAAAAAAAGGGGGGGGGATTGATATTGCCATAGGTGCAAACTATAGGCCATCCAATCAAACAAAGGAAATAAGTGAACTTTTTGCTAGTCAGTTAAATAAGGTACATAGGAAGCACATCACAATAGTAATGGGGGACTTTAATTACCCTGACATCAACTGGGAGACAAACTGTGCACCAAGTGGAAGATCAAATAGATTCCTGACAAACCTAGCAGACAACTTTGTCTCTGAAAAAATAGAGAAGGGAACTAGGGGATCAGACATATTGGACTTAATTGTCACTAACAGAGATGAAATGATAGAAGGTGGAGGGGAGTGATCATGCAATATTGGAATTCAGCATTATGCAAGCACAAGCAATAGATCCTAGTCAAACTAGAGTCTTGGACTTTAAGAGAGCTAATTTCAATAAACTTAGGGAGAGCTTGGAAAGGATTCCATGGATGAGAATCCTCAAAGGGAAAACAACTTAAGAAACTCGGGAAATTTTGAAAAGTGAGATTATAAAAGCTCAGTCTAGCACAATACCAATGAAGAAGAAAAATACCAGGTCTCAAAAGAAACCAGCACGGCTGCATAAAGAACTCTCAGATAAATTGAAAGACAAAAAGGACAAGTATAAAAAGTGGAAAGAGGGGCACATAACTAAGGCAGAATATCAGCAAATAGCCTGAATCTGCAAAGATGAAGTGAGGAAAACTAAGGATCAAAATGAATTAAGGCTTATAACAAAAGTGAAAAATAACAAAGCTTCTTTCAACATGTAAAAAACAAGAAAAAAGTTAAGGAAATGATTGGTCCATTAGTGGGAGAAAGTGGCAAGAAGGTGACAATCAACAGGGAGAAAGCAGAACTACTTAACTCATTTTTGCATCCGTGTTTACACAAAGGGAAGAAACAGTCCAACCTATCAAAAATAGTATCATAAAAAACAGATTAGAAACACAAGTTAAAATAGGCAAGAAAATGGTAAGTCAGCATCTGTCCACCTAGACAAGTTCAAATCACCAAGACCATATGGATTATACCCCAAGGTTCTGAAGGAACCGGCAGATGTGATCTCAGAACCACTGAACTATATTTTTCAAAGATCCTGGAGCACTGGCGAACTACCAGAGGACTGGAAAAGAGCTGATATAGTTCCCATATTCAAAAAAGAAAAAAAATGATCCAGGAAACTATAGGCCTATCAGCCTGACCTCAATACCTGGGAAGATTCTGGAAAAAATAATCAAGCAGCTAATCAGTGAACACCTAGAAGCAAACAAAGTCATAACCAAAAGCCAGCATGAGTTTGTCAAAAACAGATCATGCCAGATAAATCTTATTGCATTCTTTGACCAGGTGACAAAATTAGTGGACTAGAGGAATGCTGTGGATATATTTTACTTGGGCTTCAGTAAGCCATTTGATAAAGTAGACTACAACCTTCTATTTGGTAAGATAGAAAAATGTATGTTAGACAACATCACAACCAGATGGATTTGTAGCTGGCTGACCAGCCAGATTCAGTGTGTGGTCCTTAATGGAACTGCATCTACATGGAGGGAAGTGTCTAGTGGGGTGCCCCAGGGCTCTGTTTTGGGCCCTTCATCTTCATCAATGATTTGGATGAAGGGGTGGATGGGGAACTCATCAAATTTGCAGACACGAAGCTGGCAGGAATAGCCAACACTCCAGAAGACAGGCTTAAGATAAGAAGGATCTTGGCAGACTTGAACATTGGGCACTATCTAACAAAATGAAATTCAATGGTGAAAAAAGTAAGGTTCTACATTTAGGCAAGAAAAACCAAATGCACAGGTACAATATAGTTGATACCTTGCTGAACAGTAGTAATTGTGAGAAGGATCTTGGAGTCTTAGTGAACAATCACTTAAATATGAGCCAGCAGTATGCTGCAGCTACCAAAGTCAACCCAGTGCTAGGCTGCATTAACAGAGGGATAGAATCAAGATCACATGAAGTGTTAGTACTGTACCAGTTTATAACACCTTGGTAAAGCCACACTTGGAATACTGCATCCAGTTTTGGTCACCACGATGTAAAAAAGATGTTGAGACTCTAGAAAGAGTCCAGAGAAGAGCATCAAATATGATCAGAGAACTGGAGGCTAAAACATATAAAGGTTGCTGGAATTAGATATGTCTAGTTTAAAGAAGAGAAGGACTAGGGGGTGACATGATAGTATTGTTCCAATATCTCAGGGGTTGTCACAAACAAAGAAGAGAGAGTCAAGTTATTCTCCAAAGCACCTGAAGGTAGGACTAGAAACAATGGACAGTAACTAATCAAAGAGAGAAGCAACCTAGAACTAAGAAGAAATTTCCTGGCAGCACAATTAATCAGTGGAACAACCTGCCATAAGAAAGGCTGAGTGCCAAAGAATTGAGGCCTTTGAACTATGGTGCTGGAGAAGACTCCTGTGAGTCCTTTGGACTGCAAGACGTTCAAACCGGTCAGTCCTAGAAGAGATCAACCCTGACTGCTCTTTAGAAGGCCAGATCCTGAAGTTGAAACTCAAATACTTTGGCCACCTAATGAGAAGGAAGGACTCACTGGAGAAGGGCCTAATGCTGGGAAAGATTGAGGGCAATAGAAGAAGGGGACGACAGAGAATGAGATGGCTGGATGGAGTCACTGAAGCAGTAGGTGTGAACTTAAATGGACTCCAGAAGATGGTAGAGGACAGGAAGACCTGGAGGAACGTTGTCCATGGGGTCGCGATGGGTCGGACACGACTTCGCAATTAACAATAACAATAACAACAACAACCTGCCTCCAGAAGCTGTGAATGCTCCAACACTGGAAGGTTTTAAGAAGGGACTGAACAGCCATTTGTCTGAAATGGTATAGGGTTTCCTGCCTGAGCAGGAGGTTGGACTAGAAGACCTCCAAAGTCCTTCCAACTCATTATTATTATTATTATTTCCTATGTGCCAAGTTTTCAAAACTTTGCTGGGAGCACAATAGACATGGACATTGCAATCTTTTATGACTGCAAAAAAAAAAAAAGATACTAAAGGCTAGAAGAACATCCATTCTCCTTATGATGGACTAGAAAGCTTCTCTTTTCCAGATAAACAACAATGCTGATAGTTCTGCTGGAGGATTGTTTATAAGTTAAATATAGTTATTTTCCCATTTCTCTAGACAATTTAAATGTAATAATTTAATTGTAAAATGCAAAACACATGTAAGACTAATTTATGTAGTATATATGTGATATCATGTTTGTGGTTTTTTTAAAAATGTATGTTTTTTATATATATATATATATATATATATATATATATATATATATATATATATATATATATATATATATATATAGGTCTTTGGTTGTTCGGGTTTTCTCCCACGTAAAATTGGAAGTGTCTTGGCGACGTTTCGACGAAGTCCCATTCGTCATCTTCAGGCTGGTGCTTTCAGCTTCGTGCCTCGAGCAGCAATGTGATATAGGGTTTGCTGCACATTGCTGCTCGAGGCACGAAGCTGAAAGCACCAGCCTGAAGATGACGAATGGGACTTCGTCGAAACGTCGCCAAGACACTTCCAATTTTACGTGGGAGAAAACCCGAACAACCAAAGACCTACATACAAATACCGCGAAAACCTCAGAAAACATATATATATATATATATATATATATATATATATATATATATATATATATATATACATATACACAAACAAAAAGTACATGAGGTACTTGGGTTGGTTGGGGCGCCTGTTTTAAACTTTGAATGCAAAATTATTATTCAATTCTGCTCCATTCTTAATTATGTTGCAGGTTAATCATGATATTGATTATTCAATAAAGGAGATGCTACTGAACATCTCGGGAGAAAAAGATGCTGCTGTAGGAATAGAACTTTGGAACAATATGGTAAGAGACTTGAAAATAAATGAAAGACTTCACAGTGTTTTTCATTCTAAAAAAAAAATGGCAGTAGGAATGGGTATAGCACTTTTTTCACGACGAGGCTCTGAGATAGTGACTAATCAGTGGCATATATTGTCATGACTAACCAAGAATTTGAATTCAGGTGTCCATAAACCAAACTTATTGTTCTGACTACCTCATTAGGTATAACTTCTTCAGCCTGGTTTCTTTTCAATGCATTGACTTTCAACTCAACAGCCCCATAAAGCAGATATCAATGATTTCTGTTGTAACACATGAGCTCTAACTTTTCTTTTGGCCATGGACGTCCTTCATTTTAATGACCTCTTTTATCTGATATGATAGGATAAAAGTTAAAGTCTTGAATCAAGGTTGCAATCTTGGATGACAAGAGCTGCACTTAATTACCTTGACTGATCTCTCTTTTATCCATAAACACACATAATGATGTCAAAGTTCTTGTCTCAGCCCTCCATTTATTGCAAGTCAGATGCCCTGATAAAGGAACAAAGGTGGTATCCTAGATTATTAAATTTGCTTTTTTAAAAAAATCACTACATTTGAATTCTAATTCTAATTTAAAATCTGACATACATGTTACTTGAGCTGGAGAACAGGTTGTTGAATCTCCTTCTCCCCTTTTTTAAGCCCAATTTAAAAGTTTGCAATCTACCTGTTCCACTAATTTTTTTAAAAAACTTTATTGCTAAACGATAAACTCCACATTTTCCAAGTGGAAAATTTTCCATCTTCTGCTTATCTCCCCTTTTTAAGCCACTTTTCATTCTTCTTTTCATAATTCTTTAAAATTTCACCATGAGCATCTCTCTGGGAGTCTCTGTATCAGTAGTATTGCTCGAAAGATACTCTATAGCTGTCCCATCTGTGGTTAATACAATTATTGTGGTAAGAGAAAAGCCAGGGAGACATTACCCACAACATGTTATAAATGAAGCAAATTTTACAGACCTTGAAGCTGTCCTTGAACAATGCTGAAATAAGATGCAGAACACTAATTTAACATGGCCTAAGAACTGCTGTGTTTCACTATCCAGGTTCTCTTATTACCAGAAGAAAACATCAGAGGGTTTTTTTTCCTTTTGTGTAGTTTTCAAGGTTGTAATCCATACAAGTAAAATTTCTGATACTCCCAGAATTAAAAAAACAAAACAAAACCCACCATAAGAAAGATGACCTTATCTGGTCAGCATCTCTGACAAAGAGGCATGATGCTCCAGGGAAAACACTCTATAAGAAATATTTGTGAAGAGTTTCTTTTTCCTTTGTTATTTATTAAATTTCATTTATTTATTTATTACATTTTCCACCCCCGGCTCCCAGGAACAAATGGCTTGTTCTTTGAATATAGAACTTAATAGCAAAAAAAAAAAAAAAAGAAGAAGAAAGAAAGAAAGAAAGAAAGAAAGAAAGAAAGAAAGAAAAGAAAAGAAAATTATTTTATATTTCTCTATATTATTTCATAAAACTAGGGTTAACATGCATTTATGTTAGGACAATTTCAGTCAAGTGCTTCAGCTAAGAAATGCCTATTGCCTGTATCTTTTGTACTCAGGCTATATGTAAAGACCCACTTCAAAACCTCTTCCCAAGAAAGCAGAACTCTTGGAACGGTTTCATCCCAAAAGGAACTTTTATTACGAGAAGTTAACAGCAGGCACAGGAGACAGGATCTAAGGGTTTCCCACTCAAATCAATAGGTTAAAAAAGCAAAAAGCAAACCTCACCCCAATAGTTCATCTGGTCAGTTCAAACGGGCCAATCCCCAGGTGTTAGGTCCGCTGTGGGAACAGGGCTGATAAGACTGTGAAAGCCGTTCCCAAGGCTATGAAAATTTCCACAGCGAGAGATAAGCCATATGATGGAGGCACATTCCTTTCTCACCCCAGGTTGGCATCAAGGGGGAAACAGTTCAAAGAGCAAGCAGATAGAGGAAGTGGAGAGGATACATTGTAGCAGCTACAAGAAGAAGATACATAACAATTCCCTAAAGCTTCCCCCCTCCTCCCAGGAGTGTGGCAGAACCTGCAGAAGAGAAAAGAAAAGGCCGAACTAGCAAAAGTCCCCCCTCACCAAAGAAATGGGTTCTGACACTATTACTCTCATCATAGGGCTTACAAATCAGTTCTGCAAAGGAATAACTAGAGGACTGATCAACTGAGCAAACCTCACTTATGGGTTTTCTTTCTACTTTTTAATTTTAGTTGACCCCAGCTGGTCAGAAGAAGCCCTATCACTTCACAGAAGTACCTGAACCAAAGTGTCCTTCTCAGGTAAGAGAACAATATTTTCTACACACAGCTTTAATATTATCTCTTTTTCCAGAGAAATACTTTCTCTCACTGAAATGGGCAACCTGTGTGGCTTTCTAGTTGTGGCTCTCGAGTTGCTGTTGAACTAGAGCTTTTCCTATAACTCCAGCTGAGGTAGCTGATGACAAACACTATTTGATGTTTCTATTTCAGCAGCTCTTATAAGATTGCTTTCCACCTCTGCTTCATAACAAGATTTATATCTAGTACCTCCCAGATTGTAGATAACAGAAATTATTCTCCAACATATCTGAAGGACATCAAGTTCAGGAAAGCTGGTTAAAGAAGTTTAATAGCAATAGCAATAGCACTTAGACTTACTTTACAGCCCTCTCTAAGCAGTTTACATGAGTCAGCATATTGCATCCAACAATCTGGGTCCTCATTTTACCGACCTCGGAAGAATGGAAGCCTGAGTCAACTCTGAGCTGGTGAGAATCGAACTGCCAAACTGCTGACAGCAGAATTAGCCTGAAGTACTACATTCTAGCCACTGGGCCACTATGGTCCTTTAAAGTTTTTAAAATCTATATTCTACATATTGCAGATAATGTTAGATTGTAAGCCGCCCACAGTTACCCTGTAGTAAGATAAATTTTACAAATAAATAAAAACAAATAAAATGTTAGAAGAATTCATTATCTGTAAAATTCTCTAGGAATGAGCCCAATATGTATACCCAAAATGATATACAGATAAGATTTTGCTTCCCCCCCCCCCCATTTCACAGTGCACTATTCGCTAAAAAGAATGGCACTATACACATAAAACATAGAACAAAATATGTTATAAATGTATATTTAGAGGTATTTTTTTTAAAAAAAGTAAATCTGAATAGATTTGCATGTAATTTTAGTGTATTTTTAAATAAAAATCTAGGTTAAGGCAAAAACAGAACACAATGGACAAAACAACTCGAAAAGAGAGAGGGATGTACCTCTAAATTATGAGTACCTATTCTGTGACATAATTTCCTTTTTGGAACAAATAAATTGGTACATTGTATCCTTTGACCAGCATGACTTAATAATACTGCAATATAGTCCAAAAACTAATGAACAGTTATAATTAATCCTAAAGGTTAAAGGGAAGCAATAATTTTCAAGAAATATACCCCTTGCTGGGGAGCAATAACAGAAGACAAGGGTTATGTTTAAATCTTGATCCCATTTGATTGGCCACTGTGGTGATATGATGCTCTTTTGTTCTGTGAAAATACTCCATAGCAACCATTTTTAGCATAACAGTTCTGGAGCCATTTTGGACTAGCCATCCTCTACAGATAGTCCTCAATTTACAACCACAATTGAGCCAAAATTTCTATTGCTAAGTGAGATAGTTGTCAAGTGAGTTTTAGCCCATTTTATGACCTTTCTTGCCACAGTTCTTTTTTTAAACTTATTTTTAATTTTTAATTTTTTAAACCAACAAAACAAAACATAACACACATACACACACAGTATATACTCCTCCCCTTTTTTAAACAGCAATTTTGTAATGGTAATCTTCTATTATTTACATTTTCCCCCTTATTCTTCTTTAGAATATTTGTCCTTGTTGCCCCGTTGTTTCTTATTTGCATTTTTCTTCCTTCATACTATACTTCATACTAAGAATAATACATATTATTATTTCTATACATTATTATACACACATTTTCCACTTTTGACCTTTCCACATTTATTCTCCTCTATTATTTCTAGTCTCCAACCAGTCATACCACTTGTTCCATATTAGATAGTACTCTTGTCTTCCTTTTCTTTTATCTCTTTTGTTAATTTGTCCATCTCAGCACAGGCCAGGATTTTTCTTATCACTTCTTCCTCTGATGGTATATTCTCATTTTTCCAGAGCTATTCTTGCTGCCGTTGTTATATGTAGAATTAAGTATTGTATTTCTTTACTATATTTTCTGTTTAAAATACCCAACAAAATGATCTCTGGTTTCCAGTCTACGGGTTGGTCTATTATTTCTTCAATCCATCTTCTTATTTTAGTCTAGTATTTTTTCACAACTGGGCATGTCCATCATAAATGATAATATGTTCCATGTACTTTTTTTACATTTCCAATATGTTGGCGAATTGTTCTGGAACATCTTGGCAAGCTTTGCTGGTGGAAGATGCCATCTGTAATACATCTTCAACTGGTTTTCCTTGAATGCCGCTGACATAGTCAATTTTATGTTTATTTCCCATATTTTTTCCCATTTCTCCAATTCTATATTATATCCAAATTTTTTTGCCCATCTAATCATTGTGTCTTTGACAACCTCGTCTTCCATTTTATATCTCAATAGGTATTTGTATAAATTGCTAATTAATTTTATTTCTGTTCCATGTATAATTTTATCCAATTCTTGCGGCTCTTTTTGTATTTTATATAATTTTTTGTCCTCTGTATATTTAGATTGAATTTGTGTAAATGTCCACCAGTCAATCTCTCTGCCTATATCTTGTTCCAATTCTTGTTTTGTTTTCAGATTTCCCTGTTCATTTACTAATTCCTTGTATCTAATTATCTTATTTATATCCAGTAGGTTTGGGTATTTCAGAGCTTCTGTTGGGGATAACCACATTGGAATTCTTATATAATGTTTTTGTTTTATTTTTCCCAAGTCTGTAGCAATGCATTCCTAACTATGTGTCTTTGAAAGTATCTGTGTATTTTATATTTTTCATCCCATAGGAATGCATGCCATCCTACTTGCAAGTCATGTCCTTCTATTGTTAAAACTCTAGTATTTTTCAAATCCATCCAATCTTTTAGCCAAGTTAAGCTCAATGCTTGGTAGTATATTTCCCACTCTTGTAACATCAATCCCCCTTTATCTTTCATATCTTGCAAGAGTTTTAATTTAATCCTGGTTTTTTTCCTTTGCCATATAAATTTAGTGACCAATTTATTTAATTCTTGAAAGAATGTTTTCCCTAATTTTATTGGAATAACTTGGAACAGAAATAATATTTTTGGCAATATATTCATTTTGACCGTAGCAGTCTTCCTAAAAATGAAATTTGCAGATTTTCCCAATTTTCTAAATTTTTTTTATCTGGTGTAATATTTTATCATAATTGTCCTCCTTAATCAAGGAACATTTCACTGTAAGCCAGATCCCTAAATATTTTATTTTCTTGGTTATACTTATCTTTGTTTTATCTTCCAGTTCACTTTCCTGTGCCTTTGTAAGATTTTTGGTTATTAATTTGGATTTATTCTTATTAATCTTAAGTCCAGCTACCTCACCAAATTCTTCTATTTTTTGAATCAATTTAAAGCCAGTTTCTAATGGATCTTCCAAAATAAATACCAAATCATCAGCAAAGGCCTGGACCTTATATTCTTCCTTCTTAATTTTTAAACCCTTTATTTCTTGGTCCTCTCTGATTTTTGTCAGGAGTGTTTCTAATGATAAAATAAATAGAAGAGGGGAAAGTGGGCATCCTTGTCTTACTTCCTTGTCTCTTTCTGAGAAATAATAATCCTGTAGGGTAACAAGCCTCTTTCATAGCCAGATCCAAGACCAAAGTCCATCCCATTCAAGAAAGTTTAGTTGACAATACATCTTGAGTTTTATATGGCATGCTCTGTCCCTTCCTAAGTGCATCTCTTCAGTGTCTGGACTGCTCTTACTGACTAGCAGCCCTGACTTTCTCACAGATCTTGATCGTCCATGGAGGAGAGTCAGATTGTGCATAATATACTTCTAGTACTTGGACCTCTCTCTGTGGATTGACCACAGAGATTTTCCATCAGTTGAAATGATTGCTCTGATGACTTCATCTGTGGTGCCAAATGATTACTTACTTTAATTGCTTTCACTATCTTATCTTTTCAGGAGTACCCGTACATCTTCACATACAGGAATAGTAATTACTCACCTTTTCCAGCGGTGTCACAGACTAAAGCACATCCTCGGGTATGGAAAACATTGGTTGCACAATATTTTATTATTACTGATTGGAGATGAAAGGAGGTTTGTCTGAACATGTTTCATGCTTCATTCTTTCCTAAGGAGCAACTCTACTTCTCCTATCTGTTCAACACATTAGTCTTTCTCAATAATGGAATACTGGAGACTGTATATAATTCATTGTTCTGTGTCTCTTCTCAGAAAATGAACTTTGGGACTATTATGCCATGTTCTGACCGTAGCCCCTCTAACACAGTTCCTGTCTCAGGTACAGATTCTATTTATGCAGTTACTTCAGTCTGCGAGGTCTGGAATCTCTCAATATGTAATAAGACAAAGATGGGAACCTTATTTATCTGTGAACTTGAGGAGCTCAAGGCAAATATGTTGAGACTTACCATCCAAACTTAGCAAAATTATAAGCAAAAATACAAGGTCTTTTGATAGACTTTATAAGATGGAATGTATTCTGTATTCAGAGGAATGAATATGAATAGTTTCTATAATAAAGAATAGTTGTACAGAGAATGGGAGATTTTTTAAAAGTTTATTTCATTTATATTCCCACTGCAATCAGTAGTACATAACTGTATTTTAGCACCAAATATATTGACCCTTAAATGACCTGAAAATATATAACGGTGATTTGAGTTTCATTTAAAATCTCATTTTTCTTTATCAAATGCTCATTGAGAAAATGTGATCTTTACCATAGGTCATTCATCAAGAACTTGATATTTAATATGAGATCAAGGATATGAATATATATGCTTAAAATTTAATACCACATTGAGATAAATCTCTGCTCCTGGTGAAACAAGGAGGATGGAAAATTGGGTGCATAATGTCATCACAGAGCACATTTAATATCACAAAGTCTATATTTGTTTACTGAACATTGAGGCTCATATTTTGAAGGCATAATCATAGGTGGTTCTTGTAGAAAAGACATAGTGAGGATTATTGCCTTGAGTTTACATTGGTGTTTTTCAACCCAGGGCAACTTTAAGATATGCGGACTTAAACTCCCAGAATTCTAGCCATGTTCTCCAGTTCTGGGAATTGAAGTCCACACTACTTAAAGTTGCCAAGATTGAGAAACAGCTTCCATAAATCTATTTGTAAGATAGATTAGTAGTTGTGTGAATCTAATACAAGTGTTTATTTCTAACATTATCACAGTAGACCATTAGATATGAAGATAAATCCTTGACAGGTTGTGAAGATAATGGGAGTTATAGCCCAGAGCAATATGAAAGATACCATATTAGGGAAGGTTTCTTTATTAAAAAGAGAATAATCAATTATAATACTTCAGTTCATATAGAACAGTATATGCCAGATATAAACGTTTTTCTACAATAGTTTACTAAAAAAAGTAGTTCTGTGCTGAACAATAGGTCAGAAGGAAGAAAGAACAGCATCAACTGCTCTTCTAGTTTTGTTCTTGGTAAAAAAAAACTTCCACTTGGTGAAGATTCTATCAGGTTGAAAGCATTTCTAGACTTCTCTGATACCACAACATTGTATTAGTCAAGAAGTTGAGCTGGGTGGCTGTGGAAATTGAATAAATAAATAAATGGAACAGAGTCAAGACAGAGCCATTTTTTTTACTTCTCTGTGGAACATTTAAAACCACAATAGAGCTAATTGTTAAGGTTCATTTTTTTAAAACAAGCAGACCTTGTGGAGTTCATGTATAGTGCGTATTTCAGGCCTTTCAAGGGCAAAAGTAGCTGGAAGACTTTGGGGCTGATTTTCTGCAGGTATTTCAAGTAATGGCAGGGACATATGCATACATACAGTACATACACATATACATACATACATACATACATACATACATACATACATACATACATACATCTCCAGACATGGGATAGTGCAATTATTTTATTTCTCTTTTGCATGGAATGAGGGTGAAGTTGCTGAATGGAATTATTCTTGCTTGTTGGTTGAGGAATGTTCAGAAAGCTGGAGGATGGGGATTGATCTATGGTCAAACAAAAGTTCAGCTCAAGATGCCCCACCTTATCATACATTCATCAGGTCTCATAGGAAGATTTCTGTGTTGAAAAGTTCTGATTTTGGAAAGAGTCAACTGGGGATGACTGCAAAGAGATAGGGAACTTCAAAATTAGGTGACCTCTTCCAATGGTTGAGGGGGAGGGGCAATCTGATCCATTGTGGGAATCCTGTACTGTAAAGTATTCTAAGAAATATAAGATGGCTTCCTTTGATACATTTTAGGAACCTAAGTATTTGTAGGAATTTTCCCTTCGAGTTCACTTATTTGTTACTTGTTGAGTTGCTAATTATTCAAACGTGTTCCTTGCTTTATGTTATATATTGGTTTTCCAATGATTTTTATATATAAAAAGAGACGTGAAAGGGTGATTTGTGTAAAAATGTGTCTTTTAAAGGACAGTCTGGATTCTTGTGAAAAGCTTCTAAATAATTTGATAACAACTGCTAGAAACCAAAACCATTTAATATACTTGTTTTGTAAAAAACAAAGTACAACATGCAAATTATTTTTGAGAAATAGCAAGGAAATAATGTTGCATTAATTTCTTTGAGGAAGAATTGGAGAGAATATGGTGTGCTGGTAAGAAGGCTGAGTTGCAAAGCTTAGCTGAACATGACTTTTAAGTAACATTTCAAATTCTTACAAATTCTGCAAAGAAATATATTCCTAATCCTAAAGATTTTCTAAAACTTATATCGTTCTCTTTCTTTTTTTATAGTTCATAATTTGAGGCCAGGAGACATAAAAGTTATAGGTGCCCTTGGGGACTCAATAACAGTAAGTATGGATCACCAAATGTCTAATTTGAAAAAGGAGGAACAAATGATCTTCAAGGCCAACTGAATTGTCACTGTTTCCTTCTTCTATAGTCCTATGGTACTGGGTTATTAATCACCTTCAGACTAGAAATACCATCTTTTTGGCATTGTTTCCTGTTTCCATGTGGTAATTAATATAGCATAATGGACACTGCAAACATTTTTCTAGCAATGAAAAATAAGCACCCTGACTATATGGTAAACTATCTGGTATAATTTTATTCTCAGTAAGTAGCAACTCTGCAAGCAGTAAAGACACCTATTTTGCTGAAAAGGCCTGTGAAGGTCAGTTTAGATGTGCTGCTTCTTTTGTATGCAGTACAGATCTTACCTCTGAAAGTTCTGTGTGGGTGTTATAACATTAAAAAAAAGTGAGCTAGCCTAGTTACTTATCTCTCACTGGTGTGTAATCCAGACAGTAGCAATGCCAGTGTATGGGTGTTGAACATAACCCTTATTATTTCTATTTCACCCTCTCCTCTAGGAACTTAGAATAGTGTGTAAGATTACTCTCAATCTAGTGCCAAAGGTTACACTTAATGAGATGATAAGTCCACAATAATTAGTTTAGCTTTATCATTGATGGGGTTATGAACCTGGGCATTAGGCCACTTTTTGGACTGAGTTGGATCTTTGTAGCACTAGTTCAGCACTTAAACCCACATTATGGGTCTATTCTTTAAATTCATTTCACCTTGCATCCATTAATTTTAGGCTAGTGGAAGCATTCATTAGTTGGACCAAATATGGCTTATGATTTTGCACTCCTGTGCAATCAGTATTCTTGAGAATGGAATGCCATTTATTTCTGATTTGTTTGATTCATAAGCATCTCTTCACATATTTTATTTAACTAATAATTCTTTGTTTTTCATTCTGCTTCTTCCCATCCTGAAGAGGCACAATACTTTCAGACTTCTTAAGAGCAAAGGCTGTGGATGTTTTCTGGGGATCATACCAAGTCAGCATTATCATTAATCATTAATTCTATTTGTTTTCTTGGCTATCAGGCAGCAAATGGAGCGGGAGCTTTGCCAAACAATATTATTGATGTGTTAACGGAATATCGAGGTCTTTCATGGAGGTGAGTGCTCTAACCTAAATATTTTTGATTATCCAAAATCTGCAATCTGTTCTGTTTTCATGGTCATATGCTCATACGAACTATCAGAAATATGTTTCTATTCTGTTCTGGAGTAATCTTCAAGTTGTTTTGCTTACAATTTGAATCAATCTCTTCAGTAACAATTTAGTAGTGTTCCATAGTACTGTAATAGGTCAGCATAGATCTACTGGCAATAGCAGACAAATGCTTAAAGACAGATTAGTTCTACTCAGAAAAGTTGCTATGAATTATAAATTGAAATTGTAAGATAGATACTAGTTTTTAATATACAACTTAGCAAGGCTGTTGAAAAGTTTACCCTTTATGTCCCTT
This sequence comes from Crotalus tigris, assembly GCF_016545835.1. Lineage (NCBI taxonomy): Eukaryota > Metazoa > Chordata > Lepidosauria > Squamata > Viperidae > Crotalus > Crotalus tigris. The sequence continues at coordinate 592,112 of NW_024096554.1, read as the reverse complement.
GGATCTCTCCAGCTGCTATTTCTATTCCACTGCATAAAGGAGCCTTATGATCAAGCTTCATACGAGCTTATTTGGGTGATTTGCCTTACTGTAATCTATATACTACTAAACTTCCTGGGTCTGTAACTTTTAACTGAACAGAACGTTGCATTATAGGGCAAAACCTTTCAATCAAGGTACCACAAATGTGCTAAGTTACAGAATGCTGGGACTCATTATTTCCAAGGGAATGAAATTTGAAAAAATTGTGGGTGCTTCAACACTGCTGCATTGCTGCAGTCACATGATCCTAATTTTCAACAATCCAGGGCAGCTTTTGGCCATTTGCAAATCCCTCGCTCCCACCCACTCACCCAGCAGCAGTCATGTACCTGCCTGTGGAGAAGGAAAGGAAAAGGAAGGAAGATTTCTGATGCTCCTTACCAGCTTCCCACAAGGAAATTCAATGGGGAAACCAACAAGAAGTCAGAACTTAGTTTTTTGCCCACCTGTGATCATTCCATTCCTATGTTTAGGTTAGGATATATATCTGAAATAACGACCCAAGGGATCATGGGTTGTCTAGTTTGCCTTTAAAAACAAAAAGGTTTAGTGCATTTTATATCACAGGAAATATAATTTTAGATTGAATCAATATTTAGGGGACCAGGTGAAAAGGAGGAGGAAAGTGGAAGAACTGTTTTCCCCTTCTGCTTTCCTCTCCCACCTGTTTTCTCATGAGTACCAAAGTCTTAAGGCTGATATCAAAGATGGGAATCAAATGTAGCAACCTACTGGGGTGAAATAAAAAAAAAGGATATTTAAGCTAGCAAAATGCAGAATTATTCAAAGACAGATGTATAATATACTCAAAAATCAAAAGTAATCATGGAAAACAGTCCTGCTCAACTCCCTACTCTTCTGTAGAACACTTCAAGCTTTTGACCTGGATGATCTTTAAAAGTGGTACCTTTTTTCATCTTGGCATAGTAGATACACAGATAAATGAAGCAATTACATAGAGCTTTTAAGAGAAACAGATATTACTTACTTAAAGATGCCAGATTTTTAATCATGTCCCATATAGCAGGTTGATGAGTTCCAAACTCCCAGCAGCCTTCTATTGTGCCTGACAGACACCTTCCATTTTATTTGGATGGACATCCTAGGTAGGCAGCAACAGAAAACAGAAAACTAAACAGCCTCTGGGTCTTCAGACCCTGGGAAAATGCTGGCTGAAAGCATCTGATGCTGTAGCTTTGCTGAAGCTGAATTAATCTGGAGCCAAGAATCAAGAAGTGCCTTAGATAGATTAGTGGTGTAGAGTGAGTCTCAGGTCAGAATTCACAGTTCAAATAAATAGATATTGTTAAATGTTTGAAATATCACCAGACTGATTCCAAATAAATCCTTCTTGTTTGCTTTCTTTTTCCTTGTTTTCCTTATCCCATCCCAATTCTGCAGCGTTGGTGGAAATGAAAACATAGCAACAGTCACAACGTTAGCAAGTAAGTATCTCTTTCCTAGAGGTTGGTGTATTTGCAAAACTCCTTCATAATTTAGGGAGCAGACTTCAGAAAATGTTTAGCAAGTTGTCAGATGAAACCACTTTGGATTCCAGGATCCAGGATCAGTAGGATATAGGAGGCAGAAAGGTGCTGAACCTAATGCTCTAATTTGGTATCATGTTTGCATTTATCATTTTGTAGGTTCTTAGTAGGTTCTATATGATTATTCCAGAGAAACCTGCAAAAAGGTACCCCTAATGACCAATGCCACTTAGGCTTCCAGGAACATGTTAGACCAGTAGCATTTCTTTTAAAGTGATTGCAACCTGTCACCATAACACACTGTAATAGTGTCCACAGTTTCTGAACAGGAGATGCATTTCTTTGCAAAGATGGCAACAGAGACAGAAACACAGCAGGTATTCTTTACTATATAAAGGCTAAACAATGCAGTCCTGATATAAGGTTTCCTCCCAAGTCTCCTTCCCAGAGGTTATCTATCCCTCCTGCTTCCCTCCATTTCTTTCCTTCTCCCTCCCCATTTTTGGGCTTGACAAGAAAGAAAGTGAAAAGTAAGGAAAGGACTGGGAATTATTGTAGCGTGCTCAGTATGGCTTCATCTTCTCAAACTCAGCCAAAATACCTAATGCTTCTCTGTTGGAGGAAGAACTTCTCAGGTACTTTTGCCCAGTTTCTTTCCTCAAAACCAAGGCTTCTCTGCCAGCAACCATGTTCCTCCACCTCACCCCACCCCACCCCACCTGTGGAGAAGTTGCCATCTATAGCCAGATGGGGCCCTTCTTCCCATTCTTGGAAGTTATTGGAATTCTTGGCCCTCTGGTTTTCACTTGAACCCCCTTGAACATTCTCCTGTCCCCAAAAAGAACTAATAACTGATTTGTATGCTTATCTTTCTTTCCAACTTCCTCTACCTCTTCTATTCACTTAGGCTATAGTCTTTACTACACTATACTTTTTTCTCCTTCTCTCCACTCCTCCCTCCCTCTCTCCAATATTTGGTTAGACAGCAGCATGCCCCACAGCAACTGAGAAAGTGACTAGACAGTCTGTTATCTGAAATGGTATAGGTTCTCCTGCTTGAGCAGGGGACTGGACTAAAAGACCTCTAAGGTCCCTTCCAATTCTATTCTATTCTATTCTATTCTATTCTATTCTATTCTATTCTATTCTATTCTATTCTATTCTATTCTATTCTAGTTTTGGGGGTATTTGTTGTTGTTGTATCCAAGTGAAAAAAATAATACATACATTTGCCTTTCATTCTTTCCTAGACATTATTCGTAAGTTCAATCCTTCTCTGGTGGGCTTTTCCATTGGCAAAGGAAAGGAGAGCTGTCGCAAATCTCACTTGAACCAGGCTGTGGCAGGAGCTAAATCTGAGTAAGGGACTAGGACTGTGTTGGGAGGATCGGTCTGTTTGTGTGTCTTATGTATGAGAGTAATTTATTAATTTAATACCAAAAGTACTATTTTAATAACAACTGAATAAGCAGAGATAGAGCTTTGTTTTTATTAGAACTTTGTTTTTATTACTTTATTATTTTATTAAATAATACATTTTTGAAGAGTTGGGGTAGGTTAGTGAGTGTCAAGTTCACAACTCGGGAAAGGATAGTCTTAGTTACTTCACTTTTTTAATGTTACAATTGGCTCTAATATATCACTGTAATTTTTCTGCCAGGGCAAATCATTAATAATAATAATAATAATAATAATAATAATAATAATGTTGGAAGGTACCTTGGAGGTCATCTAGTCCAAGCCCCTGCTCAGACAAATGGCTGTCCAATCTCTTCTTAAAAACTTCCAGTGTTGGAGCATTCACAGCTTTGGAGGCAGGTTGTTCCACTGGTTAATTGTTCTAACTGTCAGGAAGTTTCTCCTTAGTTCTAGGTTGCTTCTCTCCTTGATTAGTTTCCACTCGTTGCTTCTTGTCCTGCCCTCAGGTGCTTTGGAGAATAGCTTGACTCCCTCTTCTTTGTGGCAGCCCCATTTCTTTTGAATCCACCCCACCATTCTTTCAAAAGACCTGGGTTCCAAAGATATATATTTCTAGCACAGTAATGGTTCTGGGCCCATTTCTTCTTGCCCTGCATTTTACTTGGACTTGCCCTGATCTGTGGCATTAGAATGGTTTCATTAGCTAAAGTGACTTTTGTCCTTCTCAGTGGCATCTATATTGGACAGCCTTGGTGGTATGTTCAAATGGGTCTGTTTCACAAAAGCAGCTTTGTGCCATCATGACACAAGGTCAGCCTCCTCTGTATGCTTATCATGACAGCATAGGAACATCCAAAATTGATATGCTGGCACTGTGCTGATTTTGTTATTTTTTTTTTTATCCCATCAGCCCCAGTTTGGACAGTAGAAGTAGTTCCAAAAACCTCATAAGAGCCAAAGAATTGCCCAGAATTGCTGGGAATCAGGTGGCATATTATTATTGTTATGGTTGATTGCATAACAGGCAGATGTTTAGACTGGCTTTGGCATTTTCCCACCCCACCTGTTGGATCCTTAACTTCAGGAGACAATGGATAACAGGGGCCTAGTGTGCTGTGGTCCATGGGGTCATAAAGAGTTGGATACAACTTAATGACTGAACAACAATTGAGCCCTTCCCAAGGATTTGTTACGTTTCTAGACTTAATCAATTTAGCCTCTCCAATACTCAGTAAGCATTCCTGGCATACTAGCTTAGTGCATCTTCTTCACTATCCTTCAGGTATTCTTCCAATGCCCTTTTTTTCTTTTTCAACCCTCTGATGCACTTGCAACATTCCACACAGAACTACTTTGCTTGGTAAGTAGAGTCTTTTATCATTGCTGTGTGGATGAAGAGCATGATTCATTATCATTATTTTCCTGGTTTTCCTATCCAGGGCTTTTAGTTCTGCTTGAATGCAGTCTGCTATTCTAGCTAAGTATATAATGACTGGAATTGCCCCAGTGTTAATTGCCTTGATAGTATTTCCTTCACTAATTTTGGATTTTAAGTTCTTCACTCTCATGACATATTCATTTGCTTGATGTTGTCATCCTGAAGGATGTCCAGATATTTGTAGTGATTTTCTTCATCCAGATTCTTGATGTTATTTCCATAGGGTATCATGATTCCTTTGATTTTGACTATTTTTCTCCTGTTAATGGTGAAAGTGGAACATTTGTTTAGTCCAACTCCATTGCAATATCTTACACATTTACATATACACATAATATACACACAATGACAAATAGTAATGGTGATAGTCAGTCTCCTTGAAAGATTTCTCTTTTGATATTAACCTCTATAAGTCCATCACCATTGACCAGCAATTGTGTCTTCCATTGTGCCATTGATCTTTGCACAAAGCTTCAGATGTTTCTACTATTATTTCTAGGCATTTGATTAGCCAGTCATGTGGCAGGGAATCACTTGTGCAGTGATACAAAACCAATGCAAGGAAACTACTAAATGTGTGGAAATGCTCTATGAAATCTAAGAGCTGTGGTGATGCAGTGGTTAGAATGCAGTATTGCAGGCTAATTTTGCTGACTGCTGACTGCCAGCATTTTGGCAATTCGAGTCTACCAGCTCAAGGTTGACTCAGCCTTCCATCCTTCCGAGGTCGGTAAAATGAGGACCCAAATTGTTGGGGGCAATAGGCTGACTCTGTACACTGCTTAGAGAGGGCTGTAAAGCACTGTGAAGAAGTACATAAGTCTAAATGTTATTGCTATTGCTATTTGCTTAGTGCCAGTTTATTTCAGCAAAGAGCTTTAGATTTCCACTTTTTAAATTTGATTTACTATTTCTGTAGATAAACATAACATAGTTCCATTCATAGTACCTTTACAACATGTAATTCTGTTTCTTCTATCTTTTTATTCCATGACACCAGAGACTCTCTGAGTTGTTTTAGCCAGATTGGAAGTATGTGGGTGAAAAAAGGAAAAAAACAGCAAACTTTAAAAACTCAGGGTTAAGGAACTGAGGGAGCAGTGCTGCCATACTGCTCGATCAAAAGATTTTTAGCTGATGAGATGAATCAGTTCTCAAGTTACTCCTGATTAATTTAACAATAAATTTCAAACCCAAGTGTAATTAGCTATTTTAATACTTATATTTCAACTTCCAGTTATCTAGTGCCATTTTAGAAGAGGATTTGATTAAACAGAAGGTGTATTATGGTGCTTGCTGATTCAGTTCTGGAGGGGAACATGGATTTCATACTTTAGAACTGAGCCATAGTGAGACCTGGAGTCTATCATTTCTTTTACCTTACCTTATCTCCAGAAAAAGGTGATTAGAAATGTCCAGGATATAGATCTATTGTAAATAGGCCTTCCTTTATGCTATTTAAGCATGTTGGAAATATCAAAATGACCAGTTCTTTAGAATAGCTCTAAAACCAAGATCTGCTGGCTGAAAGCTAGTGGGAAGGTCAGAATTCAGTTCAAATTGAAATAAACATTAATTCCAAAACCATGGTATGTTTAAAAGAGGCAGTAAAGCTTTTTAATCTCTAGTGAGGCAAAAATGAGGATGTCAAAGCAGAAGAGCATTGGTGCCTATAATCTGTCAGGGTTTATCACAAGACAGAAAACCATAATTTCCTCTTACAATTGGACCACAACAACATGTGGTGAACAGAAAACAAAACCTTCCTTATGAGTACACCACACAACATCTAAACTTAGGACATAAGAAGAAGCAGGTAATCTTTAGAACATGTGCATCATTCATCTGAAAATTAATTCAAATTTAATCAGTTGCCAAAGTTTATACAATTAATAGTCTAAAAGATGTCTAAAATATCTTTGATTAGATAACAATTCTATTTCAGATCTTCTCTGAGGAAAGCAAGGTCCCAGGAATCTGTCCAAACTATAGCTCCTTTAGTTAATTTCTGCTCTTGCGGGTAGTGCCACAATCAGTCTGTAACAGTGGTGGGATTCAACCAGTTCGCACCAGTTCGGCAGAACCGGTAGCTAATTTTTTGTTTCCCAGGCCCAGAATGGACTTTGGGAAGTGGCATCCACACAAAGAACTGGTTGTTCACATATTTGAATCCCACCACTGGTCTGTAAGCATCTTGAAGAATATGGGATGATAACTAACATTTATCACAGAACTGTGTTGTGGAAAACCAATTCTGTGCTTGATGAGTACAGGAGACGCTTCAGAAGTGATGGTTGGATCTGTCCTACAGGAGCAGGTATTTGAGATGATACAGGACTTTAAAAAATGCATAATTCTGTGGGTACATTTCTTACTGGCTTAAAGCATGCTTTTGCCTTATATAGTTAAACTTTTTAGGTTTTGTACAAGGGCACTTTGTTCCCTATTCATTCTTTAAAATACTGAGTGATCACTTCCCTATCCTAGAATATCCTGATATGCCTACTAATTAAATTACTTAGTTTCTTGTATGTGACCTGTCCAATTATAAATAATGAAGAAGGGTCTTTATGTCTCCCTACAACTGTTAAGAATGCATCATCTTAAACCAGTTCTGTCCAATTTTAGAATAATATACAATACTGGCATCACCAGTGGGTTTTAGCTGAATTATAAGTGACATTATGAACAGATAAATATGAGAAATCTAATTTCTATAATTGTCATGTAGTTTGTGAAAAATTCGGTCTCAAATAAACATAATTGTTTTAGCTAGTGGCAAAATATAACAAGTATTGTACTAAGGCAGATTTTCTTACATTTTGTAATATTACTTATTGATTGATCTGTTCATTCATTGATATCCTGTCCTTCCCATAGACAACTAAGACAGCATATAAGTATGTATGTAGCCTCCAGCAATTTACCTTCACAACAACTTTTGATCAGAATGGGAGATATAGAATATGATCCAAAACTAGGTATAGATGGTAGCAATAAGAATTTTCTGTACCTCTTTGCTGCTATCTAGTGGAATGCTAGATTTTTGAAGCCCATATCTGGTAGGTAATCCTAATGAGTAAAACCACCAATGAGCTTTGTAACAAGGTGGGGATATGAGTCCTATCTCCCCAATCATATATTATAGAGTATTCTAATTTAGGAATGGGAAACATGTGGCTTTCCAGATGCTAACAAACTCAGTGCCTTCTCTTTGAAACTCAGCCAGAAAATGTATCCTTAGCAGTTAAACACTATGCTACAGACTCAGTTGTTGCTTGTATGCTTTTAATAGGTTACTGGAAGGAGTTGGCACAATGCTGATCAGATCCAGAGTTTATACAAAAGGCATACTGTAAATATGTAGAATAGAGTACAAGGCAACTTTAATTATTTGCAGCATTACCTACATAGAAGGTTCTGCATTTTTTAAAAATGTAAAGTACTGGCATTTCTAACAGAATTTATTTGAAGGGTAGATAGGGGAGGGGAGATAGCTGAAGATGTAAATATAAAATAGATATGATAGTAATAGGAAGAAATAGCTATAATATTGGCGAGAAACTGCCAAGAGATATTGGACAGCTTCTGGTAAACTTTATTACAATATCAGCTATCCTAGCAAGGATTATTAACTATCTCTTTTTAAAAAACGTTCCATGAACATGTTTTAGCCAGTATGTACAGTATTGATAAAGAATCTTGTCTGAAACACATCAGACTTTTGAATCATAACATATTTACTCTGGCATTTGGATTCTTTTTCCTTTTCGCTTTTTCTTCTGTCTATAGCACTACAAGCAAACCACGGGATTTAATAAAACTACTTTATTTGGCAGAGAGATTTTACACAATTCTGTTGCAGTCTCTCATGTAGAAACAAAGAGCAGACTCATTGCTTTGTATTCTGCTTGTAGAAACACATAAGGGCTATACACCAGACTAACTCTCTGTACACTGAGAGAGCCAGTCTGTAGGTGCGTTGCATGTAAGGTGTCAGTTACCATGTTGCTCAATCAAAATCTGGTTACGTAAGTCTGTGTTGAATGAAGTAACATTTTATGGATCATTTATATTAATCTCCTTGCCATTATTCATCCTTGTTCATGCACTCCAAATTGCTTCATTGTTTGCTTGCAAATTTATCTCAGAATTGTTCGCATGCAAAATTCATCTGTGAAATAAGTTCTATGTCATTTGAATTATTATTTCTGCTTTGTGTTTTCAGAATGATAATCTGAACTGCTATATTGCTCCTAATATTTGCTTGCCTTCTTTATTTTCTTTTTTAGTGACATCATACCTCAGGTCAGAAGGCTAATAAAGTTGATGAAGAATGATTCTGTGAGTTTCTGCTGACATGAACAATTTTTCAACAAGCAATTGTGACTTTTTATTGTTGGCAAACAGAGGGAAGATGAGGTTCTGTCCTTTTGTATCTAATTAGTGGTTGCTATCTTTAACTGTTTCATTGAGAAAAGGAATAGATTTGATCATGTTTAACAATATAAGGTCTTCTTGGTAGCAACACCTTACCAACTTTGGCTGATCACAAAAAGCTAATTAGAATTGGACTTGAATGGCAGACTATAGGAGAAGCTAAGCTCATAAATAGATTATGGAGCAAAAAAAATTATTCTGGAAAAAGACAATGCCATATTGTTACCAAATAAACTATGTGATGTGTCCATAAAGTCATCAGGGGCTGAGTTTGATGTGAAAGAGAATTTATCTGAAATAGATTTAAATTTGCTTCTTGAACTTTTGGAATTCTCAGTTAATCAGGCAACACATATTTTTGCAAATCATGTAAGATAATAAAACCACAGGAGGCAACTAGATGCCATCTCACAAGAAGTACCCCACTTTCACTCTTATACAAAAAAAAGTTCTAGTACATAGAAACAAAGTATATTTTCATTTTTATTGTAAGTGTTCAAATTATCTATCTATCTATCTATCTATCTATCTATCTATCTATCTATCTATCTATCTATCTATCTATCTAGCTAGCTAGCTATCTAGCTAGCTAGCTAGCTATCTAGACAGCTATCTGTTTTTATCTATGTTCAAATTTATGCAAAACTAATTCATTTAATTAAGATTAATTGAATTAGAGACGTTTGCTTCTCCTTCTGGTCACCTATCTTAGATCGCAGGAACCCTACCACAGTTTCTAACTAGATTTGAAAACATACATGAAGTCTCTGCTTCCCTTAGTGGCTTTGTACCTTCTGATCATTGAACAGATAGTACTGAAAAATAAGCTCCACATGTCCATATGGAAAAGCTAACTTTCAGCACTATAGTGTTGGTGCAATACACTGGGTACTAATTACCATCAAATGAATTCAATGCACTTCTTAAGTCTGGTGATGTAGAGCCAATTTCATAATGAAATACTGGTAGCACCCTAACGAACCAGAGCAGCAGTGCTTTGTAGCAATTGGATTTCAAATAGGCCTCTGTTAAAGAAATCAGTAATTCCTCTTTTTACATAACTAATTAGTATATTAAAACTATATTTAAGATTGCTGCCTTGGTTCCCTAACTATATACTGGTCTAAAAAAACAGTCTCCTTAATAATTATTTTATTAACTCTAACATGTTAATTCAAGTATTTTTCTTTGTTTTTTCTTTATGTCTATTCTTTTCCTTTTTCTCCTAATGCAGAAAATAAATTTCCAAGAAGATTGGAAACTCATAACCCTTTTTATAGGAGGAAATGACCTTTGTGATTATTGTAATAATTCTGTAAGTTTCCATATATTTTACAGTTATTCCTAATATATTTTTCCCAATTTTCTCCTCCCCCACTTTTTTAAAAAGATGTATGTGATCTAAATGCTTATCTCTAGATATGCAAGTAGGAATTGTCCAAGTGCTCAGTGACATATGTAAGAATATGATGTTCATAGAATCTGTCCTTCACATGACTTCATTTAATATTAGAAATGTTCCATGTCATATGATGCCTCCTAAATAACATTCAGGTTGACAACAAGAAATAATGAGAGACAATTCATTCATTTTGCAGCAAGCTATTGCAAACATGGCAAAAAAAAATCAGATACATTCTGGTAGTACTTTTTCCAACTTTTATTAAATGGCGTGAGCTTTCATGAGCTACCATAGATTAACTCAACTCTATTGCCACAGTATCACGAACATGCAATCTGTCCTAATAAGAAATTGAGGTTTAGACCTTGCACTTCTACTCAAGAAGAATTAGATTGGGATTGACTCAACACCTGCTACTGACCTTTTCTTAGATCCTTTCTAGCTAACTCAGTGAAAAAACTACCTTGAATGGCAAGCCATTCTTCCCTGGCACCATGTGCATTTTAGAGAGGGTAATAGTGGTTCATTGCTGAATCAGTATTTTAAAGAAGTACATGTTCATGTCCCCATGCAGGGCCTTGAGGTCATTCAACCTGAAAGTGTTTTTTAATCTCCTGTAATTTCGTATCTTTGAGAACTTCCACTGATTAGTATATCAGTGCTACTTCATTTTATAGATAATTTTCTGTTGATAAAAGCAGATGTCAACAGAGCTGATAATAAATAGGCAAGGTTTGTACCTTTCTTACTTAATGATAGTTTGGATCCCTAGCAGACCTGCCATTTGTGTAACTTGGATCAAAACACTGACATTACTTTCCATTTTGATAATTAATCATGATAAGATGGCAGTAAAGTGCTTATTTGTGAATGCCTTCAAGTGATAAACTTTCTTTCTTTGGGCTCTTATCAACATGCTGAAGAATGTCATTAGATATGCATTTCTGGATTGGGTTTCACAGGAACAGTTGGATAACATTTAAATGCTACTTCTAATTTATTATTTTTAGTAATTTTTGGAGCTCCTACACTACAGGAAAGAGATTTTATGCTTATTTAGGCCTCCTGGTTTCTCCAACCTTTCAGTCTCCCTTGGGTTACAGGTTTAATTCTATTTTGGGCATGCAAAGTGCAGCAAGTTTGGCAGTGCAGTACAAATTTACATGAAAGTTTTGCTCAGCTTCTAACGTTTGAGTATTTTTATGCATTAGTATCAGGATAAGTGAATTAAGCAAATAAGAATAAATACTACCATACATTTAATCTTAGCCAAAAGGCCAAGAAAAATTAAGTGAATAAAAAAATCTTATTTTAATAACTAATAATGATTATATTCTAAATATGTATCATAAATATTATAGTGAATCCTATTTTGATCTGGTATCCTGGAAATTCAGTCCAAACTGTCCCATTCCTGGTTTCCTTGCATAGTAAATTTTGAGTAGTTCTCATAAGATCAATGTCATGCTTTGAAAATGCTGCACAATTGGTACAAATGACATGGAAATGGGTCTGTTTCTGGAGCTGGCTAGTGTACCTTGTTCCTCTCCTCTCTTTCCGGGACATGGTAGCTAGCATTGGTTTTCCCTTTTGCTGAAAGGATGTCAAGAGGTAATCAGACATGAACAGTCAGGTGAAAATGAATGGAGGAAAGCCTTTTTAGCTCTTTCCCTCACGGTTTGATTTTTGTCCTTTGAGGAAGGAGGATAGAGGAGAGGCAGGTGGTGCTGGGCAGGAAACAGATGTGGTACAGTTGCCATGTCTGAGCTGCAAAAATGTGGGTGACTGCTAGATGACAAAGAGATATAGTTAGTTAAATTTTCTGCTAGCTAATGGTCATCCATTTTTTTAAAGTCCCAATATGATAGCCACAGAGTGGCTGAACTGCTTCCATTCTCTGCCATGGTCCATACTCAGATTGATATTTATTACTACTTTTCATCCTATTACTGTATCTGGGTGATTCAAAACAACTGGATTATGTCAAACATATTGTGGAAAGAAGGCCATTATATCATTTGTGAAAGGTGCACATTAATATAAATTGCAACTCTCAATTGCCAAACATGCATAAATAGCGATGTGCTAAGGAAGAGTTACAAGCAGCTTATGCACAAAATTCACTGTTATCCTTTTCTTTCATAGGTACATTCTTCTCCTGAGTACTTTATAAAGAATATACAGTCAGCGCTGGATGTACTCCATAAAGAGGTATCAAAGGAGTCTTTGCTATCCTGGCTACAGGGAAAATGATTGGGTGAATTATTGGAATCAATAATTTCTTTAAGACAGTGGTTTCCAGCATATGAATTGCAAGGGTTGCCTGCAAGAATACTTCAGGGGAATTGCATTGTAACTGCAAACATAATTTTAAAAAATTAAAGGGACCCAGATCTCATAGGTCATCAAATATTGCAAAAAGTATGTCCCCACTCAAACTCTGATGAAATTTTGGCATTCTTTATTTCCATAATTTTTAAAAATATGTTCAATTCATTTTCACTTGCATTATTGACTCTTATTTTTGAAATGCTTCTCCTCCTGAGAACTGCCACCATTTTAAATGGCTTTACAAACAGAAACTGACATACTCACATAAAAGTAGCAGCAAAGCTAATTAAAATGGTGCAGGTGAATGAGCACCTTTGGAGAGAGTATTTCAGAGCAGATCTGAAAAGAGCATAACTTAAATGGTGGAGACTTTCCAAAAGGAATGTATGCTTAAAATCTTGGTATTGTTATAAGCCACGGGTCTTCAAACTTGGCCCTTTTATGACTTGTAGATTTCAACTCTCAGAATTCCTCAGCCAGCCATGCTGGCTGAGGAATTCTGGGAGTTGAAGTCCACAAGTCATAAAAGGGCCAAGTTTGAAGGCCCCTGTTGTAAACTTATGAAAGGGAAGGCAAGTCCTCAGATGCAGAGTTGTGAGTCATGAGTCCTACAAGTCAGAGAGAGTACTTTGGATTGGATCTGAGTTTTCTGATTTTGATGTGCAGCCCTGGGCTCTATCTTTGACTATCACATGCTTGTCAGTATGCCCTGCCTCTCCATCTTTAATTGCTCTCATGGATAAGCATGATTCAGATTAGTACTCATGGGTATACATGACTGCCGACCAAAATCATTCATCTGGAGAACTTTCCTTAGAGGTCTGAATAAAATCAGCCAGGGAGAGAACAGTTATATTTATAATTCACTGTTTCCAAGAGACTATCTCCTTAAAACTTTGCCAATTTAATTTTGTCCACTGAAGTGGAAAATAGCAAGTCTTGAGCCTCTTGTGTTGTGAAGATTGGGTCTATAAGGGTTTTTTTGCTTTACAAGGATTGGATACCATGGTATAGCAAATCAATACAGAATGCTTAACTGTAGCAGACAACTTCCCCAACAACAAAGTATTACTCTGGGTAAACTTCATCCTTCTAGGTTTTCCATGTTGCTGTTGCTACATAAACACTCAGTCCTTTATATTCAGTCATGTAATAATCAGTTCAGACAAATGCCTCAAAGTCTATAAAGTAGCATATAACTTTTCCTTTTTCCAAAAGGTCTTCTGAAAGTTAGGATAAGTTACTGACAGTTAAGATGTTGTTTCAGTGTGGTTGCTCGCCTTCTAGTAGCTGTCAAGCTCCTGGCAAAGCTCCAAGTGGGACTCCCACTTGGATATGCTATTCACCATAATATATGGTCCAGGCAGTTGAATGAGAGTCTCCTTGCCTGCTTGTAATAGTTGCCAATCTCCAGGTATTGTCTCTACTTCCCCATCTGTGTGCCACTTGTTTGTCATTTTTCATGGATTTGTCAAAAACCAGATAAACCTTATTGCCTTCTTTGACAAAGTGACTAAATTAGTGGATAATGGGAATGCTGTGGACATAGTTTATTTAGATTTCAGTAATGTATTTGGCAAAGTAGTCCATAGCCTACTTCTTGGTAAGATAGAACAAAATGGAATAGACAAGACAGTACCACCACCAGATGGATTTGCATTCGCTGACCACCGATATTTAGTGGGTAGTCCTCAATGGACCTACATCTATGTGGAGAGAAGCATTCAGTGGGGAACCTCAAGGTTCTGTCTTAGGTCTAAGCACTCTTGAACTTCTTCACAAATGGTTTAGATGAGGGGATAGAAGGGGAACTCATTAAATTTCCAGATGACACGAAGCGGGGAGGAATAACTCAAGATTCAGAAGGACCTTGACTGACTTGACCACAAGGCTCTATCCAACAATATGAAATTCAATGGTGAGAAAAGCAAGGTCCTTCACATAGGCAAGAAAAATCAAATGCACACATATAGAGTTAGTGGTACCTGGCAACCGTGAAAGACAGCTAGCTGTCCTAGTAAATCATCATTTAAATATGAGCCAGCAGTGTTCTTCAGCTGTAAGTAAGTAAGTAAGTAAGTAAGTAAGTAAGTAAGTAAGTAAGTAAATAAGTAAGTAAGTAAGTAAGTAAATAAATACAGCCCTAGATTCCATTAATAGAGGGATAGTTTCAAGTTTATGTGAAATGATAGTACTACTTTATACTGCACTAGTGAGACCACACATGGAATACTATGTCCAATTTTGGTCACCATGATACAAAAAAGATGTTGAAACCCTAGAAAAAGTGCACAAAAGAGCAACAAAAATGATAAGGGAGGCTAAACTATATGATGAATGACTGAGGGAACTAGGTATGTCTAGTCTGATGAAGAGAAGAACTAGGGGTGATATGATACCAGTCTTCCAGTACTTGAGGGGCTGTCATAGATAAGAGGGAGTCAATTTATTCTCCAAAGTTTTTTCCACAGACTGGAGAGTGCTGCCTGCATCCCATGGATGGGGCTTTGCTTGTTTGTGCAAACCGGTTGCTGGCATGCTGCGGCCCGATACCAGTCCATGGACCAGGGGTTGGGGACCCCTGACTTACAGAATCTCCTGCTGTGGGCAGGGCTTGGACTAGAAGACCTACAAGGTCCCTTCAACCCTATTGTTCTCTGTCCCTATACTCTTCCTCACTCCTTCTTAATATTTGCTTTTGCAAGCTAAGGGCCTGAGTGGAAAAAATGCCAGGGTGTGGCTCTGTTATCACAATCAGCTGCAGACACCAGCTTGGATGCTTGTGAGTAAAGTTGTGAGTTAATGAATGAATGGAGGAAATGGGGTGAGTAGTGTTTCTACCTGGCTATAGTTACTTTTCCCAACTTCACTACCTCATAGAGACATTTGACAGTTCTTATGTATTACTTTTATAAAAGAACCACATGGCTTGTAAACTGCTACTACCCATTCTGTTTTACATGTACCTCTTTGCAGGTCCCTCGTGCATTCGTGAACCTGGCAACAGTTATTTATGTGATATCTCTGAGGAAACTGTATCAGGAGAAGAGCGTTTACTGCCCAAGATTGATTTTGAGGTTTGAAATGAATTGATATTGTGCTGGAACTGGGAAAAATCTCTAATATCTGTGCTGATTGTGGCGCTTCTTAAACTTAAGAAATTGTTTTTTACTAATTTTGATTGTTGTAATATGGAAATATAAACTAAGTATGCACCATTTATCAAAAGGTATAGAAATAGTCTTGGAAGAGTCATAGATTATGGGGGGGATTTGTCATCAGATCTGTTCCATAGAGAGAGAAGAGATGATATAAAGAGGGAGAGAAGGATATAAAAGGGAGAGAAGAGAGGATATAAAAGAAGGAGGGAGAGAAGAGAGGATATAAAAGGAGGGGTGAGAAATTTGTTAAATGAGTTTTGCCCCATTTTATGACTTTTCTTGCCACATTTGTTAAGTAAATCACTGCAGTTGTTAAATTAGTAACATAGTTGTTAAGTGAATCTGTTTTCCCCATTGACTTTGCTTGTCAGAAGGTTGCAAAAGGGGATCACATGTCCCTGGGACAATGTGATCATCAAAAATATGAATTGGTTGCCAAGCATCCGAATGTAAATCACATGACCCTGGGGATGCTGCAACAGTCATAAGTGTGAAAAATGGTCATGTCACTTTTTTCAGTGCTGTTGTAACTTCGAACAGTCACTAAGCGAACTGTTGTAAGTCAAGGACTATCTGTACTTTATCACTTTTTTCCTTTTTTTGTCATCAAGTTTTTGACACCTTGCTAGGTGACTGGTGGTACTCAAATATTGCCATATTCTAAAAGTGGTACAATCAGTGAAAAGGTTGAAAAGCCCTGCTCTAAAGGATGCACTGTGAGGCTTTTATTCATAGAAAAGAGCAATGACTCAAACCCAAGAAGTATAGCATATTACAGAAAAACAGTTCTCCATGAAATCATCTGTGATACTTAAGCAATTCGATTGGAGGAGGCAATATTGCTTGATACAAAGGTGCTTTTTCAAAAGGCAACTGGACTTTGTTTTTCCTTGAAGACATTTCACTTCCAAGAAGCTTCTTCAGCTCTGAACAAATGATGGAGAATGGAAAGATTTATACTGCTTGCAGTTATCTGCTTATTAGGATTCTTTTTGAGAGTCATTGAGGCCACTGGAAGGTTTATCTGTAATGCAAATAAGTGTGGAACCTTCTTGGAACTGCTGAAAAGACTGCCAGTGTGTAGACAGGAGATAAGTGGTGTCATATTCCTCCCCCTTCGACCTCTCTTTCAAACCAGTGGTCATCTCTGTCCAGAATGTGGACTTTGCTGTCTTCAAAAGAGTGACCTTTGTCTTTCAAAGGCAGATGCACTGCTGAATCTTGTCCTGATGGGTTTGTTCTCCTATGTTGAGCCATGCTTTTGTGAAGTGGTTGTTTTGTTTCTCCAGAGTACAGATGTGTACATGTCTCACTGCATTGTACTGCCGTCCTTTCAGCAGTTCCAAGAAGGTTCCACACTCATTTGCATTATTCAGGAGATGACCCTAAGGGCACAGATAAACTTTCAAGAAGCCTCAACGACTCTCAGAAAGAATGCTAACAAGCAGATGACTGCAAGCAATATAAATCCTTTCATTCTCCAACCATTCAATCAAAGCTGAAGAAGCTTCTTGGATGAAAAACAAAATATCTTCAAGGAAAAATAAAGTCCAATTGCCTTTTGAAAAAACACCTTTGGGACAACCATGACCAGCATGTTTGAGAATCTCCATAGACAATATTGTTTGAGCATAAGATGCATTTCACAGCATGTGTAGCATGAAACGTAGTTCTGGGACATGAAAACAGATTTCCACTTTTTAAAATGTCTGAGATAAGAATTATATGGTCAATTTGTGCCATTTTTTCCACTCTAGGGCACTGTGTCCATGCGTTTTCAAACCTAATGACAATTCCTCTGAAATTGAGAATTTAGTGTTTTTAAATCAAAGGTATCAGGTAAGGGAAATGTATTATAAAATAACATATAGCAGTTGTTCTACACCTCATCCTTTTAAAAACCAAGCATGAACATATTAGCTATTTTTGCCATTTTACTAACTCTGCTACAGGATTTGTTTTTAACCATTAAAAGCAAGTTAGTTTAAAAATAATAAGTAGTGACTTAAAATGTCAAAATTACATTTAGTCTTTTTCACACCTTCATTTAAAAGCGTACTTGCAGTGCTGGGCCAACTTTTGATAATAATCACATAACCTAATTTTTATCAATAAAACACACATCCCAATCCTATGCACCTTTACTTACAAGTTCAAAAAGGTTTAACATAAATGGAAATACATCATAATTCCAAAAAGTGCAACTGACCGAAAGCTGCAGTTATACACTTAGTATGGAAATAGGTTCCATCAAACCTGTTTAAAAATATTTTGTGTTATATAGTTGGTCAATAAAATACTGTCTCTCTTGAGAAAAGTAAGACTGCTTTTCTGCTTGAATTATGTCAACCTGTTTTAAATTCCTTTAAAGCCTGTAAGTCCATTGCTTCATTTTGGGGGTACATTATATATTTAAACAAAGAATAATGCAACAATTCCTCCAGTATTAGATAGAACAAATGGACTTGAAAAGGCAGAGGTCCTACTGTGTGTTCCACAAATATCAGATGTCTGGTTAGAAGCAAAGCCCAGCGACTTGGACTTTGAAATGTGGCTTAGTTTGACAGTGAGCAAAGAAAAGATGACTGCAGTAGAAGCAAAAATGCAGTGGGCTATTGTTTTGATGGTACAGTTTCTTTTGTTATTGGAAATCTGAGGAAAAGAGCCTGTAGCAGAAATGAGAATTTGGAATAGATTCTCAGACCACATCACATATTACATCATGGAGATTTATGACATAATCTTCCTATTCAGATTAAAAAAAAAATAGGGATTCTAATTGTTTTGCAGAACAATAGGTATGTAAATTTTGTGAGCAATTTTAACCAGAAAACCAGAGTTTTCTCTCTCTTTGAACACTTGCATTTCCATAGGTCTTGACTATTTTCTATTGGAACAAACTCTGCCATTATCTCCTTTTCTTTCATCTCAGCGCTTACTTCATTTAATCTCAGATAAAATTCCACTTTTGAGTTTTTGGTTTTTCATGAATGTATGTTCAGAATTCATCTCAAGTCACAGGCAACAATGAAATGGCAGGTTGGGAAATCTTCGGAGGACTTAAACTGAACCCTTAGGTAGCTTCTCACATTAGCAACTTTATGTGTGTCTATGCATGAGTGTGCAAGAGAAATTGTAAATTGTAAACCACTAAATGTACAGTATATAACACACATGTACTGAAAAACATGGATCAGATGAATTGTGGGATGGAGAACAATTAATTTTTACTCCATGACCTTTGGTAGTTCAAAGGATGGGGAAACATGCATTATCTTATACTTCAGATGGAGGGGGGGGGAAGCACTAATGGGCTTGAGTTTAGTCCTGCGTTTCAAGGTCCATAAGAGTGTAGACAATTAGGGGTCAGATTCAGATGCTCTGAAAAATTGGCAGTTTTCCCTATATAAACCAAAGAAGTGATTGAGCATTATTCCTGTGTTTGACATCTCTTTGACAGATATATCAGCCTGTCATTTCACTGTTTAGCTGCTCTAAAAGGAGCAACATAATGGGTTTTTGTTTTTCCAGGAAGAAACGCATCGCTTAATCGAGAGTGGAAGGTATGACACAAGAGAAGATTTCACTGTGGTTGTGCAACCACTTTTCGAAAAACCAGAAATGCCTATGACTCCGGTAACTACAAATGTATACATGTGCTAAATTTTTGAGAACTGTAAATCATAGGTGGGACCTAGCTAACTTAAATACCATTAAGTTCAATGGTCTCATTTACATTTGACTGTGTCTGAACCCAACTCATAATATGGTGAGATTGGGAATTATTTTCAGGAGAAGGATAGCAAAGCCATGATGGTTGCAAGCAACTATGATTTAATGGTCAGCAGACTAAATTGTTTATCAATGGCCATCTGGAAGGCGAGCTCCATCTTTCACATCAAGTTTTGCTTCAATGGGGGACCCTGGAAAGGGTTGAAAGTCACCCTGTAGGGGTGACCAGCAAGGAGGGGATCCCTGCTTGATCGTGGGAGGACAGTAGCCATTCCGCTTGATCCAGGGCAGCCCTGCAAACCAGCGGATGAAAGACAGGCCATAGAAATATGGCTCATCATTAGGTGCAGACAGCCGAAGTCACATTTACCATCAGGCAACTATAAAGCAGCGTGGATGAAACTGGGTGAGATCTACCTCTCTTAAATCCTAACTATCTTTTTTACCTGCATAAGCTGCTCAAAGTACTTTTCCCCCTGTGGAGAGGGAAGGGAGATTTTATCCCTCCCTCTAAAAACAATGGCGACTTACTATCCAGGGGAGTTTAAAATGTTGTAAGAATAACTTGCTCCTAATTGGAATTTTATTTTTTTTAAAGTTTGTGGACTAAAAGATTTTTTATTCTTACTGAAGATCTGGGTTTTTACTTACAAAAAAGAAGTAAAATTGAAAAGATTATAAAATTTTTGGACTTAAAAGAAAATTTTAAATGGTATGGGCGACATCTTGTGGCTAAACCTGATATTACAAGTTGTTATTGCTTAAAAGAGACTTGACCCAAACTATAGATAAGACTTTTGTAACCTTGAGATATCAGCTGTGAGAAGCCCAGCTGTGTTCTATACTCAGTGACAAAAATTTTTTTGCATTCTCTGATTGCAAAGCTTTTAACCTAATACACTACTAAGAGAATATGGATGAAGAATATGGCTGACCAGCTGTACTCAGCAAGTGGTCCTCAATGGAATCGCATCTACATGGAGGGAAGTGTGTAGTGGGGTGCCCCAGGGCTCTGTTCTGGGCCCAGTGCTCTTCAACATCTTCATCAACGATTTGGACAAAGGGATAGATGGGGAACTCATCAAATTTGCAGACGACACCAAACTGGCAGGAATAGCCAACACTCCGGAAGACAGGCTTAAGATACAGAAGGATCTGGACAGACTTGAACACTGGGCACTATCTAACAAAATGAAATTCAATGTGAAAAAAGCAAGGTTCTACATTTAGGCAAGAAAAACCAAATGCACAGGTATAGTATGGGGGGGGTACCTTGCTCAATAGTAATAATTGTGAGAGGGACCTCGGAGTCTTAGTGGACAATCACCTAAATATGAGCCAGCAGTGTGCTGCAGCTGCCAAAAAGGCCAACACAGTGCTAGGCTGCAGTAACAGAGGGATAGAATCAAGATCACGTGAAGTGTTAATACCACTTTACAATGCCTTGGTAAGGCCACACTTGGAATACTGCATCCAGTTTGGTCACCGCGATGTAAAAAAGATGTTGAGACTCTAGAAAGAGTACAGAGAAGAGCAACAAATATGATTAGGGGATTGGAGGCTAAAGCATATAAGGAACGGCTGCTGGAATTCGGTATGTCTAGTTTAATGAAGAGAAGGACAAGGGGAGACATGATAGCAGTATTCCAATATCTTAGGGGCTGCCATATAGAAGAGGGAGTCAAGCTATTTTCCAAAGCGCCTGAAGGCAGGACAAGAAGCAATGGGTGGAAACTAATCAAGGAGAGAAGCAACCTAGAACTAAGGAGAAACTTCCTGACAGTTAGAACAATTAGCCAGTGGAACAACCTGCCTCCAGAAGCGGTGAAGATCAGGAACAGATTCTCTTTATGTTGAAAGCAATTTATGAAACTATTCTTACAGCTACTGATGAAATAAGAAGTTACGGAAAAGAACAAGATGTCAGCCCAGATATACGAACTCAAACTTTGATTACAACTAAAAAATTAACTATACAGAATATATTAGAAAAAGTGGAACAATTAAATATTATGACAGAAGATTCAACTGATCAACTAATACAGTTAATGGAAAACCCAGAAAAGGGACTGACAATGTAGAAAAGGGAAAAGACTTCCTATATAAATCAGAAGAAACCTGAGGATCAAGAAGAAGAACAGACTGAAGAGAAGATAAACAGTTCAGGACAACTATGGAAAAATAGAGAGATGAGGTTTGTTACTCCTCTCAAAAAAATGGTGACTGGATGTTTTTTTTTTCTATGTCAAACAATATACATAACAACACAGCGAGATTTATTTGATGACTCAAAAGCTCCGACATGGAAGATGATTTGGCAAAGAAAGAAAGCTAGAATAAGACTGAAGAAAATTGGGGCTTTGACTTATTAGTGAGAATTAAAATAGAATAAATAGATAAGATGTGTACTTTGAATACTAGATACACTGAATTTGTCCAGTAGTCCTTGCTTTTATTCTTGTGCAAGAGCTGCTCAGGATTTTCATAATAGAAACTTATCATCAATCTCTTATATGTAATAAATCCCCCAAAACAGAGTCTTCACATCAACTCAGTTGTGGCTGTGGGATATTACTGTTTTTTGGATGATATGTTCCCATAATCAACACATAAAGAATATTGTCTTCTAGTTCATAAGGAAACTAATGTGTGACAACAAAGAGTCCTGGCTGAAGATAACCATGTTGTATCCATTGACACTAGTTTTATCAATGACATCTATTTAAGTGTTGAATTTGGCATGGAAATGCATCACCTGAACAGGGCTACAAGACTGTAAATAGCTCCTAGAGCAATTGGAAAAGCCAGTGGACAATACCTGCAGTTTGGAATTACCAGACTTTTAAGAGATTCTTTAATAGTGTTCAGATATAATTTATTCCTCATTTGAGTAAATTTGTTTGCCCTATTTTCATCCTAAGTCGAATTTTATAAGAAATACACTTTTCATTAAAATGCACAACTAATCAGTTAAAAAGTTTAAAGATTTTCTTGTACAAATGTTGTGGTATGTGTATTGCAGGATTCTGCCAACTTTCTCTCAAAGATTCTGCTTCCCATCTCTTCAAAATAAAATTAGACACATTAAGCATATATTTTTTTTTAAAAAATGCACACATTTCTTGGAATGTGTGGACTGGATTTCAATTTGCTATATATAGATAACTTGTAAGATATAGTGGTTAAGATATAGGACCTGACTGTGGAAATTCTGATTCAAATTCATCCTTAGTCATCAAAGATAATTAAGTGACTTTGGGTAAGTCACACTCTGTCAGTCCAATCTCATTATCTCTAGTTGTAGAGACAAAAGTGAAAAAGGGAGCATAATATAATATGTCACCTTCAGCTTCAAGAAGGAAGATGGGATATATATCTAACAACCAAGAAATTCTTCAAAGAGGATAACACAGTATCTTTATGAACCTGTAGTCTCAACAGTATTCACAATTGTTGTGATCGACAGTCATTAAGCTTGTTGTGTACAGCATATATTTAGGCTTTATTCTGTATATATAGACTGAGTATCTTGAATTGGATAGTCATTTGTTTCCATTTTTACAGGTTCTTTTCTGTCCCTCAAGTGAAATGGCTCTAGTTCTTGAAAATATATCCAGCAACACATATTTGCTTTGCTGGAAAAAATCAGCAGAGTTGCCCTGTTCTGAACCGTATAGCTCTATGTAACCTCGTATAGCTCTATGTAACCCTAACTAGTGAGCATGTATCAGTATGTTAGAATGTCTGGCAGTTATTGGGTTAAATGCTGGGTTTGTTGATGGGTCAGTGGGAGGAGTTTCTAAAGGGCATTGGGAGATTTCCTGGACACAAGCCAGATTGGAATGTCTGTCTGAAAGAGGCATGGGCCATCAGATGTCACCCGATGAGCCTGCACCGTTATAAAGATGGTGTGGAAGAGAGCATCATTCTTTTACCTATAGGAATGGACAAAAGATGTATTTTCCAGAAGTAACAACCACAGCATGAATGCAAGTAATCTTTCTGATTGAAATATATTTTTGTTATGAAATCATTTCTATTGAGTTATCTATCTGACTTGATTTAAAAGAAGACGTTTTTAACTCAGAGTCAGAATATGCCCTTATGGAAATAATAATGTCTGATTCTTACTTTAGGATGGACTTCCAGATGCTTCATATTTTGCCCCAGACTGTTTTCATTTCAGCCAGAAGACTCACACCCAGGTTGCTCGGGCGCTGTGGAACAACATGGTAAGAGCTTGTTCTAGAACAGGGGTCCTCAACCTTGGCAACTTTAAGACTTGTGGACTTCAGCTCCTAGAATTCCTCAGCCAGCAATTCTGGGAGTTGAAGTCTACAAGTCTTAAAGTTGCCAAGATTGAGGACCCCTGCTCTAGATTTTCTTTTAATCCCATTCATAAATCTGAGAATGTGGACATTTTGTACTACTATCATAGTCTACTATCATAGTCTAAGAATAATTTAAAAGCAAAGCAAAGAAAAAAACTGAATGAGAACCTGATATGTATCTTTCACATCTATAGAACTGGCATTTGTTTTATGCTATAGGCAGGAACAGTGAGAAGGTTATACACTGAGAAGTGAAGAAAATCTGATAGTAAAAAGCACTGAAACTTTATAATGTCCACAATAAGAAAAACTAACAGGACATACCCATCCTGAAAGTCAATTGTTTTCTGATTATGGAAAGATATTGGTGAATCACATTCACTGTGTATGTAGTGTCACAATGGATTTTTAACTGGATGTCCACTTGTAGATTATTAGGAAGATAAGATTTAGTAAGTCTGTGTTAAGATACTTTCATGCTATCTTAGACAGCCACTGTTATTGCCACACAAATGCTCCTAATTGCATGCATGCAACTCTGTTGCCAAGAATCATCTTCACTTACTGTATATTCCGGCATATAAGACGACTGGGCGTATAAGACGACCCCCAACTTTTCCAGTTAAAATATAGAGTTTGGGCTATACTCGCCGTATAAGACTACCCCTCTTCCATGAGGGAGGGGGAAAGGGAGCACAGTTTCTGAGTTCTCATTGGCCACCTGTAAGTCCAAATGAGTAGCTCAGGGTGTGTGCGTGCATGTGTAGGCATGCGTGTGACTCCTCGGGTCCCTTCCATTGCCCCCCCCCCAGTAGCAAGCTTTGGCTTGGAGCAAGCAGGCTGCACACAGGGATCTCCTCCTCTCAGTCTTCCACCCTGCGAATCCTCCACATCCTCTCCAAGCTGAGTGAGCAGAAAGCCTGCCTGTTTGTCAAAGGCTCTGCCTTGTCAATCGCACACACACCTTGATGAAAATTGCCCTGCCTGCAAAAGGACTTCTCAGCAGTTTTTAAAAGCAACACTACCAAGAATGAAATTGGAGACAGACAGAATGTTTAGGGAAGAAGGAAAGGAAGCAGTTAATAAACTAAGTAAGAAAGGCATTCGCCCTTTGAAAACTTGCATTTCCACAAATGTGATAAGTTGCCCCCTTTTCAGGTAATGGGGGGGAGTAAATGCTTTCCTTTTAATTTGTTATTAAAACTCAGTGCACTACAGTACTTATAGATGGGAGCCAGATTGACCAGCCAGGATCTGTCATAAATAACACCACAAATGCACCATGCAAGTTTATTTAGGCGGGGGGGGGGAACTGCTTGCATAAGCTCGGTGGAAGTCGAGAGGCGAAAGGATTGTGTAGCTGTTTTCTGTCCCCACTCCATTCCTGCTTCGTAAATCCGAGAGGAATTTAGCTGACACCCCTCCCCTTCCAGACCCACAAGCTCCGCCTCCCCCAAGTTACTCTCACAGGCAGTGAGAGGTAAACGCTGAAAAGCCTGCATGAAGAAGCACTGAGAAGTGCCTCGAATGGACGCAGATGCTTAGGTTTGTTTTCATTATATAAAAAAAACCACCCTACAACTCTTTCCCCCCCTTCCCCATTACATGGGCCATCCCTTTCTACTTCCTTTGAATGAATTAATCAGGGGATGGCCACTACCAATCCGCAGTTCTGGAGGGATGGGCAAGGAATTGGGATGCAAAAGGGAGGGAAGAAGAGAAGAGATGGTTTGCAATGTAGCATTATAGAATGGGGATTAAACCTCCAGGAAATCTTACTGTCACGACAGCCAGATAATGCCTATCGTACTCCCAGTATAGAGGCTGGAAAGAGATATCTTTAGTTGATCGGCTGGTTTTAATAATAACCCTAGGACTCTTTTTGAGTGAGAGAGAGGGGGGGGAGAGAAAACTTGCTGAGTAAATATTTTTCCGGCGTATAAGACGACCCCCGACTTTTGCGAAGATTTTAAGTGTTTAGAAAGTCGTCTTATACGCCGGAATATACGGTAGGAGCTTCTTCCCTCTGGAATGGGACAACTTTTCACAGCCAATTTGTCATAGCCAACTCGCCATGGGACAATTCAACAATTCAATTTAATTATTTAAAATAATTAAAAAAATATTTTAATTTTTGTCATTCACATTTTATTTTGTCCCTTCTTTGGCATCCTTTCTTTAAGGATTCTATTGGATTATTTTTTTGATATTAGTGTAATTCTTGTCCCGCAGCAAGTTGGCTATGGCAAGTTGGCCATAGTGAATTGGCTGTGGCAAATTGACCATGGTGAGTTGGCTATGGCAATTGGGCTGTGGAGAATTGTCATAGACCCTCTTCCCTCTTCTCCAGCTAGTAAATTGCAAAATATAAAAATTACTATTCCACCTAATGCAGGCATGTCAAACTTGTGATGTCACATGACATCGAGCAACATATCGTGACTTTTTCCCCATTGCCGGCAATGGGGTAGGCGCAGTTTCAGTGTGATGCATCCGGCCCGTGGCCTGGCAGCTTGACATGCCTGATCTAATGGTTCCAAGAGGTGAATGAGGTGGACTTTTCACAAATGGGTAATTGGTTGTACTGCAATTCCAGAGGATACACAGCAAAACTGCCTGCAATATTTCTTCTGGAGTAATAGTTCAGCTACTAGATTTAGAAAATGCAATCCTTTTGTTTGGAAAGGAACTGAGCCAGATATTCTGCTGCAATATTCTTTCCCCTGTGCATTATATCTTTAATATACTAAAAATTGCAGGATTAGATCGTTATAGTTCAAAAAACAATTATATATTGATTTATCTAATTCTCCGAAAGGTCTGTGGATTACACTTTGTAATGATTTATGGCATCCATTCCTGCATCTTTTGTTTTTCATCTCCTATTCCATGCCCTACATATTTTCTTATTATTTACTACAGTTGGAACCCATTGCAGAAAAGACAATAATACAAAGAATTGAACCTGAGATAACACTCAAATGTCCAAACCAGGTAAATGAATTTTCTTAGGACTCTATAGTGCAATGTAATTTCCAGTACTATTTTCTTTCCCATCCTTGCTGTGCAAGTGAGATTAATATTGTCACCACCATCCTGTTTCTTTTCTATAAATCCTACTGTCAAAGTTCCGACTGATGATCCCAACAAAGTAAGCACAGCTGAGACATTCCAGTCTCTAATGCAAAACTTTATTGAGTACAGCATATCAGCACTGATAAATAAAAAGCCAGCTCTGGCTGAAATGGTACAGTAAATTAAAAGTATAGAACCTCCCTTCCCCCTTAATAGTGCAGGTCACATTCCCTAATTAAGTGTCAGATATTTGTTACAAGAAAAATCTTCAGTTTCCAGCCAATGGTTCTCCGATGACCTTGGTTCTCATGGTGGACCACTCAGACCTGCAATGAGCATTCCAATCATTCCCCCGCCCCCTGTTGGCAAGCTAAGAAACAATGATGGCTGAAGCAGAATACGTTTCTTTGAAGCTTGACACCTGCAAGATAGAAATTATCTGGGTTAGCCTTGATTGGATGCTGGTCACTAACATAGAAGTGAGAATTGCCCTATAGCCTCACTAACCTCAGTGAGGAACTTCTATGGATAAAATGAGACATCAGAAAAGGTATACTGGTATGTATCTGGAAAGTGAGAGATGACATGAGGGGAAGTGTTAATGTGGGTCCATCTGAATTCATTAAAATCCCTTACTCACTCCAAGGACCTAGCACTTCACTAGCACCTACTGTTGTGATGTCTGAACTCCTGGAAGGCACATGGATGAGAAGATATTCTCGTGTTGGTCTTCTTTAAGTGGTGCAACTGCGTTGACTGGCTAAAAAAATTGTGGCTTTGGAGAATATACTGACCTAGGGAATCATGATGATTTCTAGATGGAAGCACCTTCCACAGTTCTTGGGTTAATAAGCTGCATGATTTGCTCTCTGGATTTTGCATCTCTCTCTCCCTCCACCTCCCTCCCTCCCTCCCTCCCTCCCTCTCTCTCTCTCTCTCTCTCTATCTCTCTCTATAACAGAAGCTCCTCTTAGTAGACTAATAAATTCAGAGCTATTATTCCGAAGGGCACTTAATTTCCATGCCTCCCTCCCCCCCACCTGAATCCCACACTTAATTCATCCCACCAACTATCTGTGTATTTTTTTCTGAAGATCAACAGTAACTGAGATGGTAAGGGTAAATGTGAGAGAGATTTAGACTGAAAGAACAATGTAAGGAAAGTTGACTTCTGCCTGAGAAACAATGTCTGCTTTTATCCTGTTAAAATTGCTGAGATCTCATAATCTCCTCCTATTTCATCTGGTTGGTCCCTAATCAGAGGTACAGATAGATGACTGTATAGTATCTGGTTTATTTGTAAGACAGACTTGCCTCTGGAGGGCGCTTTGGGATCATCTTTTCTCTTTGACTTGGCTATTCCTGTTCTGTAGGCCCAGCCATATTTAATGACATACAAAAATAGCAACTATACTTACTACAAGGAAAATACTCCCGTTTATGGAAGCCAGATGCTGTGCAAGGATAAAGCACCATCCATCGAATATCCTACTTCAGGTAATCTTAGCTGTTTGACACCAAAATCAAGAGATATCATTAAGGACAAATTTAAAATATCAACTCTTTCTCAAATTCTAAACAGATTTTGCAGTATTTTCAGCAGGGACCCATACTTTTAAATAAAGTTGCAGATATGATCCATGATAATGAACATTAATTAACATGACTAGCAGGCCTGAAAGAATATAGTTAAGATACTATAGAGCAGTGGTTCTCAACCTGTGGGTCGTGACCCCATTTGGGGTCGAATGACCATTTCACGGGGGTCACCAAACAATGCAGTCCACCATTTTTCCCCCTTGTCCTTAGCTGTGCTATTCCCTTTTATTCTATTGGCTTTTGAAAGCCAATAGAATAGATTCTCTTGAATAGAGTCTAATTCTATTGGCTTTCAAAAGCCAATAGAAATTGTCCAGGCTGTCTCTGCCCTGCTGAGCCCGGCAAAAGTCCCATTCTGCAAACGGTGCTGCAAGTTGTCTGCAGCGAAGGCGAGCTGTCTGGAAGTTTCCACTCCCCCTGCTGAGCAACTACTAAAAATGTAAGTAAAAGAGGGCCAGGGGTGGGAGATGGGAGGCCTGGGGGTGCAGGGAGGGTTGCTGGTGCCTGTGGGGCCCAGCGGGTGCCTTACCTCCCTTGGGCTGGGCCAGCTGGTGGCCCAGCTGGTGGTTGGCCTGCTCCGTCTCTGCCGCTTGCCAGCTACGCCTCAGCCGGCGCAGGGGGCGGCACCATGCATGCGCGACGCTCCAGGGCAGGGAAAGTCCTCGACTTATGACTGGTTGGGTAGTCCTTGACTTATGGCCGGTTGGGTAGTCCTCGACTTATGACCGGTTGGGTAGTCCTCGACTTACGACCAGTTGGAGGTCGCGGCATTAAAAAGGTTGAGAACCACTGCTATAGAGAGCCAGTTTGGTCTAGTGATGAAGGCACCAGGCTAGAAACCAGAAGACCGTGAGTTCAAGTCCTGAATTAGCCACGAAAACCAGTTGGGTGACTTTGGGCCAGTCATTCTGTCAGCCCAACCCACCTCACAGGGGGTTCTTGTGGGAAAAACAGAAGGAGGAGGACCAGTTGGACATGTTCGCCACCTTGAGTTATGTGTAGAAATAATAAGGATACAAACAAACAAAACAAATACTAATAATGTATTGTCACTGGGGGAGGAGGAGCCTTTTTAAGGAAATGTGGATTGTTCATTTATACAAAAAATAAAGATGTACTTAAAGATGTGAGACTTACTCTTATGCAGATGTACTCTTACTCTTATTCAGTTGAATTGCAAAAGAGTTCAGTTGAACTTATTCTGAGGCTTGTGTAAGATTATAATCTAAGTATTAGAAGAAAACTTATGAAAACATCCTGATGATGTTGGCTGTGACTTATACATGTTTCTGTTGTACTACCTACATCTTTAAGATTTCTCAGAATTTTTTTTTTTCTTCTGGACCCAAAACCCCAGATTGAGACCTTAAATAACTACTCTATAAATCAACTAACTACTACAGAGGAGGATATTTCACAAGTCTATGTACAAATGGAGAACTTTGAAGATCAAAAAATGACTATAAGTGAAGTTCTCCCATTTCCAAAACTAACAGGAATTGACAGCCAGACGCGATCGATTGAAAGTTATGACAACCTGGATAATCAAGCTGAAATTATAATATGGAATAAAATGGACTATATTGCTTATATGATACTGGAAAAAGGGGAAGAGAATTTTGATCAGATCAATTTGTTGATAAACATTAGTACTCAAATACTGAGATTTGATGACATAGATGCGACATTACGGAAACCAGCTTGGTATAGAAAAAAAGCCAGAGTTAGATTTAAAAATGTGATTTAAAATCTTAATTATTGGGTCAAAAAGGCTTTAGAGATTTGGACTGATTTGACAATCTAATTGAATAAATGAAAGCAGTAAGATAACAATTGGTGTAATATTATGTTTGTCTTAGATATGATAGTTAATTTGGTTGAAAGTTAAATTTTACTTAATAGGTCGAAATGATTCTTTTTTTGTTTTTTGTTTTACTCTGTTTATATAGAAAACTATTTTGTAATAGCAGAAGAATTGGAGAGCTCTATGATAAGAGAAGAAAGGGTATTAATTAATGATGTATTAAATTAAGAGATGGAATATATGTGAAAATATTAGAATGTTATTCTTGGAATATTATGTGTGTTGTAGAAGGGATTCCCAAAATTTTATTAATGTGTTTGTTTAAGATCAATTGGAATATTTTAATTGAAATTAGTGGAGCTTAAAAGCAGAAGTGATTTATGTAGATGTAATAGTAGGGATGATTCTGTGGATTAATTGAATTTTAAGAAGAAATAGATTAAACTAAATTTGTTATATCATGTGAAGCAATAGAGGGGGGAATTTTTTAAGGTATTAATTTTAGTTATATATATATGACTTGTTTTGCTATGATTGATTAGCCTTTCACCACGGTGTTTTCCTGAGCACTTTGATGTTAAAATTAAAAAAAACAATAAAATGTGTATTAAAAAAAAAGATTTCTCAGAATTTTTTTTCTGCAACATATCAGAAAAGTTCATTAGTGTGCTTGCTCTTGCAGTTGGAAAAATCAAATAATTTATGGCTCCGCTGCTGTGAATAGTTAATTCTGACTTTTGAATCTTACATGCATTATTATGCTATTTTTTCTTAATAGTATGAATACTTTACAGGTAGTTCTTAGCAACTGCCTTATTTAGTGACTGCTCAGTTAGGATGGCAATGAAAAAGTAGCTTTACAACCAATCCTTGCATTTGCAACCTGCTCAGGTCTATGAAGCAAAGGAAAACTGAAGACCACAAGCACAGTTGTGTTTTTACTTAGCGATGGCTTCAGTTTACAATCAAGTTGTTGATCCTAGTTGTGGTTGTTAAACAAGGACTATCTGTATTTATTTAGCATATACCACTAACTTCAGTGGCTTTCAAGGAGAGGATAGAACCAGTGGAAACCATGAATTGATAAAGTAATGCAATAATATCACTAAGTACAGTCAAGAAGTTATGTTCATTAACATAAATGTTTGGAAGAAGTGATGAGAGATAGCTTTTTGGCACCAGGAAAACCTAATTAAAAGAAACAACGTTTCCCGTGTCAAAAGAAGAATGGCCCTGGAAAATGGTGTTCAGGAACCAGAGGAGGGAGGCCTGCTCCAAGTAACCTCAAAAGGCTAATACTATCTGGCAGGACCCAGAATCTGATGGAGTCATCACCAGCATTAATATAGAGGCATCACAGATTGATTGTGAAGGCAGTACACGTCTTCTGAATTGGAACCATTACATTCACTCTCACTCTGTAGAGAACTTGGGGTGAAACAAAGGTGACATTGTGAAGACATGTCTTACAAAAATTATGAATAAGGCTTTTTTTATGCTGAAATTAGCAACCTCTTGCAGGAACCTCTTGCTTCCTGCAAGAGGTTTAATTACAATGTTTTTTTTCCCTTTGTTCTTTTTGTTTTACAGTGCATAGCCTAAAACCAGCTGATGTGCAAGTAATAGCTGCCTTGGGAGATTCCATGACTGTAAGAAGCCTGGTTCTTTTGCCACTCTTTGTCTAGGAAAGCTGTGGTTCCCTTTGTTTATTTAAATACAGAGTACAGATTCATGTGCTAGCTCCTGGGAGAGGCAAAGGCTACTCCCACTGTGGAAATGTAGCCTTAGGACACAGTGTCAAACTCACTGCGTCACGTGATGTGTTGCAAAGTATTGTGACTTCTTTTGCATTGCCGGCACGGCATCTGTATGATGCAACCGCCCACCGGCCGGCAGTTTGACACCCCTACTGTAGGTTCATCATAATTCTCAGCCCTAATGAGATTTTTTTTCTCTGACTCAGTATGAATCAAATCATTATGGCTCAGGTTTTCATGTAAATCCAGACTGGCTTTTTCAACAAAACTGACAGCCTTAATCACTTCATTAAGTAATTTAATCAGACATTGATAGCAGCTGTTTTGAGTTCTAAAGGGAAACTTCATCAGTCTGTTATTTTTATCCCTGACTCCCTGAACTTGAGCAAAGCTGGACTATTGGTATGAGTGGCAAAACACTTTTGTAATTTTAATATAAAGCATGGCAGAGGCTGACAGTGAGGAAAAACCAAAATCAAGTTATTGGTTCCCCCCCCCAATGCACAATTTTAAAAGTTGATTGTTCATAGCAAGAGTTCAGATTTCAGATGAAGGATCATAGCTCTTAGAATGTCAGGTATTAAAGCTTTATGAACAAATGTAGCTCAGTTGTTCTGGGTGTATTCTAAGTGCTCATTTTGTGTAGGTAGGATGAGAGGAGAATTAAGGTGGCAGGATTTCCTGATTGTTCCAGAATGAGAGGGTAACACAGTGCAGAAGATGTGTGGATGTGGCCTACATGAGGGGCACTGATTTCTAAATTGTGCTGCTACTTCTCCCAATCATCTTCATTTTGTCTCTTTGTTGCATTCTATGGGCTTCCAAGAAAAACTCTGTTTTTGTTGCACCTTTACACATATGCAACAACCCCATTTTGACTTTTCTCCATTCAGCTTCGTTGAATAAATAATGGGACAGCAGTAGTACAAGTGCTCACTGAACTGATAGTGTATCATTTCTTGATGAATTTCTCGGCTGTATTGCTCCATTAATCTTGCATCCTGCTTATAACAGCTCAAAACACCACTTTGTGCATCCATAAATCTTGTTGATGGGACATGGTGTATGCCTCCACTATTTCAGATTTTTTAAAATGTCATACAGGGGAGGCTTGTAATAATAATAATGTGTGGATAAAAATGCCAGATCCACCTAACATGTGGCTGGCTGTGTGACCAATTATAATAATAAGTTTTGGACTGCACTTAAAATCTATGCATTGACAAAATTTCCATCTGTCAATTACAAAAGGCCTCACTGCTTGGATCCTCACATATATTATGCGTATACATTATGACATTCTAGATTGGGGGTGTCAAACTCGCCATGTCACGTGACGTGTTGTGACTTATCGTGACTTTTTTCCTCTTGCCAGAGCTGGGGTGGGCGTGGCTTCCACGTGACGCATCCGGCCCACGGGCTGGCAGTTTGACAGCCCTGTTCTAGATTTTTGGGAAGAACTTGATGCAGATGAAGGCTAACAATATTTAAAGAACTGGCAGCTGGGATTTCACACTTTTGTGTATATCATTATAATTAAATAAGTATAAAGGTCAGATACCCATGTCATA
Source organism: Crotalus tigris (assembly GCF_016545835.1). Classification (NCBI taxonomy): domain Eukaryota; kingdom Metazoa; phylum Chordata; class Lepidosauria; order Squamata; family Viperidae; genus Crotalus; species Crotalus tigris. The sequence goes on along the minus strand of NW_024096554.1, from coordinate 558,523 downwards.
AGTGCCAAAGATTTAAGGGGGTAGTTTTATTTGAGCAATAAAAAAAGGAAAAGAAAACACAAAATACATAAATGGTGAAATCGTTCTTTCTATTTTTTCTGAGATAGGCTGGTATTGGAATTGGATCAGCACCAAATGATATGCAGGATATGCATACACAATATCGGGGTCTGGCTTGGAGGTAAGTTTGCTGTCTTTGGGCTCAAATCATGGCTGGTTAAAGTGTTATCCATCCGTCCTTGAGCTGGCAGAAAAGTCTGCTACAATATTCTGCCATAATATTCTGCTACAATAATAAGCACAGCAGATGGCGCTGTTCTTGTTTGCTTACTGCGAGTTCAGGAACTGATGGAGTCCCTTGGATTAATTTTATATCTGGTGGGGAAAACAAGCACTTTTTGGAGTGGGGTCAGTTTAGATAAATGCTTAGTATAGTAGGTTTATCCACTTGTCAAGTTATCCAATAACAGATGGTAGTACCTAAAGAGACCCAGGATATAATAGGGGGGAATTCTCCCAATGCTTCTTGTAACACTGCCTTCATCCTGTTTTTATAACTTTTATTATTGCAATGACTCACAGATGAATGCTAAAACTCAGTATGGCCTTGATGAGATCACTGCCAGGACATGCCTGAGGCCACTGCAATTGTCAGGCTGTTTGTTATTTATGAACTAGACTCCATTTCCTTTCAATCATGGTTGGCAATGCAGCTTATTCATCGTGGATTTGCTCCTCCCCCCTTGCTTTGCCCCATATACCCATCTATGACTGTTACCTGTCAGCTGGGTTCACCTTCTTTCAGAAGAGCCTTGATCCCATGTTTAGAAATTGCCCATCAGGCAACAGATGCAGAGCAAAAACTTTGCAAGACCCCTGTCCCATTCCCCTCGTGCTGTTTCTGTGTGCCTGTTATCTATCAAAGGAACTGTTGTTGAACATGAGTTGAATGCTGTTTCAAAAGACCAAAATACACTCAACTAGGCTATTTCTGAACATTCTTGAAACAGCATTAAACCATTCAGCAAGGAGGCTACTTCATTCATCTTGCATTTTTAAAGTTTCACCATGTGTTCTATATCTATGGAGCAAAATAATACCAGTTTTAAGTGGTTTAATTAAGATGACACCTCAAAAATCTTGAGAGCTGTTATTTGCTGATATGCTGAGAATACTATGAGTCCATATTCCTTTCCCTGTAGGGTTACAGTTTTTGGAATTTTCTGAAGGAAGTCTAACTCCTGAATCTCTTTATAATTGCTATGCTGAATCTGCTATGCCAAGGAAAGTTTAAAAAGTTGCCCATTTCTTCAAAATAAAGATTATCTTTGTTCTATAGAAATCTGGGTATATTTTAGAATAAAAAACACTGGCCATGTTATGTGAGGGTTCCTGTTTGGCATTAGCAAATTCAATTCTTGCTCAGATCATACAAGCATTAATATTCCATAAACACTTATTCATTTATTGTCAGAGATTGGCCAAGCCAGGAGGAGTCAAGTGAGGAATTGGTCTGGAATCATTACATAGGCATTAGAGAGCAAGGTCCAACCCCTCCTCTCCCCCCCTCTCAATGCTGTTGAACCTTATCTAGTCTAACCCAGGTACAAACTGTCAGCCTGGGAAGATTGCTGTGAAATAGGCATTGAGCAATAAAGTAACTAATGTAAACTCTTCACATGTGGGTCTGGTTGTTTGTGTCTGACATGAATGTACCTTGTCTTCTCCATCTTTTCCCTGCTATTTATATCAGCATTTCTTGGTTCTAGTTATCGTGCTACCTAAACTGCATTTTTCATGAAAAAGAAGGTGCTTGCCACCAGTTCTATTTTATACTAACGGGCTTGGTGTCTTCTTCTGTTTTTTTTATTTTATTTATTTATTGCAGCATTGGAGGAGATGCTTCATTAAGGAATGTAACAACTTTACCAAGTACGTCAAGCCTGGCTTCTGCAATTGTGCTATGAGAAAATAGCAATTGCTCCCTCTGTGTATTGTTATTAAGAATAAGTAATTCAATAAGAAGGGAACCTGTGACACAATAGAGGCACAGAACTCAATGTTGCAGTTGATATCAGAGTTATTCTTAAAATTTGGCATTGCTTCCTGACTCTGAATGTTTGATCAATCAAAATATAATCTTATCTGCAGATAGGAATAAGACAGTGTTGGTTTTTTTCAAAGGCTTTTGTTGTAGATGGTCAATTTATTTGGAGGATTTGAATTATAATTAACAAATAATTTATTCTTAAATTGAAATCCTCCAATACTTGTCTGCTTTATTATCCTGCAAAACTTTTGAATTCCCCCTGAATGCAATAATATATAGTATACCTCCAATTACAATAGTAGTGAATAAGGTGCATTAACATTAAAAAGGCTACAATATTTGCTCAAAAGAAAGCCATTTTTCAATTTAGAATGACACTTCAACAAGCAAAGTAGATAGAAAAAAATGAAAACAAATTAAAATCCTGTGCAATATCAGCTTCTCTACTACACCAAAACCAGATAGAGCTGGTATGCATTTATTGCCTTTAAAATGAAAATACAGTCCTTTCATTTATAAAAAGCATTAATTTCCAATCTATTATTCTTCCTTTCACACTACACTCACCACGTGAAAACCCCCTACACACACACACACACACACACACACACACACACACACAATGCCTTTCTCTTTCTAACATGAACAGGAGAACAAGGGATGCAAAAGTCAGGAAGCCTTTCCAAATATACAATTTTTCCAAAAGTGCAATTAAAGGCAACTGAAATACCACTGGCCTTTCTATCAGCATCTCACATCTCACCCTCCATGTATCCATGTTTTGCGGTCCAGTAATCTTGTTGTTCACTTTAGGAAACATAGGAGAGAGGCTATAATTCATTAGCTCAGGATGTTTTGCATGCAAACAACCTCAGAACAATTCTGGCATCTCCAGTAAGATTGGGAAAGAACTGGAGTATTCTTGCTGGTCAGTGATATCCAAAGTGGTTTCTGATATTCAGACATACCCCAAGAGGTGTTAGTCATATACTGGTAAGAGGGACAAGGCCATTGTACCAGTATATTGTTGAAAAGACGTCGAGGACATATGCCAAGATTTTTACGTCAATAACTTTATAGTGAGCTAATTTATAGCTAATTTGATTTGATACAATGCTAGTCCTAGGAAAAACAGATCACTACATCTAGTAACTGTTGAGTAAATTCTCTAAAGAGGTCCTTGGAATTTCTTTCTTCCGTGATTTTCCATTTCTTTCAGATATCCTTCGTGAATTCAATGCTAACCTCACAGGTTATTCAATTGGTATTGGTGAATTTATTGAGGCAAATGCGTTTCTCAATCAGGCAGTTCCAGGAGCACAGGCTAGGTATGTTTTTTTTTAATAAAAAAATTGAACACACACATGCACACACAAAATTTGCAAAATGATGCATTCTAGAATGTTTATATCTTGTTCAGGATCATGTGATTTAAGCATTCTGGCCCAGCAGTTTTCCAGCAGCAAATTTTCCAGAACAGTAAATAGCTCATGATGTTCTTGATACAATCTAGGCAGTTCTAACATGGATGGCTGTTTCATTAGCCTAGAAATTGGCAACCTCTGTGGCCCAGAGGCTGAATTAAACTTTGAGACTACATATTTATTGATTTTTTATTTATCCATTATGCTACATTGTTGACATACAAATCCATGTACATGACATTTGCTTTCTTTTCCCCCAGTGTTCCTGAGAGAATTGCTGGGAATAAGGCACTTTCTGTTCCATGCTTCTGTTTGCTAATTTATGGTTTTTATTCTAGCACTGTTTAGAAAGGCTGGTAGGTCTTGGAGAGCAGTCATACTCATTTTTGTTTCCAGTAATTCTGCTCAAGTTTGCTTATTTCCTCATTGATTTCTCTGTTGATCAGACAAGAACAGAATGTGGTATTCCTGCATCTAATGATAGAAAATCAGCGATCTGTTTATCTTGATCAGCTTTCTTGTAAGAAAAAATAGGTCACACTCCTTGTGGCTCCCTGTTGGCTGATCACTCATCTTTGCAGGATTACTTCACCTACGCAAGGTGAAGTAGCCAAAGTGACAGACTGAAAATGTCATGAAATGTCAGAAAATTATTTTTTATTAAAAATTTTACTATTGTATTCTTAATTGTAAGAGGTGTTTGCAGAAAATTCTGCTTCATGTCCCTTCATTTTTGGGTGCTGTTGATCCACTTCGAGGTGGAAATTGTCTTGGGACAGTACAAAAAAAGGAAGAAAGAAAGGAATAGCACATCAATATTATCTAACACTTTTATCTTGGAATTATAATGCAAAGGTTTGTTTCCTGGACATCTCTTGACTTCCCTAATATGTATTCACTTGAGAAAGAAATGAAGAAAAATAAGTGTTCCCTCTTTCCCCTTTTTTCATAAGCTGCTGTTATGTTCACTGATATTATTACACTGTCCATGAACTCTTAAATGTTTTTGCTAGAAGTTATTTGCACTCTAGGTTATCCAGTAAAGATAAAAAAGATGAATATATTTCCTAGATTTTCACCCAGTAGACATATAGGAATTATCTTATGAAAGTTAACTATTTATCTCCACTGATGTGAAGCTGTTTCAGGAAATATCAGGACATCCTTATGTATGGGAAATCTATGAAACAGAACAAATCAAGGAACAGACCAACAACTCACTTCAGATTCTAAGAATTCCTAAAAAGTGCAAAGGGTTAGCTCCTCTTCCATTTTTCATTACTATTAAGATGCTTCTGTATAATAGCTTCAGTCAGCTGTAATAATTCAAGAATCGGGTGGCATCCTCACTGAACAAATTGACTATTTGTTAAACTTTCAAACTGTGCCACCTTCCTTCCTTCCTTCCTTCCTTCCTTCCTTCCTTCCCTCCCTCCCTCCCTCCCTCCCTCCCTCCCTGCCTCCCTCCTTCCTTCCTTCCTTCCTTCCTTCCTTCCTTCCTTCCTTCCTTCCTTCCTTCCTTCCTTCCTTCCTCCCCAAAACACAGTAATTTCTAATACTATTAAATTTTATGCACAACTGAAAGCAAAATGTCACTTGACTTTGCACTTTACCTTGAGTCTAACAGAAGCTTGCTCAAATATTCACAGAGGCAGTACTGGTTGGATAGATTCTGAAGTTCCTGGCTATTAGATATCAGTCATCAACCACTTTTGCTGATGAATCACTCCTTTTTCTGATTTTGCTTATCCCATTGTAAATAAAAGCAATATAGGATGGTACTATATTAAAAGTGTTCCCTGGGGGATTTCCAGACAATACTTGTATTGTGCAATTATCCTAGTCTTTTCACAATGCTTTATTGGGGGGGAGCCACAGTTGTGTACATATTTCTGCTTTTACTGTTGCTTTTTAAAAGAGTTGTCATTTTAGGTAAGTTTTCAGGCATTGGTTCTCTATCATCTTGATTCATCTTTTTTTCTTATTTTTTTTTCCCTAGGGATCTACCAGATCAAGTAAAGCATCTAGTAAAAATCATGAAAAATGATTTGGTAGGTTGGCAACATTCAAGGAATTCATTGATTTGTCACTGTTGCACAATGGCTAAGCCCATATGGTGGAAAGCGGAGTATCAAATATTCCCATTAACTTTCTGGCTTTTCATATCTGGTTCCGCTTTCTATTTGGGTTTTTAGCTTGGTAGACTCTTCTACTTTCACCTATCAGGGGCTCCTTACCTGGCATTCACCTGGGGTGTACATTTGAAAGAACTCTCACGATCTATCCTGCCTTTATTTTATTAAAAAATAAAAAATTTCAATAAGGCTACCTAAAGATACTGCTACAAAGAAATAGATTAGGATTCAGATTATAGATATCGAAAATACATGAAAGATAGTATTTCTCTCTCATGAAGTCGTGAAGTACATGCTTAGCAAGCAGCCCAAAATTCGGTGAACAATCAAAATCATAAGAATTTTGCAATTTATTCAGAATCATAATACACTGCTTTTTAATAGTGTAGGATGATATCCTTATATCCTTAATACAGAAATGATACACTGTATTATTCTCTTCATTCAGAAAGCCAAATTCGACATTGTCTGGAAGGTCATAACAATATTCATTGGAATCCAAGATCTCTGCAACTATTGCAAAGATATTGTAAGTTTTTGGAATGTTTCTAAGCCAATATTTTAGTTATGGGGAATTATTAACACTGCAACTTTGTACTAGAAAAGACAACATTCTATAACTGAACAGCCTATTAACAACTATAGAACTCAGGATGAGAGAGGAGGAGAAAGGTTAGGGAGGAAGTAGGATGGTGAGAGGAGAGGGGGAGGGGAGAGAGAGAGGAGGAGAAAGGTTTGGGAGGAAGTAGGATGGTGAGAGGAGAGGGGGAAGGGAGAGAGAGGCGAGGGGAGGGAGAAGGAGGAGGGAAGTAAGGGAGAGTATAAGAGAGGGCGGATGCAGTTTCGGGGGGGTGGGCAGGCGACATCTAGGTGTATTTATTTTATCTTGTTAAATGTGAAATTTCTTCTTTTTTGTTTATGTAATTGATAATTGGAAAATAAAAACTTTTTTGAAAAAACAACAACAACTATAGAGCTCAATTGGAAGTTGTGACAATATTTGTATATTAATACCAGAGAGAAAATTTATTATGTAATCTGAAGTATTTTTCTGGGGTGAGAACAAAGCTTCAGGTGTAAACTGAAAGGTGATCACTTCCCCCCCTCACATTATTCTGGACATGGTTTGATTGTAATTTTCAATAAACTCATGGCAATTAACTGATAAGCTTTCTCTTCACTCTGTAGCTCTCTTGGGCTAATTTGATGCTTCAAAAGTGCCAGATCTGCACAGTAAGAAAATGGGGACAGCCATCTTTAGTATGCTAATTCAAATTAGTTCCAGAAATACTAGAACAAGAAAAGAAAATTAGGGAATCTCATAGATTTTCAGAATTTGCATAATATAGCTCTTGGTATCAAGCCAATGTTTCTGACACTGGTATTCATTTACCATTATGAAAAGAGAATAACTGACATTTTCTTCTTTAAACTTTGGAAAGTTTCAACAATGACTTTATAGTATCTGTTTCCTTGTTGGGAAATATAGTAAATGTATTTTGGCTTACAAATATACAAACTGAGCTTTTTTTTAAAAAATGTAGATAGCTAATCTCTAAAAATATGCTGGTTGAATTCAGTTAATATATATATATATATTGCCCACCCTTTGACTCATTTTTTCTTTTATTTAAGAACTGTCAAGTTGGTATATCTGAGCTGTTCTGTAAACTGAAGTCTCTGACCTTACAAAACTAGTAATAGTTCTAACCTTTGAGGACTAAGCAGAAATTAGTTTAAGTGATTTACTCTTTTCATTCCCTGCCATTCCTTGAAGATTTAAAACAACATTTTAACCCTGCTAAACTGAATATAGTTATGCCCCCCCCCACTCTCCAGAATCTGGACAATCAAGTGCCCTCTGATGGAAGATATTCTGTTGAAAGTCGTTATAACTTTTCTTTCAAAAATTTTGGGTGGGCAAATTTAACACTTAAATGCTCGAGAGGCCTACAGGTAGTCCTTGACTTATGACCACAATAGAGCCCAAAATTTCTGTTGCTAAGTGAGACATTTGTTAAGTGAGTTTTGACCCATTTTACGACCACAGTTGTTAAATGAATCACTGCAGTTGTTAAGTTAGTAACATGGCTGTTAAGTGAATCCGGTTTCCCCATTGACTTTGTTTGTCAGAAGGTCACAAAAGATTTACCCCCCCCCGGGCCACTGCAACTGTCATAAGTATGAGTCAGCTGCCAAGCTTCTGAATTTTGATCACATGACCATGGGGATGCTGCAATAGTTATAAGTGTGAAAAACAGTCATAAGTCACTTTTTCAGCAGCATTCAACGATCATTAAATGAATGTTGTAAGTCAAGGACTAGCTTTATTTACAATCATTGAGGTATCCAGATGATTAAGATCGTGAGTTGTCTTTCCAGCACAGCTTTTAATTATCTCATAATAGTTCATTATTGCCTGCATCATTTGCTGATTGAGTTAGAGTACAATGCTGTACGTGAATCCCATGTTATGTTTTCCAGTGGAGAGTCAACTTTCAAGAACAGTCACATATTTTAATTCATAGAATCTGCAACAATTCACTTGACCTTTCCTTTTCTATAATCAGTCACAGTCTCTTTTCATGTCTCCTCCCAATTAGAACCACTATTCAGCGGTAAACTTTTCAAATCATGTGGAAGAAGCGCTTGACTTGCTTCATACAGAGGTAGGTGGTGATTGCACAGAGAACATCTTTTCATTTTGTCTTACACAGTTGTCCATTGTTTGCTGATTCTCATTCAAAAGCCATATGTCACACACTTTCAGTTGAGGCCACGTCTCACTACACCTACAAAGGAGGCTGCATTTTCTCGACACTCAAGTGGCATTATTTTATTATTGTAATAAAATAATGTAATTCTTCCTTGTATTGTCAACTGCAAAATGTGTACTACAAATACACGTATACATGTACCACAAGAGCTTTTCGGACCTAGTATACAAATCCTAATGTTTTATTTTTTACAGTATCCTTTATATTGGGTTACCCTATGGCAGAGGTAGGTAACCTTGGCTCTTTTATGACTCGTGGACTTCAGCTCCCAGAATTCCTGAGCCAGCAAGGTGGAGAGGATTTGGAAATGTGCTTTGGCAGTTGCAATAATAAAAGGATATCTTACATACCGGCAAAAAGTACAAAGCCAGGGAATCATATATTTCAGTGTTTAATGGAATTTAATTAAATGTAAATAGGGAGATGGATTTTTTTTATGAATACTGTCATTTGCTAAAATCAATAGAAGGTGAACTTAGCATAATCTCCTAGACCTGAATAATTATTTTCTGGTCCCAGTCCTTCCTGACCAGATCCATCCAGATAGGTTGGGCTGTAACTCCATTATCTGTTATATAATGGAGTAAAAAAACATGTCAGTGCAGAGATAGGAATGTGAAGGGAACGCAAAGGGAATCTGGTGAAGCCTGATGGAAGGTAATAATAGTAATAATAGTAGTAATAATAGTAATAGTAATAATAGTAATAGTAATAATAACAACAATGTTGGAAGAGACCTTGGAGATCATCTAGTCCAATTGCCTACTCAGGCAGAAAACCCTATACCATTTCAGACAAATGGCTGTCCAGTCTCTTCTTAAAAACTTCCAGTGTTGGAGCAATCAAAGCTTCTGGAGGCAAGTTGTTCCACTGATTAATTGTTCTAACTATCAGGAAATTTCTCTTTAGTTATAGGTTGCTTCTCTCCTTGATTAGTTTCCATCCATTGCTTCTTGTCCTGCCTTCAGTGCTTTGGAGAATAGCTTGACTCCCTCTTCTATGTAGCAGCCCCTGAGATATTGGAACACTGCTAACATGTCACCCCTCGTCCTTCTCTTCATTAAACTAGAGCCAGTGGTGGCAAACCTATGGCACGGGTGCCAGAGGCGGCACTCAGAGCCCTCTATTTGGGCATGCGCACCATCGCCCCAGTCCTAGACCTTCAGCTGGGTTTTATAAAACCTTTTCGCTTTAGGCCTCTGCCTCCATGTGCAAAAAAAAAAAAAAAAAGCGTTCAATCAATCAATCAATTTCAACTTCTTGTGGGGGAAAAAAAAAGATCTTGCAAAGTTGGAATTGATTGAACTTTTTAGTCCCACCCAGTCTGCCGTTACCACTGCATGCCCACCCAATGGGCCACACCCGCCCGGCACTCGACGATGCATAAGTGGGTTTTGGGTTGCAGTTTGGGCACTCGGTTTCTAAAAGGTTCGCCATCACTGAACTAGACGTTCCTAATTCCAGCAACTGTTCCTTATATGTTTTAGCCTCCAATCTCCTAATCATCTTTTTAAATTAAATTTGACAGCAGCCTTGAAACTACTATAGAGCAGATACAAGCTCTGTGTTATATATAATGCAATTTGGATAATTAACTCCTTTTTCTTTTCAGGCACCTAAAACTTTGGTTAACCTGGTGGAGGTGATGGATCTTCTCCCTTTAAGGCAACTCTTTCTAGATAGCAGATTACCATGTGCTGTGCACTTAGCAGAGTAAGGCTCTCTTCCATATAAGCTATTAATTTATACAAAACCACTAAGTAATAACTAGTTCTGAAGTTTAGTGACTAAATGAGAATTGCAACATACTAAGGCTTACACCAATGTGACACAGAAAAATATCCCACATAAGACTACATTAAAATTCAATGACATCTCATTTTGCTGATCTATTTTCTCTGCTAAATAACAATTCAGCATATTTTTTTTAAAAAAAATAAACTTGAGATATTACAGTATTTGGTCTCCCGTGTGATTAAACTGGGTATTTTGAATCCAGTACAATCTGGATCCATTCACTCATTCAGTTTTCTCTTGCATGTGAGACCTGCATGCTAAATGTTGCTGTTCTGCATTTCCTTACTTTACATGCTCCCTCTTCCCCATTTTTCTTCTGGCTTTACTCCTCCTTAGCATTCAATGGCCACTGAACACATCTGGTTCCCATTAAGTTGATTTGACATCCTCTTCCTGTTAGATTGTTATTTCTCAACCTCAGCAACTGTAAGCTGTGTGGACTTCTACTCTGACAATTCCCCAGCCAGAGTTGAAGCCTACACAGCTTAAAGTGTTGTTGAGGTTGAGAAACACTGTTATAAAGAATTGGCTGAGGGGGTCTTTTTATTCTGGATTGCCACAAATCTGATGATGCCTCCTGTTGAGCTTTTGCTATGTAAGTTACAGAAATTGCAGCCTTATTCCAAACTACAGGGAAGTTTTGTACTCTAGATTTCAATTAACAAGCAAAATGTTGATAACAACACTCAAGAGGCTGACCTACAACTAAATAATAGGTACTCAGGTACGTTTGTTAATCCAAAGGCAGGGATACCCTTGTGGGGAACTGCCTGTGTTTGCAGCAAGACACTTCCTGGCTTTCCCCACATCTTGCCCCTAGAAAATAACTAGTACACAACAAGGTCTTCAATGTGTAGGGGAAAAGAGGGAAGGTGGATTGTATACTTATTCTATGAGCATATTGCTTTCCTGCCAACGCTTCATAAAAGGATAACCCCAGGAATAAAAATGTCTAAAACTGAGACCTTTTGCATTTTATTAATATTTTATCCACATTCATCATTAAGAGGAGATCACTACTAAAAACATATTTCTTTGAATAAAAGAAGTACATAGATATCTGCTTCCTTACTAGAGGAATATTTATTTTCTGGATGTACCAGTCTTTTATTTGTTTGTTCCATATATGCCTTTTCTTCCTATATTTTCATACACAGAGATAAATGCAGTTGCCTTCTTTCCCTTAAAGAAGACTCCTTAGACCTTGTGATGATAGAGGAAGCAACCAAAGCTTATCAGGTAGGAATCATGACTGCCATTTTGTGGATTGTCTCCTATACAATCTTATCACGTTGTTTCTAAAATAACATTATGCATTACATTTGAAGGTTATACTACATAATGTAAAGCTACCATGTCCCTTCAATATGCTATGTTATAATCCAAAAGAGTTTCTGGATCTTTTAGATAATGAATTGTTTTGATTCAAAAGCAAAAGATATATCTCCTCTTGCTGGATGAATGGGAATTAGCCAAGGAACTAAAGGATGTATCTTTATATTTCTTTCACAGAACAAAATACAAAAACTAATTAAGAGTCACAAGTATGATACTCGAGAAGATTTTACAGTTGTATTACAGCCATTCCTCCGAAATATTTCATTACCTGTTTTACAGGTAAGTTCTAGATTCCTATTTACTTATATTATTTATTATTAGTTTGCTCTTTTTTACAAGAACAATACTTCCAAAGTGGGGTACAAAACAATAATACCAGCAACAACAGCAATAATAATATCTTCATTTTGTACAATTCAAGGTGTACAATATCTTCCCATTTCCTATTTTCCTACAATGACTATCCTGCAGGGTCAAAGTAATTTAATACGGATGCATATATTTATGAGATTATGAAAATGCAAATTATTTTGATATGTTTGGACTGAGTTACAGGCTCTGGGAAACATCCTTTATGAAATTATGTTCAACCATAAATAGAAAATGGCCTGTAGAAATAAATCTGATCTGTAGAAGCATTGCTAAATTTCAGCCATTGCTACAGTACAAACTCATAGAACATTCATAATGTAATCCGAGCAGAATCACATAACTGTTTTCTAAATATTGAATCGCTGGTCTGCTTTGGATCAATTTACTGTTTTTCTTTGTATTATATTTAATTATATAATTAATATAATATAAATTTATATTATATTACTTATTTGTGGACTGAAATTCACAGCATAATTCCTAGCATCACTTATACTAGGCTGGATTCTGTGTTTCTTACATAGAATTAAGTCTAGATATAGCAACACTGAATTAAAAAGACTGATACTGTAGCATATCAATAGAAATAAAAAAGTACCCTGATATGAGTTCGATTGACAGGCACATTCTTACATATATTACTTTCATATAATTACAACAATAACTATTTTTCCATATTATGTAAAAGTTTCCTTGCTTGCATGATGTGCTTTAAAATTTATGCATATGATCATTCATGCAATTCTTTAAGACTTAAAGTGATTGCTTTTTCAACGTTTAGTTTTCATAAAATAAAAGAAAATCTGTTCTGCCAAAGTTAAAATTCAAATATGCTTGAAAGTGTTCACATTAAAACTCATTTCATAATGTAGATTAGGGAATGTAATCAATCCTAATGATAAAAACTTATGTATTGCAACATTTATATTAGGTTTAAGGGAATATTCATTGAGAACAAATTGAGCATCTTTAGTGCTTTGTGATCTGAAGTCTTTTCACCTTTTAAAACTCTAACGGATCAGATCAATGACTTATCTAATATTATACTCTTAATCATCATTCCAGCACCTACTGAAAACCCAAGGCAGGACGTGATTGTAACTTCACTCATTTAAACATTGGTACTCAGAGGCTTACTGTCAACCACTCCCTCAGATTAGCCAGAATTTTCCATCAGTTTGCTTAATCCTCTATTAAAGTTGTTGGAGTTGGGGTCCATCAACACACCTTTTGATGAGGAATTTCATAGTTTGATTCTGTAAATTGTAAACTTTTGTCAGCCTGTCTGAATCTCTTGCTGTTCACTTCATTGAATGACTCTGGTTTATGACACAGGTGGGATAAAGTATTTATGTTAAAATTCTAGTTCTCTTTGAAACAAATAAATATGGGTTCCGTTTGGCTTTGTTGTTTTTGCATCTTTAAAAGCATAATAATAATGATGCTTTCCTCATTTTTCAGGATGGGCAACTAGATATCTCCTTCTTTGCACCAGACTGTTTTCACTTTAGCCAAAAATCACATTCCCAACTTTCTAGAGCTCTCTGGAATAATATGGTGAGACACCTACTTCAGGGTACTGTACCATTCAGTTTTTAAATAGCTGTATTGTTTTATTTTGGCAGTGTGTACATTCCTACCAAAACCCCTACTTTTATTTCTGATAGTAAATTGATAACTTACTATCAAGACTGGTGAATCTGATTGGGATGTCAATGGGATGTCAATCTCTCCATCCCGATTAAGTCTGAACTTCTTTTTCTACTGTGATCTTAGCTGAATCTTGAACTGGGTAACTGCTGTATTTTGTTCTCAGAATTTTATAGGATATCCTGCAAGAAGATATTCCATTTGTAATCTTTATAATTGCCCATTGCTTCTTTTATCTCTTTTCCCTGTTACACAAAATCTGTGAAAGCAGTAAGTCAAACAGTTGCATGAGCCCTTAAATAAAAGAACTACATAATCATATTTTTCTTTTACCCTCTAGCTTCAACCTGTTAGAAAGAAAGATGTTTTCTTCAATTTTATGGATAACATAACACTGAGCTGCCCAACTCTGGTAAACATAACACGTCTTCTTCCAGTGCAAGGGTTTTGTGGGAATGAACAATTTGGGTATCAAAGGAACAGCCGATAATATTTGAATGCCAGCAGCTTAACAGTTCATGCTTCATCCAGGTGTCCTTGGATGGTCTTGATCTTTGAGGACTAAGCAAATTTCCAAGTAATCTTTGTGTTGAAGGTGGAAATCCTTGGTTCTATCCCTCAACTATTAGACTGAAATTCTAGATAATATTACCACAAAATGTAATGCAGCTTAGTTCCGATTCTAATTGGCATGTGTAGGATTACATTCTTAACCTATGAATACATTTATATCCTGTAGGTCTCACATCCATGTACTAGATAAAATAGAAATCTTTCCAAAATAAGCTTCCAGATTTCATAAGGGCCTGCCAGTTCTTACGTCCTTCATACCTCCTAGGAACTGGTGGTTTTAATTCTGCAAAATGCTTACCTCACTCATATACTTTATTGGCATAATTATACAGATTAACATCACAATTCTGTGCAAGTTTATTTTTTTAAAAAAAGATCCATCATAGCTTATTCATAGTAAATAGGCATAACTGCAGTATAATATAGATATTTAAAATTAGGGGTTTTATTTTATTAGCTGGTATTTATTTTATTTTATTAACTGGTTTTGATATTACCAGCTAATTTATGGAATTTGTCCATTTTCTTTAATCAATGGAATTTCACAATCAGAACTGGAAAAAAATCTGATGTGGACCTTTGTGGGATAAAGCAGCTCTGCTTAATGTCATGGGGAAATATCCTTGGATTTTCCAGCCCAAACTATTTGCAAGATGGCCAAACACATTATAGCTAAGCAATGTAATTGTTAAATATCAGTGTTCCTCAACCTTGGCAATTTTAGGATACATGGACTTCTCCCAAATATAGGCTTACAAAATATTATTAGAATTTGGATTATTAAACTGCCTCTAATTCTAATTTTCTTCTTCTCTGCCCAATTTTAAGCTAGCTATCATTCTTTTGCATTATTTGTGCATTATTTCATGAGGTTATGGCTCTTTCTAGCACCATATTGCCAAGTTGCTGGATTGGCTGACAAGCAATATGATGAAAAGATACAAACTCCCCCCCCCCCACACACACACAACAGATTCCAGACAGTTGCATTTTGCAACTTAATACTTATTCAGAGTAGTCCCATTATGGAAGCTTATCTCAGTTTAAAATTTCCAGTTTGTCTCCATTATTCAAACAGACTGATTCCAAAATGATCCCCTTTTTTGTGATAGAACCATTACTGCAGCATTTCCATTGCTAGACTTACAGATTTAATTGCAATCAAGTGGCCGATCTAGTGGCATCTATGCTTCTGTTTTCCTCTATTGAAATTTTGAAGTTTGGCATTCATGTTCTTTCTCTATTAGCAACAACCTTTCCTGGGTACCTTCAGAAACACCAATGCCACAAATCCATCAGAAAACCCTACCAAGTTGCCAGATCAGGTAATTCCTTTATTATTTACTGTGCATTATTTCTCTGAGCATATTCATGTTTTCTGGTATCTACATGATGCTTTCACATCCATGCAGTTTTCTTAACAATTTTTTTGGAAGAGGCAGGCCAGTATCTCAAAGTAATTCAGCTGGTTTCCTGCATAACAGGGGCATAGAATCCATGCTCTTATTTCAGCATTTTTAACCAATACACCAAACTGTGGGCAATAGTAATGAATAATGCTGGATATAATTCTGTTCCTGACATCCCAAGGATTAATCAATAATTTCAGGTTGATTTCTTGAAGCATAGAAATAGGATGTAGAGGTCCCTCTGAAACACAAGTTGCTACTAGATTTCTTGTAGTTTCAATATGTTACAACCCATATGAACAATTTCCAGTGATATGTTGACTGCATTTTGTTTTTAAGAACTGGGGTAGCAATCTGCCATGTTCTGTACAGACTGAATCCAGAGAAGTCCCCACATCAGGTGAGAAATAGCTGCTCATGCAGTAAAAATAATAATAAATAATAAGGTATTTACCTCCTCTCTCAGTGCAGATTTATGTAAAATGCTGGGGCTTGGGAAGAAAGTGACAACAAACATCTGTAGTTTTCTATTTTCCTTTTCTATTTTTATAATCTTAAGCAATCTAGCAACTGTATTTTTCAGTTCATATTTCACTGTCAATGAATGTTTAAAATTTATTTTATCTTAGCTATACAGTAATACTGTATGTTCAGGGTCGGTATGGTTGAAAGTAGAGCATACAATGAGACTCCTTAAATCTCATTGACTTAGTGGAATTTCAGCTGCCTAATAATACGCAGGATGATCCCCAAAGAGAAAATTAATTGCCAAATCGGGCAACAAAGATAATGACGAATCTGGAGGAGATAAGGCATATTTAGGTTGTAGTTTAGCAAACTAGGCCAATGCTTAGTATTATTGATCTGCCTGTTATATTCTCTTTTTTGTACAACTCAGTCCTATGCAAGATTAAATGGTGATAAGCCCAAATTCTGTTGAGTAAGACTTATACACCTGTAAGGGTATGGCGCTCGTAAGCTTTACAAGTACTTAACTTCTAAAGGGAAGAAAAGACTGGATTGTTGATTTGGGGATTAAGTAATGATGAAAAAATGAAGAGTACAGAGAAAAGCAACAAAGAAGATTAGGGGACCGGAAGCTAAAACATATAAACTCAGTTGCTAGAATTGGGTATGTCTAGTTTAATGATGAGAAGGACTAGGAATGACCTGAAAGCAGTCTTCCAATATCTCAGGTTGCCACAAAGAAGAGGGAGTCAAGCTATTCTCCAAAGCACCTGAAGGCAGGACAAGAAGCAAGGGATGGAAACTCACCAAAGAGAGAAGCAACTTAGAACTAAGGAGAAATTTCCTGACAGTTAGAACAATTAATCATTGGAATAACCTGCCTCCAGAAGTTGTGAATCTCTAACGCTGGAAGTCTTTAAGGAGAGACTGGACAACCATTTTTCTGAAATAGTTATGGTTTCCTGCCTGAGCAGGAGGTTGGACTAAAAGACCTCCAAGGTCCCTTCCAACTCTATTATTATTACTTACCTTTTAAGTTATATCTATCGGTACAACATGTTTAGCCTCTCGGGATATTGAACCAGGTATATCTGGTATAATGAAGAGAAGAACTAAAGGTGACATGATAGTAGTCTTCTAATATTTGAGGGGCTGTCACAAAGAAGAGAGGATCAACCTATTCTCCAAAGTACCTGAGGGCAGGACAAGAATAATGGATGGAAACTCATAAAAAAGAGATACAATCTAGCCCAAATTTCCTGTCAGTGAGAACAATTAATCAGTGGAATGGTTTGCCTCCGGAAGTTGTGAGTGCTCCATCACTGGAGGCTTTTAAGACGAGATTGGACAGTCATTTGTCTGAATTAGTATAGGGTCTACTGTTTCAGCAGGAGGTTGGACTAGAAGATTTTCAAGGTCCTTCCAATTCTGTTATTTTGTGTTCTGCATATGATACTCTCTCTCAGTCTCATTTCTATTTTTTTAGTGCACAGATTGCAGCCAGCTGACATTCGAGTGATAGCAGCACTTGGTGATTCAATGATGGTAAGGATGTCCACATTTTCAGCCATGCTGTTATTCCTAAGAATGTGAAAATGTCAGCTTATTAAAATGACATTAAGGAGAATGTTAATAATGAATGTTTATTAAATGAAATATCATAATTGACCATTATAGCTAAAGCTATGATGTGTGGCGGGCAAGTTCAGAAAACAGATTCTTTCACTAGCCAGGTCAAATGGTGAATACTGTGAATGGAAATATTAAATACATAAATTTAACATAAGATCCTTGCCCTACCTACTTTCTTTACTAAATGAAGGTTTTATATAATATTACTCTGTGTTGCTTTTGGTAGATTGATAGTGTGACCTCATCAGCAACCATTACCCAGATGTTAATTTTTTGATTCTGTAAGAAATAATAAATTCCTATTGATTGCATTTTATTTTTTCTATTTTTAATAGATTGCTGAAGGTGCTAAAGCAATTGGTCTGAATGATATCAAAACAGCTTGGAGAGGACTTTCCTGGAGGTAAGTATTTTTTCCCCAAATTTCATCCAAGTTCTATTAAAAGTGTTCTCCAACACTGCACCCTTCAGGTGTGTTAGGACAGCAAGGCCTAAAATTTCCAACTGATAGTCCCATTTTCTGGAAGGTATTAAATTGGATAAAGCAGAAGTAGAATATAGAACTAAAGGTTCATGGTTGAAAAGTTCAGGTAATTATAGATATGAAAGAAATGAAAACAGGCTGCATTATGGGAAAGTTCCATCCTACATCATATTTTCATGCCCAGACATGCAGTTTGATCTTTCCCAACCACTTATTAACAAATCTTTTAACAATGTGCTACCATCTGGCCATCTTTAGTGTGGCTTACATTTCTTTCACAAACTGAATAAATAGCTCCTGATCAAGATTTGAGATAATTCCTAAGTCATTAAACCTCCACTAGGAGTGGCACAAAGCAATGATAGGAAGCTTGCCGAATGCTTATATATATTAATGCAACAATGCTTACATTAGGAACATTATCACCAATTCTCCTCTACAGATTTACTTCTTTGCATATCTTTGTGGAATGCTAATCTTTTTGTCAAAAAAACCAACCCTCAGTTCTTAAGGGAATGATTCTTATTATGCTGACATTTGGAATAAAAATGCAATGAAATAATGCCTGTTATTAAATTGATACTTTGATGTGTCTTGGTACACTGAATGCACAAAAAATAAATGGCTATATTTTGCTGTTTAGGCTAGTTGCATGCTGTTTTCAAATTACTTCGTTTCTTCAGAAATTATTGTTATTTAAAATCATCTGAAAACTTTGAAAACAGAATTCATAGCTGCCTAATAGTTTGTTTTGGAAGAATTTGTTTTTTCCAAATCCTCCCCTTTCCACAGTTATTTTCTCTGACAGATGGTATGTGCTGGATATGGTATTAACACTACTGACCAATTTTGTATTATCCTTTTTCAAGCATTGGAAGCGATGGAAGCTTAGAGACTCACACAACATTACCTAGTGAGTAGCCTGAAATACATCAAAATACAAAATAAGAATAGACATGAGTAAATCTGAAATGCATTATGAATTTATGAATAACAATTATGAATCATTATTATCCACATTTTCTTGCCCTTTTTAGTCAGGCATCTTCCTCTCCTTTATTTTCTGTTTGAGTCAAACCACTGTTCAGAATGCCATTCAAAGATATTATTATTAGAGTGATCTCTCTATACATGATCTGATAATGGTTTGAAAAGCAAGACTTATAATATAGTTGGCCAACAGTTGTGATTTAATTCCAAAAGTAAAGAAGACTTAATTCCACCATATGAAGAGGTATGTCAGCTGTAATCCCATGGCACACTGAACTGGATAGTGATGGAATTAATCAGTTTTAGGGTTAGGGAAGAATAGGTTTAACCTAAAAGAGACTAGTGATGGTTTGGAATTAAAATGCCTTCTCTGGTCAGCCATCAGGGGAACAACATAATCCAGCTGCCCTGCCCTACCTACTCAGTCTTCCAAAATATAGAGCTGGAATCAGTGGTGATTCAGCCAGTTCGCACCACTTCAGTAGAACCGGTAGCTAATTTTTTATTGCCCAGGCCCAGAATGGACATCTGGAAATGGCATCCACACATAGAACCGGTTGTTTGCATATTTGAATCCCACCACTGGCTGGAATTAATAATAATTCCAAACCTATTTTGCCCTATCTGTAATCTTACCCATTTCTACCAGTCAAATTTAATAGATACCATTATTTGTAGTATGAAGAGACGGTTCTACCTGCTTACCATTAGCCATTCAAATGATTGCCTATCTGAAACAGTGATGGCACTTCTCATTCAGTAGTGTCAGATAAAGACATGGAGATTCAAACATAGTTCAGACTTAGTTTACAAACTAACACCAACTAGCAGTCAGAAGACATGATGAAAACTCCTTAATTTCACAATACATGGGCAGACTTCACCATAGTTTCAACTGGGAAACTGTGAGCCTCCTAGACCAAGCCAAGTCCAAAAATGCTAGAGAGTTTCTAGAAGCCTGGCCTTCGGACAAATCAGCCATTAACAGACACATGGAGATGAACAAGATCTACATACCATTCAAAAAGACAATCAAAAAGCAAAAAAAAAAAGAAAACTAAAAGACTAAAATACCTCCTTACTAGCAATCAGTAGCCAGATAAGCAGAGATTAACACCAAGATTAACATTAGACCAACAATCAAGAAGCAACAACAATCCAATCAAGAAACTAACAACTCAGACAAACAGTAAATAACAGACTTATCAAGGAATCACCAAGAACACTACCATTCCTATTGACAGGCAAGCCACTAGTCTATAAATAGAGAACAAACCCCTTCTAGCATTGATAAGTTACCTAATTTAGTAATGAAACATTTGCAAGAAAACAACCCAAGCTCAGAAAGCATCGAGGACCCCATAGCTATATTTTTTTCTAATAATTGTCCAGAATAATTATGAAAATTTTGGGTAAAATGTGAACTAACTTTCAATGATTTGTAAAGATTCAGAACCCTTAAAAGATGGGAATGAGATGCTGATTCTTGTTTACTGGAGAAACACTGAAGTTGAATTTCTCCTTCTCTGTCAGATATTTTGAAGAAATTTAATCCAGGCCTCACAGGTTTCTCCACTGGCACGCAGAAGGAAACTGCTGGGTTCAATGTAGCTGTGGGAGAAGCCACAACCTGGTAAGTTCCTGTAGGAGACATATGGTCAAGGAAGTCCATGACTGAAATAGTACTGGAATATTTAGCCTCACTAAATCAAATCATATTCCAAAGCTGAGGGCTTTTCTTAAGATTAATCACCCCACTAGCTGTTTGTTATAATCAACTCTCCAGAATTCAGCATGCAAAAGTATCACCTGAATAAGACTTTGGATTAACTTGCTGGGGAATTAGAAGATTGCAAAAATCCAGGGAGCCAATTAGCCATGGTATGAACTCATTTAACAAACAGATAAAATAACGTCCACGTATACTATATAAGAAAGTGATTTAAAATTCATTTAGACTCCTATTCTCTGTTCGTCAACAGAGTTCTATACCTACCCCTGATGCTATTATTTAATCAATCATCCTGCAAACTTTGAAGAATGCAGAATAAAAATCAAAATACATTTTAAAATTCATATATAACATACCTGGAAGATACATTACCAGATTGTGCAACAAGCTGACTTCTATTAATCCAGTTCTTTTTAAAGTTTAGTCATTAGCAACACAACAGTAGTTGCTGTCTTCTTGTTTTTATTTTTTTAAGAGATCTGATGATACCAAAATGACTATGCAGAAGGCAACATCATCATATAAACATCACAGTTACATATTGTCCTGATGTATAAAACAAATACATATGTCACGCATGTTTGAACATTTCCTATCTTCTCTATTGCCAGTGCCTATGATCACATACTATGGGCCAACAGTTCTTCAGATTTTTCTGATTTAGGATTCCCATCCTTGAGGCAGCTCTCTGTTGTCCCAAATGTATTTCTGTTCCCTCTGTTGATTTCTTAACTACTTCTACTTCATTTGGTAAAAGCTGAATCTGGGCCAAACTCAACTGATTTCTATAATTCTGTCTGCCTTGGAAACATTTGAGGCAGTAGATGCCAGTTCAGGTCTTCTAAGCAGTCATCCGCTGCTGGGCAGACAGCCAACAAAGTGGAATTAATTCTTGGCAAACTCATGAAGCTATATTCTGTTGGTATAGCACTGCATGTGTTTTTCACAATTTAAATTAGTCCACCATATTCTTTCTGTGTTTTATCTCAATCCTCTTAGGATATTAGTCTGATGTAAAGATCTAACCATAATCTTATACTGTTCAATCTTTTACAGTATTACCTGTTTGCATGCATCTGGCAACCCTAGTCAATGAAATCCCCATTTGATCACTTTTTGCCAAACACTAAATTGACTGCAGAGGGAGTTAGAGGTTAGATAGCAGGACTGTGAAAAATTCACTGCAGCCTTGAGAATGTAAAGCTTTAAATTTCTGTGCAGGCTGTCAGAACCAATCCTTTCACAAAATAATTGATCAAAGCTTCTCTGCTCTTTGACAAGAAGGAAGGCTGGTTGGCAGTTGGATGCTGTCTTGCAATTCAGCGTGGCATCCACTGTTTCAGGGAATATATATTGCTTGCTGGTTTCGTTCATGGAAAGTTTCTTTCTCTATATACACAAACAAATATTGCTCCTGAGGTAATTGTTCATAAAATAAAGGGAAGAAGGGAAAGCACCAAAAGTGAATGACCTTTGAGGAACTTGACTTTTGGCATTATCTAGTATACAAAATGATCTGATCTAATTAGTTAATTAATTCATTAAATTTATCTCCTGGCTTTCCATGGAATTAAGGTGATATATTGCCCTGCTCTTTTTCTCCCAACAACAGTTCTATAAGTGCAGATTGGGCTGAAAAAGTGTTTAGCCCAAAGTTCCCCAAAGCCTTTCTGTAGCACTCAAAATTGAATTAGCTTTTAACCTCTCTTGATGTTGCAGTACACTTCTTCAACAGTTTAAGCAAATCCACGTCGTCTTTTCAATAAAATATAACTTTAAAATATAATATAATATCATTATTTAAAAGACTGGGGGTACTCATTGCTTTTTCTGTTATTAGTTCTTAGTGGTGGTTTTCACACAGCCAGTTAGAGCAATGTAACAGAATATATTCATTGTAGTCCCTCTGAGTCATGGTTGACAGATAATGCTAAACATTAATGTGTTTTATTTGCTTCTAGTTAGCACAAAAATAATGCATCTGTTATGGCATTGCTCTATGTAAAAATCCAATAGCTGGTTCAACAAGCTATAGTTTGAAATCCTTGCTTTGTTCTTCATGGATTTAATTTATAAAGATAAAAGTTGGAGAAGAAAAGCATCCTGAAAATATATTTCAGGGTTTGGAATCTGAAACAGAGCTAGATGTAGTTTTCAACCAAGGCTGCTATGGACTTCAGGGCCAATTCTAATCACTGATGGAAAATTACATGATAAATCTGATCATTCAAATGCATAAGTAATGTATGTTAAAACCGAGAAGTCATGCAAAAGTAAAGCTCCTATTTTGTTAACAGAAAAACAGTTTCCTGCCATTTTTCATTTCATGCAAGAGGACTCACAACTTTCATGAATTATAGACTCCCCAGATACATTGCTTATTTCAGTATGTTGGTTGCTCAAAAAAGTGATTTATTTTCACCTGTTGTTTTGGTAATGACTGTTGACAGCTGGAGAATGATTAGAAGTAACTCTTCAAGTCACACTATGAACTTCCTCTGGGAGTTCTCAAATCCCAGTTCATCCCCATGATATAGCTCACTCATAGTTTATTGGTTTCATTGAGGCTGCAATTTCAAGGTATGTGTTAGACGTTTTTTCTTCTTTGTCTCTCTAGGAATATCTCAGCCCAAGCACACGAATTGGTAGAGCTCATGAAAAGGAGTCCAGTAAGTCTATGCATTTTGGAAGCCTCTTCTATGTTAAGTAGTCTTCCACATCATTGCACAGTTCAAGATAATAGTTATGATCAAAATCCTGAAATCATTATAAAAAGATGCTAATTCCCTTTTCGTGTAATATAAATTATTGCATGATCAATATCAGCAGTTTATTCTATATTAACAATACTAAGATTATATTTGCTGCTGAAAATATACACAGAGCAAATAGTCCTCGAAGATAGTAATAAATGGGCAATGTTATCTTATTTATTTTTATTTAATTTTGTCCTACTTGTATTATTATTTTTATAAATAACTTGAGAGGAAAACATACCTAATACTCCACAACAACCCTGTGAAGTGAGTTGGGTTGAGAGAGAATGACTGGACCAAAGTCCCTCAGCTGGCTTTCATGGCTAAGGCAGGACTCAAAATCTCCTGTTTCTAGGCCAGCATCTTACCAAACTGAGTGTCCCAAGTTAATGTATCTGCTACTTATTTATTTTTATTATACTGTACACAAGTCCTAACTTTCACCTTAAGCAAAATCTGATTATATTTAAGGCATCTCTTTTTTCCAAATTTTATTTTTTGAACTCTACCTTTTTTTTACATAATGACGACACAGTAAGGTGTTTAAAAATTAATATTACATAATAATATAGTTTCTAGCCTAGAGCCTTAATCACTAGACCAAACTGGGTTTATGGGAAGAATGTGAGATAGAAAGAGACAAGGAAGAATGCCTTTCTTAACCCATATATTAAGAAAATGTAATATCTTAACCCAGATATTAGAATATGTTTCTGAATGAAAATAAAGGATATCACGTATGTCAATTTAACATATTGCAAAGAGCAAAATATATTTATTCCTACTGCACTCCCAAGAATGGTGTGGTGGGATCTCTAGATGTACTTTTGGCTGGGGAAAGTAGCCGGGATGCCAATGGATGAATGAAATCTGTGGGCACCAAAAACTTACTTTTGCTCTTTGGATCCAAACCTGTATCTCTAATTTTGAGAGTTTTTAAGGCCAACATTTAAAAGAGCCAAAAAAAAAAAAGGGGGGGGAGCTGGGGGAGGAGAGGGCAAATTCTGCCTGATTCTTCTAGCTTCAGTTCTTAATCCATGACATGGCAGGGTCCTTGCCAATCATTATAACCACCACCTTCCTACTTTTGTCTGACTGCAGTTTTACATTATGGAAAAGTAATAATCCAGCTGCAGGCATGTCAGAAACTGAAGCAATAATATTGTTTTATATAAACCAGGTGCAAACGGTGAGTTTGCTTACAGTAGAAACATGCCCCGTCTTTACAGTATTCAGCAGGGTAAGGCAGCAGTTTATCTTGCTTTTTATGTTGTTACTTATTCTCCGTGCTTCTTTAAAATCTTACTTTCTTCAGTAACTCTCCCTATTGTTATCCACCTACCAATCTTCAAAACTGTGTATATTTCACACATAACCATCACACTCAAAGGCCTTAAAACCTGGTCAAAACTTTAAATTTAGATTAGGCCTGGCTTCCTCTATCTTTCTGACTAATATCAGGCACTTAGGAAATGTTGCAGAAGAGGGGGGAAAAAGAAAACCGCTGGAAGCTTTGCTATAATTCTGGGGTTTGGGGAAAGTGCTGTTGATTGATTTTTATTTTATTTGAATTCCATCTTAATCTGTCCTTGTGAAGATTAATCCTATCTGGATAGAACACACTAAATAGTATCTGCAGATAAAGAGTGCTACAAAACTATTCTTGCTATATAGATCGTAAGAAATGGGGGACAAAAAAGTGGCACTTTAAAATGTCTGACATTGTGCTAGAATCCATGAGGGAGTCTGCTTGGTAAAGTTGGCTCCTTCAAGATTTGGGTGCAGTAACATAACTTTCAGCTTTGCCTGGATAAGCAATTTCAGTACTTATCAATTAGATAACTGAGATACCAGGGACATAGGGCACCAAGAACATGGAAAAACAATGTTTTAGTTGCAGGCATGTCCAACTCGCGTCACGTGACGTATCGTGACTTTTTCCCCCTTGCCGGCAATGGGGTGGGCAGGTTTCGGTGTGACATATCCGGCCCATGGGCTGGCAGTTTCACTGTTTTAGTGCAAAGAAAAACATAACTAATTCACCCTGAGCATGGAATTACCGCTGCCTTGATTTCTCAAATTTAGAAACTTCTTAATTCCATTATGCATGCATTAAATGAGAATATGAAGCACAGATAAAGAAACATGCTCTTACTGTTTGTCCAACTTTCATACAACTTATTTTCCCTGGATCTCTGAATGTCTTTCAGAGGCATTGCCAGATTTCTTCTTTTAATGCAAACTATTTAGGGCTGATTGGAGAAAGAGGAGGAGTTGAGAAACATCCCACCCCTCATCCTTTTACTTTGAGAAAGGAACCTGGGGAGGCTTCTAGGAGAAGACAATGGCAGATTGATGCCTGTCCAAAAGGTGGGGGTGATGCTAAGACAGAGAACTGGGCCTAGGTGGTGAGCCTGGATTAGCAGAGTTTTTCTGGACAAGGAGAAGCTGAAGAAATTGTCCTTGAGTGCTCAGGAAAGCAGTGACTCCTAAGGAAATCTCCAGGCACCTCATGATTAGAGTGCCAAGAGCCAAGAAAGAAAGATCAAGTTGACAGACTCAACTTGTAAAGTTGACACTTGTCCACCCAACTCCACTAGTGAGAAAAGTATCTGGGCTCAGGCCCAATGCCATCACTCTATTGACACATCATTTTGTGTGGCTCTGAAACAAAAAACAAAGCATTTCAAAAGTCAGGACTTGGATAACAGATGTTGAGAGCTTTCCATATAGTTGTATATTTGGTTATTTGTGGCAGCATCTATCCCACCTGGATTGAGCTCAAAAAGCTAAGGAGGGTCAGTTTGGGATAGCACCTAGGTGGAAAATATTAGGCAAAATATATCCCAGAGGAAGGCAATAACAAACCACTTCCATTTTGTTATCCACCTCCCTCCCTAAAACTAAATGGAAGTGTCCATGTTGTCAGAAGGAGTTGAGTTGCTTGGAAGGAGGCTTTATCATGACTTTTGGAATAGCAAAGATATGTAGAAAAAAGGGAATTGATTTTCTTTTTTGCATTTTCACGTTTCCTTTCATCTCTCTCTTTCTCCTTCACTCCACCTCCCTTTCTTCCCCTCTGTGTCTGATTATTCCTGGGAGCAGTTGAGTGGAAACATTGACATTTGAAAAACAAGTTAGAATAACTGCTGGGTTCCAGAGATCATGATCCCTGATTACAAAACAGAAAGAAGTGATGTCAAACACTGCAGGCATCCTTTGAAGACAAAGTAACAGGCCAGGGAAAGAAATTCAATTAATGAGACAAGAAATTGGCAACATTAGTGATTCCCAGGCCAGGATAGACTCGCCAGCACTGCTTGTGATATAAACTTGCTGCTCTAAAGATAGCCCTATTCCTTTTTGTTTTGTATATTACAAAATATTTTGTAATTTCCACAGAATTACAGCCCTCAGCAGTTCCAATAGTTGGCTGGCCCATGACGTAGGCCAGTGTTTCCCAAACTTGACAATTTTAAGGCATGTGGAATTCTGGGAGTTGAAGTCCTCATGCCTTAAAATTGTCAAGTTTGGGAAACACTGACGTAGGCTAAGTCCCAATCTCAGGAACACAAATGCCCCCTCCACCACAAAGCATTCCCCTTCCTTCTTTCTAGCATTCTTGACAAGTATTCTGTTTTCATCCCTGAAGAAATGTTTCTGCCCCTCCTTGCTTAACTTGTAGGTTAACATTAAAGTGTTACAGTCTTTGCAAACCCAGTCTCTCATATCCATTGTGAATTGAAATCTCTGGTATATAGAGGAACCCAGAAAAGTTGTCAGGGTTTTTTTTTTTTTTTTTTCAAATAAGAATTCTTTTGCACTGCCATTTGTCAAATACAAGGAAAACAAATCTGGCATTATTTCTTCTTTGGTAACTCTTGGCTGCTGTCTCCAATGTTCAAGCAGACCAACCCCCTGCAGACAAAAGAACAGATTTCAGCCTGTTTATTTCTATAAAATCCAATCAAAGTATATTAATTTCATGGGTTTTACAATAGTCGGTGACAGATATGGTGTTGCGTTTATAACCAGAATTCATGATTTTCCCCTTCTCCCATGCTTATAATTTCTATTTCACATATATTGCTAATCTATATCAAGTTATATAAGTTTAGGAAAATATTGCAGTTCATCCAATCCATTCTGTTCCTCATGCATTGCCTCCATTTCAAAGGGAGGGTTTCCCAGAAAGAGAAATTTAGTCAGCCAACGGGGAACAACTGAAGTGTTCATTTGACTAAATGAAAATATTTGAGATTGGTCTAGAAGACCTCCAAGGTCCCTTCAAACTCTGTTATTCTGTTTTGTTTTGTTCTGTTCTGTTCATGGATGTTTGAGAGAGTCAAAGGCTTGAAAGTAATGTGTGTTACTGATAAATAACATTATTAAATTGAAAAAGATAAGCTCAGAATCCCCTTGAAATATGTCCTATTTCCATGGAACAGATTTTAGGCCACTAATATAAATGTTACCAATAACAATCTCTATAGTTCCAAGGAACAGATTTGAGGGCACCATGGCAAAACCCCTTGAGGACATCCCTTATTACCTTCAAAGTAACTATAACATCTGTAATGTTGAATCCCATTTCTTTTATTCTTCACTAGGACCTCAACTATAAGGAGGACTGGAAGTTAGTTACCATCTTCATTGGAGTCAATGACCTCTGTCAGCACTGTTTAGATAAGGTATGCAATCAGAATACTTATAGATAAACCCATTAAAACTGAGCCATATTAATCCTACAATAGCATCATTCTTTAGATTCTAGCTCTTCAATAAAATGACTGTGAAAATTCACTGTGAGAGAGAACTGATAATTTATTATTTTATTTATTAGATTTTTTTAAATCTCACTTTTATTACCTTATCAGTCACTCAAGGCAGCAAACATATATAATACTCCCTCCTATTTTCCCTGCAACAATTACCCTGTGAGGTGAGTTGGACTGAGGGAGAATGAGTGTCCCAAAGTTGCCCAGCTGGTTTTTAATGCCTAAGGTGGGACTAGAACAGTGGTTCCCAACCTTTTTAATGCCGTGATCCCCAACTGGTCGTAAGTCGAGGACTACTCAACCGGTCGTAAGTTGAGGACTACTCAACTGGTGCAGCACCGTTTGCAGAATGGGACTTTTGGCAGGCTCAGCAGGGCAGAGACAGGCTGGACAATTCCTATTGGCTTTTGAAAGCCAATAGAATTAGACTCTATTCAAGAGAGTCTATTCTATTGGCTTTCAAAAGCCAATAGAATAAAAGGGAGTAGCACAGCTAAGGAAAAGGGGAAAAAAATGGCGGACTGAGTTGTTTGGCGACCCCCGTGAAATGGTCATTCGACCCCAAATGGGGTCCCAACCCACAGGTTGAGAACCACTGGACTAGAACTCATAGTCTCCTGGTTTCTAGGCCAGCGCCTTAATCACTACACCAGACTGATTCAGCTATTTTCAGACATTCACAAGAATCCTCTATTTATTTGTAAAGTAAAACTTGGACAGAGAAAGAAAACATATGGAATATTTTTTAAAAAATGTGAAAAAATTGCACAGAAGTAGCTGTTCTGCTACAAAGCAGAAGATTCTTCTACAATGTTGAAAACCAATTTGGATGAATCATTTTTGTACATGTACCATGGGATATTGAGATTCTATAGAATAAAAAACAAATTTACAGATTTATTTTAACAAAGATCATTTTAACGAAAATCATTTATTTTAAGATCATATCAGAAAAGACCAGCAGAGATTCAAATAATAATACTTACATTTTCTGTTTGTGAATTTTACTTCAAATTTGTAAAATATATTTTTGTATATTTCTGAATAATCATTGTGAAACCACATTTCAGATTTTGAATATTACTGCGAATTGTACTTTCTTTCTTGACTTGCAAAAACCTGATTTTGTTTTTATATATAGACTCTAAATTGGCTTACATTCATTTTAGTTGGCTGAGGCATTTAAGCTGCTTTCTAGCAATTTTATACAGCATTAAAATAGTCTTCCCATCTCTGTTCCCTTCAGATGTGTTGAGCTGGTTGGCTAAGGCTGTATGAAACCAATTAAACAAACTCTATAACCAATATTGAAGGAAAGACTAAGAGCTAAAATTAAAAGTGAATGGAGCAACAAAATTACAGTGTCAATATTCCTATTGAGCACTACTGAAATTCAGATTAAATAGTATTTTTCACTGTCTGCCTAGAAAGGATAGGACAACAATACAGAGTACCCTGTATTAGAGTACATTCCTTTAGGAAGGAGTTTTAAAACTGGGTTATTGTGAAAGGGATGCCTTATCTTGAATTGATAGTATTTTAACATTTTTAAGGAAATGGGTAAAAACCAGAATCTCAGATTGTTATGATCTGTGATAATTATAATAATGCCTCATAAATACATGACATTCGAAGCACGAAGCTGAAAACACCAGCCTGAAGATGACGAATGGGACTTCGTCGAAACGTCGCCAAGACACTTCCAATTTTACGTGGGAGAAAACCCGAATAACCAAAGACCTACATACAAAACCCGCGAAAACCTCAGAATATATATATATATATATAACTCAGGCAAATCAAGCTGTTTCATGGACATTCCATATGGGTGAGCATTAGAGATTGTCAAAGATAGTATGAATAATCTGGTACTCTATCTTCTGCAGGAGGTATATTCAGTGGAAAAATATGTAAACCATCTCCAGGAAGCTCTTGATATCCTTTATAAGGAGGTAAGAGTTTGAGACACTCTAGACAGCTGAATTCTTGCCACATCTATTAAATGTTACTTATGTTTCATTCCCAGCATTCTATCCAAGTAGCTGGCATCAGTACAAACATCACTGAAGGGCTATCCAGTGAATATGAAAACAAATGGCCAAGAACATGAGTGGAATTGTAATATGAGGAAAATGACACCATGATACTATATTTTCTTCACCCCAGATAACATGGAACTGGTTCCTTAAAGTGTACTTTAAAAATGAAGACCTTCTGCTTGAGACAGCAGATGGCACGTTGTTATGCTGGTTTTGTTAATTTTAAGTATCCCGGGTTCTTTACTGATAGTGAGTTCTGGATATTGGTGAAATAATTCAGGAAACAATGTAGTAGAATTTGTTCAGTTTTCCTGAGGTCATGGTCAGCCTGAAATTCCCCAACTTCATCTGACACCACCTTCTAATTCCACTTAAAATCCTGAGCAAAAAGGAAGTTCAAAGCATACAGGTCCAGTTCGACCCGAAAGGAGGAACCATGCAGCTTATTTCCAAGTAGTTCTGTCTGTTTTCCCCTTTCCTTCCCTTAGCCAAAGTTAGTGGCATAAATGTGTGGTCTGTTATATCCATAAAACAAGCTTTGAGTTGCCAGAATTATGCAGTCATCATTAATGCCTGTAGAAAAAGCATTATGTTTTAGCAGACTTACCTTCTGGTTGACTCAGTTTTAGTTATAATATAAATATCATGCATAACATATTAGTGAATTGCAATAGTTCACTGCTGTTCATCTTTTGCTACTTCTTGGTCTGTGGCTTACAGAAAGGCCAGGTATATTCAGAACTAATCTGTGTATAACCTTTTTGTGTTGTTTGTTGACTAGCTTGTGCTTTAGGAAATCAATAAAGCTAGTTATTGTAATTTCTGCAGCTCCCTCGGGCCTTTGTCAACATGGTGGAAATAATGGAACTCACTGGACTGCGCAAGATAGAAAGGGAAGAATCCAAATGCGTCCTTTCAGGGGTGTAAGTAAGCAGATCGTGCACAGCAGTCTGTACTGAATTCTACTTTTAGGGCTAATTTGTTTCTTCTTCATTCATAAAGCATCCACAAAGAACTTAAAATCTGTGCTCTGTCAGATACTATTGGATTTGGGAGCTGTGAAGCAGCAGATGCTCCAAATATAACACTGGATTCAGTTTTTCTGTAACTCACATAGGAGCAGCTTTTATTGATTTCCTTTAAAGATGCAGCTACTTAAGAGAAATAATTTTGAGTTCCAGGGTTTTTGTTCAGATAATAACAAAACGGAACGCAATCCACAAAATCAGAACCGCACCAAAACATAGACTTTTAAAGTATCTCGGTTAAGATATTTTCTACTTCTTATTTCAGTAACCCTGTCACAACAAACTCATTATTTTTTTGCTTGGTGAAGGGAAGTGTTTTGTTTCTAAAGGTTTGGGGAATCAATAGTTTTCCACATATTGATGAATAGCTCTAAGTAGCATTAACCCAACCTAACCAGTAGTAAAGAATTCTGGGAATTGTGATTCAGCAACAGTTAAAGGGCCAAATGCTGGTTAGTCTCAACCTCCAATAAGTCACACAAAATTCAGATCAGACAACAATAGATTTATATGTTAAATTTGCTACATGTAAACTGGCATCCTTAGTGTACTATCTTTAACCTAGAATAGAAGCATATTCTTCTGGTCATTATGTTATTAAGCTAACAAAAATCAAGAGCTCCCATTGTCACCCAAACACAGAAAATGATATTGAAACTGATATGGGTTGGCATATATTAATATTTTTTCTAAACACTTTAAATTTAAATTGGTTCATGCTCATCTTCACTTTCAACGTTGCTCACTTTTAGGAGCCTTTGTCCATGTTTTCTAAATTCTTGGAATAACTCTTCTGATCTGCAAGAAATGGAGATAATTAACAGAGATTTTCAGGTAAAAAAAGTTCTTATTTACTTGATTCCAAGACCTCAGCCATGCATTCTCTTAAGCAAACATCATAGGGATGAAACAAAATCTGTCATGGACTTTTTAAAAGGTGAAAGTGTGATCTACCAAAATGAAACTTATCACAGCCAGATGTAAATAAAATTCACAGAGAATGAGACTATTAAACCGTTTCTCAGATCAATAATGCACTGCAAACAAGGCATATCTGGAAATATTACATGGGAGGGAAAATGAATTTGGGAACATTGATTTTAAAGACAATTGTGTGTGTGTGTGTGATTTTAAAGACAATTGTGTGTGTGTGTGTGTGTGTGTGTGTGTGTTGGCTTTATTTGCAATCTAAGAAAATGTAGACTATTTGACAGAACAAAGTTGTCTTTGAAAGTGGTACCCATATGGAATGGATTTAGATTATATGGATCTTCCTAATACTATATATATGAATGATTTATTTATTTTCTAGGTGTGGATACTAGAAAGCAAAAGGGTACCATTCATATATAAATGGCTCTGGAAACTTCAAGTCTCTTTTTCCCATTATTTTTTCTCCATTGTGTACCAATTTTTATTTTTTTATTTTTCTAAACACTTACCTGCAGGATGATTTATGCCAGAAATTTAATGTGACATGGCATCTGATGACACAATTATGGAAAGTCTTACTTTGAGAACATCAAAAGCAGTGTCTTTCCATTTGTCAGAAATTATAAGGAAAGAAGGCCTTTGACATTCAGGATTATAATTAAAAATTTAGCCACTGGACAGAAATGAAAATACAATAATTAGGCAAAGCATGTTTTTCTAAAATATATATATATATATATATATATATATATATTGGGAACCAAACTGGATAGTATTTTCATCTCTGTTCAGGAGCCAAGCTGGATAGTTTTCTATGGTACTACCCTTGTACTGTACCACCATTTTTCCTTTTCTGAGAAGTTGAAAAACAGAGCAGCAAGTAGACCCATCAATTCCCACCAACATCTGAACTAAGGAGAAATTTCTGACAGAACAATTAATCAGTTGGACAACCTGCCTCCAGAAGCTGTGAATGCTCCAACACTGGAAGTTTTTAAGAAGAGGCTGGACAGCCATTTGTCTGAAATGATATAGGGTTTCCTGCCTGAGCAGGGGGTTGGATTAGAAGACCTCCAAGGTCCCTTCCAACTTTATTATTATTATTATTATTATTATTATTATTGTTGTTGTTGTTGTTGTTGTTGTTATTATTATCTCAGAAATAGTACAATTTATTTCTGTTGATCAGAGTTGAAACCCCAGAGAATCTATATGAACTGAGTTAAGTTTATAGTTTCTAGAAGGCAAGACATGTTTGAGTTAGCATTTGTAAACTGGAGGGAAAATAATGGCCTTGAAATTTACTACTTTTCATTTCCAAACAGATTAAAAGTGCAATGCTATTCAACAGTGGCCGTTATGATCAGCGGGAGGATTTTGCCATTGTTGTGCAACCATTTTTCCGAAACACCTTCCTACCACTAGACAGTGTAAGTTGCTGTGTGTTGCTGAAGCATTCATTATTACATCCTTATTTGTTTTACTGTGTATAAGATAGATACAAAGGGTGGAGGATTACATCTTTGTAACCATATTATCTGTTTTGTCTGCAAGGGAAACTGCAAAATAGAGGAGCAAGTAAGCAAAACCATCATTTCCCACCATTGTCCCAGAAACAATACAATTTAATTCTGTTGATCAGGTCTGAGACCACAGAGAATCTGTATCGATTAAGTTTATAGGTTCTAGAAGCCAGGAATGAACTGATTCTGGATTTCAGACACAAGGAACATCATCTAAAGATAATGTTATACTGTGTACACACACACACACACACACACACACACACAGAGTACCATGTCTAATTATAAAAGTTAAATAGCTAGCCTGAAATATAAGCAGTTGAATTAAAGGGAATAGTAAAAAATATTTTTTTAAAAAAACACTGACCTAATATGCAAGGACTTATGTGTGAAGAATTAGAGTAATGCATATTACAATATTTTTAACAGAACCATGAAAATGATAACTCGGTTTAAGACATACATTTTTATCTAAGTGCATACTCTTTCTAGTTCTAGCATCATGTCATTTTAGGCCTCCTTTGTGTATCATTTCACTACTATTCCATCATTTCTCAGTTAATGAATTGGAACTGAAAAACTGAATTGTTGAAATAAGTTGTAAGAAGATGTCAGGGGGCAGGAAACCTCTGTACTGGAGATTAACCTGTGTTAACAAGTTTCTGCTGGGAATGGGAATCATACAAAATGAGGCAATCTTTCAAGTAGCTTACAACTCAATTGTACTCATCTTTAAAACAGCTATACCAGTGCTTCATCCTATTGAATAAGGTCTACCTATGTAATTTGTGAGAATTGATGCTGACTTGGCAGCACATAATCAATCAAATGTCAGTGCTAAATTTTCACTCAGAAGTAAGATGAATGCAGAAGACTGGATATGTATTTTAATCCTCTGTTAGGAGCTGGAGGGGAAATATTCTCCATCTTAATAGAGATACACACACCCTTTCATTTTCAAAGTAAGAGAAAGCATTGTGGTAGTTGCATCCTGTCTATTAAAGGTAAATATTTATCAAAATTACCAATTGGAAAAGATGGTCCCCTGAACTTGCAGCATTATAATCCTACAAATTTCAGTGAAGTATATACATAATGAGAAAAGCCAATTCATAACTGGTGGTTGCTGGAACAGCTATATTTATAATCCTGTAACTTCTCTTGGTAGGTAAGATTTGACTAGCAAAATCTTGGCCCAGAAACAGAAAACAAGGAGCCAAAACTTATATGAGAAATGCCAGAGCCTTGCTAACAAGGAATAAATGGTTTTCTGAAATGGAATAATGTTTTGTATTAAATCATAGGAAGGGGAACCAGATCGGAGTTTCTTTGCAATGGATTGCTTTCATTTCTCTGAGAGAGGTCATGCTGAGATAGCCGTGGCACTCTGGAATAATATGGTAAGTGAATCCCTGAATTGGAAGGGACCTCAGAATTCATCAAAGGCTTAGTTTCACAGCCATCTTAATGTGTTTCCTACTGTCCTTGAAATTGGAAAAGACTATATTGCTTCTTAATAGCCTACCTATTATTGCACCTCAACAACGAGCCTGCTTAATGTTGCTTCTCTGACACAATTTAATAGAGGTTGTTTCAGAACAGGGATTGCTAGATTCCCTAACATTCTTTTCCCTTCTAACCAGCATCTGGCATCTTTAATTTTGCCAAAAAAAAAAAAAAAAAAAATTCTGAACTGATGGGGTCCACATTTTATCTGGGAAACAGATGACCTGCCTTTATACAGTACATGTCTTCTCCTTTCCTAAGTCTGGGCTGGGGAAAAAACAGCTCCATATCTGCAGAATTCTCCCACCATTCCCACTGGCCAATCGCAAAAAGGAATGGGGTTGATGTCATAATAATAATAGTAATAGTAATAATAATAATAATAATAATAATAATAATAATAATAATAATGATGATGATGATGATGATGATGCTGGCAACCCGTGTCAACCATCAATGCCAGTCAATTTGAATGTTCAGTTGACTGAAGTTCACGTCTAATTAATAATAATAATAATAGTAGTAGTAATAATAATAATAAAGTTGGAAGGGACCTTGGAGGTCATCTAGTCCAACCCCCTGCTCAGGCAGCAAACTCTATACCATTCCAGACAAATGGTTGTCCAAATAATTGCTTTCATTCTTCTGGGAGCTGGAAATCACATTATGATGGCTTAAAAGTTCAAGTCATAGAAATATTGATCTGATTGAACTTATGGATAGAACTTCTGAAAACACACAATATATCCTTGAGGAATTTTCATAGATTTCAGTATTAGTATTGAGATAAGGAAAGTTAGAACATCAAATACCAGTTCTTTGGTATAAATTGGTGTCAGTCTTCATCAGCTTTGTGCCGTTTGGATGTGTTTCATTTCAGTTCCCATTATCTTTAGACAAGACAGCCTTTAGCTGCAAGTACAGTCCTTTTAATCAACATCCCCGGAGATATGCAGTTACTTTTTTTTTTTTTTGCAAGACCTGCCAATACTGAAAAGATGACCTTCCTTGCAACCTCTTCTGAAATTGCTGAAAACTCACAGCATAGTTTCCCACCATTCTGAAACAGGAAATACATGAAAGTATTTCTGTAAAAAAAAAGAGAGACAAAGAATGAAAAATACTCCTGCTCATTGATATGGCATAATTCTTTTTTTTATATTGTTTGGCCTTCAGCCTCACAAGTATCTTAACTGTAGCCCTTGGCCAGCACAAAAGATTGCCTACTCCACATGTAAAAAAAAAAAAAAGTCAGAATATACCTTTTGAGAATAATTAGGAATGTCAATAATTTTTAGAAGATTTTAAGCCTTATCAAAAAAAATTAATATGCTTATATTATATAATTATATCATATAACGTGTTTATATTATAAAAAGGCACGAGCAGCTTATAGAAATGGCCCAAGGTGTTTTTCTTTGCTTTTTGAGGATGTTATGATCCAAGAAACCATTATTTTCCGAGCCAATCTAAGGACAACTCGGGCAGAGAGACCTTTCTCTTTTTCACCTAACCACAATACCAACATGCCCTGGGATCTTGTTTCTGTTTTGTTCTCAGCCAACAAATCACAGAATAACAAAGTTGGACGGGACCTTGGAGGTTTTCTAGTCCAATCCCCTACCATTTCAGACAAATAGTTGTCCAATCTCTTCATAAAAACCTTCAGTGTTGGAGCCCCCACACCTTCTGAAAGCAAGTTGTTCCACTGGTGTGAGACAGTCATCCTTAGGAGCAAAATTTCCCTCTTATTCTGATACCATCCAGTGACAACTTCAAAATCCATAATGTCTGTTAGACTTTGACACCTATTACTCTGGAGAGAAGTTAACTGGCTCCAGTAACTGGGAAGAGAGGCAGGGTATGAATCAGTATTGAAGACAGCAACTGTAGATAAGAAATGTCAGTATAGCTTTCTGCCAACTCGAATCATTAATGAGGATTGACCCAGAATGATAATTTGTAGGATTAAAAATTCCTTGTGGTTCAGAAATTTGTGAGCTTTTGTTATTTGGTTAGAAAATCCCTATTTAAAGTTGTTACATTTTCTTGAATTACTAGTGTGTTATACATTTCTTAGGCTAGTGACTTTCCTAACTTTGTGCAAGAAGTAAGAACAGAAGAAGTTCTTTTTAAAATAATGATTCCCTATCAAGGTTTTTCTGGGTCAGGCAATGTTAGAATCTCTGGTGGAATTCTCTCTGTAGTCCTTCCAGTAAAGACTGCAGAGGGAGAATGCCAGATCAGCACATTCTCAGCTGCTTTTGCCAGCCACTTTTCTAAGTTTCCCATGATTATTATTATTATTTGGTTGCTCTGGCCTGTGTCAATGAATGGTGTCGTCTTCCCAGGAAAACACAAGTTCCCTGAACCAAAAACACAGGGATAATATTTGCATAGTAATTTTATTAAACATTACAATACAAAGATAAAAAAATTAATACAAATTTTAAAAAAGAAAAAAATAGAAAATACAAATAATATAAAAGGGAAAAAATCAAACATAAAGAAAAAAGAAATATATAAATAAATGATTCCCCCCCCCCCCGGTCATCATAATTTTAGTAACTTATCACATTCTCTTAAAATACAGCAAATAATCTCTTCCTCCCATATTTCATCTCTTATCTATAAACAGATCCTTATAGCCTCCTTGTTCAATCCTGGTCAGCAAAAACGAATTAAGAATTACAGAGATAATATATCGATTTTAAGCTAGATCAGATAAACCAAGTTTATACTCCTTCAGTTTATGTTGATTAGTAGGGCTGGGAAATACTTTGAATTTCATTATGGAAAGGTATTTTGTAATGTTTGGGAGCACAAATACATCATTTACCTACCGTATGACTCATTAAAGAAGCAGCATTTAATGAGGTTCTGCATTCACTACTGTTTCCCATGCACTCCAAAGCATTGCACAATTCTTTTGTTTGTTAACTTCCACAATAATGATGAGAATCAGCATGACCCAATAGAGAGATGATATAATGTAGATTAGTTTGCTTATGTTGTTGCATCTAATTAGGTACTGCCTACTTTGACTGACAGTATTTTTCCAATATTTTGAAAGACCCTTGCCAGGAATGGAATTTGGGAGTGGTTTTTTTTTAATGAAAAGGATGCATTCTATTACTGAGTTATGGAGTTTAGGATAAACACCCCAAGCAATCACTGAGTAGTTTGGGGCTAGTGGCTACTGTCAGTCTCCTTTACAATATGCATCATAGCCCAAGCTAAATGTAAGGAAAACAAAGTTAGCAAAAAAATAAGTTATTAATAACCTGCTCTTCAGTCTTTATATCCAACCAACAACAAATGAAGATGAAGAAAGTTAGAGTAAAACATTTTGCCTGAACAGAGGTGGGCCTGGAACATGTTTCCCTCTTTTTAAGTTCATTGTGACAATAAGAATCAAGAAATGGGTTGCCTCTGCATCACACAAGAAGTTCAGAAAGTAGAGGCAGAGCAAAATTTCCATGATTTCATAGCTTCTTTTGATGTTGCAGCCCATCCAGGCCAAGGTCGAGCCTATAGGGCTGTTGATAAATGTGTGCTAGAATTGTTCCCTCTTTAAGAGGAGGAAGCAATTAAGCTCTCTCCAGATCATTGGAAAAGATGAAATGAGAGTGGGTCGCAGGTTACCTGAAAGCCTTATCATCTTTGTGGCTTTCATCCCTGTCAGAGATTCTAATTAGGAAGCTGGGCTTCCATCTAAATAAAACTTAAACAACAATAAAGCAATATTTATTGCCTGTTGGCATTGCCAATTTCATTCCTCCTTTATGTTGCACTGATTTTGAAGATGGGTACTGAGTCATCTTTTGGGTAGCAGCCAGCTAATTCCTGTATTTCTGGCTATCTTTGGGAAGCTAGAATACTACCCTGGCAACTTATGCTCACTTATCCTCAAGTGAATACCATTAAAATAAGGATCAGGTTTCACCGGTTTGACCTCTTTCCATTCATCTCTAGCCAAAGAGACTCAACTATAGATACTTCTTGTCACAGAGAAGCTAACAGTGTTATAGGGGACATATAGTCTAGCCCTCCCACATTCGTTTATTATTTCATCTTGTTAATTTGCCAGTTAACAAAAGCTTCACAGTTGCTCTTAACAAGCTATTTTTATTCCTTTGATGTAGATTTCACTTCTGTAGGCATTTAGTGTCCTGCTTTCAGGGGAGTTGTATGATTACTCAAATATAAAAAGTTTTACCTTTATCCATAACAGGCAGCCTTGCTAACAGTTGGAAACTCTTTGTCTCTCTTTCAGCTGGAGCCAGTTGGCTATAAACAGTCATATAAACATTTCACAAAGGAAAGACTGAAGCTCAAGTGTCCCACCTCAGTAAGTAGCAAGTTAGTTCCTACAGAGCCCTAACTCTGTAACATGAACATAAAAGCACAAGAAAATTCTTTCTGGGTGAAAACTAAAAGCCATCTAGTCCAATATCCAGGGAAAGCAGATGCTTCTTGGAAACTGATAAGCAGGACTGATAAGCTTTTCCCACATGGAGCCATTAATTCCAAAGGTAGTACATATTTACCACATCCTGACAACTATTAGACTCAGTAACTATGTTTTCACCTCACAGTTTGAATCTGTCCAACAACCTCCTGTTGAAAGCTTTCTAAATGATAAACTAGATTTGATGTTCCTTGTATGGTTAGCATTGCTGTGCAGGATTTTTAAAAATAATAGCCAAATCAGGCTGTTTTCTTCTTTTTCCTCCTCCTCCTCCTCCTCCTCCTCCTCCTCCTCCTCCTCCTCCTCCTCCTCCTCCTCCTCCTCCTCCTCCTCCTCTTTAAAATACAAAGTATATTTGCTGAAGTTTCATCTAGATCAGGGGTGTCAAACTGCCAGCCCACGGGCTGGACATGTCATCCAGAAGCCATGCCCACCCCATTGCTGGCAATGGCAAAACCGTCCAGATATGTTGTGCGACGTCACGTCATGTCACGAGTTAGACATGTCTGATCTAGATCAAATCTCCCATTTTTTTAAAAAAATTCAATTAATGTTTATTGCTTTTTAATAATAACAAAAAGCAA
Source organism: Crotalus tigris (assembly GCF_016545835.1). Lineage (NCBI taxonomy): Eukaryota > Metazoa > Chordata > Lepidosauria > Squamata > Viperidae > Crotalus > Crotalus tigris. The sequence goes on along the minus strand of NW_024096554.1, from coordinate 518,074 downwards.
GAGAAAGGAAAAAGAGCAAAAGATAAAAAACGATAGAAATGCAAAAGTGAAAGATATATGACAAAGGAAAAAAACATGTCAGAACAATAAACAGTTACAATTTTATATATACTTATCTAATGCAAATATCCAAGTACAATATGTATATACATTTTAATACATTTATATGAATTATTTTTAATCTATTTGTATACTGGTTAAATGAGTCCCAGATTTCATTATACTTGTCGGTATAAAGTCTCCATCTATAGGCAATCCATTCATAAGTGGCAAAGACAATCGTGTTTTAATCCATTGATTTATTTTTTCATTTTTAAAGCCTCCAAGAATTATTAAATTGGGACAAATTATGAACGCTTTGCACTCATATTTTCCCAATTAATATTATCATGCCTAGTCTCTAGGATATTTCTATCCTATATAGAAGAATTGCATGCTATAAATTTTCCCTAAAGTTGTAAATCTTTCTGAATGAGAGAGGAAGAGACAGATTGAGTTCACAGACTACAGCAAACAGTCTAAAAACAGATGTCAGAAATAGATTTTAAGTAAATGGGCAATACTCTATAACAAAATGGGGAAAGAAGCCTGTGCAAAAAGTGAAGCCTTTTAGCATGAGTGAACCATCAAGGAGAGAATAATGACAATAAGCAGAGTTAAGACAATAGTGAAAAAAATGGGTCATCCCCAGTCATCTGTAATAAAAAGTCTCCTTACCGTATTTCTTTTGGATTAAATAAAGTTTAAATTTATTAAAAAGTGCTGATCCATCATGAGATTTACGTAATATATAAATGATCTGATTACCTAAAAAAATTAGATAGCATTAAGACAGGTGAATCTAACCTCTTCAAGTCATACTTGTCCCACTTCTAATGGAGCAACACATAAAGCATCAGGAAAGGAAGGATACCACAGAGCTGGGCAGGATTAATGAAAAAAGGCCTGGATTTACTTGTAAGCTGGATACCAGTGGGGCCTGGTGGAGAAAGGGAAATCTGCCACAATAACGAATGAAGGAGGGCAGCTGAAGACCAAATGAAGAATGGACCTGAAAAGATTTAAGCAATTTTGTATACCATTATGCAGACATAAGTACAGGGATTGAGCAAAGTTACATCAACCAGGTTTTTCTGCCCTAAAATCCTTTTCTTATAGATTTAATGATGTTTACTTAGATTTGCATAAGTCTCAACTGGACAGAAGAAGTTCCATCCCCATTTTATTGCTTCTCTATTGAGGAGAAATGTTTATTCTCTCATACCCCCAGACTAGGGCAATCTGTAGTAAATAGATTATTCTCTAAATAATGTAAATGTTTTCTTTCTGCTGCAGGAATACCCATATCTTTTCACATCAAGAAACAGCCAAGTGCACAATTCAGGCCTCGAAACAAAGTCCAGTGGAGACAGCGTGCCCTACTGGGCTGTGATTATAGCGGCCACAACTGGAATTTTGGCAGGATCCCTGATTGTTTGGGGTCTGATGACTCGTAAAATCAACAAACACCCAAAGGCAAGAGATGTAGCAGCTGAAGAGAAGACATCAATGTTTTAAATGTGCATCTGTGCCAAAGAGGTTTAACATATGCTACCTCTTAGTGACATGAAAAAAGCAACATGGAAGCTTTGCCCATGCTATTTTTAACTAAAGTTTTCCATCTAAAAGTGGAAGAAATGACCTCATCCCACCTTGAATAGCCAGACCTAGTGAAAGCCAATGCTTAGCAGTAAATATGGGAAATATAAAGAGATCTTACCTGGCAAATAAAAAAAGATTATATTTAATTTCCTTTTCTGATTTTAAATACAATATTAACACTTTTACATAACATTGTAATTATCCAGGTCTGTGCCATTTACCAGGTTTTTATGATGTGTCTAGATCACATTGTCTCCCATTTGTGATCCTCTTCTCATCTCTCTAGCTGTAATCCTTTCCATCTTTTCTCTTAGCTCAAAAGGTAAACCTGAAATAACTGCACAATGGATTTGGAATGGTAATTCACAGGTGCTCTCAACATGGAAGCATCTATATTTTTTTGTTGGTGTAATGGAGATGCCAAGTTTCTAGTGTTCCTGATTTGTCCACTGTGACAGGGTCTTCCAGTGGCTTCATAGGATTCATAAATGCTATCATACAACCCTTCTGGATTCTCTCTCTCCCACCCCAGGTCATTTCTTAGGGATATAGCTAGCACCATCATTTCGTTTTGTTTTCTCCAGACTAGCTCTATTGGCAAAATTCACAATTGGATAATGGCACTCCAATGCTGGCTTTTGTTTCTTCACCTGTTGATAATGCTGCTGCTTGCCTTTCTAAACTGCCTTCAAGAGAAAACATTTTCCCTTCTACTGTTGAATATCAGAGTCTAAGTTTCCTGACCTGCTTATATGTTTTTGCTCCAACATATTCATGCATGTGGTTGCTTCTAATTACTTTATTCTGTATTTACATCTCATGTTAGAGATAAGGAAAGGACTGAATAAATATGGTAGCCATCTTTCTTAAATTGGCACAGGATTTCTCACTGGAGAAACCAACATTTCCCTGCCCTCCTCCCCCTCAACCTATAAATAAAAAGTTTTCCTTTTATATAGGTAGTCCTCAACATACAACTACAATTGAGCCCAAAATTTCTGTTGCTAAATGAAATGTGTTAAGTGAGTTTTGCCCCATTTTATGAGCTTTCTTGCCACAGTTAAGTGAATCGCCACAGTCGATAAGTTAGTAAGACAGTTGTTAAGTGAATCTGGCTTCCCCATTGACTTTGCTTGTCACATGGTCACAAAAGGCAATCATATGACCTTGGGACACAGCCATGGTCATCAGTATGAGTCAGTCTCCAAGTGTCTGAATTTTGATCACATGATCCAGGAATGCTGCAAAGCTTGTAAGTGAAAAACAATCATAAGTCACTTTTTTCAGTGCTGTTGTAACTTTGAACGGTCACTATATAAGCTATTGTAAGTTGAGGACTACCTGTATTTCCATCCCGATTCTGACACTGTGCTATGTGCATTTGTCTGGTTATGTGAAAAAAAAAATAAGTTCCTACTGATGTAATGGAGCAGAGAGCTGCAAAACAGGCTACCTTTTCCCTTGAAATGTGGTACTAGAGCAGGGGTTTTCAAACATGGCCCTTTTATGACTTGTGGACTTCAATTCCCAGAATTCCTCAGCCAGCATGCCTAGCTGAGGAATTCTGGGAGTTGAAGTCCATAAGTCATAAAAGGGCCACGTTTGAAGACCCCTGTAGTAGAGTATCTAGAGAAGACATAGTAAGCTGAGCTGGAATGGGACCACTCACTGAGGCCAACTCACCACAGCCAACTTTCCTTGGGACAATTCTCCATGGCCAACTCACCACAGAACAACTTGTGTGGGATGATTCAACAAATACAAAAGTTAAATTAATTTTGACAGAACCGTGGCCAATAATAATAAAATAAAGTCAATCCAGAAATACAAGAGTTATAATTTCAGTGAAAACATGTCACCAATAATAAAAGTAACTGAATGAAATAATTAACACAGTGTTGAACTGTCCTGCGGCATGTTGTCCTGTGGAGAATTGGCTGTGGTGAGTTGGCTGTGGTGGGTTGTTCTTGCGCATAGAGAAATGGGTTGCTCATAAACTCCACAGAATTGCAATTCTACAAAGAAAATAGTTTTACTGTGATTTAGAATATATTGCAGTTCATACAAATAAATCTTAACACCACTAATATGATAAAATCACAAAGAGCTGGTGATGTTTTTAATCTGGCATAGACTAAAAAAATAACTGCTAGAGTGCTCTATTTGTGTATGTAATACTCGATTTCACAACTGGGCTATAAATGCAGCTAATTGTTTTTAACAACTATTCCCAGCTTATTTTGCATTGCAAAAGCATGTGCTACTCTTAGATTGTAGGAGGAAGAAGAGTGTGAAATATAAATAAATGTATTTTGTAAGCTTAGATTTATAGAAAGTCAGTTGTAGAAATGCACTGTGCTGGTTGGAGATTAGCATTCAATTACATTTTATAGCTAGCCAGGAGACAGCATCTATCTGATTTTGGCTGATCTAGAAAAGTTATGCTCAGTGGACCTAGAATGGGAAACTACCAGAAATCCCAAATGGTAGGTTGGACTGAGAAAATGAAAAAAGGCTACGACAAATCTCTTGCACACTTTTTGCCGAGAAAATGACAGTCTTCATTGAACTTAACTTGGAATGTTTATTTACCAACAATTTAAAAGACAGAATGAACATTTTCAGGATGAAAAATAAGTTAAACATGCTAAGAATAATTAAGGGATAGGAGGAACAAAAATTTTGTAAAAAAAATATTTGGGAAAAACTATTTTGAAACCTAGCCTCTACCTTAACTATGTACTAGGTAAAGCACTTTCTTTTAACCATCCTGCAACTCTGATTACTCACGGCTGGATAACTTTAGATTTGAATCTTAGGAGGCAGAACACAGGATTAAGTTATATATTCTGAGACCTAGAGAAATTTGCACTTGTCTTTTCTTTTACCATGAAAGACAAATTTCACTGCAGCAGTGCTTAGATTCACAATCCAAAACATCAACCATCTTCATGCATCAATTACAGAGCAACAAATATCTAGAAAGCATCATGAACATGGGAAGACATTTTAATATGTTCCAGGTTACTGGGCTATAGAATCTATTCCTCCAAAATAGCCTTGCTCCATTTACCACACAGATATGTCTCCTGCAGTACATAGCAAATGCAAGCACATAGTTGATCACGAGCAGATATAAAATCAGCTCATATGTGAGCACTAGACAAACAAAAAAAAACCCCTAATCTTGAATGCATTTTTATCTTGTCCTACACACAGAGAGAGGGGGGGGAGGGAGGGAGGGGGAGGGAGAGAGAGAGAGAGAGGGAGAGAGAGGGAGGGAGGAGAGAGAGAGAGAGAGAGAGAGAGAGAGAGAGAGAGAGAGAGAGAGAGAGAGAGAGAGAGAGACTGCCTTGGCATTGCAGTCTCTTATTCTGGCAATACTACTAGGAGGCAATATCAAGTGGACTTCTGTCGATCTCTAAAAACTAAACCGGATTAAACTTGGCTATTATCTGGATGGGAGACCAGTAGGAAATTTCAGAGCTATAGCCAAGACTGGAACATTGAAAAGCATCTAAAAAGAAGGCAGAAACAGTCAACTTCTGTACTATAGCCAGGAAAAGAAGATGGATGTGCCCTTGCAGTCAACAGTAGCCAAGCACAATCCTAAGGAGAGTTTGCAATATCTCTATTATTATCATCATCATCTTTATTCTGGCAGTTGATCAAGTCTGTTTCCATCTGGTCCATAAAATTTTACAAAAAGCATAGAAGCCTGGTTATTCAGTAAATATTACATCTCCTCCCAAATGGCATGTTAAAAAATGAGGCAATAAATAGAATGCAGCATTCGGTTGATGGTAAGGTGACAATTCCCCCCAAAATAGAGTCAGCTTTCCTGCCAGGCAGCCCCAGCTGGTGGGCGGCCAGGGGTCCTTGAGTCTGATGCCTTCCCTCTGCAGTCATAGTTAAGGAAAAATAATGTCATGAGTGAGGCTTCCAATTAGACTGTGTAGCTGAGCCATGTTTCACGGGCTGTCTTTGTTTACAGTCAACAATTAACAATATAATTGCTTTTGGCTTTTCTATCCAGTCTTTGTCAGTTGGTCTCCAAAACACTTTTGCAAATGTTGTTGACCTTTCTGCTGAGGCTTCTCACCATTTTGCCTTCTTTCTTGCATACAAAGTAAGAAAGCATGTCAGTGTTGAATCAGCAGAAGCAGCCCTTACTCTTTGCAAGTATGCCCTGCTGCCTATTGTAACATTTGCGAATTTGCTTTAGGAGGGATTTGCTTTACTCACCTTGGAGAGGGGGGGAGGAAGGGCAAGATTTTTTGAAAGGGAACAGAACTGCCTCCTTTCCTTTCAGTTGCTGTTTATGTAGTAGCACACATACTCCATTTCCCACCCTCAATGAACGAATGTATGAATTCAGCATGACTCCTGGCAGTTTATAAATAAGAGTAAAAAGAGACCTAAGTTTGCAAAGTAATAATAAGGTCAATACCCTTACCCACCCACTCACCCACCTGCACCCAGTGATGAGGAATGGTGTATCGAACAATATGGTTTTTAAAGGCTTTTCTAAATGCAAACAAAGAGGTTGCCAACCAAACATCTGGAAAGGCTATTTCAAGTGCAGAGAAAGAGAAACTGAGAAATTCTGCCTCTGGACCTGTCCATCAATTTCTTTCCTGGTAGAATGTTCTGCATCACTTTCTGTCAGAAGTGTAAACAATAGAGTGGTTCTATTTGAAGGAGGCAGCCCAAAAATATCGAAGAACCAAGCTATATAGGTTAAAACCGGTACTTTTGAATAATACCTGGAACTTATCAAAGGCCCATGCAGTGACCTGCATCTATAGTTTATAAAGCTAAAATGTTTCTGATTGTTTCCTTTATTAAAATAATCTCTATTGAAAGTGAAGCTATGATAGTGGAGGGCTTACATTTTATTCAACACCTTTATATAGATATATTTTCATAAGTTGGTCCCATAGAACTGGGAGAACACTTAAAGCTGTCCTAATTTTGATTCCCCCCCCCCTTGGGATTACTGTATGTTAAACATATCCAACAGCCATGCCATTTAGAAAAAGCAGTTGGGAGGAGTCACTGCTCCATCTGGTTTTCTGTGTTCAGTTGCCTGTAATTTTGCCTTTATAATGCTTATATTTCCAGCCAACTCTTAGCTTCAGTTGACTGAAAGAGAATTACAATAAATTGGCAAAGTAGAAAAGGGATGTGGCAAAAGCTTTTGTATGACGTATAAATATTAATCTGAAAAAGACTTCTAAAACTCTGGTGGTTATCTGCTCAAGTAAGAGGAAGACAACTGAGCATAATCCAATGTCATTTTAAGTAAATATTGCCTAGGACTGTTTATAACAGACCTTTACATCGGTTTAAATATCTTATCCCATTCCAAATTCCAATGCAAGGGCTCATTCAGAGATATTTTAAGTGATACTAATAGCACTCAGCAGTTGGGTATCATTACTCATCCAGTAGCTGGCAAAATTTGATTCTTGATGATCTTGGCAACCATTTGGATTAGGCCTAACTAGTAATAGAGATCACAAGATGCCCTGGAGCTGTAGGCAGGAGAGGAAATGTAAAAAAAATGCTCCAGAAGGCAGTGACAGTGATCCACCTTCATGTAATTGTAAAAATTATAAATGTGTCCATGTAGTCACCAGGAGAGAGGCTTTGTCTTAAATAAGTGAGTTAAGTTTATTTGTTTGTTAAATTTATTTGCCACCCATCTCAGCTGCTCTGAGTGGCTTACAGCAATAAAAACGAATCCATGAAAATAAAATATTATCACTCTCTTCTATCTTTTTACTTTGGGCTAATAAAGTAGTAAAACCTAAATATTTCAAACTGTAAGCATTCTGTCCTTCAGTTTTTAATTCTAGAGATTATTTGTTCCTATTCCTTTTGAAACAGCAACCAATTCTTTTGACTGATCAACATCTCTTAGATCTGTATAATTCAACAATGTCACAGACTTCACTCATAATTTTTCCCAGGTAATGTAGACAGGCAGTTATGGAATATCCGCATTTTTAATTTTATAGAGTCAAAGGCAGGATTGTTGCAACTGCTAATGATCCTGACATATTCTAAGAGTCTTGATATCTCGCTGTGAAATCCAACTAGAAATCAATTTTATTAGATGGAATTGATGGTTTCAATGCCATGCCAAACATCATCACCATTCTTATTCAATATGACAGAAAATAGTTGATTCTCCCCCCCCCCCTTTGGAAGGTACTGTTCACAATATTTTCATTGTTGAGAGTAGTGTTCTTGGACTCACCTACATTAAAATGAGGCCAAACAATGTGCATGAACGTCCTATCTTTCCTCTTTCATTGCCATCTGAAGCTTTTCTGACTTCCCACACTTTTCCTAACCCCCAAGAGAAGCTTTTGTAAGAGAACCCCTTCTTGATAATTTTTTTTTTTCAGTTTTGGGGCAGAGTTGGCCAGAGAGGCTGCTGGATGATGGGAGAATGGGATAACTGGGGGGGGGGGAAATCTCCAAATCCCATGAAAATCTCATTAGAAGGCACTCCAACACTTCTGATCAATCTCTCAACATGATCTGCTTAGAACTATTAGAAGGTAAACCAGAATCATGGCAGAAACACCTGTTATTTATACACAAAGACTCATGCCTCTTGTCACGGCTAACCTGAAGTCTCTTTTAACTAATAACAAACTTCCCTCAGACATCTTGCCTCTGGTTTTTCTAAATAATTCATTTGCACTACACTCTAGCTTATATAGGCTAACAGTGATTAAATGTAGTGAGGTGTAAGCAGGTTCATGGAAACCCCATAAAAATTTAAAAAAGGAGGTGAGTCATCCAAATAGTCCAATGAGAACTGAGAATGGCTGGATGACTCAAGAGATTTGGAACTGGAAACACAGGTAGGGAGGGAGAGAGAAACAGAACAGAAAACAGTGTCATATAAGAAGACAGTTGATTGGCTGATGGGAAATTTGAGCAACAGCTTTTCACTTTGCAATATTTTGTTATGACTCCTTCTTAGATAAATCTCAATTCTAGAGTGGGCTACCTACTGTCCACCAGATAGATCTCCTTCTTTATAAGTGAACTTGGCTACAGTTGATGGGAATTGTGGTTCAACTACATCCAGAAAGCCATAGATTCTGGTGCTATTATTAATATTTACAGGAAAGGTTGGTTTTTGGAAATCCAGATCACTGGATCCCTTGCTGTTTGTTTAAATGATTAAATCCCCAGGCACTGGTTACTGCCAGTGTCCTTTCCTGTAGTCATTTCTGGAGAGGTGCTATTCATTATTAGATTCTAATTATGTAAGTGGTTAACTTGACTGAGCATGTAGGGTTGTCACTGGTTCCCACTTAACTGAAATGGGTAATTGAAAGTCAGATCATCCTGGACAGTTTGTTTGCATAAAGCCAGCAGTGTCCAAAAGTGATTGGAAATACATTAGCTCATCTCCTCCTACGTTCCCTCCTTCCTTCTTGGAAGACATCCAGAAGAAACACAAAAAAGGGAAGGATAAACAAGAACCCTTCTTCCATTCCAGGAGCGTGTGCTGACATCAGCTCCTATGAACCAGCATTTTCATCATTGCAGAAGGGTTTTTCAATCCTTTACCCTTACTTAGACATTTTCTGTACTCTATCATGGGAGTGCAGGGGACTATAAACAGAAGGACATTTTTTCCCCAGAATCAAAACTATAATAATCACCAGTGATTATTCCTAAAATATTTAGACTTGCTGGCCTAAAAATTCAATATGCTAAACCAGGGGTAGTCAACCTTGGCTCTTTTATGACTCGTGGACTTCAACTCCTAGAATTCCTGAGCCAGCACAGCTGGCTCAGGAATTCTGGGAGTTGAAGTCCACGAGTCATAAAAGAGCCAAGGTTGACTACCCCTGTGCTAAACATACAGTTAACAGTAGATGAAGCTAACCCATAAAAAAGGAAAAGAGGGAGAAAAAGGCAGGCATTATCTCTTTCTGTTCCATAATTAAATGGACACAAACATTTTTTTATTTTCTCTTTTCTTCCTAACAGCAAAGCAGTCAAGAGCTTTTTGTTTAATATGGAGCATAAATTAGGACCTGCTAAAATCTGCAGGTAGAACTGCTCTTTGAGATATGGTTATTTTCTCTTAACCTTTCAAATTAATTCTAGACAAAACCTTTTCATGTTTTTATTTCCTATGAATTGTCATAAAACTGAACTAAAGAGAACTTGCTAACAAACTTCTTTCAAAGAAGAAGAGGATTCGGGTTAAGTTATGAGTGAAACCTAGTGTTCTTGCACCTATTTTGTTATAGTGGTCAAAGGGTTTCAGCATTTAAGTCAAATCACAGGAAAAGAGGGCATAAAAAGATTTTTTTTCTCACTTGTTTCCGGAAATTGAAAAATGTTTCCACCTGGGATGAAAAAAGATATAACAGGATATGCATGCATATTTCACCTGTAGGAATACTCTGCCATTTGCAACCAGAAGTATCTCTGGTTGGGGGCAGACAAACAGGTCAGTCTAATGTAATTAGCCTTGAGTCATGACAACACAAACCTCCTTATTTTATAAGTGGGTCATGACATCACACACATGTATAAAAAGGTGCTTGTGATGCAATGCTGCTTTCCCCATTTGAGGAAAGCAACAGGAACATGTGAACATGCCTTCAATAATGAACTAAGCTTCAAAATGTCTTCAAGAGAAGTTTGAAGGAAATCTTCAGTCTGAAAAGAAAGTAGACAAAGAGAAGCTTTTGAGAAACTGAAAGGAAGATTTGTCTTTTAAACTGTCACATTTAAAAGACAACTGGGTGCAGTTTTAATCCAAAACACTGCAGATTGGATCACCAATGCGTCAATTCTCCTATGTGCAACACCAATAGAACAGCCTGAAATGTAACATTTCTGGCAAAAAGTAATACAGTCATAGTTTGCTAGGTCCAAGATTACCTTAGTTTTGTAGAGCTCCTTATACCAAGCCTTCAAATTATAATTCATTATTCTTCCCCACCTTTTCCCGTAGTTGAGAGTGACAGGTGGAGAATGAAAGATATATGTTGACCAGTTAAAATCACTTCTATTGATATCTCCAACTCTTCCTAGGGCAAATGGGCCATCCTGAACGTTAGATTTGCAAATCTGAGATCTTGGGATTATTCTCTGAAAAAGGAACTGAACACAGAAAGCAGCCTTATATTGTCTTTATTTTAGCTCAATATCATTTCAAGTAGGGAGCTATGCCCCTCAACTGTTGCTGGACAGGTAGCAATAAGGAGACTGGGGGTGTAATTCAACAATACATTAAGAGGCACAGTTTCTCAACTATAGGACATCAGTAAGCTCTTTTCCTGGGTTCAAGATAGTTATCTCTTCAAATTCTCCTGAAAATGCCAGGTGCTGAAGCATAATCCCTCTTCATGCAAAGAAGGTACTCTTGGCAATGCATAACTATTTTGGGATTGGGCTGATCTATAGATATACTAATAGTGTAGAATATCCAGCTGAACATAATACCATATGATACAGAATTATCTGCCATAGATATATAAACCCCACTCCAATGGGAGTGACTACAGAGGATATTCCAGTGGCAATTCATTTTACCTTTTCAATACTGCTGTTGGGAAGCAGAAAGAGTGTCATACTGGCCAGTGAAGCCACAAAGAAAAAGAGTATGGAGTATAACTAAAACTCCTCTTTATACCTGAAAGTTTTATTTAATTATCTTTGGTGAGAGTTCAGTGCTACAGCAAGGTTGAAGAAGAAAAATGGCTCAAACATCAAAGGCTGTAGGCTGAGTCATAGCTGATGATAACTTTCCATAGGTCTCTTCTTGGCAACTGACAGAGTCAGGATCCTTGATCATATAACTGAACACTGTTTTGGTCATGCAAAGCATGGCTAGCAAATCTTCCCTTTAGACATCAGTCAGGTCTGCAAAGATATTTGTCCACCCAACTGAAGCTTACCAGTAACAGCAAAGGACTACTTTACACAATACTTTAGAAGCCACACTAATTGATTTAAAGACAAGGGGTGTGTGTGTGTGATAATTTAGGTTATCAACATAGCAATTTGATCCTGATAGCTGTCGGCCTATGATTTAGTACCATCCTGCAAAACAGCAATTATAATAATTATTATTATAACTGAGCTTGCCCTCTTAGCATTTGGATATATATTTATGAGCCACAACTTATCCAGCGAGTTTAAAAGTTATTTTTTTAAAATTCAGGAACTGTTCTTTGTTCTCTTTCAGGTTTTATCCCTTGTCATTTCACATGTTTGTTTTGCTGCTTCCTTCTAAACAAATGAGGAAGTCTCCAGACCTTGTGGCACTGTGCCCTTAGTCACAGGTCTGGATGTACTTTGCATTTACTCATCCAGAAAAAGGAAAGATCTGAGTTTGGAGCACAGTGGTTTTTATTCTCAACAAGAGTCCAGAGACTGCTCTACTGTGCACGTCCTGAAACACACCAGAGGGCAGGAACAGGAGATCAATACTAAAGGTGACAGTAATTGCAAGCAGACTACATCTGACGTAAATGCTCTCAGTTGAGCCTCTCAGCTGTTCTGGTGAGACAGCCTGATACAGAAAGTGAGATGTTTTCTCTGTTGCTACCTCAGCCAAATGCTTCTCTGGGTTGCTCTATCAGACTCCATTGCAGCCCCTCCCTTCCCTGAGACTGCCACTGCTAGGGTTCTGTCAAGTAGGAAAGTCATCTCCATATCCATGGTTGGTGTAATCTGTGCCTTGGGACACAGATGCCAACTGCCATGAAGATCTGCAACTTCAGAACGGTTTTGTTGGGTTACATTAAGACAAATAGTGAAGTTGTTGTTAATGCCTTGTATAACTAACAGTGAAATTCAAGCAAAATTAAAAATGGATTCACCCCCACATTTCAATGAAGGATGAATTTAAATTCATACCCTTTCCTTGCTGGGGCTGTTACTGCTCATTCTGTCTTTGCATTTCACATATCCCTTTCTTTACGGGTTAGACTACTAAGCACTCAGATGCTCTGATTCTTAATTCTACGTTGTTTCCTGGATTCTTTGTCTTAAAATATATTAGGTTTCAACTCCCATCAGATTGGTCCTACTGGGGAATATAATTCAGTAAAGATCTGAAGAAGTGAAATCTCAGAGAATGGACAGAGGACAGCAGAAGTATATCAGCTAATGTGTACAATAGATTACAATGTCCATTATCCATTTAAACATTCTCATCAGTTATAGTTACTAAAAATCCCATTTTCACACACACTCCTGCCTCTGCCATCGGTATAGGCTGTTTAGCAGCATCTGTGTTTGGGCTGTTCAGCAGTGGTGGTGGGCAGGACAGGCGGCAGGGAGGCAGTGGAAGTGAGGTGCATCCCATTTTCACACCACTGCCACCGCACCACTGCTGCACTGAGCTCCAGGAGCTCAGCATAGCAACAGCAGGGGGGCATGAACATGGGATGCACCCAGCTGCTGATGCTGCCTCTCCATCACCTCCCCCCCACACACACTGCTGAATGGCTCAAACTCCAAACATCTCAGAGCTTGGTGTGGCAGCAGAGGCAATGGTGTTAGCAAGGTGTGTATGAAAATGGGAAGTCTCTGGCTGTCACTTCTGCTGCTCTGCACTCTACCCATCTATTTACTTGCCGGATTTTCCCTCCAGTGGGAAGCCCTCAGCTGCCACTGCTCTGTGCCCTGCCCACCTGCTCTCTGACCACCCAGTTCTCCCTCCAACTGCCCACAGTGAGTTGTCCCTATAGCAAATTGGTTTTATCGAGTTGTCCTGCAATGACTTAGTGGCGTGAGTTGGCAGAGGTGACTTGGCGGTGGCAAGCTGGCATCAGTGAGTTGGCTGGGCCAAGTTGTCCCAGATCTGCAAACAGTCAGTCCTTTTTCTCAAAAAGCAATGTAGCTGAAGTTATAGTTGATTTCATTTATTGTATAATCTTTCTGGTCTGACAAGCAGTGGGCTAGGAACATTTAAAATCCAAAATAGAATGTTCTTTTTTTTTTTTTTTGGTAGAGAGAGAATCCAACTCTCTGCAGCAGACCTAAGTGTCAAAGTACTGAAAAGTCTCTTTGTTCAACTTTGGTTACTTGAAGGCAATTTCTTTTTGCCTCATTAAACCACATATTCGGTTTTGGTTGTGTTTGCTCATTTAGACAGAAGGCTGGCTTAGTCTGCCCTCACATTTTTGGGGGGGGGGAGGAGAATGCCTACATTTAAAAAAACCACTTACTTACAAAGTAGAACTCATACAAGTTTTAAATGCTATATAAAATCCTACCACATAAACAGGTAAAAAGTTTGGCATGGTTCATTTAATGAAGTCTATGTTAACATGCTTTCTGTTATATCCTGGAAATGTTTTGCTAACTGAACCTGTACAAAAGAAGCCTAGCTGTTGCCAATTTTGGACAGAAATGTATTTAACTTAGACTTTTTGCAACAGTGTCATGTTTCAGTAATTTGTTTCAACCTGAAGAGAGATATGAATTTCTTTCATCTTGTTTCATTTATCCTCATATTCAGTTCTAACCTTTCTGTTTCTATTTGATTTCCTTCTCCATCGGGGTGTACTTAAAATAGATTAGGCTACATCATGAATCAGATTCGTCCTACATCTGGACATAGAAGATTGACTTAAGGCTTTTCAACATGTTCCTCAAGGATTGGTACTAGTTGAAGTCAGATTAATACAAAGTTGATTTACTATAGGGACCAGGTTCATATAAACCACTAATCATTAATCATAATTTATGAATTAGAATGGTTGAGTTCATACATTACAATACAAAACCCACCTACATAATTACATATCTTACTGCAAGAAGATTTTTTCTTGAAAATGAAGATCTCTCATAGCAGAACAGTCTTTATAGTTGTGCTTAGTTCGTACCCTCTATGTCTTAGAGCAGAGTCTCTCAACATTGGCAACTTTCATTTCAGTTTCCAACTCTCAGAATTCCTCAACCAGCAAGGCTTTATTTTAGAAAAACAGTTTGAAAACATAGTGGGGGAAATTAGATATGGAAATCTATCAGAATCTATCAGTATCTATCAGAAATGTAAAGCAAAAAGCTGAGGCTGTTACTGTACTTTGTATTCTACTGCACCAAAAAGAGCCAGAAGCTACTTTTTTTCTGTTTCTTTACACTTCTTTTTCCTTTACACTTATTTTCCCTCTTCTCTCTGATCTTTATTTCCATTTGTATTTTATATTAAATGCATATGTATGACTTCTGACAATTAACACATCTGTATTTCCAATATATATTCCATCTACAATCTTCCTTGTTACAAATTTTCTGATTTCCCTTGGATCTAACCCCCCCCCAAACCCTAGAACTTCCATATTTTTTGTCCATATTGTTTCAATATAGAAATAATTACTTTAGAATTCTTTTCTATATAGTTCATCCTTTTTTAATGAACTACTCTACATCTTTTCCTTAATAATAGGTCCACCATCCTCCACTCAAGCTTGAAAAAAAAAAATCACTGTTACCATCATAAATTAAATTTTCCAGATTCTCCATTCTATCCTAGTTGAGTAGTGTCTATGCATGTGTTCATTTGTTACATTCTAACTCAGAGGTCCCCAACCTTTTGGGCACCAGGGACCAGTTACGTGGAGAGAGGTTTTTTTTTGTGGACCAGAGGGGGTGTGGTTTTGTGTGCTGCCTGCATCCCGCAGATGGGGTTTTGCTTGTTTGTGCAGCCCAGTTGCTGGCATGCTGCGGACCGGTACCGGTTGGAGCCCCCTGTTTTAACTGGCACGTTTGTCAATATCCCTCTTACCTCACCAAACATCCCCTTCCTTCTGGAATTATACATGTATTTATGTATGTAGGTACCTTCGAGTCAATGTTGACTCTTGCCAAGTCCCTACAGTTTTCTGGCAAGATTTGCTGCCTTCCTAGGGCTGTCAGAGAGTAATGGCCTACGGTCACCAAACTGGCTTTGTGCCGAAGGTAGCACTAGGACTCATCATCTTCCAGTTTCTAGCCTGATGCCTTAAACACCATACCAAACTGGCTCTGCTGGAATTATTGCTTTCCCC
The DNA here is from genome assembly GCF_016545835.1 of Crotalus tigris. Classification (NCBI taxonomy): domain Eukaryota; kingdom Metazoa; phylum Chordata; class Lepidosauria; order Squamata; family Viperidae; genus Crotalus; species Crotalus tigris. The sequence continues at coordinate 502,379 of NW_024096554.1, read as the reverse complement.
TTTGTCAGTGTCACCACCTGGTCAATATCACTTACACAGATCATAATGGGAGCAAGGAAAAGAAGAACTGCTGTTTTATACTGACACCACTCTAAAACTGCACTGGTTCACCTTTGCAACATTTCAGCATTATACTAAATCCTCTCTCTTGTTGTCTCATCCTATACCGGCATAAGATTTTCACTGCCAGTCTCCCTGGTTTCTCTTTACGGAACTGAGAAAGGGAAGCACAATTTTGTCCTTTGCAGCTGGGACAAAATATCTCATGGCCAGATGAGAATGCAGCAATTCTGCTGCAGCTATGCCTTCCAGGGCAAAGGAATGCTGCAGGAATTCTGCTTGTTTTTCAGTTGTTGGGAAACAGAGCTTCTTCTATGAACAAAAGGAGCAATATTTGAGCTGCTGTAATCACAGTGAAAAGTCTCTATAAACAAGACCAAGGTTTTCCAGGAAATACTTTCATTGAAAGACATCAGGAAGTTCTCAGAGAAACCAACTGTGAATCCAAATATTTGCCCAGGGATTAAAGGCAGCCCTCTTTGTTTCTGAATTGTCTAATAAAAGAATAAGTGACATCTGGTAATAACCAATAATATTTAGTGTTTAGATAGGTTTTCAAATGTTGAAGTTACTCCCCAGATATTGCTTAACTTGGCCAACAGAGAAGAGAACAGCTGCCTCTTGGTGTTGTCTTTTTCCCACCTTCAGTAAAGCAGTGTATGAATCTTTCTTCAATATTCAAGATTAATGCCAGCTATAGTAAAGACACATAAGAAAGGAAAACTGTAACCTTGATTGTTATCCATCAGTTTAGACAAGTACCAAGGCCAATGCCTCATGTCTGCATAACCTCCATATGACTTGAGTAAGACTGATAATGAAATGCTAAATGAACTTTTGGAAGCTATTTACACAGCCACCCAAGGAGCTTGTTTATACTGATTCTCATCTAGCAGGGGTGCCAATATGAAATGGAAAAACAAATGGATATCATAGCTCTCGTGAATCTGGGATGGAATAGGTGCAGACTGAAACCATTTCTGTTGTATATACAGAAATGTAGGAAGGTGCCTTATGCCGAGACAGAATATTGGACAATTTATTATTTATAGAGAATGGTAGTTGCCCTCTCCATGATTTGCAGAAAAAAGTTCCTTTTTCACTGTAGATCCTTGGATTTGAACTTGTGAGATTTCTAGATGCAAGGCATGTGCAATATCATGAATTGTTGGCCTTAGATTCATATTGTGCAGACAGGTCCAAATTTTCCTCTCTAAATAAAATAGCTGGTAATGTCAAATCAACCCAAAGGCTATTTCTCTATAGCACACAGTCAAATACGGAGATTATAAGAGCACATGTATATTTCAGGGTCTTATTTAATACTTGGTGTATTTGTGCTTTCAACTTTGTGGTTCATAATATGTTTGTCCTTCTGAAAATAGCACTCCAGACTATAGTCAATCTCTCTTGTTCAGTCAGGCTGAAAAAAAAAGAGTAGGTTTGCAAGAAAACTTGTAATTTATTTTTCTATATTTTTGCAGCTATTTGTATGCCTTGGAACTACATTCTGATACAGTTTCTCCCAATGAGTAATAATTTTCTTCAAAACCTGTGCTATTGCAATCAATAAATGTAGTAAGGCAAGTAATTAATGGAAGGACTGCTAGTCTTTAAACCCATAATTTACTGTTGACTTTAAAACACAATGCATCATAGGGTTATGATAAGCTTTGTTTCATAGTAAGAGATGCAGAATAGGGAAAATCATCCTAAAAGGTAGGATAGAAGCAGAGTATCCTTGAACTGACAGAAAACTAGAATGGTATGAAATTTCTTTTCATAATTGCCAATCCCTATCCAGCCTCATTGTCTCTCCAAGGTAATGAGTGGCAAAGGCTAGCATATTTTATATATATTTAAGGGTACTCCTATGGAAATACTGCTTTAACACTATATAACAAAGAACAATTGAAGTGTGTCTCACTTATAGAGTGGGAAAAATGGGATATTTGGAGATCCAAAAATGAATAAAAATTGCAACTGTTTAGTGAACAGCTGCTTAGAATAGTTCTGTTTGTTTCAAGCACACTGTTTAAACATGTCATTCATACATATGTGTCAAAAGAATGAATATAAATAAAAATGATTGATGTGATTGTTTATGATATAAGATTCAGATAATTAAAGATACAAGACTGATGAGAACTATGAATGTGGGGCAAGTAATTTTTGGTAATGTCAAGAGTGGAGTTTTGGTGGCTGTAGAACAGCGGTCCCCAACCTTTGTGGCTTGGCAGCCCAGCTGAAGAGAGAGGGGAACCGGGCAAGGTGAGCACGTGCACGTACATAGCTCCACTCATGTAAGAGAGAAAAGAAGCCTTTGGGATGCGGTTTCGGATTCGCACTCCTTCAGACTTCTCCATGCAAAACGCTTTTGCAAAGGGACAGAAGACCTCAAGCAGCATGAGATTGCTCCCCCGAAGCCTTTTGTCCATTTGTAAAAGCTTTTGCCGTGGAGAGCAGAAGCCTTTGGGGCTATGGTCTCATGCTCCTTCAGACTCACCAAGGCTGCCCGATGCTCCAAATTCAGATTGGGTGTCCTGTGCAGGCAGCCTTGGTGATCATGAAAGCTGAGCAGGGCGTGCTTGTCCCACTCAGTCTCTGCTGTCACTGCTTCACTTTTGGAGCATTGGGAGCAGGCGACTTGGCGACCTGGCTGTGGGGGGGAGAGGGGAACCAGGCCACGCAAGTGGTGGGCTGGCAATGCACGCACATGAGGAGCTCCACTCATGCAAGAGAGAAGCCTTTGCAATGCTGCTTGTGGGAGTAGAGCTGCACGCACACATATGCGCATGCATGCATACCAGCCCGCCTCTTGAGCGGCCCAGTTTCAAATAGGCCACAGCCTGGGGGGTTGGGGACCCCTGCTGTACAAGATAAGGAAAGAAAGTAAAATGGCTGCAGAAAGAGATAGTGCATCCCTATTTTACAGTGTAGAATTAACATAAAACCTATAAATGTTATTGTCCAAGTAAAATAGTGATTATCAGGATCTGATAAACATCATGAGGTTATTGGAGGGGAAATGTTGGTGGTTGTAGGTGGTATAACTGTAGAAATACTAAATTATGGATATGATCTCCTTATAGAATGGCTGAACAACTTGCTTAATATGCATTTTGTGTCTGATAGAAAGAATTCTATTATTCCCTTATACAAGAAAATAGTTAACAGCAATCAATTCAGAAACTATTATACAGAATTATTATTTTGCCTAAAAATATTTGGCAAAAAAATGATTGAAAAGATACAAGAGTTGGCAAGAAGCAGTATTTGTAAAATAAAATTTAGCTTTATGCCAAGCAGATGTGCAGGCTAATTTAATACTTTTCCAGGTGTACTGTCCAGATTTTTGTACTGAGAATTATAAGAACATGAGAAACAAAGTTTATTGTGCATATGTTGATATACTGCTTGGCAGCCTGGGGGAGAGGGGGAAGGGATGATTGTGTATGAGTTACAGGCACATGCACAACTCCATTTGTGCAAACAGCAGGCCCGTGCGCCTCTTACACAAATGGAGCTTCATGCACAAGCGAGCACACCTGCCACTCATGTGGAGCTGTGCACACTCACTTACCCACCATTCATGAATGAGGCCTGATTCCAAAATGGCCAAGGCTTGGCAATGGCCCGCAGCCTGGGGGTAGAGCAGGGGTTCCCAACCGTGGGTGCAAGATGATATTCAAAGGGTATGAAAACTTGGCTTTTCAAAATTATAGTGTATATGCATAATTTGTTTCTATTATTTCGAACTTTTGTAAGTGGTGCAAGAATATATCAGACGCGTTCTAGGGGTGCAGGGTATAGAAAAGTTTGGGAACCAATGGGGTAGAGGATCCCTGCTGTAGATAAACTATGTGATAAAGCTAGTTATGTGTATAAATTAGCATGTTTATAAAATGGTTCAACATTAACCAGGCTCTAAGACAAGTATGTGTGTCCTATATAAATGTATATGCAGCATTTATGGTGACATTAGAGGTGTATTGGTTATGAACATGAGTATGCATATTGTTAGTTTCAAATACAAATTATTGGCAGTGAATATGAGATATATTATATTATGCAATAAAGTGTATGGACTTTAACCTTAAGGTATTAAAGACCAAAAGAGTTGATTTTAATAGGGAAAATAGATCAAATAGTTGCAAGTTACACAAACATGATGAAAAAGTAGAACAAATAACTATGTATTTTGATAAAACATTTACTAAAAATAATCAAATAATCAACATTTACAATGCTTAGCATTGTAAAAAAATTAGCATTGTAAATGTTAATAGAAAAATAACAGATTTTTTAAAAAAATATTTATTATTAGACTTCTGTGCTGACCATCTTGCCAAGGTGATTAATGGATGGTATATGGTCTGCTGTAAAGTATGGATTTTTACCCAACCATCAAATTTAGACATGTATAATCATTTTCTGTGTACTTTGGTATAGTGAAAGGTGGGATTGTGTATGTCAGAAGAAACATTGCTAACTATAGTGGGAATGGATTACTTAAGAAAATGATACACAGTAAAATGTAAAATAAGAGAAGGCAGGTTCAGGAATAGAATAAATGAACGTAGATTAAATACAAAGATTAATAAAAAAATCAGAATGAGAATTCACTATTAAATAATGATATAAATGAAGAGTGAATGGGTTGAGAAGAAGTAGAAGATTGAGTGTCTCATAATTGGGTGGAGTTGAGTAAGATCCACAAAAAAAAGATGCATTAAAAGAGAAAAGGTAATATTTGAATAAGTGCACAGATACTGTAGAAACAGAAACAGACAGGAAGTTATTGAACAGTACAGTATCTTAAATAAACTAGGTTTAATTCTATTTCTGTATTTCATAGTTATTTTATTTTTCATTTATTATTTCTTTCTCCTTATCTGTGATTTTTATAACTTGCCTACTCCTAAAGGGAACAATGTAATGGATATGTATCTTTGCACTTAGGTACTTCATTTGGTGATTTATTGTCCAATCTATTTACTACTATCAGAAAATACCATTAGGTTTATACTTACATGGTGCAGATGTTGAGAGCTGGACTTACTATATTTGATTTTATTAGAATGAATATGAAGAAAGTCATTCTTTTTCTCTAACTTTTCATTTTGATATGTATGGCCACAAATTAATGCTGACATTATTCAAGGTCTAGAGAAGATGGGACATTTCAAATTTCTATTACAGAAACTCCAATTAGCACCATGCTGTTTGGTATAAGAGTTAATGTGTAAAATATCATAACAATAAATTTTAGAAAACTGTAATATTAACAGTTGGCTTACAAGATACCGTGATAGCTCTATGTTATGTTTCCTGCTTTGAAGATTGAATTTAATATCTAACAATAAAAGTTACCATTTTAAAATTTCACTGTAGCAAAAATGAATCTTAGCATAGGTGTGCAATAAACAACTTCTGAAATGAGCAGGGGGTTCTTGTTCACAGTACGGACAACAATTGATAAGCTCCAAATGCGGATCATAGAAAAGCTGCTTAGTGATTTAAATACTGTAAATCCCATCTATTGAATACAAGACTATATTTTATAACAGGAGTGTACAGGCATCAAATAGAAAGTCAATATTTTCAGTCAAAATTTTACTATATTATGCTGTAGTGTGAGACAACTATCCTCTAGGCCAAAATAGCTAAAACTAACCAAGATTTTGCTGTTATTAGTTATTGTGGATAAACAAAACCTGGGCTTGCAAAAAAAAAAAAAAAAAGCAAAATAAAGGCCAACTTTCATATTAATCCATTTTTTGTCTAACTGTCTCTTAATCCTTCCAGACTATTTATGAAAGTTTGGTTTCAAAATGTGCTAATTTTTGTATTGCCTGCCCTATGCCAAAGATTCCTCCTCATTTTTTTTTCACAACATTGCAATTTTTTTCATTTAATTTTTGCATAATTCTTGGATATCAAAATGTTGCTAAATGCTTAAGAGATAGGCAGTTAGGAAACTTGCATTGTGCTTTTCTTTGCACAGATACATTCTTATATAGCAGTGGTTCTCAACCTTTTCAATGCCGCGACCCCCAACCGGTCGTAAGTCGAGGACTACCCAACCAGTCGTAAGTTGAGGACTAAACTCGTCATAAGTCAAGGACTACCCAACCAGTCATAAGTCGAGGACTTTCCCTGCCCTGGAGCGCCGCGCATGCGTGATGCCACCCCCTGCGCCGGCCGAGGTGTAGCTGGCAAGCGGCAGAGATGGAGCAGGCCAACCACTGGCTGGGTCACCAGCTGGTCCAGCCCAAGGGAGGTAAGGCACCCGCTGGGCCCCATGCACGCCAGCAACCCTCCCTGCACCCGCCGGCCTCCCACCTCCCACCCCTGGCCCTCTTTTACTTACATTTTTAGTAGTTGCTCAGCAGGGAGGGGTGGAAACTTCCAGACAGCTCGCCTTCGCTGCAGACAATTTGCAGCACCGTTTGCAGAATGGGACTTTTTGCGGGCTCAGCAGGGCAGAGACAGCCTGGACAATTCCTATTGGCTTTTAAAAGCCAATAGAATTAGACGCTATTCAAGAGAGTCTATTCTATTGACTTTCAAAAGCCAATAGAATAAAAGGGAGTAGCACAGCTAAGGAAAAGGGGGGAAAAAATGGCGGACTGCGTTGTTTGGCGACCCCCGTGAAATGGTTGTTCAACCCCAAATGGGGTCGCGACCCACAGGTTGAGAACTGCTGTTATATAGAGAATAAATGATGGCAAAGTGAAAACAGTAGGCAATGTTTAACTAACTGAGAAAAATGTTGAATTGGATACTACATACAGTATTTCCAAGTAACAGTACATACTACTACTAGCTACTCAAAACTGGCATCAGTATAGCTAGTATGGAAAAAGGAAGAAAGGAAAAACTGTTTCTGAATGGTAGATCAAAAAGACCACGGACTTCAAAGATATCACTAGTCAGTCAGGAAGAGACTGCTTCTGTTGAGAGAACCAAAAGACCACCGTCTGTCAGATAAAATAGAATTAGCACATACAGCAGATCAGTAGCAATTGTGACCAATGAATATGCTTATGAACTGTACAAAAGGGCAATGGATATTTAGTTACAGCAACATCTCCCAAGCCTACTCTGACACACAACTTCTATTCATCTTCCAATTTTATTTCTTTCTGCTGCACTAAAAGGCTGCTTTGCCCTTGTACTTTTCCCAGACTCCTTGTGCTTGGCATGCTGCCTCAGAGTTTAATAAAAGCATTTGTCTCATTCAACGGGTTTGGGATATTTGGCATCTGTTAAAGTTCTCCTCCCTTCCCCCTCTTCCCTGCTTCCCATTGCCCAAGATAAATAATCCAGAAAAGCAAATGGATGATAGTTAAGATGACGATTTCAGAATATGTTTAGAGCAAGAGAAATGACTGCCAAGGCAGAAAAGAGGATTGCGAGTCTGAAAAAATGAATATTGGACAAAACAAAGCAGGGCTGTTGTTATTTTATTCACAGAGGTCACTTATTTTGTTGTTTTATGCTAAATTGTACATTCTGTAGGAGTGTTCAGAAGAATAACAGATGGTTTATAGGAACAGTAAATTATGTGGTAAAACTATTCCTGGGGTTGAACTATACAGAATGAGACCATCAAGTACAATCTTAGTCTGCAAAATATTCCAGATTCAGAAATGCATAAAATGCATTACTTAATCCCCATCATTAAAAAAGATACGGGGGGGGGAGGAGGAAGGGGGAGAAAAAAAATAGAATAGTTTCACTCCATATTACATATGCAATTGCTCTGCCCTGTTCACTTCTTCTATCACTTCTTCTATCCACACATTGCCATAATCATCACTGTCATCCTTTCCCAATTATTCTAAGCTAGATGAATACTTTAGAAAACAGAATGGACAATCCTCAGTGGGGTAGGCCAGCAGAAGGTGGAGAAAGATCCTATTTCCTCCATTGTTCCCTGGCAACTAATATTTAGAGGCAAAGCTCAAACCTGGAGGTAACATTGAATCTCAAGATTAAGAGTTTTTAAATAAACCATGAATTTATTCACTCTGGTTTTTAGACCATCCAAATTAGTGGACATCTGTGGTAATGAATTTGACAAGGTAGTTATGCATTGTAGAAGTGCATAAGTCTAAGTGCTATTGCTATCTTGTAAATTTCCTTCCAATCAGCTTCACTGAATGATTCCTGGTCCTAGTTTTTTGAAAGAAGGACAATCTATTTTCCTTTCTATTCTCCACGCCATCTATATTTTATGCATAATCATATCACCCCTTCAGTTGCTCTCTTTGCAAGCTAAAAACCTTGAAACCTTATTTGGATTTTTTAATCCTAAGAATCAATCACCCTGATTGCTGTATGGCTGAGCAATTTTTTCTAGCTATATGTATATTCTCAAGTATGGGGGGGCTGGGTCAAAACTGCATGTGGATTTGCATAAAGGTATTACAATGTTGGCATTTTCAGTATCTTTGTTGCTATTCACTACAGTGGAATTTGCCATTTTTTTCTCAACTGCCTGAATTGATACTTTCATTGATCTGTTCACTGAGTTGACATCTTCACTGAGGTAAGTAGATGTTTTCTTTCTTAGTTGCTACAGCCCCGGATCCATCAATATATCTGGGAATTTAAGAGAGGGTTGCCGCAATATGCATCACTGTTCACTCACTTAAACTGAACTATATTCAGTAGTCGGTTTTAACCAGTTTAGAGAAATCCTTTGGAATTCTTCACAATTGCTTTTGGGTTTTGGTATCTTGAATAGCTTAGAATTAACTCAGAATAGAAAATATACACATTTGCCCAGCTCATTGCTTACCTTTAAATTAAGAGTCTTACTAGTGAGAGATTCTGTCATAGTCCAGCACTCACTTATTACAATCTTGGCAATAAGTGTTATTTTATCAACCTGTCATTTAATTAGCTGCTGTATGCAAGAGAGTGTAAGTCAGAATCATATGAGCAATTTTTTGAAACTCAGCAGAAATTCATTTATTTACCAATGTTTAATTAGTGCCAAAATTGTATTTTAGTGCAAACTTCATTGTACCAATCATATCCTAATTCCAGATTGAAAAAATAAAGTGAATGAAAGAATAATCTGTTGATTCATTAATTAAAATCTGAACATAACTTGGCACTATATTCAGCCATGAAAAACTGCCAAAAATATTTTGTTTCACTATCTTCATCCAAAAGGACAATAAAAGATATGTAGCACATTGTAGATCTTTATTTCTTTCTGGAACCAACTATTAATTTTGCTCAGCCATACAGCAAAGTGCCAATAACAAAACTCATATTTACAAGAACCCAATGTTTACCAATGATTTGTATGGCAGGAATATGAACTCAACCAAATTAAGATTAATTTGCATCAGTAATGGAAAGCAGAGTGCCAATATATACTGTAGCATTGTGCAAATATGATAGGGAAAAGTACATTTGATACTCTCCATAATAGGTTTACGTAAGTATCAGATGAACTAGGATCTGCACACTCAGGAATAATAGGACTCTTTGTTGCTGTTTTTATCTTATCTATCTACAGTCTTCAATGTTTGAAGAAAGTTTGGGCATTGACTTAACACATGATCTGCTTCTCTCACTAGATTGCCAAAAGAGATACATAGGAAAGAGCCTGATAAACGTGCACCTTGGGATAAAGATGTACTTGTACTTGTTTAGATTACTCCTCTTGGCCACTATTTGAGAAGGTCAAATAATAAGACTGTTTCTGCTTCTTGAGCCACAACTATTGGTTAGGCAGACCCATTATGCCCTTGCACTAATGAGGATCCATTAAAAATAGATTGATGCTGGCAAAGCTTCCTGCCAGTGGAAGGATATTGCTTTGACCAGACAACTAACGATGAAAGAAAGATGGAAGGGGGAGATAGAGATGGAACCTATGGGAAAGTATTATTATAATACAGCATGTATTATAATACAGCATGAAACAATCAGAGACATCAGATGGACCGATGACTAGGTCCAAGAGCCGTGCACAAAAATCAGCCGGTGTTATAAAAGGAAACTCCCATTGACTTGTTTCTATGCTCTGATGATGTTTGCAGTGCTGGCCGACAAAAACTCAGCATTTTTATTAAACAAATCCTAGTTATTATTATCCTGGTGTTCGTATTTATTTGTTTTTACTATATATCTTATCTTATCCCACTTGATAAAAAGCATCCATTAAAACAAGATGGATTGATGACATCAGCAAGTATTGCAGGCCCAAAAGAAAGCTCAGGACTGTATAGGTTGGAAACATGCTGAAGAGGCCTTCATCCTGCAGTAGATAGACAATGACTAAAATGACGGTGGTGGTGATGATGAATATGTAATACCCTATGTTCACAGCAACTACAACTACCATAGCACTCATTTGATGTTCATATACTAACAGAAAATAAATAAAGGATCACACCAAGGTCTAAGAGAACAATGAGAGGAAATGATATGCTTATTCAGTCTCCTTTATGTAATTATTGTAAGTATAAATGTGCCAAATCCCATACACTAAAAATCAACACATATTCTTAATAAAATTTCAAAGTGCTATTTTTGAAAATCTTAACTAAAACCTTTTCCTGATTTTCTATCTTGACTCAGACTCTGTAGGATCCCCTTGCTTTCTATGTTTTTTCTTTTGGGGCAATGTCCAACTTGAAAGTCTTACAACCATCCTATTTACTGAGTCCTGGCCAATTTCCTCAGATGGTCCTCAGCTATCTTTCTCCACAGCTTTTCACAGCAGAGAACTGAAAAAGGGCACTTGCATTAAAGTGGACTCTTAAACAGCAGGGATCAACAGCACCATTTAATCTGCACAGAATCAAAGGCCCACTGTTCTTCCAACAGCTAAAGCAATGGTATAAACCGGAGGTAGACAGCATGCTGCCCATCAGGCCCTTCCCTTGGTGTCTACCAGGTTCCCTGCTCTATTTTTATTTAAATTACGATTTTAATTAAAGTAAAACAGGAAGCCAGGGTGCTTTAAAGGAAAGCACTAGCTTCTAGAATCAGCTTTATATGCAGCAGTGCCTATGGGTATCTCAAAACTCTGAGAAGGCAAGAGATATACTGAAGGTACTTGGCTTTTTGTAAATGGATGCTTTGTGACTACTTATGCTCATCATGGTAGCCATTCTGTGAACAGCCTAATTCCCCATAACAGCCATTTTTCAAGTGCAACCATCAAAAATATCCTGAAAATTTCAACAGGACTTTTGCCCAGAAAGATTGCCTACTCATTATAAGGCTTGCACAATTTTGATTTGAGGCTATTTCTCACTTTCCTAAAGTTCTGCTCCATCCAGGTATTCTGCTTAGGTCAGATGGTACTGAATTAAACTCTTTTGGTATTGTCTCTATTATTAAATGCCCATATTGTTGGACCATATTGTCAAAAAGACTTACAATGAAAATTCATCTGGACTTGAAAGTACTCCAAGAGTCTGTCATTATTGTTTTCAATGTTTTCATCAATGATTTAGACAAGGGGATAGAAGGGGAACTCATCAAATTTTCAGACAACACCAAGCGAGCAGGAATAGCCAATATTCCAGAAGATAGCTCAAGATACTAAACGATCTCCACAGACTTGAACATATCTAACAAAATGAAATTCAATGGTGAAAAAAGTAAGGTTCTACATTTAGGCAAGAAAAACAAAATGCACAAGTACAAAATAGGTGATACCTGGCTCAATAGTAGTAACTGTGAGAGGGATCTCGGAGTCCTAGTGGACAATCATTTAAATATGAGCCAGCAGTGTGCTGCAGCTGCCAAAAAGGCCTACAGAGGCCTAGGCTGCATTAACAGAAAGAAAGAATCAAGATCATGTGAAGTGCAAATATTACTTTATAATGCCTTGGTACGACCACATTTGGAACATTGCATCCAGTTTTGGTCAGCACAATATAAAAAAAAAATCTTGAGACTCTACAAAGAGTGAAGAGAACAAAGATAATTAGGAGACTGGAGGCTAAAACATTAAGAATGGTTGCAGGAATTGGATATGTCTAGTTTAATATGGGGGTGTGATGGCTCAGATTAAAGGTGCTGAGCTTGTCAGCAAAAAAAACCTGACAGCCTGGGTTCGAGACTCAAGCACCGTGCAACAGGGTGAGTTCCCATTCAACTAGGAGTTTGAAAGCATGCAAAAGCAAATAGATTAATAGATACCACTTCAGTGGGAAGGTTAGTGTTCTGTGAGCCTTTGGTGCTGGCCACATGACCACAGAAAATATCTTTGGACAATGCTGGCTCCTTTGGCCATGAAACTAATGGAAATTAATCAAGGAGAGATCTAACCTAGAACTATGGAAGAATTTTTGACAGAACAATTAATCAGTGGAATGATTTGCCTCCAGAAGTTGTGGGTGCTCCAACACTGGAGGTTTTTAAGAAGACCAACTATTGGTCTGAAATGGTATACGGTTTCCTGCTTGAGCAGGGCGTTGAAATAGAAGATCTCCAAGGTCACTTCCAACTCTATTATCCTGTTATTAACCATTTCAGGATAAGGGAAGATTGGTCAGGCTTATTAAATCAAGACAGATAATAACAAGGTTGCAATCTGTGGTCCACAATTTTTTTGGGAATGATATCTTGAAGCTGAAGAGAAGAGAAAAAAGACAACAGGGAAAATAAAACATTGGACATTAATTTCATATTTTTATAAATGAGAACTGCTTCTGAAGGAGTTTCTAACAAAACAAAATATAAGAATTATCTGGTCCAGGAAAAAAAAAATCGATCAAATTATGCTCTGTTCAATTCCCCTCATTCTTTACTGATATTTGTATCATATCTCATGATTAGTTCTCCATAATTAAATCCTTTCCACTCCGAAATTTGTCTTTTTATTAATTATAAAATATTGGATTAGAGAACAGGTTAAAATCTCTAGTCCAGGGCTTTTCAACCAGTGGTACGGGTACCACCTATGGTACATTGTCACCTAGCAAGTGGTACGTGACCATCCTAGAAAAGCGGTAGCAGGGGAGGGGAATGAGCTGAACCAGTGGCAGCACTACACAAGACTGAGCGAGAGCTGCAGGGCTGTCAGGGCTCAGCAGAATTGCCAGGATCAGCGCTTCTTTGGGACTGTCAGGGCTCATAGAAGCGCCAGGATCAGCGCCAGGCTCCAGCCGGAGCTCGGCGCTGATCCTGGCGCTTCTGCTGAGCCCAGAAGAAGCACCGATCAGCTGGAATGTTGCAGCATCTCCAGAGTCTTGTGATTTACATTCAGATGCTTGCCAACTGATTCATATTTATGATGGTCACAGTGTCCCAGAGTCATGTGAAATGACCAAAACCTGCTGCAACCACCCAGCAGACGGGGGGGGGGGAATAAAAACCAAACACCCCCCCACTTCTTCCAATCCTCAACAGAAATGCTCACAACAATGAAAACCTCGGACAGGAGGAAGAGCGCTGCCAGGTTAGCAGGTGTCTTGCTCGGCTGTGGCTTGGGGGGCACTTTTTTCAGTGCCATTGTAACTTCAAACAGTCACTAAGCGAACTGTTGTAAGTCAAGGACTACCTGTACTTTATCACTTTTTTCCTTTTGGGGGGGGGGGTCATCAAGTTTTTGACACCTTGCTAGGTGACTTGTGGTACTAGGATATTGCCATATCCTAAAAGTGGTACAATGGGTGAAAAGGTTGAAAAGCCCTGCTCTAGTCACCCACAACATTCCCTAAATAGTCTTGGATTAATCATGACTTGGCTAATCTACCCAATGTATGTTTGTAAGGAAAGAAATATGTCATGAATGCACTAAAATATTTTATTATTCATTTATAGGATACTTGGACCAATTCAATCAGTTGTGCCACTTCAAACTGAGGCAATATACAAGTTCTCAAGACCTAACTGAAATTAAAACATTACAAATACAGTCCTTACCCAGGACCTGCCGCAGATTATATTTCCTACTGCACCTTTAATAAAGCTTTTGGGGGGGGGGGATGCCAGGACAATCTCATATAGATTTTGTTTTCAAAAGTGGTTTGCCACTGCATTTTTCTGATTATTGGTGAAGAGGTATGACTGGCTGCTATCAGGAGAAGTTAGACAAATCTCCTTTTAGTTAGAAGCACCTTGAAATCACTGGAGAAGAAGTGATAGCCTGCTTGCAGTTTTGCATGCAAGATACTTTCCTCAATAGTTGTAACCATGGTTGCATATCATCTGGTGGAAGAAAGAGAAAGATACTTTCTCGAAACATGTAAGGTTCATGATATTGCCTGAGTTTTCTCAGCTTTTCAAGGATGGCAGATATGCAGATGATTGCAGTTTAGCTTCAAATTATTTGCATTATATGAAGAGTGAAAAATGGAGGTGAATGTAGAAATTTGACCATCAGTGACTGTTATGCTTAATCCTGAACGAAGAACAGAAGAACAGGAAATTCAACTACAAATTATTTCAGCCTCATTTCTTGAATGAGCATTTGATTTAACTCTGCAGAGATTAGAAAGTGATTGTTGAAAACACCCCCAAATTCTATAAATCCTGTTTGTTTAGAAAAAAAATCATATTTTACCACAACATTTTTAAAAAGTTGATAACATTTCTTATTTTGCCTTTGGAGCTACAATTTGAGAGTGCCCAGTTAAGCTGATTTGGTAGCAGATTCAGGAGATGACAAAAGCAGTTTTTTAACCAACTGACAATTATTTTCTAATAGAATTTGCTCCCATGAGGTTCCTTTATATTTGTCTTCAGATTTTGAATAGGTTCAGTGATCCTCAGTTTAATGAATCATGCCTTTACTAAACTACCTATTCATTTTAACTTTTAATTGTACTTAATTAATTACATTAATTTCTCCTGCTTCACAGACTGAATAGAACAAAATACTATTGTGATTATTTGCATGTCAAAACTTGCCTGATGAAAGCTTAATATGCTTGCTTCATTTATCAACAAGCTGGTTATTATGCTAATTATTATGTACATATTGCCAAACAATAGAAAGAATTATTACTTTTCTAAAACATTGTAGGATTACTCTTTATATGAGAGGCTTAGAAAATAATGCCATACTTGAGTCATATTTTAATGGCATATATAATTCAGGTGTCCCTGTGTGCGCACATAGGAAGAGATTAATCCAAAATTAAAATCTCTATTAACCAACTCTTCTAAGGTAACCCACTAACATCTTACAATGCCTTTATTAAATTACCTATTCATTAGCAAATTACCAAAAAGCAGAGGCAACAAAAAGCTTAAGTGGGGTTGTGTAATTTTCAGAAGCAAGGTAATATGTTCATAGCTGAGATTTCAACAGAATTACTAATAATTGCATTCTCACCTTAGTTTAAAAAAGCTATCTATGACAATGTGTCTGCTTATTTAGTTCTTTCCACATGGTGATTGTTGTTAGGCAGTGAAAAAAAAATACCGTTCTTTATGTCTAGATTCCTCACCCCCAATGATATATCAAACAAAGCCACCTAGAATTCTCACTCAATGCACAAATGACTAAGCTCAAATTATCCTACTTCAGACACATCATGCAAAAACCCAGTTCTCTGGAAAAGGCTCTAATGCTGGAAAGGTGAAAGAAAAGGATGACCAGCAGCAAAATGGACAGCCTGTGATGGAATGTGCACCTGCAGCAGCAAAGGAGGAATACTTTGCCAACTTAGAGACTTCCCAGCACAGAATAACATATTGTGCAAATCCTGACCTGGATGGGAAAGGGGAAAACAGGTTCAGAGTTACATCCAGGCTTTTTTTCTGGAAAGGCTCTGAGTTGGCAAAATATTCCCTCTCTGCTGCTGCAGGTGCACATTCCATCACATGGAGCCAATTGCAGTGGCAATGGATGTGCCATTGGGAGATTTGAAAGAATATGTTGAAGACAAGTTTATCACAGAGACAATATATCAATCTGGTTGCTAGAAATAAAAAATAACTTCATGGTACATAATCAAGTTTTATGTCTAAGATGGCCCAGTAGAGCATTATTTTGATTAGAATATGCTCTTTGCTAATATGACATCAAGTGTAATCAAAAGTAAATCTTTTCTGAAAAAGCCTTTATATGAAAAAGCCTATAATTCTAAAGAAAAAAAAGTTAAGTCTTGAGGATGCAGAACTAAGAGTATATTGCAAAAATATCTTTGTAGACCATTTGTGAGCACTGGGATTTGGGCCACTATTTTTTCCTAGTTTCCCATCTTCCTAAGCAGATTCTAGGTGAATGGGAGAGGTAGCACTGTGTTTTGTTCTCTCTTTTCAACTAACTTCTACATAAAACCAGCTGGGATATTATTGACAGTTGAAGGCTATTTGTCCCTAGCTAGGAAGTATACGCAACATACTGACAGAGATTCAGGAAAAGTGGCACCATATAACAATTATATAAGATTACTTAGTAATTAATAAATAAAAATATTTACTAAAAGAAGTGCGTAGATAGTGATGGCCATCATGCAAGGGCCATCATGCCACACCTGTTGGCAATTCCTTAAAGAAGCTGCAACTTTTTCTTCATGCCATCCCAGGAAAAGACACATTTGGTTTAAAGACGTGCCAATAGATGCAATCTACATACCAAGCAGACTGTGAATTACCTTTTCTTTTGAATCCACATCACATAGCCATGTTTATTAGTTGCCAAAGGAATACGTCAGATGAATTATATCAGGCAGCTTAGCCAGGTTCCTTTCCCATTTATAAATTGAAAATATGAATGTCTTAAAAAAAGTTAATAATTTGTGTTTCATATAATTATAGTGTTCAAATACACTCAAACATAAAACAATATATAAATTATCATTACATTCAACTTATACAAAATACCTTTGAAGCTTTGATTGTGACAGGACATGCAAACTTTCAAAAGCAAAAAGGAAAGCAAAGATCATAAAATAATGGTCTATTAATAGCTATTACAGGTAGCCAAGAGGCTCAACGTACGCCTTCTGTGTGAGTGGGCAGTTGTTCCATTAGTGCCCTCTGCCATTATAACACTTTTTTGTAAGAATTGGGCCATCATCAGAGTGAATTCATTTCTATATGATGTGAAAGGTTGCTGCTTTAAAAACTTAAATTGAAGCAAAACACTGAATGCTATCAAGACAAAATTATGCATTCTTATTGAAAATTGTCAACTTAAACCTCACCTGAAATATATAAAGGGAAAATCAGTTGGAGAAAGATACTTTCATACAGCCTCTCTGCATTCTTCCAAAATTAGCTCTTCACCTCTGTGACCCTATGCATAGTCTCTCTTCAATAGCTGAACTAATTTATTTTGGCCTCAACTAGTGTTTTCAGAATCATGCTAAATCAGAATCTCTGCAGTGCTTGTGAGTACTTCTCTCATTAGTAAGAATTTGCTTTATATTGTTCATATCCTTACTACTTGAGAAGTTCAGTTGCAGAATACCTGTCTTTGGAGCTTTGTGTATCCCCTTCATAAAGTAGAAACTGCTCATTTGAGAAGAACAGGAACCAGCTGACAAATACACACAGCAGGAAGCGTAAGTGTTCATGAGGCACCAATTGAATGCTGTTCCTTAAGCTCCCATTAGGAAGAATTTATTGGCTGAGCATTTTGTAATTAACAGTAGTGAAGGTGAGGAGAGACCAGCTTCAAATTGATTTTGCAAAATGCAGAGTAGTAACAATAGTATATGGATTCTATTGTGGGTGAGGGAAAATAAATCTTTCTGATTCTCCTTTGAAAAATAATTTGAGGAAGTTCCTCCCGAAAGAAAACAATTGTCCCGTTATGATTCTGATTGGCAGTATAAAATTTAGAGATATATTTATATATAAATATAAAACAAGTAAGAGATATATTATCTCTATGAGAGATATATTATCTCTATTATATTTAGAGATATATTTATATTTATATATAAATATAAAACAAGTAAATAAAGATATTGTGAATTCTTAACAGATATTTGAATCTTTGTGATGCATCTGAATAATCTATAATTCTGAATACATTATGATCAGCAAAATATATATTTTTCTTCTAACATTGCTGCGAGAGAGGTTCACATACAAATGTTCTGTAGGGTAACGATCAAGATGAGATTTTTATGTGGGAAAAAACTCCCTACAAACTTGGTTTGGTATTGAACAGTCTTGCTCTGAGGCTGAGCCATATGTCCTGAGACATTGTTCCTTAGCCATGCTGTGTGCCTCATTTGAACTATTTTGTACCAAATTGCATTTGGGGAACTTTGAGGTCCTATCACAGAGCAGTCAAGTCTGCTTAAGTCTAGCGTGCATTGTTTTCCCCACATTATTGGTAATACAATTTTAACATGCCATAGTATTGATTTCATCTAAACAGTTGTGTATTACAATAATTAAAGAAGCAAAAAATGAGTTTTGGAGTCTGCAAAATTGTTTTCTAGTAGTGGTACTGATATGCAGATGTTCCTTACACATATTACAACTTTTCTTTATATTGAGAAGGCCACCTTTTTAATTTCGCTTGTTAAAGTAACAGCCTAAACAAAGGAATGACTACATCAATATAGGAAGCAGTTTTGTTTAATTACTAAAATGTTTTTTACTCATTCAGGAAGATAACTGTAACAACAAAGTCATATGTTCAAATATACACAGTGCAAGGGAAATAAATATGCAGTTGTTTTTAATATATAATATGCTGCAAGACTGAAAACAAGTTGGACTTAAAAGTCAATGGGCTAATTAAACATTATATGCTACAATCAAAATCACCAATGTAAATCATCTGTAGTTGTTTTCTGATCAAAGTTCCACATCACAATCTTGAAATAAGCAGATTTAGCAATTTCTCAGTTGGTAGTTGAAATGACTAAAACATATTCATCTGCACCTATAGCTCTGATCTATGATATGCAAGTGTTTGTTACATTTGATCAAATGTTCTTTATAAGTTAAAAGTTCATATACATAAATCAATAGAAATGGCATCAGCTTTTACTATTAGCTGAGTAACAACTGAAAGACATAGATTAGAATATAATTAAATAAAAGTTAAGCTTACTTTCTTCGGGTGTCCAATGAGCACAAGACTTTTTTTTACTTTAGCTGCTTACTTAATCATTCTAGAGAGAATTTCAGATAAAAAGTGGTCTGTGCAATTTGTTAGCATAAAAAGCCTAGCATCATGACAGCCTTAAAGCAAATTTTGACATGATGAATACAGTTAAGTGCCTTCATCCCAATCTAATGTTTATGCCAAACCCACCACCTGCATGTTTACATTTCTTAATAGCAACAGCTTTTGAAAATTACTTTGAGGATGAACATTTAGCTTTATTAACTTCCCTTGAGCCCTGAAATGAGGCTTATATTTCACTGTATCTGAACTGTTTCTGGTTTTGTCACAATCTTTCCAACATGAGTAGATATTATATATTAAATCAGACTATTGGTCCTATCCGGTTTATCATTTGCTATACACTCACTAGTAGTGGCTTTTCCACTGTGGTCTAGAATTCAGGGGTGTCCATCTTTGGCAACTTTAAGACCTGTGGACTTCAATTCCCAGAATGCCTCAGTCAGTCCTATCATTTACAGTAGCACTCTCAGGAGCTTCCATTATTCAGCTCTGGAAAACAGCAACTGGAGTCTGTTTTGTGCTAGCAGGGGGTCATAAGCATCTACTTGTCAAGACCAAAAGCCAAAAAAATGGATAAAAATTGAATTAATTGTATCCTTCCAGCAATGTAAAACAGAGGAATAGGGAATAATATGTTTATAGAGAACATATAGAACCTTAGAAATTTGCAAATAAATTCAGCTGCAAGATCAAGGTTGCCATACACATTTTCTGAAAGACGGGGCAGTCAATGACATGAGCACCTTGTGGATTCCTGCCTAGATGGGCAGTTTGTGTGCAGATCTAACCAACTAACCAAATAGCTAAACCTTGATTAAGTTAACTGTGCTTTGGCAAGCTACAGGAATTAAGCTATTAATTTAGCAGATTGTAAGGTTTCAGTGTTAAGTCCCATTCCATCTTGCTGCCTGATCACGAGGAAAGATTTTTTATCTTGGTATGAGTCTTAGGAGGGGAGCTTAAACATTTACATGGATTAAATGTCTTCCTATGCTGCCATTTAGTCTGATTACGCACTATGCAGAGTAATGTAAATGTTCCTACAGTACTAAACAGGTAGTCCTTGACTTACAGCCACAACTGGAACTGGAGATGGTAGTGATTTTACAATTTTACAATCTTTTTCACTGTGACCATTATATTATTCATATAGTTATTAAGCAAATCCAGCTTTCCCTATTGACCTCACTTGTCAGAAGCCATCTGGGAAAATTGGAAATGGCAATCACCTGACCCCAGGATGTTGCATTACAGCCCACTTGCCAAATGATCTAATTTTAATCATTTGACTACAGGGAAATTGTAATGGTCATAAATGTGAGGACCAGTCATAAGTCATTTTTTCATCATTATAACATCAAATGATTGCTAAAAGAATGGTCATAAGCTGACAGCTACATGTAATATTTAACAATATAATTTAAATATTTAATAAAATATCCCCCCGTGTCTTATTTGGGAATAAATTAATAAAATAAACATGTTTATGATTTACTATTATAAAAGTTTAGTCTGAATTAAAATAACCAGCCAAGATGCTCACTTGCAGCATTGTAGGCATCCTGTTTCAGAGCAGCATGGACTTTCCAATTCACATTCTACAGTGTTTAAATAATCACAGTTCACACTTTGTTGACTGTAGCTTCAGATGCATGATTGAAATAAACTGCCAGCTTGTAAACCCACAGAACTAATCTGCTCAATGTTAACTGAGGAACTATTCTTTAACAAACCAGAGCTATTAATAACGTTGATAATATAAAATATAGTGCTATTGGGAAACATGAATACTGAGCTCAAAAGTGATATCATAGCCTATAATTATGTAAGTTTTACTAATAGGGCATAGAAGTCTTAAGGAGATATTGGTAATCAGAGAGGGGTATTAACCAGTTTCTATTTTCCTTGGTTGAGTGCATGATTTCTTGTTTCATTCACTCTAACAGAAAGAGAAATAAATGGATAAAAATGCCACATCTGGCTGACTGTGCAACCGACCATAATAATGTATAATCAATCAACATTAACAATTATAACTAGACTGTGTTAGCATTCCTTCATTTTGGTTTCAGTTATTATTTGATGAATTTGTCTGTAACGCTATAGAAACACTTAGGGGAATCTATCTCAATTAGGTGCTTCTGGATATCTTTAATCTAAACTCTCTTATATTTTATTTTTTAAAATCTTCACTTACAACCAGTGATAATGTCACTAAAATGGGCAGGGATATAACCTTTTGCTGAGATGGGTAATTTAAAAGTGAACTTTTGTCCTTTAAAAAAAAATCCTAAAAATTATCCAGAAGCGAACAAAAAAAAAAGTCTGAATATTTTGGCTCCTTCTAACTCCAGAGGGCTTCATGCCAAAATAGAAAGCTGGCAAAGTACATGCAGGCTGTGGGTTGCTAATCCCTGTAATGTAGCAACAAAACTGTATTCCATTGTAATGCGTGTTCCTTCCCAACTAAGTTCCTTGTTGGGAAGAATAGATTGAAAGTATTTGCTTTTATTTTGTACTCAACTACAATTTTTTATGTCAGAACTTAAGACAAGGCATGTTGAACTGTGATATGTCAAACGTACGTTAAGTTGAAATTGGGATTCACATCCTGGCTGGTTAAGATAACCCATTTAAAATTAATCATAATTTAGTTTTGGACACGGATACCTGAAATAAAAATGAAAGCAACTCCTCATTCTTTTTAAGAGTATGAAACAATAGAAGAGGCCAGCACATGGCCCTAAATCAGTGGTTCTCAATCTTTTTAATGCCGCAACCTACTCAACCGGTCGTAAGTTGAGGACTACTCAACTGGTGCAGCACCGTTTGCAGAATGGGACTTTTGGCGGGCTTAGCAGGGCAGAGACAGCCTGGACAATTCCTATTGGCTTTTGAAAGCCAATAGAATTAGACTCTATTCAAGAGAGTCTATTCTATTGGCTTTCAAAAGCCAATAGAACAGTGGTTCTCAACCTTTTTAATGCCGCGACCCCCAACCGGTCGTAAGTCGAGGACTACTCAACCAGTCGTAAGTCGAGGACTACTCAACTGGTGCAGCACCGTGTGCAGAATGGGACTTTTGGCGGGCTCAGCAGGGCAGAGACAGCCTGGACAATTCTTATTGGCTTTTGAAAGCCAATAGAATTAGACTCTGTTCAAGAGAGTCTATTCTATTGGCTTTCAAAAGCCAATAGAATAAAAGGGAGTAGCACAGCTAAGGAAAAGGGGAAAAAAATAGCAGACTGAGTTGTTTGGCGACCCCCGTGAAATGGTCGTTCGACCCCAAATGGGGTCCTGACCCACAGGTTGAGAACCACTGCCCTAAATGCTACGTACAGTAGGACTTCATCAAACTGGGTAAGTTCTTCCATCTTCCTCACCAACAACTACTATGATACTATTATAGTGTTTCTATCAACAAAATAAACTTCATCCTCTTTTTTATTTGTGTCTTTCAGTCAGTGTTGACTCCTGGTGACTGCCTGGACAATTCTGTGAAGTTTTCTTGACAAGGTTTTTTTGGGGGGGAAATGATTTGTTATTGCCTCCTTTCTAGGGCTAAGAGTGAGTAACTGGCCCAAGGCCACTTGGCAGGATTCATGTCTAAAACAGGACTAGAATTCACAGTCTCCCAGTTTTTACGGTGATGCTTCATCACTACACCGAACTAGCTTTCATTTCTCCCCTAGCTAACATAATTATATGAGCACATATTGTAACTGTCTTCTGCCTTATTTATTTTCAGACTTTCCTCCAAATAACCCAAGGGAGTATACCTGATTTCCTGCCTTTCTCCTCTACTTACTTATGGAAATTAATCATGGAACAGATGTTTGGATTTCAGAATTTTAAATTTTGGTCTACAGACCTTTCATAACAATTAAAACCAAAGAAACAGAACTTTATTTGAAGCTGCTTGCCTAGGCAGGGTTGTTCAGAAGCGTTTGTGAAACCTTACAGTTCCAGAAGAATTTGATAGGGTTCTATGAGACTAAAAAAAAAAAGTTCACTTAAATGCAGATTTTAGTTTTCCCTTTTATTGTATTGTTGTAAATCTTGATACATTTTACTTCAATTCAGATTTTAATATAGCAATATGTATGTATGTATGTATGTAGGTAGGTAGGTCTTTGGTTATTTGGGTTTTCTCCCGCGTCAAATTGGAAGTGCCTTGGCGACGTTTCAACGAAGTCTCATTTGTCATCTTCAGGCTGGTGTTTTCGGCTTCGTGCTTCTAGGAGCAATGCGTGATCGTAGCTGTTTCTTCCTTTTAACTGCCAGTGGGGGTATGAACTGATTGGGTGAGAGCTTGGCTGTGTTCTGGGGGCCCAGCCGGTGGTCGGCCTGCTCTGTCTCTGCCGCTTGCCAGCTATGTCTCGGCCGGCACAGGGGGCGGCACCATGCATGCGCGGCTCTCCCGGGCAGGGAAAGTCCTCGACTTACGACCGATTGGGTAGTCCTCAACTTACGACCGGTTGGGGGTCGCAGCATTAAAAAGGTTGAGAACCACTGTTCTAAGCACTGGCACTGAAAGGCTTCTGGGGAATTTTAACCTAATCCTTTAGACACTGGCTGATCTCCGAAAGTTAAGTAGATTAGAACCCTGTTATCATTTGGATGAGAGATGACTGGGAAGCCCTGCAACTTTAGAGTATTCTGGTAACTACAAGGACATCCTAGAGGAAGATATTGGCAGGGCACTTTTATACTGTTGCTATGAAAACTGTGTGGGCATGATTGTGAAGTCATTAGCAATCAAGTTGCCTCAAAGAAGGCTTTACCTTAATGCCAATTATGTTCAAGACTCTAAAAAACAGAATGAAAAACAGCATTTACTTTTCTCCTGGGCTGAAGGATGACTATTTCAATAGAAGCTGATTAGATGAAGAGACCATAAGAATCTTAAACACACACACTGAAGAGCTATTCAGTGTCTCAAAAGTGATAAGCAATACAAAAGTTGGCACACAAAAGATAGAGGATATTAAAGTTTATGTAATAAAGAACATTATTTACTGTTTTAATAGTAATGAAAAAAAATCATTCTGATAAATATCTTTTCTATTATTTATATTAAATAATTAAAATTCCTTACTCATTTACATTATTTTAGCCCAGTGGTGGGATTCAGCCAGTTCATACCAGTTCGGCAGAATCAATAGCTAATTTTTTATTGCCCAGGCCCAGAATGGACTTCCAGAAGCGGCATCCACACAGAGAACTGGTTGTTCACATATTTGAATCCCACCACTGCTTAGGCACATCCCATTGATCGTTTATACCCTCATAATTTTGTCAACTATCAGCTATAGATTACCATTATCACCTATTCATAGTATTAAAAACTGTGGCCATCTTGATTTATGTAAAAGAAATGGTTTTTTTCCTGTTTTGTCTTTTTTCTTCTTATTATGTTTCTTTAAGATATGAGAAATGTAAAAATGTGATGGTTTGTATGAGAAAAAAGACTTAAAGACTTAAGTGTAACTAATTTTGAGAAAATCTTAACCAGCAAGAATATTTTGAATATTGTGGGGAAAACAAATTTAAATAAGAATGTAAACAGGATTTATGACAAGGCAATCAAGATGATCAATGAAAAGAAGCTTTATATTGAAAAATGTTTATATTTGTCATTTATTTAAATAAGAACTGTATTAATTTAAGGTTGGCAAAAGGAAATATTATTTGAAGAGTAAATCAAATAAAACTATTATATGGATTATAGAATTATAGAAATTAATTGTTATTGTTTTTTAAACACTAACCCAGACAACACAATGTTTACCAAATATTTAGATGTTAAAAATCAATAACATATTTTAAAAAAATAAAAACTGTGGCCATCTTATTCTTTCTCTAGTAACTTACTTTCTTTTGATTTCTCTTTTATTATTCAATTCCATTATTTACAGAATTAGTGAACAAAGTATATTTTAGGCTAGTCCACATCCATAAACTCTGCTGCAAACTTCCATGTAATTATGTGTGTCCACTAAGATTAATATGAATTACTGTAGTTGTAAAAATGAAACTGATTTCCCTGCAGAAACACAACTTTATTTATGCTGTTACAGCATAGATAAGACAAGGAAGCTCAAATATATAAATCAGTCTTTTCAGCCCTCATTCAGAATTAATGTGAAAACTGTTCCAAATACTATATTCAAAATACATTAATTCAGAACTCCAGTATTAACATAAAATTGTCCATTTAAGCACAAATAGATCTCACAAGGAACTTGAATAATGCTTTCTGTAAGAATATAGTGTATATCATTTCTTTGGGCTGAAGAATTCTTACCCTTCTAGGTTCTGTGCCATGACAAGCAATAGTATAGTCCTTCCAAATGTTGGCATACTTTCAGTGCTTTTCAGTGCCTATTACAATTCTTACTTTCAATCACCAGCAACCTTATAAAAACACTGGGATAAAAAAAACACCACCAATGTAGCAACCCCAACAGTAATGCTCACAGGATCCCCAGTGATGCTTATGTCATCGTAATTGTGCAGATTTACAGTGGAGCCATTGTAGTTTCTGGTGGGTCCCGCCCCTAACATGTGTTCATTTGATCAGTACACACATAAGGAGCCTCTGTCTATCCTGTAGTCTTTGTTTATTTGATACATGTGCACTGTTGGCTTTGGTTGTGCAAAAATAAATGAGTCTTAACTAGCTGTGGAAATAAATGGAGCACTTTATATTCACCAATAAAATTAGCTGTGCTTCCCATGATCTTGGATTATACATAGAGGTATCATGAAGCAAAGAGTTTACATCCTGCAGAGACTCTATTTCTGCAATTTTATCCAGCATTCCTTGTAAGGGTGCTGTGAAATAAATATTACATGGAAACATTATTTACTCTCATATTGCAAAATGAGGAAGACTATTTTGAAGTCAAGATTGTATGGACTATCTTACAGAATTCAAAATATGGGACAGATTGCTTGGCAGTTCAGTCAAGAAGTCAATTCCATCAAAGAATCAGATCTAAAGCTTCAAAGTGTTAGGGCTGCCTCTTCTGGGGGCATATTATAGGATTATTAGATCTAAACTACAAAATCTGGAAAATTACTGGATAACAGCAAAGAATTAAGACTTTTCTGTAATTCTACCTCTTCATTCTGTCTCTTTAAGATCCTTTGAAGAAATATATTTTTCTGCCCTTTTAATATTTCCTTCTCTGGGGGGGCTCACTTCCCACAGTCTATTATTCATTTATTTTGTGTTACTAGAGAATATTAATTAAATGCTCTATATTACTGCCAGCTTTTTCTTAAAACATCAATCAGAATTTTTTTAAACTTGATAGTCAGCACTAAACAGGCAAGCAAAGACAAACTACTTGTTTTATTGCCCAAAAAAGCTAAATGGATGCATCTGAAATAATCAGAAGAGAAATTCATCAGAAATTATTGTTATTGGATGTGGATGGACTCATGGATTAAATGGCCTTTCTAGGATTCTATGTAGAAAAATGTCTTTTAATATTACTTTCTTGAAAATTGCGTTTTCTTACACTCTCCAAAATATCTGATTTGAAATAATTTGTACCTGTTTTTTCTTAAAATTAAAGATTTCTTATACTCACCCTTATTATTTTTTTGCAATAGAAAATATAACTGTTTTTATAAAAGCTGTGCTGCCCATCTGGAAAATGTATCCTGTATCCATCTTGTACTGAGGCAGAATTTTGATTAGATCAGTTGAAAAACTCCAAAATCCAAGAAAAAAGTGGAGTGGGGAGGAAAAGTGTGTCAGATTTGCTAC
The DNA here is from genome assembly GCF_016545835.1 of Crotalus tigris. Taxonomy (NCBI): domain Eukaryota; kingdom Metazoa; phylum Chordata; class Lepidosauria; order Squamata; family Viperidae; genus Crotalus; species Crotalus tigris. The sequence goes on along the minus strand of NW_024096554.1, from coordinate 475,446 downwards.
ATCTAAGAATGGTGGTAAATCTTCAAATGTATAAATTGGCTCATTTCATGTGCAGGAATGGCATTACATAACACTAGATATATTTCCAAAGCTTATAAGAACACAAGCACGTACCACCCTATTGTGCACATCAGTCTCAACCAAAATTGTAGCATAATTGGAAGCTTTGGTGTGACACCCGAGTAAAAAGAGCACGTGGCCTTTTACTAATAAAGCAAATGAAGTTGCCACTTTTAAAGTCCAAACATCTAAGATTTTGTACTGAGCACATGAAAAGCGTTTTTCTACTTAGCCAACGTTTCTTCCAAAGCATTTCAGTTAAGTCTGCGCCTATCTGAGTGCCCAACTTTTTGTACCATTGTCCCCGAGGACCCAGGATTATTTAATCCTGAGCCCAACTATCTTTCGAAAAGCAGGAAAACAAGTCTCTGTTCAAAACTCTTTCTCTCTGGGAATGCACTAAGGCTAAGCGAATATTATGGTAGTTACTAAAGGGGAAAAAAACGCAACAAAGAACATGAGCCTGTTTTTAAGAAAACGGAATCAACAGCTGCGATTCTGCCTCTATTGAGACTAACCCCTCGGCTCTTTCCGAAAGATTTTGGAATCAAAGCAAGGACTACTGAAAAACTATAAGCTCCTCTGCAGCAGGTAGGTATTGAAGGAGCCAACTACACTTCCAGGTCGATGTTTTAAAACTCAGGCCCGTCGTTCCTGTTACTAGGATACTAAAGCCGAGGGCGAGAAGGGTAAAAGAGAGCCTGAAATGAATCGCGTCCATGCGCAGCGGTTCTTGAGCTTATTGCGCTTGCGCAGGCTCTCCTGGGGGGAGGTGGCCTAAAAGCCGCTTCAGCCTTTCGGAGCCGAACCCGATACTCCCGCGCAGTTGTTGACAAGAGGCGCGCGCTTGTGGAAAGAAACGAAAGGCGCTTGCGCGGAGAGACCTAAAGCAGGCAGGAGGGTGGGGAGGAGGAGCGGCGGTCTGGCTTTCGACGCCTTCTTCCTCCCTCTTCCCTCCTCAGCGGCGCTAGGGAAGGAGAAAGTAGGACGGGGGACCCCGCTGGGCTGGGCGCTTTCGGGCCTGCACTTGGGAGGGCTGGAGCCGCGGCCGGGAGGGAGGGATCCGAGAAGGAGTTCTTGCTTTCCCCGACGCCGACACCTCGGTGAAGCGCCTTCTGTGTTTCCGCCTGGGACGAGTCCATTGGTTACAAAATGGCGGACGGGGAGCTGAATGTGGACAGTCTTATCACCAGGCTGCTAGAAGGTGAGTGTTGGCGGGTCGGAGGTAACGCCGAAAGGTGGGCGGATCCGGTTCGCTGACTGAAAGACGAGGGGTCATTTTTGAAGCGCGGGGAGTGGAGTTCTTCCTCCTCGAGGATGGAAGCAAGACGGGGAGCCTGGCTAAAGGCAGTGATGGTGGGGGGGGGGGTGCGGTAAGCTTGTAAGCGGACACATGTACTCTGCCTCCGGGGAAGGCGGCTGAGAGGGTGGTCAGATGGCCTTGTTCCTCTTGTGAATGCGCCCTGATGGAAGCCTCACTAAACCTTCCGCCACTTCGGTGCTCGAATGCGGATGGAGCGTAGCCCTTCCTTACCTCGAGGGCCTTTATCGCCCACCCGCCGCCACCCGAAGCCAGGCTGGGGGTGCAGAAACCTTCCAAATAGGCAAGTTTCCCCACCTCTTCAGCAAGCTTTCTGAGTAGCCTTCGCACTCTCCTCCAACCGCCACTACTACTGCCTCTCGGTTCTTCTATTACAACGACGAGTCAACTAGAAAAGCGTAATGTAGGTAAAAAGTAGGAGCCGCTGTATTCTTTTAAATCGCCGGCTTCTACCTCACCACACCCCGTTAGCTGCTGCTGCCGACCTTAAGTAGTATGTAGGCCGTGATAGAAGGGAGTTACCCTTTAATATAATTTAGATTTTTATACATTAAAGAATGGGTGGTATTAGCTGGCATCCAGCACGTGAAATGGACCTCAGTGCATGAAAGCTGAGGTTATAATAGGTGTTACAGTTCCATATATATATACTATAACAATACTATTACCACTCTGGAGTACAGTATTGGTAACATTATTAATCAGGCTTTCTCTGTTGGTAGTGTGTAGCCACCGCCTAAGTTTTTTTTACTATACTGAGAATTTGTATTAACTTTTTTCCACTTTACAGCTACTGAGTATATTTAGAACTAATATCTGTGACCCTTTTTTACATGCCACTCGTGCATTTTTCTAGTTCTCCCTGGAATTTCCCTTATTTCTTAGTAATTCACCTAAAATTCTGATTTTTGCTTAGATGCTTTTACATTGGATAAAATATTTAAAGGACTGTACAAAATGAAAGAATAAAACTGGTCATTTGAATTTCAACCAAAACATAGTAATTTGTACAGTAAAAATATTTGTTTCAGTAGAAAAAAACTTTACAATATTCACTTTTCTATATTGTATGATATACTAAAAACTTTAGTGCAATTTAAAGCATAGCATATACATACTGTAGAACATTGGTGAATTTCTAGTTAATCATTGTTCTCTCAGCTGGTAGTGATGACCACAGCCTGTCAAAAAAGGCTTCCATGCCTGAGTCTGCTGTAATAGAAGCTTAGCAGCCTTCTTTGCAGATGCAATTTTCTATGTTCTGTGAGTGAATTATTTGATGTTGAGGAGGAGCTAACAACTTTAGCACCACCTATATTTTGTTATTCTAAATAGTGTTTCTTAGCCCAATTCAGCTGTTCTGGGGTTGCAGATAGGGATAAGATGCCATCTATTGAGGATAGGCATCACAGAGCACATGATTTAGACATGACTAGGCTAAGGAAAGCAAAAAAACAAGCCATGCTAGCTTTCCGCAGCTGTGAGAGAAAGAAGTGACTATATTAGGCATGGACCAGCCTGAATCAAATTAAGGATTTTGGATTGATGCAACAAAATTTGTGTTTAGGATACTAGTCATATTTTTTAGATGAAAGGTAATTTGTCTGTATTTAAAATTGTGTACCAGGTGTGAGTAGTTACTGCTAACTGAAGATACTTAACAGCAAGATATTTTACATAACAAAAGATATAAGCTTGGCTTTGATAAAGAATTTATTTTTAAATTTTTAGAACAGTGAATCTACTTATTTTCTATATTTTACTATTCACATTTATGGCTGAATTTTATTTATTGGAAGGTGCAGTTTGAGAAATTAGGAAACTTTTTTTCAAAGAACTCTAAGGAAAACCAATAGCACTCTAATTTGATATTTATTAATGGTACTGCATTAAGATAAATTATATCTGGGAAATGACTTAAGTATTTTTTGTTTTACAGTTTTGATTGTCCTATTTTGGAAGAGCAGAAAAAGGCAATCAAAATGTATGAGAGACTGAAGCATTGCTTGTCTGAGGGTAATTGAAGAATGTGGAGTGTTATAATGTAACATGTAGGTAATAGGGAGGAGCATAATAAGCATATCCAGAGGGAATTCTCTCATAATTTTAAACTTGGAATTGTTAAAAAAATAGGGAAAAACCCTGCTTCATAGCATTATTGTTTGAAGTTCATGGTCACAATGCATGTCAATAATGACTAAATGGCCTTAAAAGAGTTAAATTCCTAGAGGGTAGTTTTTTTTTTTTAACAGCTATTAACTATAATTGCTATATGTAGTTCTTTTCACAGGCAGTGTTCTTTGGCCATCATAACAAGACAAAGCTATTACTTGATTGTGGTGTTCCCAGACCCATTTACCTGATAACTGTAAAACACCACATGCTGATTTTAGTAGGGCTATTTTTAAATATATGCCAGATGCAACATATGCATTGTCCTGTAGCAGCTTTGTTTTTTTAATAGTTCTAGGCATAACTACAGCAATTGCGTTCTAGGAAAATAAAAAAAAACCCTTCTTCCATTCTGCTTTAATAGGCTAAATAGCTCAGATATATTATGTTGTTTTATCTGAGTCAGAATATTGTGTTTAGATTTTGGTTAGTTTGGTTCTTGAGAGGGGAAAGAGGAAGAATGGTACCTCCCTTGAGTTGGCCTAGCTGGCTGTATATTTTACACAGAAAGCAAAAGAACAATTTCGCTTTCAAGTTTAATATTGGTTAGTTAGACTATGCTGGCATTTTTAAAAATTAATCTTTCTGTTTTCAGAAAATTGTTTCAAGAACTTGATATCAGCAAATAGTTAAGAACATTGATTAGGGTTCAAATTATCCATAATTCTGACATAAAATAATTATGAGTTATAAATTGTTCCATAGTGACTACTGGAATTTGTCACTTTATTGAAAGCATTATTGCCGCTTTGTTAAGAACTAAAATCTTATTTCTAATAAGTTGTAAAGTTTGTACAACCTATTGCTGCTTTAAGAGCTAAGTATCAATAAAGGCAGTTCAGTGAAGTTTCTAGGAAGCAAGTTACTGGGGGGCTCCAAATGCAACATAAATTCCTAAGTCTAGTTTAGTGTTTATTACATTCATTATTCCCACTATTAAGAGGAAATAAAACATTCCTTTTTGCAGCAAAGACATAACATGGCTAAATGTTTTATATAAATCCAATAATTATCTGAATTGTCTAATACATAGGTTTGTAAACTTAATCTGAAATCTGTTTTCATCAACATTTGCATGTTTTTCCTGATACATGTGAAAAATTACCTTTGAAAATACATTTGTATTAATAAAATTATTTATACTTTCAAGGATACACTTCATAACTCATGTCCTCTATAGCTTTTAGTATTGTAAATGTTTAAATGCTGTGTAAAAAAACAAATCTACTTTTATGCATAAAAGTGGGAACACTTCCACAATCAAAACAAGTGCTAGATTCTAAATTTAGAATTATTTAAGGGCATTTTTGCTATGACTTCATAATATAATTGATTCAGCATTTTAAAAAAGAAAATCCCATTTTGTATTGGGGAAGAGTAGGTATTATAGGTAATCTCTTCCAAGTGCTTTGGGCTTTGTCTTCCAGTATCCTCATCTGGCATGGTTAGTGGGAAAGGAATATAAGAATGGTATTTAGGAGCATCTGGAAGTTATTACATACAGTACTTTGTCTTAAACTAGCATGCTAGTTCAGATTTCCTCTCCATGTAAATCCCCTTAACGGTACTTAACAAGTAAGTGTTTTCTTTCTCTTAACTTTTCTGAAATACTAGATTTGTAATAAAATAACTGATTCTTGTAAAGGTGAACATATGTGCTATACTGAATCATTTTTTTAAAAGAAGCCAGTTGGTGTTTTTTTTTTAATCTGCAGAAGAATCAATATTCTATTATTGTATCTGATTATTCCTGCCCAATGTGTCTGACCCTATTATGCAGGTACAAGGCTTTGGTACTTTGGTATGTGTTGTATTTCTTCTCAGAAGTATGCTCTGAAAAGAGTGAGATGTCTTTCAGAATATCTAAGGGGTTTCTTTGTAGTCTTGTTGGGGGGATCTTGCATTTAGCATAGATATTGGAAATATTCCAAAGTACATAGAAATACTAAGTAGTATGTATGTTTCTCACATTTTAAAATCAATTTTGCTCAAGCTTAGGATTAGTGTATCAGTTTAATTTTTTTTTAAGTCCACCTATAGGGCCAGCCTCACTGCCTGCATGAGCTCCATAAAATAACATAATTAGCATTTGGAAAAGATAAGTAAAGGATCTGCGAACATCTAGAAACAAGCAAAGCTATTATTAGGAACCAACATGGGTTTGTCAAAAATAAATCTTGCCAGACAAACCTTATTGCATTCTTTGACAAAGGGACTGAATTAGTGGACCTGTAAAATGCTGCAGAAATAGTATATTTGGACTTCAGTAAGGCATTTAACAAGGTACTACTTGGTGAGTTAGAAAAATATGGGATATCACCGCCAGATGGATTTGTAACTGGATGACCAGTTGCAGTCAACCTGTAGTCCACAATGAAACTACATCTTCATGGAGAGAAGCATGCACTGAGTATCCTAAGGTTCTATCTTAGGCCCAGCACTCTTCAGATCTTCATAAACAATTTAATGAGGGAACTCATCAAATTTGTGGGTGACACCAAGCTGGGGGAAAAAGGTTCAAGATCCAGAAGGAGCTTAACAGACTTGAACCCTGGGCCCCATCCGTCAAAATGTAATCAGTGGTCAGAAAAGTAAGGTTTTACGCTTAGGCAAGAAAAACCAAATGCATAGGTATAGAATTGGTGGTACCTGGGTCAGCAGTAGAAATGGAGTACCTATGTGTCCTAGTGAACAGCCATTTAAATATGAGCCAACAGTGAGCTGCAGTTGCCAGAAAATGTAATGCTAGGCCAGTGGTTCTTAACTTGGGCGATATCGCCCCTAGGGGGTGATTTTGTTTTTCAGGGGGGCGATGGAACAAAAAGGGGCGACGGGGCGAAGGAACAAAAAGGGGGCGATATGGGGGCAATGGAAAGAGAAGTTTTGGGGACACTTTTGAGCCTTCCCCTGCAGCTCCGAGCCTCCTCCACCATTTGCAGAGAGAGACAGAGAGAGGCACTTGTGCCTCTCTCTCTCTCTCTCTCATGCAGATTTGCCCCCTCGCAGGGCTCCTGATTGGCCCTGCGCCCAGGTGCCCTGCCCCGTGGGAGAAGCGCGTCCAGGAAGTCCCTTTCCCTGGCTGGCCCCATCCGAGGTGCACGTGGCCGGAGAACCGCGTAGGGAAGCACTAGGATCCCTGCTGGGAGTAGCCCGCCAGAGCCTCAGCTGAGCGGGCCAGCCTTCCCGCAAGCCTCGGCCCTGAGGGAGAACAGCCCCTGCAATCCCCAGCCGCGGGACCATTGGCCCACCTGGCCAGGAAGGTGTGCCGGAGTCCGGGCTGCTTTGTCAGTGAAGAATGTGAGGTGAGCAGAAATGGGAGGGAGAGAAAGAGAGGGGGGAGGAATTTTCCAACCAGCAGCAGAAGAGCCCTAGCCAGATCTATGGGAGCGCCTCCTCCTGGAGACTGGCGCCGGCTTCCTTGCCCTCCTCCTCCCCTTCTTCCTCCTGCCCCCCATGCGGCAGTCCTGGCTGGGCTGGCGTGGGCATCACTCCCTGGGCGACGCTGGTGGGTCGCGGATTGCTGGGAGCACTGCACGGTGTGGAGCGGCTCCAGCTCCTCCAACATGACGGACCTACCGGCAGCACGAGAGGCTCCAGCATTGGTCCTGGCGGGAGGCGGATCGTTTCCCCAGTTCCGACCAAGGGCGCCAGCGGCACGGGAGAAGGTTTGGCGACACAGCTGATGGGCATTCCGCAGATGCCCTGCAACTTAAGCCTGGCGATGCCGGCGGCGCGAGGGGAGGCTTGGCGATGCAGCTGATGGGTGGGGCATTCCGCAGATGCCCTGTGGCCCCGACTTGAGCCTGGGGACTCCAGCGGCATGTGGGATGGCCTGCCAATGTGACCGTGAGCTGGGGCGTCCCCGCAGGCCCAGTGGGCAGCGGAGCTGGGTGCCTCCAGCGGCGACGGGATCTTCTGCCTTCTGCCCCCCCTCCCTGCCCCTTTGGCGCCCTCTGCCCCTCCCCCCTCTCTCTTTCCTCACCTCCAGAAAGAAGGGGGAGGGAGGGAGGGGGGAAAGAGAAAAAGAGAGAAAGAGAGGAAAGAGAGAGAGGAAGCGCAAGTGCCTCTCTCTCTCTCACACACACACACTGAGTGGGGGAAGAGGACTGGCAGACCAAGGACAGAAAGAGGGAGAGAGAGAGAGAGACCCTTTTGACATCTAAAATGAAGATAACACTGAAGATACGTGTGTGTGTGTGTGTGTGTGTGTGTGTGTTTGTGTGTGTGTGTATATGTATATGTATTTATTTATTAAAGGTAAAAAAGAATATATGCAGTGTTATCTTCATTTTAGATGTCAAAAGGGTTTTGCGGCTCCCAGTGTTTTTTCTTCAGTGGGAAACGGGTCCAAGTGGCTCTTTGAGTGTTTTGGGTTGCTTACCCCTGCTCTACCGATACAGTGGCGCGCCATTGGCCAGAATGGGCAGTGATGTTTCTTTCAAAACATTGTATGCTGTTTTGTGTGTCTCTTTGTATTGTACTTTTTTAGCATGCACTCCAGTTTGATATTATATTTCCTTTGTGTCTTTTTAATCCTTTTTACAGTGTGTGTGACTATATATACTTTCCTCGAATCTTAATTTAGTTTCAGAGTTTTCGTCTTGAAATTCTTAGTTCTTGCATTGCGGTTTGTTTTTATGCCCTTTTTATATTTCTTTTTGCATCTTAAATTTCACTTGTAATTCAATCATTAAATGTTACTGTTTTTCTTTTCGGGCATTTCACTTTCTTGCAATTGAATTTTGTTTTCAGTGGTCATTACATTTAAGTGTCTTGAATAAATAAGATAATAATGAAATACATGTATCACGAAATTTGGGAATAAAGTGACGGGTGGCACCAAAATTTTTCACACAGTTGAGATATGGGAAAAAGACTGGAAATAAATTATTTGCATCATATATCCTGATGACAATTTTAAAGAAAACAAAAAAGTGTTTGCATAAATTGAAGAATTATTTCCTATGTTGTGGTTGAAAGGTTATGTTGGGGGAGGGGGGCGATGACAACTTCCTCATTGGCTCAAGGGGGCAATTTATTCAAAAAGGTTAAGAACCACTGTGCTAGGCTACAACCACAGAGGTATGGTATTATGATCACATGAAGTTTTAGTATTGCTTTATATTGAAATACTGCATCCAGTTTTAGCCACCATGTTACAAAAAGTATGTTGAGACTCAAAGTACATAGAATAGCAACAAAGATGATTAGGGGGTTGGAGGTTAAAACATGTGAACGGTTGCAGGAACTTGGTATAGCTAGTCTAACAAAATGACTACGGGTGACAAGATAGCAGTCTTCCAATATCTGAGGAAATGTCGCAGAGAAGAGGGGGGGCAATCTGTTCCTCAAAGCATCTGAGGGCAGGACAAGAAGTAAAAGATAGAAACTTATGAAGGAAGAGCCAGCCTAAAATTCAGGAAAAATATCCTGACAGGGAGAACAATTAAACCAGTGGAACAGCTTGTGTCCAGAAGTTATGGGTACACCATCACTGGAGGATTTTAAGAGATTGGATAGCCATTTGTCCAGAATGGTACAGGGTCTCCTACTTCAGCAGCGGGGTGGCCTAGAACACGGCTTTTCAACCGTTTCACCCATTATACCACTTTTAGGATATAGCAATATCCAAGTACCACCAGTCACCTAGCAAGGTGTCAAAAACTTGATGACCAAAAAAAAAAGGAAAAAAGTGATAAAGTACAGGTAGTCTTCGACTTACAACAGTTCGCTTAGTGACTGTTCGAAATTACAATGACACTGGAAAAAGTGCCCCCCAAGCCACAGCCGAGCAAGACATCTGCCTGCCCACCCAGCGGCGCTCTTCCTGTTCAAGCATTTCTGTTGAGGATTGGCAGCGGGGGTTGGGGGTGTTTGATTTTTATTCCCTCTGCCTGCTGGGTGGTTGCAGCAGGGTTTGGTCACTTCACATGACCCTGGGACACTGTGACCGTCATAAATATGAATCAGTTGCCAAGCATCTGAATGTAAATCACAAGACCCTGGAGATGCTGCAACATTCCAGCTGATCAGTGCTTCTGGGCTCAGCAGAAGCACCAGGATCAGTGCTGCTTTCCAGCTGATTGGTGCTTCTTCAGGGCTCAGCAGAAGCACCAGAATCAGCACCGAGCTCCAGCTGGAGCCTGGCGCTTCCACTGAGCCCTGACAGTCCTGAAGAAGCGTCGATCAGCTGGAAAGCAGCACTGATCCTGGCGCTTCCGCTGAGCCCTGACAGCCCTGCAGCTCCAGCCATCTCTTGCTCAGGCTTGTGTGATGCTGCCACCGGTTCAGCTCATTTCCCTCTCCCGCTACCACTTTTCTAGGATGGCCGCGTACCACCTGCCAGGTTCCAATGTACCACAGGTGGTACCCATACCACTGGTTGAAAAGCCTGGACTAGAAGACCTCCAAGGTCCTAACTCTTATCCTGCATTCTGTACCTTATAAAAAAGTATTATCTCCTTACTAGAACTGATGATGTCACCTAGTTAGGGTAATGAAACTAATGCAAAAAAGCAAGAAAGCTGAAGGAGCACCAGGGACGCCTCAAAGTATTATCTCCTTTGGCTGTTTCTGGAGTTTGAATTGAAAACCCACTGCTTAAAGATGGCAAAGACAAATGATTAGCCCTTTTCCATGTAGACTTAAAGAATTATTCCATGGAAATTCAGGGCAGTTGGTTATATTCAAAATTAAGTTTTCTGTGGTATGGTGAAGACATGCCATTTCTTCTGCTTAATATATGTGGTGGGTTTTCTTTTTTTTGGCTGGGTTGCTTGTTAAACTGCCATTTGTTTCTGTATTCTGGAGAAAGTCATGATCTAAACACAGTATTTCAATATTGAATATGACATAATTATTGTATATGGTGGTTTTGAATAAACAGCTATTTTTAAGAATGTTAGTTGAAAATCAGAATAGCATGGTCAGAGAATGGAAGGGAATTACTATACTGGACAACAAACATGTATATGGTGGAGTGCAAACTGACTATGAGCTATGTTGACCATGACGCATGCTCCAAAAAAGCGATAAATAGTTGTTCCTTTCTCTTTAGTGTTGGTCCTATCACACTCAGAATATTGCTTACAGTTCTGGCTACTATATTTTAGAAAGGCCATTAATACTGGCATGTTCAGAGGAGATCAAGATGATGGGAGTTTAAGTAAAAACTTATAAAGAATAGTAGAAAGCATTGGATATTTTTAGCCTGCAGGAGATAAGATGAGAAACATAGAAGAAGAGGTGGATTTTGTGACTTTTGAGAATGCAGACAAGAAACACTAGATTTGAATTGCAAAGAAAGAAAATTGTATTGAATGTCAGGGAAAAAAAATGTAATGAAAGGCTATCAGGGAATAGGGAATGGTGGTTTCTCTTTCATTAGAGGTGTTTAAAGGCTAGATGGCAGTTTATCAGGAATCCATAGTAATGAGTTCTTACAGTGGGCATATATAAGGCAGGATTTAATGATTTCCAAGGTGTCTTTCAATTTATGATACTATAAAAAAATTGTGTGAGTTTCATTTTTTGTGGTCTTTCAATCAAAATTAATGGTAGATAATTTGCTGCTTTCCACGTGTTTTGGACATTTATTAGCATTAAATCCAATGTAGAATTTTAAAAAGTTATGATCTAAAGAAGACTCAATTTTAATTCTTGAAATGTGTTCTTGAAATATTCTATTTAATCCTTTAAGTAAAAGAATATACATTTTTGGTTGTCATATAAAATAGTGTTAACGCAGGTACATTGTTGTAAAATTATTAGAAGAGGGATGAACTGAAATTCCATCACGGGTGTTTGGAGAGACGTTTGTCACGTTAGGAGAAATATCATCAAGCAAATTTTTTAAATCATATTAAAACTTTTTAGAAATTGTCTTAAATGAACAGCAAAAATAATAAATCTCTAAAGCTAAACTCATCCCAAAAAGATTTTTTCTTAAAAAAAATTAAAAAGGATAATTTGATGCTGGTAGTTTTAAGAGACAATTACTTAAAAGGAGCACTTTCTATGAATTGTTTTTAAAATCTATCTTGCAATGTTTTTTTATTCCTATTGTCAAATAGAATCCAGTTTGAGAAATTATACTTGAGAGTTTATCATCAAGTTTGTTTTTATGAAAATCTTTTGTTGCCTCCCTGAAACTTAATATTTAAGTTTATGATAAAAATGCTATCGTTAACTCCACATTATGCAGGAGCCTCATCTTGCTATACTCCCCTGAGATATTTTTTTTTCTTTAATCCCATTTCAGAATATATTAACTTTGAACATATTTCAGGTTTTTATTTTAGGACTAGTGAACAGAGTGTTGCTTATAAAGCAGATTTTTGGCTTATTTTCACTTTTTTCTATAGCTAATAGCTCCTATTCAAAGATTAGTCTTTGTGCTGTATGTAAAAGAAAAGAATTAACCCTGTATATTAAATTGCGATTACGAATGGCAATAAAATACACCCTCATCAGTATAAGTATTTAGAAAAAGGGCTAGATAACGTTTAGCAGCAAGAACTTGATTGTGAGTGTCCTATAGTAGTACATTAAAAATGACAGCTTTTACTGAAGTAGTTTTTTTTAAGTAGATTGGAAAGGTGAGTTGCAGATAATAATGATAGTTCATAGAAATAAAACATATTTGAATATACCGTATATTCCGGCGTATAAGGCGACCCGGCGTATAAGATGACCCCCGTCTTCGGCGCCGAGTCGCACGCCTAGAAAGTCATCTTATACGCCAGAACCTACCGTTATTTCCGGCATATAAGACGACTTGGTGTATAAGACGACTCCCGACTTCGGCGCCAATTTTAACGCTTGCGAAAGTCGTCTTATACGCTGGAAAGTACGGTAACTTTTCTTTATTTCAACTATTGTATAAATAAGATGATTTTTCTATTGACTACTGCATTCTATTAAGGCTGCATTCATGTAAAACTAACAAAATAAATCCAATTAAATTAAGTGAAGTTTTCTGATAACTCTATGATGCCATGGTAAATCTATTCACAAGGTTTCATTTTTGCCTACTGTATTTTAAGACCCTTAAAACTTTGTTTATTTTTCTAACATTTCATATAAATAATATTTCTGTATGCTTTTTTTAATCCAATTGGATTCCAGAATACTATAGAAATAATTTAAAGATTTTTTTTCCCGGGGGTTGAAGAATGATATTGAAGCCTTTTTTTTTCTTTTGTTTTTTAAATTAGATTTTAAATTCTAAAATAGGTCACTTGTGTTTGAGGTATAACTTCCATTTACTTTCATGCTAAGATACAGTATAGAACTAGCATGAAATATATGACTAGGATTGGAGAGAACCATGAAACTTATTTCTTAATTTTGGACCAGTTACTTTCTCCCAACCTAGCCTATTTTACAAATTTGTTGTTGGAAATGAATAAAAAATAAAATCATCAGGTAAAAACTGCCTTAAGCGCTGGGAAGAAAGTTAGGACAAAAATCTAAGAGATACATAAATAAAAATAAGTATGAGGTTCTAGGGTTATTTAGCCAACTGAAACTATTATCAGTCACATAGGGTGTTTTCTGTTGGCTATTAGTTATTAAAGAGTACAGGTAGAGTCCTTGACATAAGACCACAATTGGGACCAGAACTTTAATTGCTAAACAAGATGGTTGTTAAATGAGTCACATCTGATTTTATGACTTTTTTGCCAGAGCTGTTAAGCAAATCACTTCTTGTTAAATGAATCATGCAGTTGTTAAGTGAGTCTGGCTTCCCCCGTTGACTTTGTCAGAGGCTGCCTGGAAAGGTTGCAAATGGTGATCACATGATCTTGGGAGGGTCTATGACAATTTGCCATGGCCAGCTTGCCGCAGCCAACTTGTTGTGGTCAATTTGCTGCAGGACAACTCGCCACAGCCAATTCGCTGCAGGACAACTCACTGCAGGACAAATGTTACACTAATATCAAAGAAATAGTGGAATAGAACCATTGAAGAAAGGATGCAAAAAGAGGGACAGAATGAAATGTGAATGGCAAAAATTAAAATATTTTTAAATTTATTATAAATAATTAAATATAATTGTTAAATTGTCCTGAAGCGAGTTGTCCCATGGCGAGTTGTCCATGATGAATTGTCCTGCAGCGAGTTGGCCTTGGGGAGTTGCACGCAGTGAGTTGGCTCTGGCAAATTGTCCCATTCAGTCCTGGGATGATACAACTGTTGCCAAGCATCCAAATTTTAATCATGTGATTGTAGGGATGCTGCACTGGTTGTAAGTGTGAGGACCATTCATAAGTTACTATTACTGTATAGTGGACATTTCATCTAACAAATGTCTGTTTTTCTCAGAAGTGTGAAGTTCTTTAATTCTGCTATCTCATTTAACTTAATAGGCAAAGTAGTTTTGAATGTATCTCTGTTGATGATTTATCAAGGTGAAATTTCTTATCTGACTGCAAAAACATGTCATTTCTATTAGTAACTATGACCACTGGAAAATTTGGAGGTGGGGGAACCTCCCTATAAACCATGTACTTGGAAAAGAGAGTAGCTAGTGAAGGGTAATGCTTAGCTACACAGTGTCATATTTTCTTGAGGTACACTTTTTAACTTCAAAGTTATTGCATTACTAGCAATGAAACATATCTTTTGTTCATAGTTTCTTACTTTTAAAAATGTGTATGTTCATAATTTTGGATTGGCATTAAAATATAAAATACACTATTTCCTCTCAGTTTTTTTTTATTTTAAAGTTGGAAAGTCTAAGCCTGCTTAGTTCATTATGTATGATCTTTCACAAGCTGAAAAATAGTGGTTCTTTGGTCATATAAAAGTTTTTTTTTCCTTTGCAATGAACAAAATTTAGTGTCAATATTTTTGTAATTAAACTTTTCACTTTAATTAACCAGGTATCAGTCTCCTTGGAAACCTAAAATGGAACAAGTACCCTCCCAGGCTACAAGAATTAATAACTATGCTTATTGTAGAAAAGCTAAAGATGTTATTATGAAAGAATTCCACTGACTGTTGTCTATAAATGCAAATCCTGTTTCTAGTGAAATCAATGTTCTTGTATCTGTTTCTTCTGTCCACATTGTGTAACAGTTTAGAAACCAGGATGGGACTGCAGAGGAGATGGCTTTCCACCTGGCTCTTGTTTGTCCTCTGATTTGATAATGGAGTAATCTGGCACAAGTAGTCCTCAACTTATGACCACAATTGAATCCAGAATTTATATTGTTAAGTGAGAAATTTGATAAGTGAGTTTTGCCCCATTTTACAACTTTTCTTGCTGCATTTGTTAAGTGTATCCCTGCAGTTGTTAAATTAGTAACCCGGTTGTTAAGTGAACCTGGCTTCCCCATTGACTTTGCTTCTCAGAAGGTAGCCAAATGATCACATGACCTCCTAGGACACTGCAACTGTCATAAATATGAGTCAGTTGTCAAGCATCCAAATGTAAATCACATGACCCTGGGGATGCTGCAATGATCATAAGTGTGAAAAATGATCATAAGTCACTTTTTTCAATGCCGTTGTAACTTTGAATGGTCACTAAACGAACTGTTGTAAGTCAAGGACTACCTGTATTAGGCTGTTGCTTATGACATCTGAGAACTAATTCTTAAAATATAAAATGAGTAAAAAGAACAGAAGCAAATCACTTTTAGTTTAAACTCCCATGTGGCAATAGCCAGATTTGAAATTTTTGATATATCTTGGATGCTCTCATAAATACTTGCTGTGAGACATAGAAATTATAAGAAAATGGGATTCACAAAATGGGATTTTTTTTTCAAATTCAGGTTGTGAGATTTGAAATCAAGTACCTTTTCCCCATTTTTATTTGTGGGAGGCCTCATAATTTTATTGTGAAAATGACAGATATCAAAAGCTTTTATTTTAAAAATTGAACAGTCTTTTTGTCTATAGAAGTTTCTGCATTCTGGCAACTCTTTGGATACTGTATTTGCACTTCCCCCATACACCATAATCAGGTTGAAGATAGTATCACTGTTTGGAACAATACAGAAGAAGAATTAACTCAGTGACTACATTAGTTGCAGATCCAAGGAATCTTGATTAAGACTAAATAAAGAAACTCCTACATAGGGGTGGTATGGTTTCTAAACAATTTTTAAAAGCCTCATTATTTCTACACTCATAAGCCTGTGGAAAAAGGAGAGAACATAGCAGGCATAATTAACCTGTTAAGCGAGGGACAGTGATTTCCAGGAGTCCCCAGATGAAGAACCTCTGAATTAAAGAAAACTTGTAGCTATGAACAGGCTGCCAGTTACTAAAAATGGCAGGTTGTGTTCTCCTTAAGCCGACAAAGCACTGAAGATCTACAGTGCTTTCAAGAACTGCTGAAGCCACGGATTTTTTACATGCAGCCTGTTTTCAACGGTTCCTAAAAATATTGTGATCTTCAGTGCTTCATCAGCTTAAGGGAAGTCAATGTGATCCACATTTTTTAGTAATGGGCAGTGTTGTAAGTACAAATTCCAACTTAAATAACCAATTTGGGCTAAAAACAGGAAACAACTCATTTTTAATCCGGGAACTGCCTTTTTTCCATGACATTTTAAGAGATTCAGAATTTTAATGTTTTAATATTTTGACTTGCAGTGCGAGGATGTCGCCCTGGAAAGATTGTGCAGATGACAGAAGCTGAAGTTCGGGGTTTGTGTATAAAATCACGAGAAATTTTTCTTAGCCAGCCCATTCTCTTGGAGCTAGAAGCACCACTGAAGATCTGTGGTATGTGCCAATTTCTTTACTTTTAAAAGAACTTTAAATTGGATGACAATTTCTCAAAGTTGATGATGGATTTAAGTTATATAAAGAATAAGCACAGCAAAACATTTCAATCTGAAAGGATGATTGGCTAGTTTTTAAAACTTAGTTTTAAAATTAAATACAGTCATTGCAATGGAAATTAAAAGGTAAACTAAGAACTAAAATGTATAGCATTCTGTGCAGTTATTTTGCACCTGTAAGTTTGAGATCTTCTAAATACCCTCTTCTAAAGAAGCTGTTTGTCTTTTGATCTAAGTCAGGGGTCCCCAACCCCTGGTCCGTGGATTGGCAGCAGGATGCAGGCAGTACGTAAAACCATGTACCCTCCGGTCCATGGAAAAACCTTTCTTCACAGCACTGGTCTCTGGTGTCCAAAAGATTGGGGACCTCTGATCTAAATATGAAGAATGGCAGACGGTTTTGAGACTTTGAAGGACAGAATGACACTAAGAGCTCTTACAATAACCTTCATTTTCCTAAATGAATACATAGTACAGAGAAATCTGTTACTTACATTCATCTTTTCAAGTGGTCTGAATGATTGTCATGTAGGGTGACATAGTACAAATAAAAATAGAAAGTAAAAAATACTAAATCTTAAGTTTCATTTAAAATGTATTGGGTTTGCTGGGCTTTGTATTTTTGCTAGGTGTAATCAAATGCTAATGCCATAAAAAGACATTTACTATTTTGATTGTATTATGTAATATTATGTATGTATTTACTATGTTAAAAAATATAGAGTTTAGAAAAGAAACCTTGGAAAAAAGAGATCCCTTAAATCTAATCAGATCTTTAAGTCTCCATTCCTTTAAAAAAAAAAAGCAATTATTTATGAAGAAAGTTAGGGAGGCTCCAGGACTTTCAATAAATCTTTTAAAAATTTTATTAAGGAATTTCTTAATAAACTTAAGACATCAAGAGGATATGACCCCATTCATACCCTAAATGGTGGTAAAAGTTCACATTCCAGAACTTGACTCACAAAGAAGTTGGAAAAGGGGGAAAAATTTTATAGCTCTTTTCCCTACTGTCAAGCCTTTTGGAATCTTTACCTCTGTTCTGGGATAATTAGCAAGTGGAAATCAATATTTGTATTTGAAAGGAAGAGATTACAAGAAAGTAAGCAAACACAGTGGGGAATAAACTTTGAAAGGAATGCCTTGACACCTTGCTTGTGGCTTCTTAGGATACAAAAGGCAGCTTTGGGGTGAAATTGATTTGGACCTGAGTGCTAATCAAGGTTGCAGAGCTGAGCTAACTTTCTGTTAGTACCTTTCAGGGAAGTGCAGTCTGTCTGGCAAAGAAAAGTAGTTTAGAAAGCAAGAGCTTGTCCAAGCAATCTTTGTCCCTGCCAGAGAGGAAATTCCTGAGAAGGGGGAAAAGGGGGAAGAAAATAAAATTAAAAAAACAGGTTAGGCAATTAGGCACAGGACAGCCACCTTGAATTATTTATAAAGTAATAAAGGCAGGATAAAAATCTAATAAGTAAATAATCACCAGGAGTTAACTCAGATTCAAAGGCACAAATAAAAAAGGGAGGATGAAGTTTATTTCATTTGCAGAATGAAGTTATAATGCCACTATAATGGTATTGTAATGGTTGCTGCTGAGAAAGGTTGAAGGATTGATCCAATTTAGATGAAATCCTACTGTGCTTAGCATTTATAACCATCTTCTGGCATCTCCTATTCTTTCATCTTATGAGAAATGAAATGAGAAGAATTTGCTTTCATTTCCAGGTAGCCACGTCCAAACTAAATTATGATTAATTTTAAATGAATTATTTTACCCATCCAGGATGGTTTGATAGTTTGAAGTTGATGTGCTTTGATATATCGTAGTTCAGCATACAATATATTGTCTAAGTTCTGTTGTAATTGAGTAAAAAAGTACTTTCAAAACATACATATTACAAATGAAAATAATAAAATGGGCAACTGTATACAAGAATATAAAATATCAATGTTAGTATTTTATTATGTAATTATGAACAATTATAACATGTCAACTGCTAAGTGAAATCTTAAAATACCTTAGCAAAAGGACTGTCTATAATTGTTATCTGAAGAATGTCATATGAATGTGGGAGAGGCATCAAATTCAAAATCAATTATGGTTCACTCATGTCCATAAATAGATTCTATTTATAATTTACATGTGTGATAATATCAGTTTTGATTACATAGATTTAATATGTGCTGGTATTGCTAAGGGCAAATTAGCATATATCTTATTCACATGGTTGATCTTAACTGATTAGTAATTATAAACAACTGAATGTTTAATACTCTTATGACGGCTTATGTAAAGGAATGGAAAGGAAGATATTCTATTTTAATAATTTAGTAAACTTGTATAATGCCCAACTCTCAAGACCCTTGAGAGGCTCATAACAATCAAATTATAATAGAACCAATAAGACATCGAATAATGATAAAAGATGGCAAGTTCAGTGAAGCAAAGGGTCTCACTCTCCTCACAAAAGGCCTTGGTAAAAAGCCAGGTCTTTAAACTGTTCTAAACAGCAACAAAATGGGGCCCATGCAGATCTTGGGGGGGGGGATCCTCATTCCATATACAATCTAATGCAGAGGTCCCCAGCCTTTTGGGTACCAGGGACCAGTTACGTGAAGAGAGGTTTTGTCGCAGACTGGAGGTGGTGTGGTTTTGTGTGCTGCCTGTATCCTGCGGATGGGGCTTTCCTTGTTTGTGTGGCCCAGTTGCTGACATGCCGCGGCCCAGTACTGGTCCACTGACCAAGGGTTGGGGACCCCTGGTTTAATGAACAAAACAAATTAGAACTTATTTGCAAGATAAAAATTAGGCAGAATCTTGAATCACCTTTAGAACTTATTATATTAATTATTGGAGAACTTGAAAAGCAAAATTCTGCAAGATTCTGTTTTTATTTCCAGTTGTTTAGATCAGTGTTTCCCAAACTTGACAATTTTAAGGCATGTGGCTGTGGAATTCTGGGAGTTGAAGTCCACATGCCTTAAAATTGTCAAGTTTGGGAAACACTGGCTTAGATAATTGTAAACTGATAAAGCCTCATGATACTTATTATACAACTTTTCTTAATTTTAGGTGATATTCATGGCCAGTATACAGATTTACTTCGATTATTTGAATATGGAGGATTTCCACCAGAAGCTAACTATCTTTTTCTGGGAGATTATGTGGATAGAGGCAAACAATCCTTGGAAACTATCTGCTTGTTACTTGCATATAAAATAAAATACCCTGAGAATTTTTTTCTCTTGAGAGGAAATCATGAGTGCGCTAGTATAAATCGCATCTATGGATTCTATGATGAATGTAAGTAATCTTTCTATAAATGATTCTCTTTTATGAAATGATTGCAATATTTTGAAATGCTTGATAGAACATTTATGATTCTTCTAGTTTGTGACACATCCTCTTCCAACAGCATGTTAGTAAAATAGTTGAGCAATTCATGTCATCTATATAACTTTTTGAGTGGTTACGCTACAGTGTAAATATTCTTCCAATTTTATTAGGTAAACGACGGTTTAATATCAAACTCTGGAAGACATTTACAGACTGCTTTAATTGTCTGCCTATTGCAGCAATAGTAGATGAGAAGATTTTCTGCTGCCACGGAGGTAAGAAAAAACCCATTTTTATATTGATGAAATTATTTCTTTGTTGAAAAGTTCAATAAAAAATACAGAAATGTTTGATTTCTTCTAAGACAAAATGTGAAACTATATGATCACCCTACCCTAGAATACCAACATTTTCCAAGAACCTGTCCAAGAAAATGGAATAAATCAGAAATTCAGCTCCCTCAGGAGGGAACATAAAACTTGCAAAAAAACAAGGCACGGCAGTTTAATTCATTTTCTCAGTCCTGAAGAAAGGCAGAGGTTATAAATTTGAAGAACCAAATAAATTAGTTGAACTATAAGGTTTGCACTTTTAATTTTCGCTGTATCATTTACTATTTGTTCTTTTATTACCCATCAAGCCACTTTGCAAATACTGTAGTTAGGACTCATGAGGCGAAGGGTATGTATAGATCACAACCTAATATTTTAAAACAAGAGTGTTCCAAATAAGCTTACCATTAAAATAACTTGATCGGTACTCCAGTTTGTGATACAGAAGTTGCTTGATGTGAATTTGTTAAGCTTTAACTACTAGATTTCTTAACATTTGCCTGAACTGGGAAAGAAATTGTAGATGAAGTTCATATATGTCAGTGTTTCTCAACCTTGACAATTTTAAGGCATGTGGACTTCAACTCCCAGAATTCCACAGCCTGCAATGCTGGCTGTGGAATTCTGGGAGTTGAAGTCCACATGCCTTAAAATTGTCAGGGTTGAGAAACACTGATATATGTGAACATGCAACTAATATATAATATAATAACAATTTCATAAAAGATGCAATCTTTAAAAATCACCAAGTATTGATATGATTAGAACATTTAACATAATATAAGCTGATTCAAAAGAACAAAATCCTAGATTTTCAAAGATCTTGTGAACACTTTTTAAAAAACTAAATCTAGTTCTCTGGGATTAAAATGACCATTAAAACACAGTTAAAAGGAATACATTTATTTAACAATAGTTTTGACAATTACACCCAAGTAATTTGTTGGAGAAGGATCAAATTCAATAAATACTGAGGGGGGGGGACTTCCTAGTGCCTTGCATTTAGTTCAGGAACTTAACGCTCCCAGTTAACAGTCTTGCCATCCTACAAGACCAACTGGAAATCTGTGGACTGTTTTTTCAAAGGATATGCTAATATACCAAATGGAGGGTTATTGGAACATCTATCATAATGAGGCTACATCCAGCCTTACAAAGTTCTGTTCAGCTTTTGGTGATAAACAGCAATCAGTAGATATTTGAAATAGCAGTTTTGTTTCTATGTCTACCTGTAGGACACTTGTACTAATAACAACAAAAGAATGGGAAAGCATGATCATTAGAATGCCAGCACAGCTAGATTTCCTTTTATGAAATGTTAGTGAGATAACTGAGGTAACCAGTCCTGAGTTAAGTGGTATAGCAGCAAGCACCTAGTTTACTGTTTGGTCTATCCACCTACACTGTCCTGTCTGAAGAAAAAAGCTTGCACATGTACTCAGGAAGAGAAAAACTGTTTAAGATGCCATAGAGTTATTTTGTTTTATGTTAAAGAACTGGATTTGGAATAAATATATGGAAGACAGTGTATGTCACTCAAATGAAAATATCAGATTAGTCTCTAGACTAAATTAGTCTCTATTTTCTCAGTTCATTATCAATGGATTGTATCTGATCTAGAGCATGTATTTAACTAGGAATAGAATTGTATACAGTGGTCTTATTTCATGAATGGAATGCAGACAGATCAACTTCTTCATCTTGTACATCCTCCCCATCTTCAGACCTATGCTATATAATTAAGAAATTCTCTGAAACTAGGTCCATGCATATTTGCTTTGCACTTGAAGAAGTCTATTAGCATAGTATTAGATTTCGCTTTCTATGTGAAGCTTTGTACTGACCGTTAATATGGTTTACTTGTGGTTGTTTTGCTTCTTTTTACTCAACTGAACCAGACTAATTATTGTATTTCAAGTCTTGTTAATTTAGTTGCACTAAAGTATGCATCTTCGTAGTACTGCTTTTATAAAACTTAAAAGTTTGAATTGGCTTGATTTCTAAAAATGCAGTCCTTTTAAAGCTTTTTCAGAAACAACACTCATTAAATTTGATTTGAATGTAGTTTGTTAATTCTTGTGCAAATTCTTCCTATATCAATAGTATGTCCAGTGAATATTTTATCTGTTAATTTCCTATTCTGATAAATTGTGTTGTTCTATAAATCTGTGTATTAGTGCAGGGCTTTTCAACCTTCAATCTGCCCACCGGACGGCATTCTTCCTCCTGTCCTGATAAAGTACAGGTAGTCTTCGACTTACAACAGTTTGCTTAGTGACTGTTCGAAATTACAATGGCACTGAAAAAAGTGCCCCCCAAGCCACAGCCGAGCAAGACACCTCCCTGCCCACCCGGCAGCCCTCTTCCTCCTGTCCAAGGTTTTCATTGTTATGAGCATTTCTGTTGAGGATTGGCAGCGGGGGTGGGGGGTGTTTGATTTTTATTCCCTCTGCCTGCTGGGTGGTTGCAGCAGGTTTTGGTCACTTCACATGACCCTGGGACACTGTAACCGTCATAAATATGAATCCGTTGCCAAGCATCTGAATGTAAATCACAAGACCCTGGAGATGCTGCAACATTCCAGCTGATCAGTGCTTCTGGGCTCAGCAGAAGCACCAGGATCAGTGCTGCTTTCCAGCTGATTGGTGCTTCTTCAGGGCTCAGCAGAAGCACCAGGATCAGCGCCGAGCTCCAGCTGGAGTCTGGCACTGATCCTGGCGCTTCCACTGATCCTTGACAGTCCTGAAGAAGCGCCGATCAACTGGAAAGTGGAACTGATCCTGGTGCTTCCGCTAAGCCCTGACAGCCCTGCAGCTCCAGCCATCTCTTGCTCAGGCTTGTGCGATGCTGCCACCGGTTCAGCTCATTCCCCTCCCCTGCTATCACTTTTCTAAGATGGCCGTGTACCACCTGCCAGGTGCCAATGTACCACAGGTGGTACCCATACCACTGGTTGAAAAGCCCTGTATTAGTGTGTTACTATGCTAGGTATTTTAAAAAGAATTAGGATTTGCCTTTTGACAATTGGGAAGCAGTGTTTGTATCCAAAGCACTATTCAGGGTAATTTAGAAATAGTCCTGATTTTTTTTTTTATTGAAAGTTTTTTAAATTTTACAAAACAAATCCCCTCCCCAACCCCCCCCCCACCCTCCCATACCCTCCCCAAACCTCCCAAACCCTCCCCCAACCTTCCCAGAGCTGAGTACAGGCTTAATTAAAATTTTTCAGAAAAAGAAAAGAAAAACTTAAAACACATATAAATCCTAAACAAATCTAAATACATTAAATTAAATAGGTTATCTTCTCTAAAAAATAATAATTGCAATCATTAAACACATTATAATATACTCTAAACATTTTCTAGTATCATACTTATATTATTATCCATCATTCTGTATAAACTCCCTCCAAAACACAAATTTAAACATTACTTTCTTTGAATATCTATACCTACAATATAAAATCTAATCTCTCCCACTTTCTTTATCCTAGAACACAAAAATAAACATATAAACCTTCATTATACCATTAAAACTAAATACTTAAACTTCTTATCTAAGATTTTCATTCAATCTCCATAATCTTCTCTCCTATCAAAAAAAAACTTAAAAGACATATAAATCCTAAACAAATTTAGGTACATTTAATTAAACAAGTTATCTTCTCTTAAAAATAATAATAATAATAAAAAAAACCCCAATCATTAAACATAATATACTCTGAACCTTTTCATATCATACTTATGTTATTATCCATCATTCTTTATAAACTCCTTCCAAAACACAAATTTGAACATTACTTAAAACATTAGAATTCCCTTATACACATTTAAATCTTTACCAATAACAAATTCCATCCACAATAAACACATTCCTTATCAGTCTCTCTTGTCCATAAACCATTAAAATTCCCTTATACACATTTAAATCTTTACCAATAACAAATTCCATCCACAATAAACACATTCCTTATCAATCTCTCTTGTCCATAAACCTCAAAAGTGCTTTGAAAACTGCCCTTAAAGCTAACTCCAAAAAGTTTGTAAATCTTGCTTCTCCCACAGACTCAGTACTGTTTTGAATATTTAAACTAAGTACTTAAACTTAAACATCTTATCTAGAATTTTCATTCGATCTCCATCCTTGTCAGTCTCTCTTATCCATAAATCTCGAAAGAAGTGCTTTGAAATCTGCCCTTAAAGGTAGCTCCAAAAAGTTTATAAATCCTGCTTCTCCCACAGACTCAGGAGCCAATACTTGTGAGGCTTCCTTAAACTCCTTCTTCTGTTGCTCTTTTTCTTTACGATTATATGTTGCATGAGTTGTCCTCTGCTCCTTCATCTCAACTTGTTGAGGCCCCTCAAACTGAGATTTCCCATTTTTCATTAATATAGGCTCTTCAGACTGCAATTCTACCCTTAAAGGTTGCTCCAAAAAATTTATAAATCCTACTTCTCCCACAGATTCAGAAACCAATAATTGTGAGGCTTCCTTAACCTTCTTCTGTTGCTCCTTTTCTTTACAGTTATATGTTGCACAGGTTATCCTCTGCTCCTCCATCTCAACTTGTTGAGGCCCCTCAAACTGAGGTTTCCCAATTTTCATAAGTATAGGCTCTTCAGACTGCAATTCTACCTTCTTTTCTTCCAAAGCTTTAAACTTAATAGATGGCGATGAACATACCCCCAGGACCGAAGTATAAAAGTCTTTTGCTTGAGAAACAGTATTAAGTCTATAACATATCCCCAGGTAATTCACCACCATTCCAATCGGAACATCCCATCTGAACAAGATTCGTCTCTTTTTAAGTTCATCTGCTAAAAAAGCAAACTCCTTTCTTTTTCTTAAAATTTTAGATGGGATCTCCTTTAGAATTATAACATCTTGTGAAGCAATTTGAAATCTCTTCTTATAAAAAGCTTGTATAATTTCGTTGCGCAGAGATCTTTTCCCGAAGTAAATTACCACATCTCTTGGCAAATTCTTTTGCACTGCCACCACAGAGTTAACTCTAAATAATTTTTCAATTTCACTAAGTATTTCCTCTTTTTCTTTATTCAAAATCACAGCAAAGTCCTTTGCAACCATCTCTCTCAGATCTCCTTGCACAGACTCTCCCAAACCTCTGATTCTTAAGGCATATTCCATTTGTCTATATTGAAGCATAAGAATCTCATTTTCCATTTCTTTTTCCATGCTTTCAAATTTTCCCTCCATCAATTCCACTTTTTCTGGTACCTCTTCTACACGAGAGTTCAGCTTTTCAAGAACAGAGGCAACTCCTTTTAGAGCCAAAACTATCTCTTGCCTCAAAATCTTATTATTTTCCTCTAAAATCTCTTTCATTTCTGCCCTAATTTGAGATATAACATTTCCCATCATATCTTGCAAATCCTTCACAATTATTGGCTGTACCAAGGAAGAGGGTGAAGCTATTGATTTAGGTTGTTGCACTGATGATAACACCGAAGAAGAAACCACCTTAGGAGCTGTAGGAATTACTGGACGCTTTGGAGCCATCTTAAAAAAAATCTTTACTCCTTCTTAAAAATTACAAAAATTAAGCAAAAGAAAAAGAGAGATTAAGTCCAAAATAATTCAAAAAATCCTTCAAAAGGAGATCATTATAACAAAAAAAATACTGAACGCTTTGGAGCCATCTTAGAAAAATCTTTACTCCTTCTTAAAAGTTACAAAAATTAAACAAAAGAAAAAGAGAGATTAACTCCAAAAAATCAAAAAATCCTTCAAAAGGAGATCATTATAATAAAAAGAAAGGAGTTAAAAAAAGAAAAGGGAAGAAGAAAAAAATAATTAAATAGAAAAAATCCATTCCATTTTTTTAAAAGTACAAAAAGCAAAACAAAGAAGTTAAACAAAAATAATAATGCTTCTAAAATCCAAACCCAACATCAAAATCAAATCCACATTCCGTTCCAATCATTAAAAAAAAGGAAAAGGATAAAAAAAAACACCAAAAAGCCTGCCGATCGCCATTCTACCTTCCCCCCCCCCAAAAAACCCGAAAGGCTTGCCGATCGCCATTTTACTTTCCCTTTCAACGAAAAGAAAAAAATAAAAAGAAGGAATATAAAAGTAAAAGTAAATCTTTAAACTTAAAATCCAAATAAAATCAAAGAAAGCAAAAGCTAAATCCTCTACTCAGCTCTGTCCGCCTCTAAAAAAAACTCACCAGATCACTTTAATTGCAGAGGTGGTTGCAGTGGCTTGTTTTGTCCCTAGGGACAAAAGCAGCTGGGAAGCGGAGACAGTCTGAACTCCGTGGGAGCACTCCTCTCACCCCCCAAAAAAAGCCCTGGGGGTGCATGAGAGTGGCTCTACCACTATTCAGACAACCCTCTCCCCCCCCCCTTTGCCCGGGAGGGGGATTTTGAACCGCTGAACAGATGATGGCTGCTGTTCATAGCGATTCAAACACTTACCCAGGAGGACGGCTACAAAGTAGCCGCCATCGCGCGCGCAGATCCACCGGAAGTCAATAGTGCTGATTTTTAAAAGTAGAAGTAATAAGATCCATTACTGCATTTCCCTCCATAAGTATATTTGTAGGGATTCATATAGTGTGATAACTTGTTCTGTATTGACTCTTGTTCTTAATCACTTTGATTATAGGAAATTGCATGTTTTAAGGTGATCCATGCGTTTTTCTGGATAACAAAATGTTTTATTTATTTGTATTGCGCCTTTATTATTTTCACAAATAACTCAAAGCGGCAAACATATCCACCTTTCTCTTCCTATTTTCCTCACAACAACAACCCTGTGAGATGAATTGGATTGAGAGAGCAATTGGCCCAAGGTCACCCACCTGGCTTTCATGGTTAGGTGGAACTAGAACTCATTTTCCTGGTTTCTATCTTAGTGCCTTTGAGATTTTTTTTTTTTTTAGTTTTAAGATTGCAAACATTTTTCTAGGGAACGTATTATAATTCCAACTAAGAAGATTCATTTGAATTGTTTTATAGTGGAAACTGCCTAAAATCTACCGTATATTCCGGCATATAAGACGACTTGGTGTATAAGATGACCCCCGTCTTCGGCGCCAATTTTAAAGCTTGCGAAAGTCGTCTTATATGCCGGAAAGTAGGTAAGTTAATTTAAAATGTTAGATTTTCTGTGCTTCTGTGTGTGGATGTTTTTATATAGTTATTAAAGTGTAGCATACATTTTCAGTGTGGTGCAAGTACACAGATCTTTTTCAAGACTTGTAAGACATACCAAAGTATCAGAAAACTTCAAACCAAATACAAATCTTATGTGTAGTCTAACCCTGTGCTTGCTTACTATTTGTATTCCTTCCCTTGAATTGCTTGTTTTTCTGTACTGTTTTAAAATGATGATGATGCAGCTGCATACCACAACTAAAACCGTCAGAGGCAACCTTTTACTTACCTAGCGGTAGCAATAACTTGTGTTTTATCATAGCAATCCCTGCAGCAGTACAAGTTCTTTCTCCAGCATGTAGAGGAATGTAGACTCCACGCATGGGATGATTTAGTCTTCTAGCCCAATCAGACCAAACAATCAAAGTTGCCACGCCTCTGCAGGGTCTGACCATGCCCCAGTTTTCGTTTGGTCTCAGCCCTGAAGACACATGAGAATTTGGCTCCTAATTTAGATTCAGAAAGGTAGTTATTGCCATTCGTGGTTTCTCTATCCTTTTTTTCCTTCTTGGGGGGGGGGATTGGTTCAGCTCTGAGCTCAGTGCTGCACCATTTCTTCTCTCTTAATCAATCCCTTCTCCGTGAGTTTTCAGAGGCAGACAGCTGATCGTAGATTGCTGCCTCCTCATTACAATCCACCTCCCCCACCCCCTCCCAAGATCTTCGCTGTGAATGCGAAGCTAAACTACTAATTTTCAGCTGAAAACTGAAATCACCTTCTTAGGTTAGTTACCAATTCAAACAACCTGCGGGCGCCATTTTGAGCCTCTAGAAGGCTCGATCCTCACACTACTCAAGTACTTCCTTGTTACTGTTGATTGTCAGCTGTAAATTACCAAAAAAAAAAAAAAAAACAGCAGGTGAACTGTTTGACTAAAAGAGCTGATTACCAGATTACTTGCAGGAGAGGATTTTTTCTCTCAGCTTGTTTCATCTCTCATCAGATTGTCCCGGCCGCCATTTTGGGCTCCGCCCGATCACACACATTAAATTGACTGCTTTGTCCTAATTACAGCCTTTTCAGTCACGAAGTAACTTACTTATTTGGTGATTCTCCCTAAGTGGGAGGGGAATAGGAGTTCTAATTACATTCCTTTAGATCTTCATTCAGCTGCTTAATAGGCACCATCTCAGGTTGCCTAGTGGACATAGGGAAAATGCCTTGAGTCTTTCACTCCATTTTATCTGGTAATATTCCAGACTGTGACTTACCAGTACCTTTTAAATATCCAGTGCCAACAGATTGGATGGCTGCTTGCCTTCCCTGTTTTCCGCTGTCTGCATAGTGGTCGGCACTTACTGTCCTAGCCGTCACTAAGTGAGACACGAGGGTCAAAAAAAATCAATTAAAATAAAACAGAATTAAATTAAACAAGACATATACTGTATTCATATATAGACTTATCTTTAATTTGATACCTTTTCGGCCAAATTGTCTCTATTACAGTGGGCCTGAAAAATTGAATGGGGAGGACAGCCCCTGAGCGTAGCGCGGCTTATATTGCGTAGTGACTCCATGCTTAACGGTGGGCCGGACCTCACAAGTGCAGGCCTGTACCACCCAGGTGGGCCGTGGCCTTCCTTTCTCCTGCAGACCAAGGGCCGATCCAGGGATCTCCTGGTAAAAACCTGCCCTTTCTTCTCCTGCAGAACAGGACTGATCCAGGGATCTCCTGGTGACAACCTGTCTTTTCTTCTACTGCAGTACAGGCCACATCCAGGGATCTCCTGGTGAATACCTGTTGTTTATTTCCTATTGTTTATTTCAATATGGCGGATAACACCGTTTCACAGGCTTCCACCTCCAGTGGAAATATAAAACGCAAGCCATCCAGTCTGGATACACCTGCAAAAGCCAAGGCCAAGGTCAGACGGACCTCTAAGGCCGATGACAAGCAAGCAGATAGCAGACATGGGGTGCTGGAGCGACAGTTCTCCAAAGCCCAGCGGCAGACAGGAGAGACGCAGCTTATCCCCTCACCTCCTCTTGCATCCACATCAGGGGAGCATCGACCTTCCCCTCTTACACAGGATTGGTCTCCCGAGCAGACCCTGGACCAGGGTCCCTTGCTAGGATATGAACGGGATCATCTGTCCCTCTTTGACCGAGATTTGAGATTACAGGTCCAAGATTCAATTCCAGCTGCTGAGCCAGGACCTTCCCCAGTGTCTTGTGGGTCTCAGGGGGAGGTTACTACAGTCGTCCCTCCCCAAATCCCTTCAGCATCTTTCACGCCGATGGCGGCGGGTCTTCGGGGCCCCGAACATCCTTCATTTACTGTCCAGCTCCAAGCCATGATCTCACAGGCAGTGGTTCAGGCAATGGCTTCAGGGAGGGCCATTCCGGTCCAAGGACCGTCAACCCCCCCTACGCCCACGGAAACTAGGCATCCCAGGGAGTATGTGATTTCAGATCACGGTTCTCCACCTCAATCTGAAGGGAGCGAGATATCAGATTTTTCTACTCAGATTCCGGAAGAAGGCATGTGGTCAGATGGGGAAGACATTCAGGCGGAGGCCACTCCTATGGTAGGGGTGTTTAATCCAAATTCCTTCTATCCTCTTTTACAAAAGGCCTATGTCACCAGAAAAATTGAACCCGTGAAACCACAGACGACCGATCAGGACTCTGGACAGAGTTCTGACCCACTGTTTCTGGAACCGGTCAAGAAGAACGTACAGATACCTTGCCCCCCTATGTTTTTCAAATCCATTCAGGATCAGTGGGGATCTCCTGGAAGTTTCTCTGCTCTTGGGGAATTAGATCATAAGCTCTTAGATACGGTCCCTTCCCTCAACGATGTCCTCGAAGTTCCGAGTGTTGACAAGGCTCTCGCCCCCATACTGTCAGACACCAAAATCCCAGGAGATATGTCGGAGGCCCTTAAGGCTGAGGACAAGAAGTCTGAGATTTCCCTCAAAAGGACCCATCAGGCATCGGCTTGGGCTATAAGAGCCTCAACATCTAACTCTTTTTTCGCTAGAATTGCATTAATCTGGCTCAGGGAATTACAGGCCAGATTATCCCCAGACGAGGTAAGGGTTCACCAGGATGTCACTAAACTAAGGGCCGCACTGGAATACATGGCGGATGTGTCTCTGCAGTCGGCCAAATATTTGGCTCGGGCCATAGCTTCCAACGTGGCCGCACGCCAGTTATTCTGGCTAAAAAATTGGAAGGCCGATACCAGGCACAAATGGAGAGTAGCTGCGGCACCATATCATAAGGGTTGCCTTTTTGGAGAGGCTCTCACTCCTTACCTGACTGAAAACAAAGAAAAGTTGAAAGTACTAGCTCATGTTGTCAAAAAAACGGGCAGACGTTTTTCTCCATACACCCGGCGTCCTTCGTTCAAGTCTGGCTCAGACCGAACTACATGGAGCGGGTATCGGCCCTTTCAAGCAGGACCGGACCGCTCATCGGACCGGTCCGGCTACAGAGACAAGCCAAAGCCACAATTCCAGGCTAAGAGGCCCCTTCGCGGTAGAGGAGGTCGTCCTTTCCGAAAGTCAAAGTGACTTGAGGCGGATTCCTCCCATTGGTGGAAGACTGGCACTATATTTCCACAAATGGGAAAGACCACCACGGACAGTTGGGTTCTAACCACTATCAGAGACGGACTGTCTCTGGAGTTCCTCACACTCCCACCTCGGCGCTTCATCTCCTGCCCCCTATCCAGAAATCCCGTGAAACAAGGTCTCATGGAGGAGGCCATTTGTCATCTGTTAAGCATAGAGGCAATAGAGCGGGTACCCCCAGATCAATGGGGACTGGGTTTCTACTCCATCCTGTTCGTGGTACCAAAACCCTCAGGAGGATGGAGGGCGATCCTAGACCTCAAGGCTCTAAATCGGTACCTAATTTACCAAAAATTCAAGATGCAAACTCTTCATTCTATTCTGGGCAGTATTCGGCCGGGGGATTTTTTTACATCCATAGATCTGACAGAAGCTTACCTGCATGTTCCCATACATCCAAATCACAGGCATTTCCTCAGATTCAGGTATTCCAACCATCACTATCAGTACAGGGCCCTGCCATTCGGCCTATCATCAGCTCCAAGGGTTTTCACCAAAATCCTGGCGGTTCTCACCGCACAGCTCAGGTTGGTACCAGTCCACGTTCAGTGCTACTTGGACGATATCCTAATCCAGTCGTCCTCGGCACTGAACGCCCGTTCAGACGTGGCACTGACGATCAAGACACTCCAGGATCGTGGATTTATGATCAACTTCCCAAAGAGCCATCTGATCCCAACAAACCGTTTGCTCCACCTAGGCGCAATAATAGACACCAGCCAGTGCCGAGTTTTCCTGTCTCAGGAACGTCAGCTCAGCATACGTACGATGGTCACCAGGGTGCGCAAGGAGAAACGTGTAACCCTGCTCCTGCTGTCACAGCTGTTAGGAAAACTGATCTCATGTATTGCCATAGTGTCTTGGGCCAGGCTTCATACGAGACAACTACAGTGGTTTCTACTCCCTTACCAGAAACGGGGTGTAGCATGTTTTCCACAGAGGGTGCGAGTCCCACCACAGACACTCACGTCCCTCATCTGGTGGTTGTCCCCAGCACTGTCCAAAGGATCCCTGTTCAGAGAACCAACTCGGGTAACCTTGACCACAGACACTAGTCTGTTTGGATGGGGGGCACATCTGCAATCTCAATTCGCCCAGGGACGGTGGTCTCAACGGGATCTCAAGAAAAATATCAATTGGTTAGAGCTCAGAGCCATACACCTAGCACTTCGCCTTTTCCACAAGAAGTTGGCGGGCCGCCACGTGCTGGTTCTGACAGACAATGTGGCAGCAAAGGCCCATGTCAACAGGCAGGGCGGCACTCGATCACGGATTCTAATGTCCGAGGCCCAGTGTCTGGGGTCATGGGCGGAACAGAATCTGTTGTCCCTAAAGGCAGAACACATTTCAGGGGTGGAAAATGACCAGGCAGATTTTCTGAGTCGATCTACGATAGATCATTCAGAGTGGCGTCTACATCCCCATCTCTTTCGGGAGATAACTCACCGTTTCGGTTGGCCCAAAGTCGACCTGTTTGCATCCCCGAAGAACACCCAGCTTCCCCGGTTTCTATCTCGGTACCCATCCCAGGGTTCGGAAGGAGCAGATGCCCTCCGCAGCCCTTGGCCGGCGGGCCTTCTATATGCATTTCCACCCCTTCCCTTGATCCCGGCTGTCATCAGGAAGCTGTTACAGGAACAGGCGGAGCTAATCCTTGTGGCCCCGTATTGGCCGAGGCGTCCATGGTTCGCGGATCTCGTGAACTTCGCCGTAGCCCCCCCTTGGCAAATCCCTCCAGAGAGGATAATTCTAACACAGGGGGCCATATGCCATCCGAACCCACAGTGGCTACAACTAGCCGTCTGGCATCTGAGCGCCAGTTCCTGATGTGCGGATCTTACTCTTCAAGGGTGATAGCTATGATCCAAGCTTCCATACGGCCGGCGACGAACCGAATCTATGATGCCATTTGGAAGAACTTCTGTGACTGGTGTACCTGTAAGGGTTTGTCTATCTCTTCTGTCACTATTCCAGTGATTCTTGAATACCTCATGGATGGAGTGGATAAAGGCTTAGCGCCCAACACCTTGCGTAGACAGGTGGCCGCTCTTTCCACGGTGTTCACCTGTGCCAACGCCACTCCATTGTCCCATCATCCCAGGGTCCGATCCTTTATGAAAGGAGTCTCCAACACCAGACCTCCGGTAGTACACAGGTATCCATCTTGGGAACTACCTCGTGTTCTGCAGGCACTCACTAGGTCTCCCTTTGAACCTATAAGGTCTTGTCCTCTTCACATTTTGTCCCACAAGGTGGCTTTCCTAGTAGCCATCACGTCGGCGAGACGCGTGTCAGAGCTGGCTGCTCTTTCAGTTAGGGAAGACCTGTGTACCTTCTATCAGGACAGAGTGGTGCTGAGGTTAGATCCCTCATTCATTCCCAAGGTGAATACCCTGTTTCACCGGGCTCAGGACATTGTACTACCAAACTTTTGTCCCAATCCTTCTCACACACTAGAAAAGCAGTGGCATTACCTAGATGTACGTAGGGCATTACGTCATTACATTAAGAGGACAGCTTCCTTTCGCAAATCGGAGGCATTGTTTGTCTCTTTCCACTCAACTTCCAAGGGACAGAAGGTTTCCTCCTCTACTATAGCCAGGTGGATCAAGGCCTGTATCGCTCAATCTTACCAGGCTTCCTCTTTACCTGTCCCAAGCCGCCTGACAGCGCACTCTACTCATAGCGCTTCCACATCGGCGGCGTGGCAGACTCAGGCGTCCATAGAGGAGATCTGTAAGGCGGCTACGTGGTCGTCCCCTTCACCATTCATTCACCACTACAAACTCGACAAGTTTGCTTCCGCGGAGGCTGCGTTTGGCCGTCGGGTTTTACAACAAGTGGTCCATTTCAGCATCGACACTTAACCAACCTGCTTCCCACCCGTGGGATCATAGGGGCTTTGGTATGTCCCATGCGTGGAGTCTACATTCTTCTACATGCTGGAGAAGGGGCGTTGTCTTACCTGAACGCCTTTTCTCAGCATGAGGAATGTAGACTCCACCCCCTCCCTGATTATTACTAGCAGCTAGGTTAGTGTCAGCAGTTCGGAGCCATCTCGTCACACAATCATTCGCTTCGCCCTTTCGAAAACTGGGGCATGGTCAGATCCTGCAGAGGCGTGGCAACGTTGATTGTTTGGTCTGATTGGGCTAGAAGACTAAATCAACCCATGCGTGGAGTCTACATTCCTCATGCTGAGAAAAGGCGTTCTGGTAAGACAACGCCCCTTCTGATATCCAGAATGCCATCTGCAGCTTAACTCTGTTTACCTCAAGTTCACCTCACACAATGTAAGCAGATAGTAGGAGAAAAATGACCCTGCTGCTGTACTATGGCACAGAAAGAAAATTTAAGATAGCATTCTGATCCTGTTGCACAGAAGACTGAAGACCATACAGTTCAAAAAGGTTGTGGTGCTTGCAAAAAAACACTTCTTAAAATGCCTGCTCTTTGGTTTTGAGCATGGAATGCTTACGGTATATGTCTGAGTTTAAAAATATTGAATGGTTTTATATATGCTTATTAAAAAATATAAATTCAGTATGTTTCTAATCTCATGCTGGATCATTGAACCACAAGTGTTCTCTATCAATAGTTTTGTCTTATATTTATCTGTAAAGTATTGGAAATGGGCCAGTTAAGAATTCCTTTCTTATTATTCAGATATGTTAAAAATGATAGTGGTGTTCTGTTTAAAAGTATAACATCAACATTAGTTACAAAAGTAACTACAAAAATCCAATAAATAAGGCTGATTAGATTGTGTTAACTGAAAAGTGTAGGGAGCAAATGCTGTTGATACTTTTTTACATTAAATTTAAAATCTCTTGTTGCTAACAGGATTGTCACCAGATCTGCAGTCAATGGAACAGATCCGAAGAATTATGAGACCCACGGATGTTCCTGACACAGGTGAATTTTTTTTAAGGATTAGGAATATGCTTCTGCAACTGCCATTTTAGTAGCATATTCTCAAAGTACCTAATAGTCTGGTCCTGAAACTGTTAATATTTAGAAATTAATATACACCACCTAGAGTATTGTGGGAGGGGGGGACTAGAAAAAGTGTTATTAAAGTTAAAGCTTTAACTTCTGTAAAGTTAATTATAGAAAATGCACTTTAGACATTTTCTATATTCTGTGTATTGACAATGGGAATTTTGACACAGTGGGTTTATTGAGTACTAATTGTGACTTAGTCCAACTCTATGTATTAAATTGCTTTTTAGATTTTAAAGAACCTTGGGGTAGGCTATTTATATATGAAATCTAATCAAACATTATAGTGTATCGGTTTGGGCTCTCAGTTGTTTGTGTCTTAACTAGCTTCTTATTAAATTATATTACTTTTTAGAACATGAAACCAGTGGATTATAAACTAGTGCTTAGTTGATTATAGCTTTGGAAAAGAAATTAAATATATATGTTTATGGTACATATATATATTAATAATTTAAATACAGTAACAAAAGCAACAATTAAAACTTGCCTAACACATAGAATATTGACAAAATTTCCATCTGTCAATTACAAAGGCAACACTGCTTGGATCCACACTTACATGCCAATATGTTAGAACTTTGTAGGTTTTTGGGAAGAAGTCAGTGCAAATGAAAGCCGACATTAACTAAAGAAATGGCAGATGTGATTTCATATTGTTGCATATGTAATGTTTATAAGTCTTAATGGATGTAAACTTTCCTCCTTTTTAAGGCTTGCTATGTGATCTGTTGTGGTCTGATCCTGACAAGGATGTGCAAGGCTGGGGCGAAAATGACCGTGGAGTTTCCTTTACTTTTGGAGCCGATGTGGTCAGCAAATTCTTGAACAGACATGATTTGGATTTGATTTGTCGAGCTCATCAGGTATCAAAACCTTACTGGTAAAAATTAGATTTTAATTTTTATTCACAGAATTATATGCTTTGGTAAGTTTTTTAATTTTTTATGCATTCAGTGTATTTGGGCATGTAGATGAGCCAGTGTAAATTGGATTACGGACAGCTATCACTTCTGTTAATTATACAATACCTTGTTGCACCCAAATTGTTCCTGTGAAATTACTGCACAGGACCATATTATTGTCATACTATATACGCCTTCATTTTAAAACGTACTATTAAAATTTTGTAGAGCTTTTGTATAGGTGGTCTTGCTTACTAATATTCTCAAATGTGTATATATTCATTTTCTTTTATTCTTTTCATTGTTTTGTTATGTAATTTTAAAATTAAAAATCCTGAATTTTTTTTATTAAAAATTTTTATAAATTTTTACAAAAAGACAAAAAAAAACAATACAATACAATACAAAAACAAAGCAAAACAAAACAACCCTTCCCCAACCCTCCCCAAAACCCCCACTCCCTCCCCCCCCCCGGAGCTTCCCAGAGCAGAATATAGGTTTAATTAAAAAAAGTTTAAAAAATTATATGAAAAAAAGAATATAACACTAAAATATATGTGTATATATAAAAATAAAAGTTATAAAAAAGCTAGATGATATTTTTTTATATCCAATTTAAATTGTATAAACTTTATCCATTTATCCCAAACAGCAAGAAATTTCTCTTGCGATTGTTCTTTTAAGAAAGCCGAAATCTTTGCCATTTCTGCCAAATAAGACACTTTAAAAAACCATTCCTAAGGGAGAATTTTTATAAAATGTTTTATAGATGGCACCTTGATCCACAAAAAATGTCTTTTATGTACCCTGACTTACAACCTAAATGTTGGAGATGTGGTTGTATGGACGCTACTTATTATCATATTTGGTGGTCGTGCAGAGAGATAAAAGCATTCTGGATTAAGATATGGTGGAATATCCAGAGAATTTTTAAAAGGAGGGTAAAATTTACTCCACAATTATTTTTGTTAGGTATAGTTATTGATTGTGATACAAAGGAGGTTATATTGATGTTAAATTTGATTACAGCTGCGAGGCTGTTAGTAGGACAATATTGGAAGAAGGAATCTTTGCCTACATTGCAGGAATGGTTTCTTAAAGTGTCTCATTTGGCGGAAATGGCAAAGATTTCGGCTTTCTTAAAGGGACAAACGCAAGAGAAATTTCTTGCTGTTTGGGATAAATGGATAAAATTCATACAATTTAAATTTGATATAAAAAATACTATATAGTTTTTTCATAATTTTTAACTTTATATATATATATATATATTCTATTTTATATTCTTTTTTTATAAATATAAATTTTTTTAACTTTTTTTTAATTAAGCCTATATTCTGCTCTGGGAGGCCCTGGGGGGGGAAGGGGGGTTTGGGTAGGGGTGGGGGAAGGGGGGTTTTGTTTGGTAATGTTTGTTTTTTATTTGTATATGTTGTTTTTTGTTTTTGTATTGTCTTTTATTTTCTGTAAAATTTATAAAACTCTTTAATAAAAATAAAAAATAAAAAAAACCATTCCTGCAAAGTAGGCAAAGATTCCTTCTTCCAATATTGTCCTACTAACAGCCTTGCGGCTGTGATCAAGTTCAACATCAATATAACCTTTGTATCACAATCAATAACTATACCTAATAAAAATAATTGTGGAGTAAATTTTACCCTCCTTCTAAAAATTCTCTGAATATTCCACCATATCTTAATCCAAAAAGCTTTTATATTTCTGCACGACCACCAGATATGATAATAGGTGGCATCCAAACAACCACATCTCCAACATTTAGGCTGTAGGTCAGGGTACATAAAAGACATTTTTTGTGGATCAAGGTGCCATCTATAAAACATTTTATAAAAATTCTCCCTTAAATTCTGTGCTTGTGTAAATTTAACATTTCTCACCCAGATAGTTTCCCAGGTATCCAGTAGAACTGGTTCACCAAAATTCTGCGCCCATTTAATCATACAATCCTTAATTAATTCTGTTTCTGAATCCAATTCCGCTAGAACCCCATAAATTCTCTTAATATGAGTTTGTCTTTGATCCTTCACTTGCTTAATAAGATTTTCATCTTCTCTGAGGAAACCCACCTTACGATCCATCTTCCATCTGTCTACTAATTGCCTATATTGAAACCAAGAATAAATAATATTTTCATGTGCTAGCTCTTCCAATAGTTTTAACTGCCAGTTTTGTCCATCCCATCTAAGTAACTGTGTATAAGACACCGTATCCATTTTGACACCTCTTTTTATCCCCTCTAAAATCCTGAATTTTTTAATGTTTTCAGCTATTTTTAGACAAAATATTTACTCCTTAACATGCAGTCTAAAATTATAGATATATTTACAATTATATTGATCGTCGCTTTCTGTTCTCCTCACTGACAGGTGGTTGAAGATGGCTATGAATTCTTTGCTAAACGACAGCTGGTTACTCTATTTTCTGCTCCTAATTACTGTGGAGAATTTGACAATGCTGGTGGCATGATGAGTGTGGATGAAACTTTAATGTGTTCTTTTCAGGTAGGTGTTTTTGTCTTAAGATAATTAGCCATAAGTCATAAGTTTACAAGCATTAGTATGTGCCTAAAACTAAAATAGAAAAATATTAATTGGAATCACTTAATACTTAATTGAATCTTTATTTAAGATTAGAATTTTGGATTGTAAAGGCTAAGCTCTCTGTTGGAAAGTACAGTTATGTCTATTATATCAAAAACCAAAATAAAAGTCTGCCTGAAGGTGTGAATGCAAGCTTGAGCTCTGTCAATTGAATCTTTTGGTAATGTAGGTAAAATAATAACCCAGTTAGTACAAAGCAGAAGAGGGATGTGGTGTTATGTAGAGAGATTGTCATTTACAAAACTCTGAGCTCCCATCTCTCTGATATCACAGCAATCAGTAAATGAACTGATTTTTTTTATTTCAGTTTCGCAATAACATGGGCAGCTATAGAAATTGAATGAATGAATGGGTATTTGTAAACCCCGCCAGTCATAGTGTATTGGAGCATTGATCAAATCAGCTTGATTTGTTCCGAGCTCCAGATAAATCTCCAAAATGCTGAATGTTTTTTATGCAGTCAAAAACTTAGCACCCAGAAATAGTTCATTCTGTTTTGTTTAGCAAATAAATATTCTTAAATAATAGTTTGTGGGTAATCACAACTTCAGAATCCTTTTAAGCAAAACTGAATTCTTGTTTGGTATTTCCTTAATTGTATATCTAATGGACAAGGAAATAAGAACACGTAACAAGTTTTGTAATATCTCAGACTTGTGAATATATCAGCCCAGCTTCTTGTTTCTCTGAAATATTCTTCACTGAATCAGTTTACATTAACAACCATTCATTCAGTGACTATTTAAAACAACCATTCATTCAGTGACTATTTAAAAGTACAATGGTGCTGAATGAATAATGCTTACTTCTGGCCTTGGAAGTTTTTTATTTATCAAATTTAGACACTGCACAACTCAATATCAAAATGACTGAGCAATTTACGGATTTTAAGAAAAAAAAGTTAGGCTGTTGCAGCACTCCCTTGGTTACATGATGGTGGTTTTTATTATCACAAAGTACATTTCAACTCCTTCCTGCCCCACTTATCTCTTCCCATCCCTGTTGTTTTGACTACCCTGTGTTCTCTTGCTACCCCACTGCAGCCAGCCCTGGCCCACTTGTTGCACCCTCGGCCTCCAAGCAGCAGCTATCCCTGATCTAGCTGCATACCTGCCAGGCTGCAGCAGTCCCATGCTTGTCTGCTGATCTGCTTGCAAGTGCTCAGGACTTGCAACTTCCTGCCAGTTTTCCTATTGATTATTGAAAACAAGCAGGAATTCATGTGGAGGTCCTTGCTTAATGACAGCAATGGGATTATTGTCGCTAAGCAGCGTGAACATATAAGATCACGCTTTATGACCTTAAGTACTGAAAATTCTGTTCCCAATTATTGAGTTATCCAAGAACTACCTGTAGTATTTTGAAGGGATTCGTTACATGTGTTCCTGAGCACCTCTGTCTGCAAAATGACTTCTGCAAAGTAGAATATATAATGGTTGCAGGTCAGATCTGGTAGTCATAATTTAGCAAGGCTTACAGCTGTACAAGATGAGAGAAAACAGTCCAAGATTATATAATCCCAATTAATGGCATATAGATTCAAAATAATGGGCTTATATTTAGATTATCTGTCCTCTTTGCTATGGATTTGTGATTTGGCCAAGTTTCTGTTCTTTTCAGTTTCCCTAAGTGAAGGTTGGCAGCCATTTTATAGTGACATAAAATGCTTTTTTGACATGCAAAATTTTTCCCAGCTCAAAAAGACTGAACTCTTTTCTCTTAAGATTCTGAAACCTTCTGAAAAGAAAGCAAAGTACCAGTATGGTGGACTGAACTCTGGACGTCCAGTCACTCCACCTCGCACAGCTAATCCACCGAAGAAGAGGTGAAGAAAGGAACACAGTAGAAAATAATCAGATCTGTAAAGGACAAAACTCCATATATACAGTATATATAATAAGTGTGCACAGTAAAACCATCCAGCCATTTGACAACCTTTATGATGTCACATCTTTAACTTAAAGAGACGGGTAAAGGATCCTTAATATTTTCTAGTTGACAGATGTGCAACACTGTATTGTAATAAGTATACACCAAGTTCCAGTAATCAACATAAAGTAAATCAGATCTAAACAAATTATTTTGGTTGCATACATGTCAGTTTTAAAGTTGACCAACATCCCAGTTTAAGCTTAATGTAATAGTTAAATCAGATGAGAGCATGATGTTTCATTTGTGTAATGTGGTCTTACTGTTGCTTGACTGCTTTTATTTCTATTTTGTAGCTAGAATGATGGCAAGGTATCTTAGTAATGTTCCCTGGCTAAAAATGAACTGTGGAAGGGATTTGAAGAGCCAGCTGTTGCTGTTCTTTCCTTCCAGTAATCTTGCTGACTTAAGTATTTGCCCCTCTAATAGGAGTCTGGTGATTAAAGACAAACCAAGCTAAACTATTTCCTACAGTAATTTTCCTTTTCCAAAGAGACTAGAAATCAGTGTTTTTCATGAAACAAAATTTGTTACTTTTTATCTTAGTCTGCCACTTAGTGCACTGCACCATTTTAAGCTAGCGTTATACTCTCAACAGCACTTCATTCAACTAAAATAGGTCAAAAATTGTATTATTTGTTGGTCATGGAATATCTCGCATTAGATTTTATTAGCATGAAACATTTTTCAGCATGCTTAGCTTCCTGATAATGCCATACTAGCATTAAAATGCATTCTGCATTTCTCAGAAGACATGAAGATCCTTCTCTGACAGGCCTTGGAAGTGCTATTTCTCTTCCCTTTTGTTCCCTGCCCACACTCCAGGAGGGTTTATTTAAATGTATATTGATAAATAAGCAGTAGGGTAACTAAGGCTAATGGTGGTTGAACTGTCTAATATATCTACATGCTTGTAAGGCTTATGTCACAAAGAATGATATCTTCTGGATTTTCATAATCAAAATTCATATTCACGTAGAGATTTCTGCTTTGTAGTGTATGTATAGTAGCAATAATTTCTGTACATGATCAAGAGTTGATGCAGTTTTTCTTTTCCTGCTTTTTTAAGGATTCATATTGATAAGTGTAAAGGTCATGTGTAAAGTTTGTAAGAGAATAAAAATTGAAAGGCAAAGATTTTGTTGAATAGGATTATAAACTTTATTGGACACTGTCAAACTTGTAAGATTTAAGAAGTAAGGTTACAGTTTGTACCATTCTGTGTGCAACAATAAATGTAAAACTTTAATTTTGCTTTTGCAAATGTTATACTGACAATTTGAAACTTGCATTTTATAAATAGCACGTATTATGCAAGTGATTTCTGCTAAGTAAAGATCTTTAAATTTAAGCCTCTTTTCTAATTCCATTTTGTTTTAAACACATTAAATGTAGTTTTTTTCATTTAGTAAAATTGTTTAATTCATTTGAAGTCTGACTGTTTATTCCAATCCTTTTTTAAATTCATTAGCTCTTGATGGCATTCATTAATTGCTATGTGGGTAAAAGGTTGATACTAATATAAATATTCAATAAGGGTATTTAAAAACTTAATTTTCTTGTTTTAAAATCACAGAACTTAGTAATAATGGTGCAGTGCCAAGTAGCTGAACAAATGTCACTTCTAAAACAATAACTAATTTTCAGTTGTAGTTATCCAGCACAGTGAATAAAAAGTTCTCATCTGACTGCAGAAAGGTGAACTCCTTGAGTCATTAGCTGTATGAGAAATTCATGCCAATAACCACATGAGGAATTGAAAAAGTGGAAGCAAATACTTACATAGCTGTTGGTAAAACAAATTATTTTTTACAGGTGCACCCTTATTTAAGTGTTTTAAATCAACAATTTCTACAGCTGAGTTTAACATTCTTTTGAAAAATACTGTTACATCATTGCCTATTTAAGCATGTAAAACCTTATAGAAAGACAGTGACTTTTTATTTATCAATATCCTGTAACTGATATCTCTCTTGTCATTTCTTGATATCTGGTAACAGCACAATTCTAATATCTGCAACAAATGATATAATTACTAAAATCACTACTTACTATCTTTTTCTTACAAACAGCATTTCTGGAAGAATAATTTATTGCAAGCATTTAAGGGGCTGATCATGTTCAGTCCTTAGAATTGGTCCATTAATACGAAATCCCCTTTGATATATAAGTTCTGACATACCATAGGTTCATTTTAAAGATCAGTAATGTGTCATTTGCAGTTCCTTAAAAAATACTTTGGCCATGGGTGCATATCCTTTCTGCATAACCAGAACGGAAATTGTAATGTATTAAGCATGATTTTAAATATTATTTTATTGTCTGTCTTCCCACCTGCCTTTTCATTCGCTGCTTGTGTAAAAGAAACACAGTTCCTTTTTCTGCAATCTTTCTGTAAAGTTGGTGTCACTTTCTAGTAGCGTTTTTCCACAGATTTATTTTTAAGTAACTTCTACTTACTGTGTGGAGTTTTCTTTCCTGCCATTGCTCCATCAAACTGTCATAAGCAATTTGCTTAAAGACAATCTTGTGCAATGTGGATGGACTGCTAGATTCTGATATGAAAGTAATTCACAGGATAGTTTTTGAACAAACTGTATAAATGACTTTTTTCCACATGTGTGAATGGACATTGTTTAAAACCCATCTTGTGGATGCAAAATATCATATCCAAGCTGGTTGTGTCCAGCCAACTTGGAGGAATATTGAGTTTTAGGAATAAATACAACTAAACCTCTTGATTCTGTATTCATGTTTCTTATTTGCATGTTAACGCATTACACATTGTCTCAAGATGTATCTGCTGTTAAATCCATTGCAGACATGATGTCTCGGAAAGGAAGAACACCTTTAAATGCCACTAGCTATGTTAATCCCAAAGGCAAAGTCATAGGTAGAATCCAGTTAAGTTCTTCACTTGGTCCCGCTTGCTTCACTGGAAGGATTGGCATAGCTTTATATCTGCTGAATTTGGGGAAATGTCTAGAACAGGCTC
This sequence comes from Crotalus tigris, assembly GCF_016545835.1. Classification (NCBI taxonomy): domain Eukaryota; kingdom Metazoa; phylum Chordata; class Lepidosauria; order Squamata; family Viperidae; genus Crotalus; species Crotalus tigris. Next base: position 432,215 of record NW_024096554.1, on the reverse strand, counting down.
TTGAAGAATAGAGGAGACAATATCCATATTTCATAGTGGTCAATGTTGTAGAGACAAGCTTAGACAATTAAAAAGCCAGCATCTGCTCTGTGTGGAAACATTTTTTCTTCTAATATGCAGCTAAACATTTAAGAAACATGGAAGCACACAAATAGTGCACTGTCTTGGGTGTGCAAAAGTACATGAAATGTACAAGTGACCCTCCCCTGCAGATAGAAACGTCATAGAAATATTAAAATACATACACATTATAGATTTAAGAAATCCTAAGTTATTTTGTAGATACCCATCTTATGTAGAAACAAAAGAATGGAGGAATTTTGTTTGCAATACTTATAGTAGTTCTAGTCTAATATCTGATTCTGTAATTAACCAAATACTTTGGAAAATAAAATACAAGGCTTTCTGTCCTTGAACATGGGTTCATGTTGTGTAGATACGAACAATCAGATTCATTTCTCTGTTGCAGAATTTTATTTTGCACTTGCCCACAAATGTATTAGGGAATGGACATAAACATTTTTTGTTGCTCTACTGATGAAGCTATGATGATATGACATTTCCTGCCAGGACTTGAAGACATCCAAAGTCTCATTTAACCCCATGATTCTATGACTTTTTTGCAAGTCTGGTAGACTTCTCACATCTTGTCTGACATTTCCTTCACCCCCGCAAATACAGATTTGTTGGGATTGCCAATACCCATATTTACAAATGTGGAGTGAAAATTAAAATTGTGAAATTAAGTAAAATCTGTTAAGCCATTAATATTGTTACTTCTTAATTTGGAAGATACTATGCACAAGTTACCAGTTTCAAATATGCATATTTGAGAGACTGCTTGATTTGTGTTAAGTTTACTTACATAGGTAGTATTCATTTTGTATTTTAGGTGGAGAAAATACATATAAAAAAGGACCAGATTAGACCAGTAACTGGAAAAATGTAATTAATTGTAAGCTGCTCAGAGTTAAAAACATGAGATGGGAAAAGGAAAGGAAATATTGAAAAAAGAATCCCCCAGGACATCAGTATGGAAGAAGCAGCTGGAGAGCTACTCAAAATGTTGGCAACTACATTTTAAGTTTTCTTCCCTTCTGTTAACTTCCTGAGACAAGAGTGTATTTAGCCTGTCCCCTGCTTTTTCATCTGCTTGTTCATACAAAAATATGACCACAGCTAGTAAAAACATTTAACTTTAGAAACCATGTCCTGCCTGGTTTTCCTACCATGTTTTAAAGCCATAGTGGAATATATAGATTAGGTTCATCCATCATGTGTAATTTAAAGCTTTTGAGAGGAATGAAGTACCCTTACTATGTAATACAAGCCATGACTGTTCTCATTAAATATAAATTCAGCCAATTGTGGATTATTCAAACCCTGATTTAAAGTGAGCCAAGTTATTGTTTCTTATTACTAAAAACCTTTCAGCAAAATAAAAGTATAATAGGAAACAGAATACACAAATAAATGCAACATATAAAATATAGATTTTAACATTTTATAGCACTTTTGTATAACTTGTCAGCACCAAGTAACATTGCTTTTTAAAAATCTGCGTGTTATTGACTTACTGCTAATTTTTTTTTCTAATTTGTTTCACAACAGGCAGAAAGGGTATACTGGATTATTTAATTTATTAATTTCTTCAGTGAAACTAGAAATAAATGTTAAGTATACCTAAACAGGTATTCTTAGCATGAGTTATCAAACAAAATTCTGGGAAGATTCCAGCTGAAAAAAAAATCACCGTGGTGGTGAAATATATCTTTTCCTCTCATCCTAATGAGCAAAATCAGCAGCTGTTGGGTGTATTTATCATTTAGATCAGGGGTGACAAACTGCCGGCCCGTGGGCCGGTTTCATCATACTGGAGCCGCGCCCACCCCATTGCCGGCAATAGCGAAAAAGCTCCGATACGTTGTGCAACGTCACGTGACATGAGTTTGACATGTCTGATTTAGATGGATTGATTATATGTCATTGTCTTCCACTTCTGGCATTACAGACATTACAGTTTTCCTTTGATCAAGTACCTGATGATGCACTGGAATAATAATCAAAAATTTTTATGCTTATGCAGACATAACCAACAATTATTTGGATCCTGACCATAAAATTAGGAGTCAAACCATTAGGTCCTATATTATTGCACATATTTGAATTCCAGATTAAATAAATGTATAATAGGCCAATAAAAAGAAATCAAAAATGAACAGATAATGAAATTTCATGAAATCTCATGCTTGCCACATAGTGTCTATTGTAAATTGCATGCATTAAGGGGGTACACATATTTAATGTTTTTTTAAATTTGGTTGGTTGAAAGAAGATAAATTCAAAAAAGAATAACCCATACATGTGATAATAGTCTTTTATATACTATATTGGTCATACTAAAAAGTAACTTTCTGCCTGCTGAGAATTCAGTGCTGCTGTGTTATTTAAATATCAACTTAAATTTATGGACTATTTCTGTTGGAAATCTATTCATGTCTCAAGCAGTTTTCTGCTGGGTTGTGATTAGAAAAATGATTGCCTTGCAACCCAGCATGCTTTATTTGGGTCAAATGAGAGCGACTAATGGATAATTTTATCAAGAGCATTGTACAGAAGCAGGAAGAAGCTGAGTTGACATAGTCTATTAAGTCCCTGACTTCAGTGAAATGTAGCAGTATACCCAAGTAACCCTGCTTTTCTTGATCCTAACCATGTTTTTTCCCCAAATAAAATAATTAGAAATGTGCATCAAATTTAGCTGAATTCAGAATCTAAAATCCAGCAGTTTTAGAAAGATTTGAAATGTCCAAACAAAAATGGACATGCAGCTTTAATTTCTAACCACTTTAAATGGATTTACCAGAACTCATCAATCCCTGTGCTCAAAGATGGTGAACCAATATATTGCAAGGAAGTGCCAGTTTTTCATCCTGTGTAATTCTGTCTTCCTGGGGCAGAACTGATCTATGGGATCTGGGATGAGATTAACATTGGATGCTTTCTTGAAAAATGCTGGATATTCAACTGATCAGTGACAACATAAAAAAAAATTAAGTGTTTGTGTTAATTATTATTCCCAGGTCCATATTTTTGTCATAAAAATTGGTGGTGAATATAACTTTTGTATGAATTGCCAAAATACAAGGGCTGTTAGGAAATAAACCTCCATTTAGTTATCAATGACAGACACAGATACAGAACTTTTATTATACACATTAGAAAACTACACCAACACTACACCGGAAGTGGTGTCATAGAAAATTCCACCAAATGTGAAGATGCCAAAGGTGTACTGCTAGTGAAGTTCATGGAGCATAGTTCGACCATCAATTCAGAAGTCTACTGTGAAACATTACGAAAACTCAGACGAGCCATCCATAATAAGCCTTAGGGCATGCTGATTTCCGGTGTGGTGTTGGTTCATGATAATGCTCGCCCGCACACCACTAGACACACCCAAGAACTTTCGAAGCAGTTCTTTTGGGGTGTTTTTGATCAACCCCCCCTATAGTCCAGAGTTGGCGCTGAGCGACTGCTACTAAGACGTTATGACAAGTGCCTCAATTTGAATGGCGATTATGTCAAAAAGTAAGGTAATGTAGTTTTCTAATGTGTATAACAAAACTTCTGTATGTGCGAGTATCTGTCATTGATAACCAAACAGAGATTTATTTCTGAATTGCCCTCATATCTATGGATGAGGAGAAGAGGGGGAAACAACTTTTTTCCCTCTCAGATATGAAGCCTTCTTTTTCCCAAAGTTACTTAAGTAATCTATCTGAACTTTTGCAAAAATAATAAAAAGTTGATGTAATCCCTACCATTTCTTCATTTTATATTATGAAATATTATTATGAGTCCACAGCCCTCCCTCATGGACTCATTTGAAATTTGACAGGGTTATTTCTTGGAAAGGGACAGACATCTACAGAAATAATTTAAATTTGTCAAAGAACAACAATAATAAAGGACTATTATTTCCTTTTAAAAAAAATTACATTAAGAAGTATTTGGTGGAAAGATTAAAGACTGTGAAAGGTTACAATGCCAGTAGTTTTCATTAAATTCTTTTGAGGAGAAAACATCGCATAAGTGTAATGCAAGGAACAGGCCAAGGATAAGAGGAAAACAATACCAAACTGTGTAGTTTTCTGCTGGTCTCTTTTGCTTTTATTTTTGTTTTTCCAAGAAGAATCTTCTCCAGAAACTCTCTATTTCCACATTAGGTATCTAAAATACACAAACTTTGGTGTTAATTTTTATTAGTGTTTCCCATGTGCTCTCTGGTTTTATTTCAAGGAATATTGAATTATTTGTTCTTCTTGCTGTTCAAGGCATTCTCAACAGTCTTCACCACCACCAGGCAAAGGCATTGATTCCCCCCCCCCCAGCTTTTCTGATGATTTTTTTCTCTTTTTCCACTCTTGTTTTCATAGTCATGTATTATATGTAGAAAATACATGGTCTTGGTATTATATATCTTGGAGTCTTATATCTTTGGCATTGGGATTGTTTCTATATTTTCATTCTTTTCCAAGACTTGTCATTTTTCCCCCATGAAGTAAACTTCTGTACATTATTGCATAGTTACAGTAATAAACTTTTAGAATAAAAGCTTGTTCCTACTTGTTCCTATTGAAATTCTACTTCTATTTGCATTGGATTGGACTGGCATCAGCAATTGATAAAGTTTAGTTATTGTTTCTCTTAAGTATTGACTTGGTTCTTATATAACTTTAAGATATAACCTGTGATTTACAAATCACAGTGGCCAGTTTCATACACTGCACTAAATCAAATCCACAGTGCTTTAATTCAGTATATAAACCATCAGAATAAAGCACATTTGCCAAAGCCCATAATGCAAAAAGCAAGTCATATGTAACTATTTTTGACCTTCCTTGTTTCTCTTAAATTAAAAAATAACTGCCTCCCAAATTGTTTAGAGGCTGTCCAGCAAAGTTTCTGGGAATTAATTTCTAAATGTAAATCATAACAAGAATCCTGATAGACAATATATAAATAAAAATTAGTATTGAATTTGGTTCTTATGTAACATTTAGATACAATGATTTACATGATTTACAAGTCACAGTGCCAGTTTCATGCACTGCACCATACCAAATGGAAATGACCTCACAATATTTAGAAACTTAATTTCTGTATAGTATTTGCAATCTGATTCTGTAAGAAGCAGAATTAACAGTTTGATTTTGGCAGCGGATGTCTGCTGCCCCCTGCTGTTCAGCCAATTATGAAAATAAATTCATAGAAAATACTTATTTTGGGATGAGACATAAATTTGGGTAGAGTCATTTTAGTGACCAAAATTATATTGGGTAAGACTACTATTCTCCATAAGTGTGATGATGGTTCTTAATCTGTTATGTACTTTTCAAGAAAAAATGGCTTCCTTAGATTTTGCATATTTCTTACTTGAAGAAATAGAAATTATAAATACCTTTAATGATTTACCCCCATGGAACAAAATCCTATCATAGTTAAAATGATGCTGATTAGGAGAAGAATTGATTAATAAACAGGTAACACCATCATCTATAACTTCATGCCCTCCCCTCCTTAAAAGCTCTGAAAAAGAGACATCAATTATTCATACAATGGCAAATGTAAAAGAAGGGAAACAAACATAAGACCTGTAACCTGGATTAAATCAAACTAATATTAAATGTATAGTTATAAATGAGACATGTCCTTCTAGTTTTGTAAACTACAAGAGGACCAAATATAATAAATGACAACTAAGACAGTGATCTATACGTAGCTTATCCATCCTAATGGGGAACTAACAACAAATAGAACAATAATTGACTAGGTGTGTATCCCTACTGCCATAATAGGAACATTTTAAAACACAAGTGTTATTCCACAGATTCCAATATATTGGCTTTGAAGATAATAGTATGTTGAAAATACAGAATTAAGGCAGGACACCTCTAACTAAAGTTCAGTTCACCAATAACATAGCTGTTGGTTTGATATGGGATGTAGAACAGCACCTTGCCTGGATAGGAATTTGTGCCCCACGAGTAATTATGCAATTTCCTAGGAAGAAAATTGTATATAAAAACACAAGAAGACATTATATCAAATGTCTCTTTGGCATTCTTGCCTAACACCATAGATTCTAAAGACTCAACATTATTCTGGAAAGTGATAAATGTCAATTTGAATGAGGATAAGAACAATGCAGAGCTTTGAGTGACCAAAAAGGAACGGCTGATCCATTTATATTAGATAGTTCCCCATCCTACCGCACTCCAGTTAATTCTCCAATTAATCTAAAACATTGTGGCCCCCTGGCTCTTTAAAAGAAATTGAATATCTGATCCTGGCATTGCCATTAGGCAAAGATCCCGAGAAGAATATGTCTCTTGTTATTAAAAGGAATTATTGTCTCATAGAAACCTGTTTTGGCTAAGCTACTTAATAGCATTAATTCTTCTGGCCTACTTTTCTAAGACTGGAATTCAAGCATAGTGATTCCAATATACAAAAATGTTTGCTACCCATATTTAATGGTTATTAATTAGTATTATCACACATTAGCACACTTTCACCACCTAAGTGAAGACCTAAAACTGGGAAATAATTTTTACCTTCTCTCATCCATCCTAGAAACAAGGTCTGTTTTAGCTCATTATTTAATATTCTGATTATGTTCTGCTTTGACCCACTTTCTTAAAACTAAGCCATTCTTAGTGTGGATTGATGAATTCCTTCTGTTTCAATTGGTTGAGAATTATGCCAATATATATGCCTGGGTTCTGATTGGATGGAAATTTAATGGGGAAAAGGTGTTAATAGCTCCTCCCCAGAAGACATTGTGCTCTACAGTGAAAGAAGAAGTCAGTCTGAGGAGATTTTGATTGGCTGAAGAAGGCAGTGACCCATCCTGTTTTCCCTTTCCCATGTAGGGCATTTAAGCCTGAGGTAAACATAGCATGGAGGAAGTTTCCTGTTTTCTTAATAACTAGATGCTGCTAAATATGAATCTTCATTAGTCTTTGGCACAAAGACACTCTGGAGGAAAAACAAATTAAAACAAACATAACACAGGCCTAATTTGACCATTTCAAGCCCTTTACTGTGACAAATATCTTTATTATTTTGGGAAGGCCGCCATTTTAATGTGTATTTTTAGCAAGGAAAAATTATGAAATTATTTCTGCCTCTTTTAGCACTCCTATTTTCTACAGGGTGAATACTAGATACAAAGAGAATATTTTTCTCTTTAAAATATTAGGGAGAGCTTGTTATTTTAATCTCCTTAAGATGTTTCAGGTAGGGGAAATTCTAGGCTGTCATTACTTATAAGTAATACTAAATACTTACACAGATTAGTGCCTGTGCCTATGTGTGTTAAGCCATTTTTTGAAATAATCTATGCATTTGGGAACAAAGAATATCAAGAAGCAGCAAGCTGCATCCACAGAGGCCCTCACAATCTTGAAAGATACAAGTTAATACATATTACAGTTTCATCAGTTTTTTTTTTTAAAAAAATAACCAGTTACTAACCCCAACACTCTGAAACACATTTGAAAAGGCAAACAATAGCTACAGCTGAATTCTTTTTCCAAGTGGCGTTTTCAAATCAGCAGTCATAAAAATGGTACAGGCTAAGATTCATTTTTTTATTAATCCTATAATAATACATTACTTTATAGTGTATTTGCATGATAGATTCCATGCAAATGCACTCTCCTCACACTTTTTTATTGCTAAAGGGTTCAAAAGGCAATGGAGCTAAAAAGATGATGAATAAAACAAATACTCACTGAGATTGTCTTGTTTCATGCTTCTGGGGTTTAGTTGGAATAGAACAAATAAGTATTCTGCAATAAAGGCAAGGTTTTACTTTGGAGAGTGCATTTCTGACTTAGTAATATCATTTTAATATTGATTAAATATGTTGATAGCCTTCTTGCTATCTTTTTGCTTGTGCCAACCTTCTAATTTTTTAAAATTAATGTTAACACCGTCTTTTAGAGAACCATCTTTTAGAAAATTAGTAAACTACAATTCCCAGTACTTTTAATTCTACAAGATGTCAGGGAAGTTACCTGTTCTCTATTCTGAAATCAAGGTACAGAAAAGTTTACTCCAGTATGAAAGACCTCAAATTAGCAAAAAGAAGAGAGAGAGAGAGAGAGAGAGAGAGAGAGAGAGAGAGAGAGAGAGAGAGAGAGTATGTAAAGAAAAATTTATATTTTTTACTGGATAAGAAACATCTATTTTTCATGTTTATATTCTGCAGCTTTCAGTTACCTAGTGGTTCAATTCTATTGGCAGGAAATGAGGTAAGCAAGACACCATGGTGTGAATTCATTTGAATCTAGATAAAATATTCCTAAATACTTATCATTTTCATATGTCTTCTTAGAAATTAAGCCATAAGGAAGTAATTCAGGAACAGAATTAGTAGTATTACATACTATGAATCTAGGCTTTTCTTGTCATAAAGACAAGAGTTTAGTCTTTAATTATTAATCATGTTCTTTAAATACATATGGCTGTATTCCCATAATATAATATGCCAAAAAACAGAACAGTTAACAAACAGTCATGCTGCCTGTTATTTGTTTGTTGGGTTTTTTCTTTTTTATGGTATTTGGCTCTGAAGTTCTGCTTCTCAGTCTTAGGCTTATTTTGTCATCCAGATTTAAAGCAAACAACATTCTGAGTTACGAGAATCAAAGTTACACTTTTTGGTATGAGTCTGGATGACATTGAAAATTTAAAAGATTTGTAGCCATTGTAACAGAAAATAAGTTGACAGAGAACATGTGTTGCTTTTGGTTTATTATTCATGCCGGTGTAGCCTATATAATAATTACTATTTCTTATTAAATTGATGTTACAGTTATTAAATTTTCCTTATGGGTATATTGAAATCAGTATTTATATTTAAATTAACAGTTTTTAAGACAACACATATGCTTTATAATCTATATTTAATCTTAGTTTTAAAAAAAGATTTGTAGAAAGTGCAGGGCAAAGTTCTTTCCCAGTATGGTGTTGCCCAAATATATTGAGTGGGAATTCTGAAAACTGCAGTCCTGAGCTGTCCAGGGAAATTAAATTGGGTAAAATTAGGAGAGGAAACGCATATAGACAACAAAGTTAGTTGGCTTGCTCACTTTTTTCATGTCAGTAACAACCTACATAAGGACATAAAAATTATGCATTATTAAAATTTAAATTTCATCTTGTAAAATTTGTTCTTATTTGAATGATTTACAATGATTATGCATTTTGTCCAAAAATATAATCATATAGACTTACCACCACCAAGAACATGGGTAATTTTGTTTTTAATTTAGAATAGGTAATTGAATTGCAAATTAGCATATATCAAGATAGCATTGATAATATTAGTGGTGTCATCCATTGTCCAAACTTATAATTATGCCAATTAATAACTGTTGATTTGATCAATACAATTAGCTTAAGTTACTCAATGACTTTTTATATGTAGTAACGTTTTAAAATATGAAATACTGTGGTAACTTGCAGAAATGAGACCAATACAATGTATATATAAAATTCAATTATATTGTACTTTATGTAGCAAAAATATGGAAAAGATATAACATTTACTCATAGTATATGAATAAAGATATAACATGTATGCGTAGTATATTTTTCATTATATCCTTTCTAGAACTTTAATTTTAACCAAGAAATTATTTTTATTTTAACAGGTAATTTCATTGAGGAAAATGAAACATAACCAGAGTTACTATCGAACACCTCCCACTATTACCATTCATTTAAAGCCAAATGAATCTAAATCATATCAGCAAAAAAAGACACTTGCCCTTAAGCGCCCTAAATTTAAAGACTGCCGGGAGACCTTTGGGAAAAACATTAATCATAATATTAAGCCAAAACAGTCAAAAGGTTCATGTCTAATTATTCAGCGTCAGGAAATGACAGCTTTCTTTAAACTATTTGGTAGGTTTTTTTGTATTCACTAATAGAATTTTATATCTATGTATACACATGCACATATGCATATAGTATATAGTTTTATACATACTTACATGCTATCAGGTCATTTATACAGACTTATATGCAAACAGATATGTAATATTTCATATTTCAATAAAATATACAAACTGATTGTATGTACATGAGAGGTAACTCAGAAACCTAAACTTAAACAAAAACATTAGGATTTTATCCTCATGGGAACCAAAATATAAATAAAAATCTCCTGTTCTTACAGAATTCAATGATAGTAATGACTGTTTCTTCGGCCTTCATACAGGTCAAAGTTAGAAATTAGATAAGGCTCATAAATTTATATATTATACAGAAGTTACTGTTTTGCATTCATACCATTTTCCCCCTTGGTTTTGATTATCTTTAGAGACAACATCCTTTTTTCCCCAAAATAGCTGGAGGCTTTATACTCAAAATCAAAAATTATATATTAAAAAATACAATTTTATTGTTAAAAGGGTGATTCAAAGAGATTATAATTAGTTTGTCAGCGCTGCCTTATTTTACAGATGATGATTTGATACAAGATTTCTTGTGGATGGACTGTTGCTGTAAAATTGCAGACAAGGTAGGCTTATTGCTTTTAAGTCAGTATAACTTTAAAAATCAGAGGATTTATATTCTGTTGTCATCTATCAAACCTTATAGTTTCATGCTAATTTCAACTTAATAATTCAATTATTGTTTGAAATAACATAAAATTTAAAATATTGTGATTAGAAGTGATTGACTCCCACAGATAAACATTTTAATAATACAAATCAACATTTTATGAATCTAAATAAAAATAATTTATTCATAAACTCTTATTGAGATATAAATGAGAATGTGGAACTAATTCTTAATACGTACATACTGGACATTAAAGGTGTGAAAAAATATTTATTCAAAACCCAGCTGTAGGCATTAAAATAATTTTAACTGATATTAAAATGCTGCAATGAATAAATTCATAAAATATTATTGAAAGAGTTGAGTTCTGCTACATGACTCTGTTAGGGCTTAGAAAACAACAAATAACTTGAGGGCAGTGGCTGTAGGTATTGGTGCCCAATACAGTATCACAGGATTATGCAGAAAGTGGCACACTGCATAGCATACTAACAATTTATGTGAAGGCTATTTTGTAATTAGCAGCACTTTACTCTGCAGCATAGGGCCATTAGCTGCAATTTAGTGCAGCCCATTTTTCTCTATATCAGTTTTACATCACTTTCTGTTTTCTAAATTTCCACTATAACTGAAAATTACTGATCCTTAATCTGTTGGTTAGCAGCAATATGTCTGGCCCTGCTTTATGTCTTATTAATGAAGTTAAGACAGTGAAAACATGAGACAAGTTTCTATGGCAGAATATGAGTGAAAAACCCAATGGGAGGTGTGATTTACTTGAATTTTAAAACCATTCTGTGCTTGACAATTAATTATAAATAATGATATTTTTTTTGGGTTGATATTTTTTTTTCTGTTGATTTTATCAAATGACCATTTTGTCATTTTTAGGCCAAAGGAAAAAAAGGAACATTAATATTTTACTTTCTTTCAACAGTATCTTTTGGCAATGACTTTTGTTTATTTCAAGAGGGCTGGCTATAGTATAAACGAACACACCCGGCTTAATTTCTTTGTTGCTCTGTAAGTAACTCTAAACTTTATGGTTGTGATTAAAGTGCAAGAGACAGCATCTATCATTTGAGAGAAGAGTAGTTAGAATAAAGCCTTGCTTGCTCCAACAAATAAATATTTATATTTATAAATTTGTGTTCTTTATAATTAAATTTAGAATATTTACATCTTGAAGCACTTTAGGACTAGTATACTGACAGAAATTTAATTTCTAAAATGGTGTATAAACCCAACTAGCTTGTCAAAACTAAGTAGAAGAGTGACTGATTTCTGCAGATTTCTAATATTTTAAAATGAAAGTTAAGAATGGAAATATTTATATTTTATGTAAAAAAAACCCAAAATATATAGTTGTGTTGTGTAACCTTGTTTTGGAAAGAAAGACTAAGGATAGTAGAGCCCTATTTATAATTCTTTACCAAAATGATTACCTAACATTCAATTTCTTTTTCAATGTATATTTTTGGAGTTCTCCGTTTAAATGAGGTGCTTAAACTTTCTGATTTGAATAGGCTTCACATTTCACCTTAAATATAAGGCAAAAATTTCATTTAATCTAATTTTCTAAATCTTTAGGTGACTTCTTCAATCACTATACTGGGAAAAATTAATAAATGTTTACAATTTAAAAACAACCTTAATGAAAATTGTTCATAATCTAAAACTAGAGACTACTAAGTCTTAGGAAAATAAGTACATTAAGCAATTATATATTTAAAAACTCAATATTTGGACTAAATAGTATTTTTGCTCAGTTTGCTTCAGTCTAAGTGAAAAGCTATGAAGTGAGATTTTAGCAGTAATTATAAGCATTCTTAGACTGCTGTTGGGTAGGCAAGACTCATGACTGTGTTATGGGATTTGCTTTACCCTAATTGATTAAATACAAACAATTGCTGATGTTCATGCATGATACTAAATCAAGATATGATATAAAACTTTTAAAGTGATAATTTCCCTTTATTAAGTAACAAATCTTAATTATTAATCCATCCAAACCTGGCTGGGCTGGAAGATTCCATGCCTGTATTTCTCTCATCTGCACAAATGAATAGCACAAGGGGGTTGTATAGCCACCATAAAATGAGAAAGTTGAAGCCATCTTTAAGTTGTCCACAGTAAAGCAAACTGTTGATTTGATGGCAAAACAGTGCTTTATTAACCTCAGGAAAAAAAAAATCTACCCTCTTCTGGAAACTCTTGAAAATTACTGAGAAGCTAAGTAAGCTTTATTCTTCTCTCTAATAGTTCAACTCCTTTAAAGAGAATGATCCAAATAACTTTATTAGACTTTATTAGACATTCAGAAAAGTGTGTGTGTGTGTGTGTGTCTATGTGTGCATACAAACACTCATAAAACAAAACAGTCAAGAAAAAGGGATAAAACATAAAATACAGAAGAATCAATAAATAATGCAAAAATGCCTTGGACCTTATAGTTTCTAATATGTCATTTATTATAAATAAATATATTTGTGGATTTATTCACTTATATATTTCTATGTATTTACTCACTTGGCTGCAACAAATGAAAGATACTCATTCATGTCTGATCAGATGGTATCTGATTCTACAACCATATCAATGTAATACTGTACATCGAGGGACAAGAAAACTTCATAACTGACATTATCTCTGTATGGTAAAGATGTTGAGATTATACTAACCTCATGAAAAGAAAAAAAAGACTATTGATTTTTTTCCTTTCAAAGAGATGAGGTATGTGGACAAGTAAGCTGTTTGAAAGAATTGCAGGCACCTCTACTGCTTTCTTTCCTTCCCAATTTAGGCTCTATTTTGACACTGTCGCTTTATGTTGGCTAGTTTGTTTTTTGGCTCCGCAGTCACAATTCAGTGATGATATTTTGTCCCACTAATAGAGGGGATCAGCACATTTACCATGATCAGTGCAAATTCAGTTCAGTGTTGTCCATATTGCATGGGGTTGGTCAAATCCAGGAGCTTTTTTCAAGATACAAGGCAAACTTCAACATGGGGGGGGGGGCATTTTCTATTCAATCTTCTGCCTACATATTGTGTATATCAAAATCATCTTCTACAAGTATTTTAGCAGTAGAAATAGCTGGATGTCTGGATCTCAACCTATTTTGCTCCAGGCAGGCTATATTATTTAGTATTGGCAGTTGGGAGTTATCAATACTCTTCAAGTTTTCTTGGAGGGGGGCATCTTTTTGTCTTACTCCTGGGGGTAGTATAAGGCTCAAAACAGGTAGCCAATATGTGGGAGTACTTCATATTGTCCACTAACAATGTGCATTGACTCATGCACTGTGCATCAATCCTATTTGTGTGTGTGGGCTATTTAGCCATACTGTGGTACAATACTCTGCTGCTGAATAAACTGAGCTGAGCACAGGATGACTGTTTATGTCTGTGACATTCCTTAAGTCAAACGTGTCCCCTGGGTGGTGCTAAAGAACAGTCACTTCAAGACAAAACATCATAAGCCTCGAAGATATGGCAGTCAGTTAATCCTAGTGATCTCTTGGCTATATCACATTACATCGTAGTATGCTGTTGAAACAAAATCTGTGAATATATAAAGAAAGACAGTTGGGAGAACTTTTAAATCAAGTATGATGCAAAAAGATGCAGCCTCTTTATTGATTCAAAGAAGCCCTTCCTGAAAGTTGAGAAGCATCTATCTAAGAATTTGAACAGCTCTGTATAATAATATATTGTATCAATTATAGTATATAATAAATGTAGAGTATAAATTATATAAACTGTTTTATATTGTATGCAACATTATCCTGATAAGTGAATAAAATAAGCAAAATTCTAAATTGATCAGTATTTTAAGACAACTATCAAATTTAATACTTTATAACAATTGTTTCATTGAATTTTGCCAAGTTTCTGCTGTATCTATAGATAAATAAACATGTTTTATTAGGGTAAATAAAATTCAGTGCCAAGTAAACTAGCACTATCTCCTCCTTCCCCTGCAACTGGTTCTGGTCAATGCTGGAGGGACAAATCTAGCCATTGGTCCTTTTTATGAAGGGTGCCTAAGGGTTATAGGTAAAGCTACTGGGTGAGGTCATTAATCAGCAGGGAGTGTAGTATCATAAGTATGTTGATGATATCCAGATGTACATCTTTACTGCAGGCTGAATTAGTGATGTGCTTGAGGTGCCTGGAGATCGTGAGTGTCCAGAGGGGTTGCTGTGAGAGTCTGGAAAAAGGGCTATACCAAAACCTATCGAAATGGAGTGGCATTTTTAAATTTAATTTTTTATTTTTAAAATAGTAACAGAAAAAGAAAAGAAACAAAACACAAGTATTATAATGATGGGTACATTCTCAAAGGAAAAAATGTATGAAAGATGCTTTAAAAAGGTAAAAAATACAAAAAGAAAAAAAGAAAAAAGGAAAAAAATATATAATTAGAAAAGATAACAGGTACAATTCTATATGTACGTAATGTAAATACAATTCAAGTGCATATATATTTCTTTATTTCTTGTATATTTATATTATTATTCTTTTTCAATATATTATATTTTGTATAAAACTCCATATTCCATTATACTTGTCCATATAAAGTTCACATCTATAATCTTCTCATAGGTGAGAAGTGTAATTAGTTCTTCAATCCTATGAATAAAGGGGACCATATATTTATTTTTTCAGTGCTGCAATATCAATTTTTTAGCCATAATAAGTGTTGTGTCCTGGGCCTGCTGAATGACTCAGCAGGCTCAGGAAGCTGCAGAAGGGCCCGGGCAGACCACGTGGTTGCCCGGGATCAGACAGGCTGTCTCCAGCCTTGTGCACATGCGCAAGGTGGGAGAATGCCGTGGAATGATTGGCTGATGCTGTCCCTGCCAAGGGACTATAAAAGGGCCTGCACCATTTTTGTTCTTGGTTCTGTTGGTGAATTGCAATAAAGGAAGACTATTTTTTGTTACTCCGCTTTGTCTCCATGCCTCATCTGTGGAAACAGAACAGTAAGGGCACAGTGAATTCATTTAGGTTGTCCAGTTATCAAATTCCATGTGACAGATATATAACTGAAGTGAATTTTATCCTCTGAAAATGTTTGCTTTTGTTACACAATCATATTTATGTAATCCACTACTTTCTCCCAAAATCCTGAAGCCCTACTCACCATTACTCATTCCCTGGACACCTCTTGATTTTACTATTGCAATGCAAGACTGCTCTTGAAGATCCCCTCTCCCCACCTGAAAGTTTAGCTGGTCCAGGATGCAGTGGCAAGTGCAGTTCTTGTACTCCAAAGTTTTTATATTTTGTGTGCACTGCAGTTATCTTTCGAATACAGTTCAAAGTGCTGGTTATCACCTTTAAAGCCCTGAATGGTAAAGGCTAAGTTATTTGTGAGTCCACCTCTCTCTGAGGGTATCTGCCCATCCTACCAAATCTAAAAGAGTATATGTGCTCCAGATCTCCTCTATCAAACAATGCCATCTGGCAAGACTTAGGAAGTGTTCCTTCTCTGTAGTGGTACCGGTCCTATGGATCACTCTCTCCCCTGATATCTGAAGGCCTTCTACTCTCTTGATCTTCCACAAGGCCATGAAGACCTCATGAAGGCTCATCAGGTGCTGAGCCAGGATGTGAACTCAGCTATGTTGGTAATTGGTTGTTATGGTACTTTATGATAGTAGGATGGTCTTTAATTTTGAATTTGTATTTCTAATATATTTATATCAATTTTATTGTTCCTAGTCTTGAGTTACACTGTGTAAGATGACAGCCATATAGAGCTTTAAAATAAATACATACATAGGAGAAATATCAATTATGCAAAGTCAGATATTTTAACTTGATTTGCATTTAGCACTGCTTTTGTATTCTGAAATTGCTAGATTTAGACATTTCATTTCTTAAAAAGCTGAGATTTTCTTATTCTGTATTTTGGCTTTTTTAAATAAAAGTTTTATTGGTTTTTTCCATTTTTTACAAAAGCTTAGGACACAACGTGGTGGTCAGAGTGTCAAATCATTCAAGAACAAAATCATATACATATAGCTCAAATTAATTATAAACAATTTCCTCTCTATAAGGAATAATATTACTTATTAAAATTAATACAATTTTAGATAAAGTTCCATCAAACAAAAATCCTCCATCACCTTGCAATTATGATAATCTATATCCTGTTTATGCTTTACTACTTACAATTGTCATATTCCAGTTACATTTCAATAGACATATAATTGGGATTTCAGGTATCCTTAATATTAGATCACTCATTAAGACTAATTTTTTCCCTATCACAAGTAGCTCTTACAACATATTTTTCATATTTAAAATAACAATATAAATCCAACAAATAAAATTCTATTTTTGAAAATATATTCTATACTTTCATCAATCTACATCTATAAAAAATCTTTTTAAGATTTTTATGAAGTTTTATGTTTACACCTTCAAATACTTATCAAGTATAATGTCAATAAATTCCCAGCCCTCATTCATTATTAAATCAGACAGAAATTCTCTATTTCAAAATAATTATCATATTTAAAATAATAATGTAATTCCAAAAAATACATATCTATTTTTAAAAACATGTTCTATCATTTCATCACTCATTGGCGGTAATCGCACCCTCCAGGGCATGTTTCAACCCACATAAGGGTCTATTGGCGGAGGGAAACTAGCTGATGAGGAGATGAATCTCTTCGTACAGCTAGAGGTGCTGCCTCCGGAACCGGAAGTCGTATTTTGGCTTCTGACTTTCTTTGCACAGACAACACATGTAGCTCTGAGTTTGGTTCTATGAATATTAGGTTAAGATAAGCAAATGTCAGAAATGATAACCTATTTTCCTACTATGAAATATAAGCTTAGGGACATTTGTCCAAACTAAATTGTTTTGAGCAATCTGTAATGACATGGGGATGGGAGTAAGAAAAAAGATGGGAGACAGTGGTAAACATCTATACATGTTATTGTAGATACCTTGCAAATACAGTTGAAGAAGACGATGAAGAATCAAAATATGAGATTTTCCCATGGGCTTTAGGAAAAGCTTGGAGAAAACTCTTCCCAGATTTCTTGGCTCTGAGAGATGAACTGTGGAATAAAATGGGTTATAGAGCTATAGTAAGCAGACGTTGCTGTGAAGAGGTAAGAAAAGTATGTTTCATATTATTAAGAAATAGGATAGGTAAATTATAATAAACAACTTCTGTTTTCCAATATAGCATCTTTCCTTGTTTTCAAAACTAGTAGTTATTTTTAAACACTGTCAAAATTATTATTACTCACTTTAATTGCTAGTTGATATCATGTTTTCAAAGCACTCTAATAAATAATTGATCTTCATCAAAGTGGGTGCATGTTTTAGAAAACATAATTCTAGTACTTATTGGAAAATACAAAATAACCTATGAATACCGAGTACATTATATAATTAATTTGATACTAGCTGTAAGTATTTGGGGCTTATTTTGAAGCAAACCATATAGAAGTCATGATCTTCTTCAAAATTAAATTTACATAGGTTATAAAATTTAGGTTATCATACAAAATGTCTATGATCTTATTGTATCTTTAAGTCCCCTAAGTGCAGCACAAACATGTCCTGGTAACCATTTTTATATGTTGTATAAAATGTTCTGTCATAAAAATTGCATTTTTCTCATCAATCCATAATTGAGGTAGCTTAAATTCCTCAATAGCTACTACGCTTTTAATAAAGTGTTTTCCCTTTATCTGATAGCATTTTTGCTGCGCATAATCTAGGATAATTCATTGACAATGTGGTTGATATAGTGGGCAGCAGCTGGGATCTGCTCATTTTGGCTATTTGAGTTGTATATATCTTCTCCTCCAGATGCTAGACACTGTTTTTGGCTGTTTTGACTTGGGTTGCAAAATTGTCTAGAACCAGGTCTTCCACAGAACTTAAGCCTATATTTTGCATTTCCAAATAACTTATCAGGTCTTAGGAGCACGGTGGTTCAAGTGGTTAAGATGCTGGGTAGGGGGTTAGCAAGTCCGTGTTCAAGACCCGAGAGCTGCCATGGGGTGGGGTTGATCTCCCATCCTTAACTTCAGTTCATGCTGGGGACATGAAAGGAGCCCCCAACTGGGTGTCACTGGCTTGATGTCACTGGCTAGGTCTTTCCACCTGAAAGCACCTTGGTGCTTCTGACACAAGTTCAGCATCAAGTCTTAAATGGGTTTCTTATATACACAGATTTAGCATTCTTTTGAATGTCAATATATTAATACTTTACAGCTGGGGTAGTCTATAAACCCAGTAAAACAGAGGAATGAATTGAGAGATAGATAATAAACACTCTTCTGAAAATATATATTTATTATTTTGATATGCCACCCATCGCACTAAAGGTTCAATTTAAAATTGGGAAAAAAAGTTCTGGGTTCTTCTAGTTGTTCGATACTGGTTCTGTTATCACTGAGTCCATTATAGGTTTTCCACTGCTTCTGTCAAAGAGGTGTTTTAAATGACTTTATTTTTTACTGTTTCTATTACTTGGGAAGATTTATTCGCAGTGCAAAGCAAATTGCAATTATTCTATTGCTGATCGGTTTCCAGCCAATTAATGTCTTTGTTGCTCATTCTCCCAAAACAAGTCCAACCCTTTATATGGCCTGCATGTAAGATGGTCTTATCATTACTATTAATTTGGCCAGTCTCTATCCATCTGATCTCACTGATACCTAAGATGTCTAGCTTGTAGTCATTAAGGAGCCACAGAAGTTGAGCAGATTTTCCAACCTGGTGTAGCATTCTCACATTCCACGTCCCAATTCTTGTGATGGTCTTGGCTAAGAAGGTCAATTTCAATTTCTGGCACCAGACCCCATGGCCAGTTTGCTCTGGTGTTGTCATATAAGCAATATGGCTTGTTCACTAAATTTTCTTGAGATTCTTCTTGCTGTTTTGGTTTCTTCACCTTACAAAATATCATAGAATAGCGCATTGAGTATTGACAGCCACTGGCCAACAACTTTATTGATTTTAAGAATTCATTTGACTGTCCACCAAGAATCTCTCTGGCAGATCCTATATCTATACTGTGTACTGACAGTCTTCATTACTATTTTTAAAACTTATACCTACAATCAAATTGCTGCATTAAGACTGAAGATGGCCATGCAGACTTTCTCAACATTATTACCAGAATTAGACAAGGCTGTATTCTATCAGTGCTCCTCTTCCTCGTGGCCCTTGAATATGTTATGTGATGAACATCACGCATTGGGAAAGATATTCATTATTCTGACCAAGACTGTCTTGGCGACCTGGATTTTGCAGATGATATTGCCCTATTTGAGGAAGACAATAAGTAATGACTGTCTTAGATGAAGAAGCAACCAAAATTGGCCTCAGGATAAGTGCCAAGAAATCTAAGATCATGTAAGATCATGTATGTGAGTTCCACCGCACAGATACAGGGAATCACATTCAGATCACAGTGACTTGAGAAAATAGAAAGGGTTACCTATTTGGCTAGTATAATAGCCCAAAATGGAGATGCAGAGATGGACATCAAGTGCTGCATGGGAAAATCAACAGCTATTTTCGAAAGGATGAATAAAATATAGTCCTCATTATCTATATCACTGAAACGTAAACTCTGTTTGCTTGCCTCTATAGTGATCCTGACAACCATTTATGCCAGCAAGACTTGGAAGGCATCAGCAAGTATTAAAAAGAGTCTTGATGTCTTCCAACAAAGATGCCTTCATCGAATACTAAAAATTCCCATTTTGATCATATTATTAATGAAAAAGTGCTCCCAAAAAGTTTCTGCTGAAAACTACATAACATTGTTGCATGCAGAAGATTCCAACTTGCAGGTCATATTGTCTTCATGGAGAACAATCAAATTCCCAAGATGGCAATGAGATGGACACCCCCCCCCCAATGCCAAATGACCAACAGGATGTCCTTGAAACACATGGCGAAGAACATTCATGGAAAACTTAAAGACTCTAAAAATCACATGGGAAGATGCTGAAGTACTTGCCCAAGACCAAAAATGCTGGAGATCCCTTGCTTCCCAATATAGTACATAGCACAGGAGGATCTAAAGCCGAGGTGGCGCAGCAGTTAGAGTGCAGTACTGCAGGCCACTTTAGCTGACTGTTCAAATCTCACCGGCTCAAGGTTGACTCAGCCTTCCATCCTTCCGGGGTAGGTAAAATGAGGACCCAGATTGTTGGGGGCAATGTAAATATATATATACATTGCTTACTGGTGTACACCGCTTAGAGAGTGCTTGCACTTAAAGCGGTATATAAGTCTCATAAATAAATAAATAATGCTTTAAAAAAATTACTTAGGAAATATGCTATTTTGCCTACCGGTAATCCTTGAGTTATGAATGTAATAGAACCTGCCATTTACATTCATAACCTGAGGATTCGTTAATTGGATCACGTTAAATAAATGTGATACCTCCTTGCTTTCCCCAATGCATTCATTAATGCAGTGCTTCTCAAATAGTGGGGCGCGCCCCCCAGGGGGGGCGCAAGGCTCCATAAAGGGGGGCTCGTTTGACCTCGGCAAACATTGTCATATTGGATTTCTAGATCGGATCATCCGACTCACTCGCAAGCGGCAGTCTGACGCGGAGAACATGACCGCCAACGCACGTGACACATGCAAAGGACCCGATTGGATAGACATGATGCTCTATCCTGTTTGGCCAAACCCGCCCGTGTGACTTTTAGACCCGGAAATTGGTCCTCTGTACAGAAAAAAAATTTTTACAGTCGCGCGGGGGGCACGAAATGTTTTCTTCTTCCTAGGGGGGCATGACAGAAAATAAATGAGAAGCACTGCATTAATGAAATGCACAAGTTGTTAAGTACACATGAGGTATCTCAGGGTGGAGACCATTTGGGGCCTAGTGCTGGAACAGGCCACCTGCTTCCAACCACCCAAGGCCTCCACTTACCAAGATATCTCATGCTCTGCTTACAGTCCTTTGGGGTACCCATAATTGCGTCACCCCCCCATCCTGCCCTACCAGGTCTCCACAGGCACTGGGCCTGCTTTGCAAGCCCATCAGTTTCCACTTGTTCCACCCCACGTTAACGATCGCTCAATTACCTTTCGAAGATCTCCAGAGTTCCAGAACTTTTCTGACCCATGTGGCAGAAAAGTGGCCATCTTTTACTTAGACACTGGCAAAACTGTCAGATAGAGGCATGGAATGAAGCTGTCAGGAATGTCCTCAGTTCTCCATGCAACATCTTTTGCATTTTTGACCTTTTATATCAGCTTTTTCAGAACACGGATATAGCATTCATTTGAAAGTGGTGCCTGCTTTTTCCCTTTCTCTTGCTCTATACCTTTTTCCCTTTCTCTTGCTCTATACCTATTTGCTAATAAATAGCGGAGTTTTTGGCTGTTTTATAATTATCTTCTTTTTAATTAAGAAAATGGTATTTGCCCACTAGCCTTTATATTTTTTGTGTACTGTTTGCTATATGATAGTTCTGATGTAGTCCTTTCTGAGATAAGAGTCTTTGATACAGGTAATGGCAATTGCTTCAACACATTATGTATGGCAGCGAGAACGGTCTCTTTACCATAGTGGAGCTATAAGAAACAGTTGCAGAAACAAAGTACAGTTGCCTCGAGGACCCAATGCCACACCTGTAGACTGTGAACTTTGTGGGAAAAAAACACGATATATAAGGCTGGGATTATCATCTTCCTCCTCCACTGAAACTTTGGAAATGATGGAGCACCACGTCGCTTCTGGAGTGCTTGATCCAACAGATAAAATGCTCCTTGATCCATCATATCATTGTCGCTCCCAAGGTAGGTCAAGGGTCCATAGAAATAAAATTATACTGTAATGCTTAAACTTCTAGTCTAATTATAGCCAAGAAATAAAAAAGGCTGTATGTTTAGAGTTCACATATATCATATGTCTCTCTAGCTGGGAATGTTTTGTCTCTACATGAAAACTACAGACTGGGGTTAAATTTAAAATACTGTTAAATCTCCTGAGGCTATAGTCACAATAACCAATAATGGAAATTCCATTCTGATAAACAAAATTAGTTTATACTTAATATTCAGAGCATAGTCCTGTGTGTATTAAAAGTGTAACGGAGCACCACAGCAGGGGCCAAGGCTGCATATTTAGCATGGTACAAAAAGTTTTTGTATGAAGCCCAATAGATAAATTACTGTTATATTCATTGCCCTAAATTCTATACAAGCCACACTTTATATAATCTTATTGCACAAGGGGATTGTTGTGTTCACTTCATCTTTTATTGAATTAGTTTCCTGCCAATTTTTTCTTCATATATAAGTTTTATATTGTTTCTGTAATTGAAAATTATGATCACGCGTACAAAAGTGTCTCATTTAAATTGTGAGTTTACATAATTTTACCTATACTTAATTCTCTTTGCAGAAAGCTAATTAATTTTAGCAGAAAAATAAATCTAGTTTATTTTCAAAACCATGAATCAATTTCCATGCTAGTGGCATTACATTAATTTTGAATAATAGTACAATATTTGTTTCTTAATAAAGATAGAACAGACCTAAGGATGACAAAGTGTGTAACTGGTACCGATAACAGTGAATATAATAATGAAATGGATTATGCAAGGTATATTGTTCTGGATATTTTCTGCTAAATCATTAACTTATCTTCTGAAATTTATTTACATATTAAGCCATGGAATCCTTATGCTGGGGACACTGAAAATATTGAAGTTACTTTGATTTAGGCATGATTATTTTTTAGTAAGCAATCGACAGTCATTCTTCCTGATTACTCCATAAAGTCTCATTGATAGTTTTGGTACCAAACAAAAATATCAACATTGATACAGCTGTAAAAAAAAATTACACAAAGGCCTTTGATCTGTGGTGTTTTAGTATGTACTGCTACCCAAGAATTGGTAATGAAAGAACATCTAATGCACCAAGAATATTAGAGTTAATGAGCTGAAGGAAAGAACAATAGAAAATATTCTAAGCAATGTATATAATTCACTGGAAAGCCTTTTTACAATTTTATTTTGCTAGCTGGGTTTTTCCTTCTATTATTCCTATTTATGTAATCTGTTCTGAATTATACAAAAGCATTCTTGTTTATCAGTAATGACAAATACTTCCAAATACTTCCATTTTTTTGACAGATGAACTGCCAAGTAATGGGAAAAAAAGTAGTCGAGATAAATCCATGGACTGGTTTACGGGAAATGAAGAATAACAAAACTTAACAAGTTTCGAAATGAATAGGAAATTAAACACAAAATACATGTCAAAATATTTTTTGTCTAAATTTGGTTTATTTATTTTATGTGTTAAACACATTAATATATTGAAACATACTGTATCTTAGTCAATGTAAACACATCCGATGTTTCCCAAATAATACTCATTTCAGAAGAAAATTTAATGTGTTACTTCTGATGAAGTACGGTCTTCAAATTGGCACATTCCGTCGGGAGCAGTGTTTGGATATAATGAATTAAATTTCCTCAGCTTGACAAGGAATACTATATAAAAATGGAGAAAAACTAATGTTTTAACAGTCATTAGCATTTTGTTTTATTATTCATTTCTAAAAATGCTTTTACAGTGCTTATGAAAAACATAGTAATAATGAAATGTATAGCTTATAACATTTTTGCTAAGTCATTCTTACCTGTGTGACCAACTTGGTATGGGAAAGGTTTAGCAACATAAGGTATTCTTACATTGGCAGAAACAAGAGCTGTTGAGATAAAATAAAATAATTCAAATTTGTTCTTGAAACAAATCTGCTATTGAACTTCTCATCCCTGTATCAATGTTCACACACACACCCTAGCTTTGGGTACCTTAGCAACTTTCCCTATTTCTTTCCTTTCCCATAAGAGGAAGACATACATTTTATTTCATATTGTCATCCCTGAAGGAAAGCAATATCAGATATCAGGCTGAGTCCTAATTGAGTTTGTTTCATTCATAATTCCAATGGACAAGAATGTATGTAGCTCAGGTTGGATGCTAGGGAATTCCTGAAAGCTTGATATTTAGACAAATCAATCATCAATAGACACAGAGAAATAAGCCATATTTACACACTATTCAAATAAGACAATCAAAAGCTAAAAAGGAAACAAAAGGGACAGAACATATCCGTATCCTCTGGAAACCAACACTCATAAAAGCAGGGATTAACACCAGGCAAACAATCAAGCGAATAAAAAACAATACCCTAATCAAAGAACTACCACGGAGAAAAACTACATCTCCACCAACACTGGCAGAGCAACAAGCTCTGTACTGTATATAAACAGGGAACAGACTTCACACTCACTAGCACTGATGTTACCTAGTTGGTTTAATGAAATATCTGCAAGCAAACAACCATGCTCAGAGGACATTTAGGTCTCCATAGTTCATAATGTGTGATTCAAGAAAGCTGTTATTTACTCAGCAAGTTACAGTTAAGTATACATGATTTAGTATGCATAAATCCAATCTATGATCTACCTCTTCTGACAAGATATATTACTAGGATACAATATTTCAGGATACAATATATACAATATATTTCCTACCTTCATTTCCTCTCTCTTCAGCAGAAACATCATTTTCATAATGGCAAACAGTTTCATCATTGATGTTTAATTCAGATGCTATGTTTTTAAGAACATTTCTCTTTTCCCATGTAGCTGGGCATATTAGCCAATCTCTATGTGTAACTTCCAAAACCTTTTCACAAAAAAGGGCTAATTTTCTGATCCGGATAGCTTCAATCAATTCAATAACCTGAGTAATACTGGTAGAAAAATAAGCAATTATGTATATTGCAAATGAATGTCTAAAATGTATATTAGAATTTATTTTATAGCCCAATTTTAATGCACATTTATTCAATCTGGATTATTTGCGTTGGTTTAGATTACCATGTAAATCCAGTCATTATGGTTTACTAAATAATGGTTAAATCACATCTTAACATGATGTTTCAACCTTGTCACTTTGGTTGAAGACAGAAATATAGAATTGGAAGGAACCATAAGGATCATCTATTCCATGTACAGGAAACTATTTAAATCAGTCTTGAAAAGTGTCTAACCAGATGGAGAATCCACAACCTCTATCAGTACACTGTTCCACTATTATATTTTATCATGTTGATGTTTTTTTCCTTATATTTGAAATCTAAGTACAGGTAGTCCTTGAGTTAGGATAGTCATTGGAACTGGAATTTCTGTTACTATGGCCATAAATAATCCCAGCAGTCCCCACTGCAGCTGTTAATCAAACCCATTGGTCATTAGGTGAATACCAACCCTGAGTCAAGCAACTCTCAGTTTGGTCTTCCCAGCCTAATTGAGGTAAGAGTCTGCCTTCTCTGTCCCCTTTCCAAGTCCTCTCATTTGTCTATCCCTCCATCTCTGCCCTTTTGGCTGCCCTGCACAGTGGAGAGGCGGTGGTGCTGGGGCTTCAGCAGACTCAGCTGGCTGCCACCCCCCCTGCTCCTCTCTTTCACTCCAAATGCTACCAAGGAGCGCTGCCTCAGCCCCATGTCATAGCTAGCCACCCTAGTGCCACAGTGCAAAGCCCCAGCTGCCCCTAGGCCCTATGCTCCACAGGCCTTGCTGCGTCCTGCTGACCTTTGTTATTTTCCACAGCTTGACCTGCTGAGTCTGGCTCTATGTGAGGCAGCTGATGGCCAGCCATGTCAGACCTTCTTCCTGAGGCTGCATTTGCCATTCTCCAAATAGCATGAGAACTAATGGGCAGAGCTCTCAAAAAAGACCTAAGGATGGGTTTGCTATTAGCACTTTTCAGCCAAATTGATTTGACACAATATCTGAGAACCAATGGAGCCATGCCTACAGTGAAGAAATTAATTATAAATTAATTTGATAGTGCCAAGCTGTGGCACCTATAGAAACCAAACCTCTTTCTAAAGTATCATTCTTACTGCATCTTGGAACTGTAAAGATAAGTCCTATAAACTTGGACTGAACAGTTCCCAGGATATTAAATTCTGAAAAAGAACAAATCTGAGCACCATAAAGAAGCTAAAAAATAACTATAGGAAGACGACCTTGCAGGAATAAATTTTGTTTTCTTTGAACAGAAAACAAACTTAAGATAGTTAAGAGGCAATGTTGAACAATACTAGCCTTCTCTTGTGTATAGTAAAGAGAACTGCTATTTTACTCCAAGATATTTGTAGTACATGTCTGCTCTATTGGAATCTCATTAATTATCATACATATGTCCTATAGTATGGTTGAAATAATTTTTTAAATTTTAAGTACAAACTGTTCCTTCATGTAAAAGGAAGCCAAAGCCAAAAAAGAAAAAAAAAATCCCCTTTCATTCTCAACTGGGAAATAGATAAAAGCACATGTTGTCTGCATTTTACAAAGCTGGAATTGCACAGTCTGCTAATATTGGAGGTTAATAACGTGAGACATGACAGCCTGAATACTGAGTTAATATACAGACTGAAAAAAGAGTGGGATTAAAAAGAAGTTTTAAAAGAGTAAAAAAAGATCAACCAAGATGGCAAGGGGGTTGGAGGTTAAATCCTATGAAGATTTGTTAAAAAAAAACTAGATATAATTAGTCTAAAGAAGAAAAAGATTCATGCAATTCCTGTTCCTATTTGATTTCATATACACGTACATCACAGCCACCTCACTGCATTCTTTCCTGAAAAGTTGAAATGACCCTGCATCTACATTTACATGAAGCAACCAGGCATAGCTTTAAGGCAGTGGTATTAGTCTGGCAAAATATTTGTCTGCTTTACAAGTTTGAAGAGGGGTGTTTCATTCATGCACGAAATAAAGTTTCAAATACTTTGCACAACTGTACTCTCTAAGCATTGAAAGAAAAACCTGGACATTTAAGGAATGAATACTTACTTTGCCAAGTATACAACACATACCCCCCCTTGTTTAAGACTTGGGAAAATTACAGGCAAAGCATTCTGTGGGGAAAGCATGTCCAGAGCTACCTACCAAAAGGGAAAGGAAAACATTAATATTAAAGTAAAACACAAGAGATTAATTTTAATGAGTACTTGTATTAGACGTACTTATTGTACTGTTGACTTGTGACAGTGTATCTGTTTTTAGCATAACACATGTCAGTGTTTTTATAAGCACACACTCACAAACCATAATGTCAGACTGGCTGGATCATGGCTTAGAGATGATAAAACTAAAGGTGTTTGCTTATAGTACTAATAGTATTATACGTTTTAGGCCTCCAAACCACTTTGAACTTAGAACAGGAAATTCTGACTTTAAGAAAACAAATACAGTACTTACCGCATCAAGTGTTACAGATTTCAAATCCTCAGCTGCAGTCAAAATATCTTGATTAATGAAATCTACATTATTTGGCCACTCTTTACCACGTCCTAGTTTCCATGCATTACACCACTGCCAAAAATTCTTCTTTGCCAATTTGTGATGTTGTTTCATAATTTCGTAACTTATAACAAGTCCTTGTGACCCCACTGAAAACAGAATATAATCAAGTTGAGTTATATTTATATAAACTATTTTATAAATAATATAGAAAATACTCAAATAGCCTCCTGCAAGGAAAGACCAAAATCTACCACCACTCTTCTTCCTGTTTGAATTATATTCCCTCCCACACCTGCCTTTCCTGATTTTAGCTGTCCTACCATTCACCTGTGGCTAACTACTAGTCAGGTGACTCTTAATTATTGATTTAAGGCAGGGCTTTTCAACCTTTTCATAGGTTGTACCACTTTTAGGACATGACAATATTTGAGTACCACCAGTGCTTACCAAGGTGTCAAAAACTTGATGACTGAAAAAAAAAAGGGGGTGGGATTTTGGGTTTTACTGATTAGACTCATTTGTTGTTATAGAAATGGCTAGTTTATACTATAACGGAAAAGTAAAAAGTTGAGGTTCGATGTTAATGTTTCATGCTACTGCAACAGAGGAAGTCGGAAATCAATGCCTTTTCCTCTTCTCCCTCTCACTTTTTTTCCCCTTCTTCCTCCCCACTATGTCCTATTTGCTTTTGTGTTTTTGTATTTTATTCCATAATCTAATACAATGTTACAAACCGTAAAAAAAAAGAAAAGAAAAAAGTACCAGTTTTAATTTCTTTAGTGGTGGTTCCTTTGCTCTCAGGCCACATGGAGGACCCCTGACGGTGCAGGCTGCCCAGAGCTCTGGGCAGTGGAGGGCAAGCGCCCAGCTCAGCCCAGCCTTCCCCAAGGGGGTGTCCAGCTGCGCTTACCTTCTCCTTGAGACTGCTGCTGCTTGGCTCACTCTCCTTGGCCAGGTTGCTCATGGTGTGTGTGGGAGGACAAAATGTGTGGGTCAGAGGGAGGCCCGCTCCCTGTCCATATGAGGAGACCTGGTTTTGTAACCAAAGCATCCTCATCAATAGGATGGGAGACTACCAGGAGAGTCAGGAGGCGGGGACAAGGGGATGGCAAAAGGGCAGCATTGCTGGTCATGGCCAAGTGCTAAGGCAGGATTTCCTTCAGAACCTCCCTCCCTCCCTCTCATTATAACCTTCCTTCCTTCTCTTCTTTTTTCCTTCCCTCTTCTTTCTCCTTTCCTTTTTCTTCCTTCCCCTCTTTCCTTCTTTTTCTTTGTCTTTCCTCTTTCTTTTTCTCCTTTCCTCTCCCTTCTTGGATGCTCAAATGCAAAAAGGGAAACATTTCTCGATGCCTCCTTGCCTTGTGATCAAATGCCACTTTTGCTAGTAGTTTGTGGCCACTTAAAAGATTGAGAACAAACCAGGCTCAGTTTATCCCATGCTTGTCTTTAGTGGGGTCATCCATAGACAATAGCAAAACTGTCAAAATGGTGGCTGCGACAGTTGATCAGAGCTCCTCCGTTTTTTACATGCAACAGCTTTAGCATTTAGGAACAGAGGTAGCTTAGTTGCTTTTCTATTAATACCTAATCCTTAAAAGGGCTCTCTTGTAGGAACTCTGTCTTGGTCTAATTCAAACTGGAAATATAGCAAAGGAAAATATTTTCACCACTCTGCTTTGTCCTGTTTTCCCCACTGGAAATGGCTGTTAGCATCAGACAAGGAGGGGACACGTTCCTAAGAGCTTACAATTCAAGAATACCAATGCTAACTTGGATTGAGAATGAAGTTCTGTCTGTGACAAAACAGAACACAAAATTGCTTTGTCCTTTGAACTGAGGCATTTCCAACCAAATTGCCTCTCCTTCCTTCCTTCCTTCCTTCCTTCCTTCCTTCCTTCCTTCCTTCCTTCCTTCCTTCCTTCTTTCCTTCCTTCCTTCCTTCCTTCCTGCTTTTTTTTTAAACTGCCAGAGGCTCCGGGCAGATGTGGCAACAGGCAGGCAGAGGTGGGCAGAGTGTTCACATTTTGATCCCTCCTCTGTCTTGCCTCTACATGGCTCTCAACTCACCTCTCCCAGACCTGCGCACATGTTAGTTTGTGTGTGTGTGTGTGTGTGACCTTCTGTGATGGCAGGCTGCAAACTAATGAAAGCTATTTATGGGGAGTACTTGTTTCTTTTTCTTAACATGTCCCATCGCGCCCTGCACCCCCTCATCTCCTGCC
Source organism: Crotalus tigris (assembly GCF_016545835.1). Taxonomy (NCBI): domain Eukaryota; kingdom Metazoa; phylum Chordata; class Lepidosauria; order Squamata; family Viperidae; genus Crotalus; species Crotalus tigris. Next base: position 401,991 of record NW_024096554.1, on the reverse strand, counting down.
CCCAACCTGTGGAAGGCTGCAGGAAGCTCCCATCGCAGCTTCTCTTATCTCTCCCGTTCTTTTCCTCCCCAATGTCACGGCGTGGGACTGCAAGGAGTGAGACCCCCCCATGCACACACGAGCACACACACACACACAGACACAGACACAAACACATGTGCGGATCTGGGAAAGGCGAGCTGAGAGGCATGCAGAGGCCCTTCAGGCACTGCCCAGGCCTTGGGCAGCTTTAAAAAAATGAACCTGTGAAGCGCTCAGAATGCAGTCCCTTTCCCAGCTCCTTCCTTCCTTCCTCCCAAGGGATGATGGGAAGGAGAGAGATTGCCAGCACTGCCCACCAGCCATAGCTATTCCAGGGGCACGCAGGGGCGGTCCCGGTGAAAGAGAAGCCTGGTGGCTGCTATGCTAGGTCAGCGAGTGGGCATGGCACTGATTTACTGGTGGGGGCCATCAAAGCTGGAACGCGCTCAGCGTTAAATCAACGGGGCAGCCCTGGAGCCAGCAAGGCCCCCCCCAACATCTCTGCCCCGTCCCCTGGAGGTGCACAGAGAAGGTGGCAAGCGCTGGCATCCTGGGGGAAAGGGAAGCGCTTCTCTTGCCTTTTTTCTTTCTCAATGGTCAGCAGGGGCGGTCAGCAGGGATGCTGGGCACTTGCCTCCTCCTCTTTGTGTGCCCAGGGGAAGATGCAGGGGCAGCCCCTCTCTGGCCCTTTCCCGCCAAAACCTCCTTTGATATCCTCTCCTCTCTCCCCCACTCCTCTTCCTTTTCACTTCAGGGCATCTCCAGCTTCTGAAAGCACCGATCAGCTGGAGCCCGGCACTGATCCTGGGGCTTCTGCTGAGCCCCGACAGCACTGCAGCTCCAGTTGTCTCTGCTTTAGGCTTGTGCGGCGCTGCCGCTGCTTCAGCTTATTCCTCTCCCCCCCCCCCCCGCTACCACTTCTCTAGGACAGTTGCATACCACCTGCCAGGTACCAAAGTACCACCGGTTGAAAAGCCCTGATTTAAGGGGTTCTCATGGTGATGTATAGTAAAATAACCCATCAGCATAATATCTGTAGGGTAGCAAGTTTTTCCAGGGATGTTAGCAATAGGTGACTATCCGTGAATTGTGATTCGCTGTACTTCAGCCCTTAAGGAGCTGTTTTATTTCACCCAACTGTAGCAATAGTAAGAAAAAAAAACAAATAAACAATAGGAAAATGTGGAGAAGTTACAGAAACACCTTAGAAAAATGTGATGAATAGAACACAATAATTGTATGACAATATATCTGAAAAGCATCTTCTCATATTTTACCTCAAATGTTGCTTTACTATCAAAAGATGCATAATTTTCTGTTCATTTCAGACAGCACTATAGTGGCATGTTCAGACAACATACTAAAATAAAAATGATGGATTAAATATCAAAATAGCTAAGGCATAACCCAAAAACTCATATTGCATTTAAGAATTATTTGATAGCCACAAAAAATGGAATCTGTGCTGGAAAATCCCAGTCTTAATCCCACTTCCTCCTATTAAAATAAGGTAGCAGGAATGAAATATAATTTTTCGGCCTGAAACATAGTATAAGCTGAGCAACCGTATTAAGATGACAAAAAGTCTAATCTAGTATAAAGAAACAGTGAAAGATGGAAACTCTGTCAACTGACACCAATAATGAAAATCGTCTTCAAAAACTGTCATTTTACCTGCTTTTGACAGAAATAAGCTCATACTGCCAGAACCAGAACCAGCTTCCAATACTATGTCCCCTTGAGTGATATCCATTAGCAGTAACATTGTATTGGCATCCTGTAGGTTAAAAGAACAAAGATGATAGGAGTTTCAAAGCTACTATTCAAATAGTATTGAGAGGGGATGTTTCTTTAGTCTGTCCAGTTTCAATGCAGAAAAATTAATATTCAGTATAACTGAACAACAGCTGGGACAGATGTTTGGACGCAACTTCTGCAGAGAACAGAAGTGGGTATACAGATAGTCTTCAACTTATGACCACAATTGAGCCCAAAATTTATGTTGCTAAGTGAGAAACCTGTTAAGTAAGGTTTGCCCCATTTTACAACTTTTCTTGCCACATTTGTTAGGTGAATCCCTGCAGTTGTTAAATTAGTATCCCGTTGTTAAATGAATCTGGTTTCTCCACTGACTTTGCTTGTCAGAAGGTTGCAAAAGGTGATCATGTGTCCCAAAGACACTGCAACGGTCATAAATATAAGTCAGTTGTTAAGCATCTGAATGTAAATCATGTGATCACGGGGATGCTGCAATAGTCATAAGTCTGAAAAATGGTCATAAGTCACGTCTTTCATACTGTTGTAACTCTGAATAGTCACTAAGTGAACTGTTATAAGTTGAGGACTATCTGTAATCTTATATTTATAGCAACAGAAATAATTCCAGCTAGAATTTGGAGGTCCCACTGCAAGTTCTGTTATAGTCTAAATTTAGCCCAGATACCTTTCAAATAAATAAATCAATTCTGCAAATTCTCAGCAATTGATATGCTGGCAGGACAATTCTGGGAGGAAGAAAAGTCCATATGTCCGAATGCGGCCCACTAAGTGGTTTCATGTGGTCCGCGAAGCCATCCTGGAAACAGTGAGGGAACAGCCCCTGCTGCCTTGGCCCTGGCCCATGCCAGCTGGGAGCCAATGTAAAATTTTGTGGTGGCCATCTATGCTGAAACACATTCAGTCTTAGCTCCATAAGCCCCCCCCCCCTGCATGGCCTGAGAGGAACAGTGAGGCTCCTCCAGTGAACCATGTCTTGGCACTTGCCCTGGTCCCACTTCCTTCTGCCAGAGACCCTCAGATCTATCCCACTCCTGCCCAGGCCCTCACAGGCACCCTTGACACAAATGATGTAGAGCTGGCCACGCCCACCCAGTAGACTGCACCCACCCTGGCCACACCCACCCAGCCCCCCCCCCCCAGGGCAACCGCAATGCTGATGCAGCCCTCAATGAAATTGAGTTTGACACCCCTGGTCTAAAGAATGTCCAAGCTGGGGAAGGATGCCTCAATGATAAGATGAAGCAGTAAAGGTGCCATGCCTCTATCATTTTCTCTCCGTTTTGGACCCACTATTGCAGCATTTCTCAACCTCAGCGACCTTAACGTGTCTGGACTTCAATTCCCAGAATTCTCCAGCCCAGAGAGGATCATTGGGCTACAAAGGGAATCATACAAGAGGTGGGCTAAAAATATGGGGAAGTGAGGAAAGTCTGATGTTGTAGCCAAGGAAAGAAATAGGAAATATATACATGAAGCATAAAAGATTAGGTGGGGAGTTTTGTTGGGTCCTAAAAAGCCAAACGTCTACTTTACCAATTCTGTTTTCAAAATGAGCCCACAAGATCTCAGTGGAGCCCGTTGAAATAACGGTAACATACTTATCACTCCCCAGAATGGGAATTGGGGACTGCTGAACAATTAATATATACCTTCGGAGAGATGATGGAAGGTTTTCGATCCATTAGCAGCACATATTCTTGTAAGGATGGCCTCCGAATCATCAAGATTTTATCCTGGGACGTTTGGAATAGCTGCCCGGGGAGTCTACCTATGATCTCAGAGAATCTAATGAAACCTAAATTAGTATTAGACGTTCCGGTATCAGTGAGCACGCATTGAATCTTCAATTTCGAGCCGTGTTTTCGATGACCCTCTATTAGAATCAGCTCCCCAACTCGGAAGGGGCAGTTCCTGGAAGGCGCATTTTTTATTTTCTCGGAGAACATGCCTCGATCCAGCTGGGAATCTGCTCCAGGAAAGACTCCCACCTCTGCGACGTCTGTTTCGTGTTCCTGAAACTTGGATTCCTTCATCTCCGCGCTTTTCAGAGCTCTGATCTCCGCAGAGTGGAGCTCGGGGGGAATCATCCGGCTCAGCCTTTCCAAGGGCGATAGCGACCGTCTCCAAGCCCTGCTGGTCTCCCTCAATCTAAAGGAGTCCTGCTGAGATTTAGGGCTAACCTGTTCTGGAAGCTCATCCCCTCCGTCTCTGTCCCTCGTCGAGCTAGAAGATACCCGGCGACTAAAGCCATGGGAATCGACTGTGGGCGTTCCTTGCAGCTGGTGCCGGAGCGCTTTGGAATGACCAATGACCATTCCTGGCGCTCCAGCCCGGAGGTTAAGTCCTTTTCTCCCAGCGTCGCGTAAGTATCGACCCTCTCTCATCTTGGTCCGGAGCGATGCACAAGTCCCCCCTTGCGATGCCACCAGACCCAGCCTTTGCCAGCAGCAGGCCATCATGGCTCCGGTGCTCCGGTCCTTTGAGGAGATCAGATGCCGCCAATTCACCAATCGCTTTCTTTTATTTTATGCTTGGCTTATTGGAATCCGCCGTTCTACCACTCCGCCAAAGCCACCATGCAGGTTGTAAGGCGCCCAGGACGCAGACGGAACATTTTCTTCCCGGGCGAGCTGCAGAGCCAATCGCAATCCAATCAAAGGGGCCTTTCCGAAGAAGTAGGTTTCCTCTTCAGCTTCCGGTTATGAATGGAATCCTCAATGGGGGAGCTAAAGACAGCGAGGGTACATATTAATCGAAATACTAAATGAAAGAAGGAGGATGAAAGGATGTCATTCCCTACGAGGTTTGGAAGAAATGGGACTCTTCTCTAAGATATAGATTCTTTCAGTACTCCTTGAATTCTGCCTCTCTATCCTTTTCCAAGAGAAGTAGGGGTTTAACAGGCTTTGGTGTCTTCACTGCTATCTGCAACTTCGTGACGGGAAAATCTGTCTGCTGAATTTTATAAAATAATAATCTAAGAACCGTGTTCAGAGGTGCCAGTGTTTCCGAAGAGCGAATCTAAATTATATTACGCGGGTCCTCAGAATGGAGGAAACACAACAAACTCAACGTTTTCTTTCATTGAACTTAACCTATGCGTATCCTGCCGGAGGGTGGTGTCTGGCTTCTGTTTTTAGGCTTTACCAATAACTAAAATTTAAGTATTTTTTTAACCTTAAGTTCTACGCATTTATAGTGGTCCTGCCCGCATATGGAGGCCTATTAACTGCAACTGAGAACCGGATGTTGAGGTATAAAACTATTGGATCTTAGCCTTGTGGAGAGAAAAAGCACAAGGGATGATGCATATACCCTGCGCCGGCTTAGTCTCTCTTTAGAAGTCGTGTTGGAGTGTGTCTGGATTCTTCTACTGTAAATTATTTTTGTGGTTGCTTCTCGTCCCATTTTCTTTTGATCTTTTTGCCCCAGATACATACACACATACATACACACATACATACCTGGTAACAATCATATTGCCAATAAGGGAGAATATTTCTAGCTCAGGTTGAAATGAGGGTCCCTTGGGGTTCTCTGAGCTTGTTTGTTTTCTTGCAAATGTTTCATTACCCAAACTTAGTAACATAATCAGTTCTAGTAAGGAGTCAAGTTTGCTCTCAGTTTATATTCTCATGGCTTGCCTCTCAGTGTTGGTGATTAAGTATGTCTTCCATATAAAGGATTTCTCAAAAGTAGTATTTAAAAGAGGTGCATTGTTCTATTGTCCATGGGGTCGCGATGGGTCGGACACGACTTCGCAATTAACAACAACAACAACATTGTTCTATTGTTCGGCGTTGTCCATTTGAGTTTGATTATGCTTTTACTGAAACTATCTTTGTTTTTACCATTTTTTTCCTTTCACAATAATAATCTAAGCTAGCAACAATCTTCTAAGGCCAGTTTTGGTGCTAGAAATGAAAGCTATGTGGTTGGCATATATTAAAGTTGAAACTTTACATTCACTAAGTGAGGAGAGAAGACATTTTCTGACTTTGTGGCCACTAAATTGATGTAAATAAAAAAGGAAGAAGTAAACAGACTTGACTGACTCCTCACACCATTGAAATGGGATGTGACAAAGAGTCTTGTAGCTCTTATTCTTACTCTGGCCACAGTATCAGTATGTAATTCAACTGTTAGTTTGAAAAGGTTAAAAAAAATCCTATTGATGTCTGTCTTTGCATTTTTTTTCCATAAATGGGACCTGTCAATTGAGTCAAAGGCAGAAATAAAACTGATGAATGTGACACAGTTGCTTTGTATGTCTGTTGATATATTTCTGGATAAAAGGAATGAAGTGGCAAACTGTGCTTTATGAATCTCGCCTGTTCTGGCTGGAATTTCCCCCCCTCCCAATCATAAATTTAGTAAAGAGATGTAGAACATAAAGTTTAGAAGATATATCTAAAAGGCTAATTGGATAGTATTTGGCAGGCTCCTGCTTGCAGTCTTTTTAAAGGACTAGAATTCTTTATGTAATTTTATCTTTTGTAAATCTTAATGCACTTTTCTTCATTCTTTTTTCAGCTTTAACTCTTGTTTAGGTTCTTTAAAACATAGATATTTAATGCATAAAGAGTAAATGAGCTGTAAGGAATTTAAAGTGTGCTACTTTAAGGAATAGGTATGAACTTAAATGGACTCCAGAAGATGGTAGAGGACAGGAAGACTTGGAGGAACATTGTTCATGGGGTCGCGATGGGTCGGACATGACTTCGCAATTAACAACAACAACACTTTAAGGATAAAGAAATAATATATACAGCACATTTTAAATATGTGGAATGATTTTTTCTAGAACAGGGATGTCAAACTGGTGGCCCGTCACGTGTAGGCCATGCCCACCTTGGCTCCACAGAGGCAAAAAGTGTCATGATATGTCACAATATGTCATGTGACGTGATTGAGTTTGACACCGTGTTCGTGTTCTATGGATGGATCTACAGTGGACAGAACATTGAATTAAAAACACATTCCTATCAGCAAGTACTCATATGCACTAGTAGACTGGGATTTACTGGTATTCTGAATAAATGAATTTAGGACTGGAATAAAAAATAGGCAACATGGAGAAATGTGGCAGGTTTGTGGAACCAAAATGTTTACATCATCTTCCCTACATCTTTATTTCTCCATATTGCTGGTGCTTTTCGGAAAAGTGCTTTCAAGTCCTTCATGCTCTCTGAGCTTTATTCTCTTCTTGCAGATGTTTCCCCTACTACGTAACACCTAGTTGAAGAATAAATTATCTGCAAGAAAACAACCAAACTCGGAGAGCACCAAAGACTAAACAGTTCAACCTTGAGCTACAAATAATTCTTTTTTATTAGACCAGTGCTTTTCAACCGAGGCAACTTTAAGATCTGTGGACTTCAACTCCCAGAATTCCGCAACCGACTGGTTTAGGCCGATTGTAATCTCTTATTACGATGAAACGTTCTGAACAATTACAATCGGATTCCAGCAGCCAATTCAAATATGAAGCTTGGCCCCCTGATCTTTAAGTCGGTTCTCAGCTGTGCTGCTCCATTCCTGGGCAAGTTCATTTGGAGGAAAGCCAACGGCTTCATCAACCGAAGGCTACAGAAACAGCCCGCTAACGTCAACCCTCAGCCTTGAAGCGTGAGGATGACGGAGTACAGCGCCTCGGAGGTGGTAAGTGCGCATGATCGAGAGGCGGACCACGTGGCCGTGCGCTTGCCTGCTGGGAGCACAGAGGGCCGGGCCTGCAGCGAGCGCCATGGCGGCAGCAGGAGGAGGAGGAGGAGGAGAAGGCGCTTCGGCGGGCGAGCGGGAGCAGGCGGCGGCCTTCGAGAGCCCCATCTACGTGACAGGAAGCCCCTGTGCCTTTTCTCCCCACGAGCGGCGCTTGTTGGCCCTCTCTGGGCCAGACGGGCGGCTTCGCGTGTGGGAGACGGCCAGCAGCCGCCTCCACCACGAGTACGTCCCCTCTGCCCACCTCAGCGCCGCTTGTACCTGCCTGGCCTGGGCACCGCCGGGCGTCGGAGGAGGCCGACCGCCTCCCAGCAAGGTATTCAAAGAGTGGACTTGGCCGGCGGCAGCGCCGCCAAGAACGGACATTCTGGGTTGCGTTTTACGGGGCCTGGGCCTCCGTGCCCGGCCATGTGGAAGCGCCCATGTCCAGCAGCGAGGCGGGGCCTGTCACTAGGGGTGTGGGGGGGGGGGCGCCAGAGGGAAGAAAATGTGTGTGTGTTGGGGGGAGCGAAGCCTCTTCTAATTGGGATAAAATCACAGCAATCCGTGCGGGCTTTCCCCCCTTCGCGTGCAGTTGCAGCCACGTGCAATTGGGGCCTCCGCGGCGCCCTGCTTTTTCTTAAGGACGGAGGAGCGCGTGAGGACGGATCTGCCAGCTACTCTTTCCCCTTCCCGATTGCCTTCGCCTTTTTGAACATCTCTCCTTTATGCAGCCCAGATCCCCACCGGGATTCTTCGGGGCCGAAGCAGCACATGTGTGCTCTCGCTCGCTCTCCTGGCTCCGCCCCTCCCCGTCACATGGAGGCTGAAGAAGAGAAAAGAAGACGCTGCTGCTTTCAAATGCGTCGGGGTTCACGCCACTCGTGACTTGGTAGCCTCAGCGCTCTCTTAAAAAGAGATTTAGTTCTCGTTCTTCTTCCCCAGCCGGGGGTGCTTCGTACAAAATTCGGAAGATAAGAGCATCGATCTCAGGAAAAGGAAAGCCACGTCGAAATCTACTGTGGGCCTAGATATTTTCGTGTTACCTGCGCTTCCGATCTAGTGGCCACCTCTGTTCTTTCCCAGTTTGTTGGTAACTTTGGCATCAAGACTGGTGTGGCACATACGTGCTCACAACAAAGCTCCATTTTGCAGTATTATGTGCAGTTTTTGTGCTCACAAGAAATGTGTACCTAGAAGTGGGTTTTGTTTTTAGACTGGAGTTCCTAAAGGCATCTTTTAGGTTTGATCTCCATTCCAGCTGTAACCCTAAGTGACCTCTTCAGTTATTCCAATTTAGGTGGAGAGATTTAGCATGTAAAGCCTACATATCATTCTGAGTTGGCTACCTGACTGTGATAGGGATGTGCATGCATGCACCCATATTCAGATCTACTTCAGTTGTGCTCTATTTTTTCGTAAAATATATGGTACTTCGAACAGGATTTTACATTTCTCCACTCCATCAGATTTGGTCTATAGTTAATTGTTAGAGTATTTAAAAGTAATGTATAATATCTGTTTATAAATTCAGACAATTAAAATGCTTTTGAATATTTGTTAAGCTTATTAATCACAACTACTCTTTTTAGTTTTTCAAGATCTTTATGCATCCATTTTTATTTCAATAGATATAAAGTGGCAAAATAAAGTATTTGTTAATAAAGTGAGATTGTGGGAGTATTGTTGTTATATTGAGATTGCAATCCTGTGTTGCTTGAAAATGAATGAAAATGTGTAGATTGTTACTGATGAGAGAAAAGCTTGCTAGTTTATCAAAGGGAACTTAAACATGTAAATGAAAGGGAGCATTTGCTCAGTAAACATTCCTGAGGAATGAAAGGATTGTAATGAAAAGAGTGCACGTTCCTGTATTGTATCCCAATTTTTGTCACTTGAACTTTACCTGTGTATTACCACTGTTTTTTAAAAAAGTGTTGCAGATCTTAAAAGTTTATCCAATTACTGTGTCATTTCAGGCATGCAAAGTTTACTTGTGGAAAAATTTTCATTGTCCAAATATTAAAATCCAACGTTCATGTTCACAACTCAATACAATTTTCATTATATTTAAGTCTCAAATAGTTAATATGTTGCCCTCCATTTACTGTTGGATTGTACTTCTTACAGCTATCAAAACTGGGAGATGCTGTAAAATGGATAATTTTAATGGAGAAAGACCAAGAAAATTCTGTGGAAACAAACATCCAGATAGGGTGCCCAACGATAGACAAGAGGAATCCCAGTTGCTGAGGCAGCCAGTACAGAAACATGTCTGCATTGTACAGAGATACATTGGATAGCCACGTGGAACTTCAAAGGAGTGAGTCAGTAAATTAGGTGTTGTGAAATGATCAGATTGGAAATTGATCTCCTTGGTGTTAGTGAGCTACACTGGTCAGACATTGGCTTTTTCCAGTCTGAGTACTGTACTGTCATTCAGGACATGATAGCAGGAAATATGGAGAGGCATATGGAGAGGCACCGTAAGTAGAAAATTTGCTAGAGCAGTGAAAAGCATCTCAGCTGCCAGTAACAGAATTATGACCATCAGAATTTGTGCTGAGCCCCTCAACTTCACAGTTGTCCAAATATGCCCCAACCACTGCTGCAGCAGAGCTTGAAACAGCTTTTATGCCATAGTTTAAGAAACTACGAAACAAGTGCACCCAAAAGACATTGTTTACATCCTGGGTGACTTTAATGCAAAAACAGGCAAACAAATGGACACAGGCATCACTGGTTGTTTTGGACTAGGTGAAAGAATTGTCATATTTAGGATCATGAATACATGGTTCAAATAGCACAATTGCCACTTAAGTACTTGGACCTCACCAAATGGACTTCATCATAATTCAAGTACTGATTGTGATTCAAATTAGCTGTCAATGGCAAAGATTAAAGTCAAATTATGCAGCATCAAAAAGGCAGTGCCTCCAAAGAAGTTTGATGTCTCCAAAATCTCTACTACGTATACAATTGAGGTGAAAAGTAGGTTTGATCTACTGGACACTATTGAGAAGACACCTGATGAACTGTGACAGGAAATTCAATCGACCATTATTGGCATTGCAGAAGAACACATACCATACAAGAAGCCAGAGAAGAAGTGCAAGTGACTCCCAAATAAAACCATCAAGAGAAAGCAAAGAAAACCAACCAAGGCAGCCGGCAAATGGGATGAAATAAAAACTAAATGCAAGTCAAAAAGATACAAGCACCATTTATTGCCCATAAAAGCATAATTAAAAACAAGGGAAAGAACTGTTGTACCAACAAGGCATCAAGAACAGATGGCAAAAATATACTGAAGAGCTGTACGCAGGTAGCAAAGAGGCCTTCCCTCCGGATGATGAGGAAAGAAGTAGAAGTTCAACCGGCCATTCTTGAAGAGATCAGGGTCTACCTATGGTTGTGAAACAACATTTTGGGCATTATTTAAAATCAGAATTGAAAATTTATTTCAAGTTATGGTTTCCAGTTTTGATATGGAGGTAAACTAAAATAGAGAAGCCATTGAAATGAACAAGATGTGGATCAGGAGACCCTGAATTATGTTTGTAACAAGTCAATCTGAGTTTGGGAGATACGTTTGAAACAGATTCATGTTGTTATGCCTTCTAGCTTAGAGGTAAAGTTTTGAATGAGATTTGAAGCATTGGTATGTTTGAAGCAATGCATATAAAGTTTTATACATGTTGATCTAAGATCTTTGAAATCAGATATTGCAGGGTTTTTTTGGCTGAGGTGGTTTGGAGAAATTACAAAGTATAACTCTTGTGGTTTCCATAGTTTTTAATTCCAAATGTATAGTAAACTATATAGGAGCTCAAGAGTTGGAACTGCAAGTCAGAGATAGAAGTAATTTTAATTTGAGACGTATAGGAGATGAGAAATATATTTGCAGTGATCAATGCAGAGGGAGATGGAAATAAAGGGGCCTTGTAGACCTATGGTGAACAGTAGCAGGAGGAAGCACTGTCTACAAAAGATACACTTGGAGAATTAATAGGTTCCGAAAGAGAAGTGATGATTCAGTTAGATATAGAGGAAGAAAAAGGAATTATTCTTAACAACTCATTAGACAGCTATTGTTGCAGAAATAGGTTGTTACTATTACTAAAGCAAGGCACCTTTCTTAATTTGAAAAAAAAAACGATTTGAGTATTTTGAACTGTTCCTAAGTACTATTAATAAGAAGGCTATTATATCAGATTAAATCAATGTTTATGGTCACTGATGAATGTTCGTGTTTGCTCAGCAGAATTGAAGGTTCTTTATATTAGCTGGATTTTAACAAGATAAAGATGACTGTTAGGTTTGAGCTTGGATTATGTTGATAGAGCAATTCAGCACTCTTTCCAAAGTATACAAAGGCATGAGGATTCTATGTTTATGGCTCCTGACAATTTTGAATATACTTTTGTAAAATTCTTATTTAATATCCAGACTACTTTAACTCTTTTACAGGAAGGTCCTCAAAGGAAGAAGAGGAAATCTGAAGTTGTAGAAACAGCTGAACAGTTAGATCTTTTGGCTATTGGTACTGCTGTTGGCGGGATTTTATTATACAGCACAGTGAAAGGAGAATTACAGAGTAAACTAGTAAGTATGACATAGCATTTTTCTGTTAAGAGATATTTGACTTAAAGTTGTTAAAGTAAAGCTGAGGTGTGCAATATTCTTTCAGTCTGGAGATAGCAGTGTGATTTTTTTTTTTAATCTGTCCGATGCTACAGAGTAATGGTAACACTAGCAAAGTGGTTGAAGCTACCTATTTCAGTTTCATAGTCCTCCCAATGTGCTAGGAGTATTACAATGTAAAAAATACTTAAAGATGTTTTTCTGTCTTGAGTTAGGAGACGTAAGATGTAAAATTGGTGCTTTCAGAAATAAAGCATCTAAAGATGGTGACTTTGCCTCTTAAAACCTACCTATGTGATAAAAATGGCTAGTTTTGGAGGGCAGTTTTAGGGGATTTAAAGATGGTTGTAAGTCGAGGACTACCTGTAAAGCATTTTGGCCACAACTGGTTTGATGAAAGTATCGCGATACTTGCTGATAACTTTTCTTTTTACCTAGAATGGGCATGACAGTAAAATAAACTGCATACGGTGGCATCAGGACAATGGTTGTTTATATAGCTGTTCAGATGACAAACATATTGTGGAATGGAATGGGCAGACATGTAAAGTGAAGTGGTGAGTCTGGCCGAACATATAAGTCTCTCGGAATTTCTGTTTTGCTATCAGATCAGTTTAGCTTAGGTAGAATTGAGTAATGTAATGTAAAGAATGGATAAGATGTTTTTTCATCTCTAAACATTAAAATGAATATTATTTGCTTATAAATAATATTAAAACTAAATTTACAAAAACAATGAGAAAATAACATTACGGACATTATTAAGAAACACTGTCTCAAACATATAGCAGCTATCCCATTAAGAGACTGCCTCTCAGTCTAACCCAAGGCCTAGGTTAAGAATCAGGTTTTAAGGGCTCATTTGAACAAGGCCAGGTTAGGGGTAGTACAAAATTTGGGGCGGAGGGATGCCGTTATAGAGGCAGGCATTGTGACAGAGAAAACCTGCTTCCTAAGTCCCATCAGGTGGTAAAGCTTAATTGAAGACCCTGAAGCATGCCAACTCGATTGGATAAACGGGGTCAGCGTATATTACAGGAGACAGGTACTGTAGTCCCTCAGAATTGTTGAAATAAACTAAATCAGGAAAAAAATAATTCATGACATTTGTCTCCACCAAAGGAAATTCCTATATAGTTCCATTTTTATAGAAATATCCATTCATTGTGATTAATCCCATATACATGGATGTTTCTGAATTAGTAAAACTCGATTGCTTTGTCATTTAAAGTGCTTGAATCCTAACTTAATTTTTATTCAGCAGCCCAATTCCTTTATTTAAATTTAGATATGTTTTCAATCCAGTGGAACAGTTAACTAACATAGCTAGCATTATAATATAATGATTATGCAAATATTGTCTTGTGAGCTTCATGAATATATCTAATGCTTGACTTTTAAATCAAGGTGTAATAAATATTTGCTCATAGTTTACCTTGTAAGGGAAAACTACCTTAAAGTTGCAAGAGACGAAAGCCACATTGCAGATAACATCTTTTTGAGATGTAATGTAAAATCCAGGACTAAAACTTTAACCCATTGTTAGGTATATAAACCTCTTCTATTTATGATCTTTACTTTTTGTAAAGGGAGGAAATTGTAAAGAAACTATTCTTCAAACTATTGGTTATATATGAGGAATAAAACAGTAAACAAAAAATTGCATAAGCAAATTGGCCTATTTCATTTATTAATTTCAAAAGTGCAGTCTTCAAGTACTTTCAGTTAAAAAACAAATAACCTGCTGTGATGATATCCAATTGGTTTCATTCACTTCTGATACCTAGTGAGGATAATTTTCTCTTGGCTGTCTGAGCAGGCTGTCTTCAAGTCAAAATTTAATAACTTGAGTATGAGTTAAAGGTTATCAAATAGCATGGTAAGTACACAGTTGGGAAAGTCCAGAATTACACATATTTTTCTTTAATTTCTCAAATGTTAAAATAAGGGTTGGACAGAATATCTTTTAAAGGTAGTGAAAGTAGACATAATATTTTTCAAACCTCTCTGGATATAAACTATAACACAAAGTGAATTAAAATGTTAAATAGGAATCTAGACTTTAGGAATCCAATTAACAGGCTTTGGTATTCCATGCATTTTTCAGAAATGTCTTAAGGCCCTACAAAGTTCTCATTGAGAAGACTACCACCTTTAGTTAAATGGAGTGGGTGTTTGTAAGAGTAATTTTGTGAATAAGCATAATTTCTAAAACAGTGATATTGTGTACATGCTGCCAAAATTATAAATGTCCTTCTTACTGAAATGTCATGGGAAAGCAGCTTAACCATGTACTTTCACTCTTTGGTTGATTTTTTTCTGGCTGCTCAGAAGTTACCAATTCAAGGAATATTTTGGGTTTAGATTCTGAATCAAAGTCTCAGTGATTTAAGACATTCAAGTGCTATTTTCCAACTTAACAGATATATATTTATATATTATTTCTTTTAGCTTTGTTAAACAAGTCTTCATTGCAGTAATTTTTAATTTATTTTTCTTAAATTCCTTAGTAAATGGAAAGGAGATAACAGCAGTGTGAGCTCATTATGCATCAGTCCAGATGGAAAAGTACTACTTTCAGCAGGTCGAACTATCAAACTGTGGGACTTGGAGACCAAAGAAGTCTATAGAGTAAGTATTCAGAGACACAGTGAACCTAAATGATCTTAACTCCTTAATGAATTGCTTTATTTCATAATATTAGCATAGTTGGAGACTGCTGGTCAGTTTGCTGTGATGATACCTTTAAAATGTGGTTTCAGCTGGCTGACAGTTGAATGAGGACATGAAATTCCTTGGCTGTGTCTGAGCACTGCCCACAGCAGTACTTGACAACCTTAATCTGAGTTCCTGGAAATACTATTGCTGTATATATCACAGGAATGATACCTGGCTTGGTGTTCGTTAATTATGAAAGAATTACTGATTCTTGAATCCACTATTTTGGAAAAGATAATTATTTTTACCATTACAGTATTATATGTTAACAATGAATATGAATATACGGTAGTGGCCAAAATTGTGGAAACCTTTTGGGAAAAGTGTACATTTGAGGTTTGATGGTTAATAACACCACTTTTTTTGGAGTACCATAAAATTATATATCAATGGAAAGATAATTTAATCAAGAATGTAATGCAACAAAGTTCGTTCAATTATCTGTATTCTGTGAAATGTTATAGCCAGATAACCAGAAAAAGGAAGCACAACTTGTTTAGGTTGATATCAGGTAGCTTTCCTTCATCTGATTGTAGCCAATGAGCATGAGTGTTTACAGAGCCAATCAGGTGTCATTTTGTTTTGGCAATGAGCCAATCAGATCACAATAGGATTCAGTTATTGATGTCATGTATTGAAGCTGAGGGGGATATTTGTCAGTGTGTTATGCGATCGCTATCAAATTGGTTGGGTTTTTATATGTTCTTTCATTTAGTGAGCTTGTAAAACATAATAAAATAATGGTGCAAAGAGTTGACTGGTCGCCCAGAAAGCGATGTAAAATAGTATTATTAAGTGAACAAGGCTACAATTATAAGGAAATTAGAAGAAAAATTGGTGGAAACTTAACCAAAGGTGGCATTTCTAAGTTTTTGAAGAGGTATAAGGAGACTCAGTCACTAAAAAACGACACTGGTAAAGGCAGGAAAATATGCACAACAGCAAGTGATGATAGAAGAATTAAGAGACAGTGCCTACGTGACAGAAGAAAATCATCTGGGTGTATACAAGATGAAATGGTGCAATGCAGTGTGAAGTTGAGTGCAAGAACTGTTTGGCGCAGACTGTAGGAATTTGGCCTAAAATCTAGAATTCCCCGAAAAAAGCCACTTTTATCTCTCAAACAAAGGTTGAAAAGACTAAACTGGGCTAAAACCGGTGTTACCTGGACAGAGGAACAATGGGACAGTGCTATTTGGAGTGATGAGACCAAGATCTCCCTGTTTGGTAGTGATGGCATAAAATACGTAAGGAGAAGAATTGGAGAAGATTTGCATCCTGATTGCATTACATGTACTGTGAAACACCCAGTCAGTATTATGATCTGGGGTTGTATGACATCAAAAGGTGTGGGCAGAATTTGTGTGATTAATGGGAATATAAATGGCCAAAAATACATTAATGAAATACTTGAGCCCAAATTGAAGCCTTCCGCACATGATCTTTTCCAAGACAATGAAGTGTTTATATTTCAACAGGATTCAGCTCTATGTCATGTTGCTGCTGTGTGCAAAAAGTGGTTTCAAGATAATCATATTCCACTGCTGGAATGGCCGGGAATAGCCCAGACCTTAACCCAATTGAAAATCTATGGAGCCGACTAAAGAAACTTGTTAGTCAGAAGCGACCTAGCAATACCAAGTTAATAGAAGCAATCATTCAGTCTTGGTTGCACATTATAACGGCTGCAGAACTAAAGGACTTGGTTCACTCCATGGGAAGACGTTGTAATTCATGCTAAAATGATATAGTGATAATTTTTGTATATCTGGTTTTTTTCTACGTGTTTCACTTTTCTTCTTTATAACTGATGTTCTAATAGCAAATCCTTCATAAAAGTTATTGCATTACATTCTTGATTAAATTATCTTTCCATTGATAGATAATTTTATGGTACTACTCCAAAAAAAGTGGTGTTATTAGCCATCAAACCTCAAATGTACACTTTTCCCAAAAGGTTTCCAAAATTTTGGCTACTACTGTAATGCTCTCTGCATATACCATACCTTGGGGTAAAAGTGTTAGCCAGTTTCTTGTTATTCTGAGACATTTGGTTGATTTTTAAACCCTAATCCTGTTTAATGTTGTCTTCCATGGAAATCTGAAAGAATAATTGGTAGAATCAATTTATCACATTATTGAGTGATAAAGACTGAGTCTACTGGAAATCAGTGTTCGAAAGTCTTGTTGCAGCCCAGCAGAAGTAATTGTATTTTTTTGTGGTAAAAAATAAATTATCAATTTCACTCTTCATTTAGCGCAACAGAAAACTTAAATTCCTGGCTGTGATTATATTTAAAAAGAGTTCCCTTCCATCCATGCTGCTTTTTATTCTGAAGCTAAATTCATTCCCTATATTCTTGTCAGGATATAGACTCTCAACTTTGGAATTTTTTATGCATTTTAAACACTATGTCTTCCTGATCAGTTTAAATGACATTTCCTCTTCAGCATTTCACAGGACATGCTACAGCAGTTTCAGTGCTTAAGTTCATCACAATGTGGCCTCCAGCTGAAAATCAACCATTTGATGGAATTACAGGCCTCTATTTCTTATCTGGAGCAATGCATGACCGGTTACTCAGTGTGTGGTATGTATTTTTTTCAAACTCTTTAACAATCATTGTTTGATAATAATCTTTAGTCCCAAAGTAAGAAATAAAAATATGATATAAATGAGGTTTGTAGATCACTGCAGTGCATACATATAATATAAAATTAACCCACAGACTTGCATATCGTTGTAGAAGAGAATTTCTCGGTTATTCTGTGAATATTCTGTAAAAAAAAAAGTGCCATGCAGTAACAATAGCAGATATATATTATTGCTTTAGCATAACAATACCTCATGGCAATCTAAAAAATATGGTGAAATAAAAACAGTTTACCAACCTGAAAGTCCTACCACTTCAAACATGGTCCTTTCATCACAGTGCTTCTCATAATGTTTCATTCGGGCCACCAGGCCTTGCATCTCTTTGTTGCATTGCTTGCATTTTGCATACCTGCTTTACCCGTAGGTAGAGGAACGTCATTAAAATATTCCCAAACTGGGTCTCTTGTACTGCCTGATGCCATTTTGCTCTTCAAGGGAGGAATAATGCACTTCAAGCTATGTGCAGAAAGATCACAAGGTTTATAAGCTGCTTAGAAGGTTTCACTTTCATTTTTACTGCTTGCCCTTCCTCCTCACACTTAGAGCCTGGTACAGATGCATTTCTCTTCAAACAATCATGCAGTTTGTATTGTATTGCAAAACAATGGGATAAAGGAATATTCTTGAACTTTGTTTTATGATTTACCTCTTCATCATCATCATCATGGTTATTGTGAAATTGTATGAATGCATCAATGCAGTGCATGTTATCTCAGCTTGCAGAGATTGGATTCATTGAATGAGTTTACCAAAAATGTAAATATTGCAGGATATACAGCCTCATGCTTCATAACTAAGCTCCATTTCATGCTGAATGAACTAAATTATTAATGTATCTTAAATAGAAAACTATCTTTGGATAGATTTTTTACTCCAAAAGTATTTTATTAAAATAAATTCAATCAAAATAAAAAAAATCCAATTTAAATAAAAAAAATTGATTTTTAATTTTTTTTTAAAATCATCGATTATCATCCACCCTGATCAGTATGCTTTTTGTGCAGTTGGTTGGCCACTGTGGGAATAGTCTGCTGTACTAGATTGGCTAGAAGTCCAATCCAACACGGCATTACTTACATTCTTTTGCTCTCCAAAATAATTTTTTATTTATATGTCTGCATTTTTTTAAAACATGTCCTACTTTCCTCAAGGCAGGTGAGGTCAGGCAGGAAAGAAAAGAATGCTGTAATGAGTTTCACAGTAACAGATGAACCAATCCACATGGACTTGACAATATCAGAAAGCAAAGAACAGGTAAGAAATGTATCTTATTTTTTCAGCATTGATCTTCTCTAGTGCAACAGTTGAAACCACTTTAGATAACTGTGGAAGGTAAATTAAAAGCTGGCAATTTTTAAAAATCTGGTTTAACGGCAAAATTAAAATGAATTAATGATCTCTGTTTTGTGCCATCTGGATTTTCATAGAACCATATTTCTAGATGATCCATAATTTTTGGTATTGATTTTATATATAGGTAGTCCTCGACTTATGACCATAATTGAGCCTAAAATTTCCATTGCTAAGCAGCAGTGAATTTTGCCCCATTGTTATAGTTATTAACTGAATCGCTTCAGTTGTTAAGTTGGTTGTAAGTGGACAACTACATGTAATTGGTTTCTGTTTATAGTTCTCTGTTAATGATTTCTTCCATGTTAATCAGTATATTCAATTTAAAGTTCATTACAAATAATATCTATACATTATCTTTTGTTTTCTTTTTTGTTTTTATATATGTTTTTATTTTTTACTTTATTTTTCAAATTTATTTAATTTTTTTAAATAAAATTTTGAAAATGGTAAAAATGAAAAGGATGAATTTATCTTTCTCAAATACAGTGATTTAGATCACACATAATGTCATGGCAATATGGTTTGTGACTTCCTGGCTTGGTGTGATAAGTAAATCATCCAAGAAAAGAATCCATAGTCCCTTTTTTAAATAAATGCTGCACAATCACAGTTAGTTTATACATTCTGGCTTTTTATGTCTGAAAGGGAATAATGGTTTATTTCTGTTTTCTTATGTACATTGTCCAAAATTTGAATAATGCCAGGAAGAATGAAAAGGAAGTTAACCAAGAGTTGCCCAAAGAATTTGTAGCTATAAAAATTCTTTACTTAGCTTTACATATATCCATCTAAACTGGTACTTCCATTGAAATGATTCATAAAGAAAAGTACTTGAACCTATAATTAAATCAAGAGTACGTAGCAAATTCCGTATTTTAGGAATATCGCTCACATCGATATCCTTTATGCTATTTTTTTCCCCAAAATTGTATTAATATTTGTAGAAATGGGAAAAAATGCAAAATTACTATAGAAACAAGTCCAAATTATATGAGTTAAAAAATCTTCAAATTTCTTATATTGCTAGCATAAAAATCAGTTTTGCATTTTTTAAACATTATTTGTAGGGCTGGTAAACACAAAAACTGTCATGATTAATGATGTTCATTTTTAAATTGTAAAGTATATTTCACATTTTTTAAAATATGACAATCCATTGATTCTCCAAAATGGAATATTCACATTTTTCATTCCACAGCTGAGATAAATAATATTGATTGTCTTGTCACTTTGTTAATACTTCATAAAATTATTTGCTTCTGTTCAAGCCTGTATAACTAAAAGGAGCTAAAATTGCAAGTACCTTGGAGGCTGCTATACCAACCAAATTTTACTGTTTAAATCGGTGCATGTTTTAATTGCATATATTATCAGGTATAAGTTGCAGTGTCTTAAGTAAAACAACATGTAGAAACCACTTCTTTTAAACTGCTGGGCTCAAATATTCCAGTGGGCGTGGCCACTTCCATAGCACCATTAAGTAGAAGGAGGCATCTTCCACCTCATCCTGAAAGATGCAACAGTGCCAGCTTCTTTCTCTAGTCCCAAACAGAGCTCCAGTCAGAAATTTTGAAAAATGCCAGGGAGGATGTGGGCTATTGGTATTCATGGAACTAGTTCGGGGGGGGGGGGAACCTTGGCTCTTTTATGACTTGTGGAATTCAACTCCCGAAATTCCTGAGCCGCTAGCGCAGGAATTCTGGGAGTTGGAAGTTCACAAGTCGTAAAAGAGTTAGGGTTCCCCACCCCTGAACTAGATAATGCTGAAGGTTGGCTGCTTTGCTTTGCAATAGGAAAAGTTTCCCATTTAATTTAATGTTGTGAGATGGAACATCTCTTGGACCAAAGAGAAGTATCTGTGTTGATAGCTACAAGTATTGCATTGAAGAATCTAGTGTTAGTTTAGGCTCTTAGATTGCGTGAAGCTGTTACTGAAAATGAAAATATTCAGTTATTTCAGGGTTTGACAAAGGTTTCCATGTCTATGTATTTTAAAGAGGGAAATTTTGATTGAAATCAGTAATCATATATTTAAGCTGATTTATTTTAAATCTCATTCTGTTTAAGATAAATGGTTACTTAAAGTTGGATAAACTGGATTATGGCATATTTTAACTTGATGGTGATTTGTTTTTTCCAGCCAGTGAAGATAGCAGTGGTATGCAGGGATGGACTGCTGCATTTATTTGAGCAAGTTTTGAATGGGTAAGTTAGGATTTTAAAAAGAATCATATGTTTAATCTGTTTTTAAAAAGAAACAAGCCTGTAGAATTACTGAGACAAGTTCCAATAGTAATAAAATTTACCCAATAATAATAACAATTCACTGGTATATCTAAATATTTTCCAAGCTAAAGCAATGACCTATGGGCTCCATTCTTTATAAATCAAGTGTGGAATTCCATTCACATAAGGATCTTTTTTTCTTTCTTTTCCTACTGCACTCAGTAAGTGTCCTTCCCATACCTGTATCAGAAATTCAGGACTCACTGTTGTTGTTGTTAATTGCGAAATCGTGTCTGACCCATCGCAACTCGCTGTAGCAGGTTATGGGGGGGGGGAGACTAAAACAGCACAGAAAAAAGGCATCTTTTTTCTCAATAGATTACAGTTCCTCTAAAACTGGATGAAACCTTGTAAAATTGGATTATTTGAATTTAGTAAATTGTCAGATTTATCATTTTGGCCCAAAGATTTTATTAACACATTAGAGAAGAGTAGGCATAGTGTTCCTCTAACATTCCTGTGTAGAGTTCTTCTAGTTTCCAGGTCCAGTTATGATTTTCAGAGTGTTGTTAGTGATATGAAATCTGAAGAATTTTCTTAGTTACAATGTGATCTTAGCCTAATTTTCAGCATGTGTTTGTGTGTATAAATGTATATGTGTGTATGTGTATTTTAACCAAGTTGCCATACAGATGCTTTATATAACTTGTTGCATCATACAATATTAGATTGTACCTACTTAACTGAATTTATGTAAGCTTGTAGCCAGGCTAATAACTGTGATTATTAAATATATAATAATAGTAAGTGAAACCATTAAGGTTCACAGTATAAATGTTGCATTGGTTATATGTTCAACAAATTGTTTTTCTGTAGCTATTGCAAAAAGCCCTTGGCATCCAAATGTACAATCCAGATAGCAACTCCCGGAGAAGGAAATGATTCCACACCAAAGCCAGTCCCTATCCTAGCAGCTGCATTTTGTTCAGATAAAGAATCATTGCTACTTGTGTATGGGAATTCCTTATATCCTGTTATTGAGAAAGTGGTATGTATGGCTTTCTTAAATTCCAAGCTAGTATTTTAATAACATAATTTTTTTAGTTTGAAGTTCTAGATAAAATTCATTTTCTCTAAGTAAAATGCTTTCTAAATAAAATTCTATATTTTATGTGTTTTCTTCAAGAAATACTGATTTCAGAATAAAAAAAATCTTAACTCTGCACACTATGTATAGTTAAATGTTGTTTAATAATTATATTTTACTAGGACTATTAGGGCGGAGATTAACTGTTTAAACCACTAAATATGCTTTGGAAAAAAGAACACCCACAAAACTATTAAAGTTTTTTTTTTTGTCACCCTCTTTTAGACTTTGAATACTACAGAAAGACACATCTGCTTTGTAAGGGACGTTCAGAAGACTCTGACCCTGAAAACAGAAATGGCTGTAACAAAGGTGAGATTTAAAATCCATATTTGTTCCCTAACTAGATATGTTAGTTATTACGAAATGAGATGGCGCTTAACAAGATTAAAATATAACAGTATCCCAGATTTTTGAAAATACAGATGTTTTGTAAATGAGTAAAACTTAAAGCAGTTTGCCTCCTTTACTTCAGTGATATCCAGCAAATTCTGTTCTTGGTTGAGTTAATCCAGTTAAACATCTGTATTGCACTAAGAATGCATACATGCTTGCTTTACTCATATTTTGTTTACCTGCATGCTTATATGGATGAATAAACCAGTGCTACAAGTTAGCTACATGGCTTATGATATGCTAATCCATGGAACAGAATGCTTACAGATCCTTGGATGTGCTATGATGACCTTTTTACTGGTTTCACTCATCACTGAATTTCCTCTGATGATGCCTTCTCTTGGCTGGCTGAGCACATTGATTGGATAGAATAATGGTAGAAAGGGATTGCTGTCTAAAGTATTTTGGTTTGCTATTATAGAATATAATTCTCTTTTTTCACAATTTTCTGACTGTATAGCAAAACTTCAATGGATTATTTTGTGGAAGGAGTATCTCTTGAATTGAAAATTTGCATTCATTCTTTGGACTGATTTATCAACGACTGACTTTTTTGTTATTTAAGGGTGAAGTCCAAAGTCAGTTTTGTTGGTTCTGTCTATCACAATTTTAATATACTTATTTATTCTGCAAATAATTTGTAGCATCTTTAATAATATACACAACACTGGTCATTTCTAAAGAAAATAGGATGCAGGTCCTCAGCAACTAGATAGCAAAGATGAAATTTTAAGGACATTTATTTTTTACGAAAACTATGTTAATTTAGATTCATATTTTCTGTAATATACATAGTACATAAATTGCATCCAGCAGTGGGAATCAGCAGTTCTGTGTATAGTGTAAAATAGCTACTGTGGGCTCTTAATTGAATTCCATAAGTGATAGATATAAATGTGTTGTGCTTCTTTGAGAATAAAAGAAAAGGCATAAAAATTCCAGGGAGTTTATTCTTTCATAATGTTTCAGTGCAGATTAAATACAGGTAGTCCTTGTCTTACAACAGTTCATTTAGGGACCGTTTGAAGTTACAGCAGCACTGAAAAAAGTGACTTATGACCATTTTTCACACTTATGACCATAGTCACATGATCAAAATTCAGATGCTTGGTAACTGACTCTTGTTTATGATGATTGCAGGGTCCTGGGGTTATGTGATTGTCTTTTGCGAAATTGTGACAAACAAGGTCAATGGGGATGCTTGGTTTATTTAACAGCTGTGCTACTAACCTAATAATTGCAGTGGTTCACTTAACTATGGCAAGAAAGGTCGTAAAATGCGGCAAAATTCACTTAACAAATGTCTCACTTAGCAACAGAAATTTTGGGCTCAATTGTGATCATAAGTCGAGGACCGCCTGTACAAGAAAATAATGGAAGGCCCTGTGAATTTTGCTACAAAGGGCATAAAAATATTTGGAAAGATGAGCCATATTTTCATCATATTTTCACCCTTTTAATCAATATACATCTGAAGAATTCCATCAGAGTTTATTTAGCTTTTATCTCCTTACTGGAATAAAACCCTTATTTGAACTATAAAATATTGATCATATATTTTGGAAGGTGTAGTGTACAATTGCATCCTCAATTACTACCACAGCATGAGTTCGAACGTGTGTGTGTGTGTGTGTGTGTGTGTGTGTGTGTGTGTGTAAGGGTGTCAATTGACAAAGAAATGATAGCAGTTTTGTATTTATGGATGCCGTAATTGGGCTTCTCTCAAATTTATGATTATGAAGAAATGTGCACTTTACTAAGGGAATTTTTTTGGGAAATTTCTCTAGGATTGTAAATTGTCATATATATGAACTACCTGTTCAGTGCAATTTTTTTAAAAAGAAAAGGTTTGAGTTTTAATTAAATTACTTATTCAGATGTTGATTAAAAATATTAAATACAGAACATAGTGCTACTTGGATACATATAAATATCTTTCTTCCCTTTAAAATCAGGTGAAAACTCCTGTAATCAACTCAGAGGTCAAAACATTAGTGCCTGGGATTCCTGGTCATAGTTCAGCTGTGAAATCTTCAGTATGCAGGGATAAAAATAAAAGGAAGACAGATGGCAAAGAGGTAATTGTTCTCCATACACTATTTTGCATTTAACCTAAGCCAATTGCTGAATATTCAGCCCTCTGCTTTGTTATGTTGCATACTGTGAATTAGCACTTACTGATTTTTTTTAAAGTATAATTAATTTTCAGGCTGTGTTCTGAGAATGTTTAGTTTCCTCAGAGAGGAAATACAGACTTTACAACATATTGATTTTCCTGAAAAAAAGTATTCCCACCACTGGAGAATATTAGGTGCATTCTAAACATTGTGTTTTTTTCATGTAGGCAGAGGCAAAGTCCAAGGATATAATTTCACATGAACAAAATAGGTGGCCCAAAATACTGAGAGAAACTTCTGTGTCTGTTAAGTCAATGCCATCCCTTTCTCCAGTGGGAAGAAGGACATTACTCCTTTTTTTTGTCTTCTGTTAGTGGAAGGAGAACAGTAGAGTAAGTCTGGCTATAGATCCAGTCATTGTTTAGAATAAAAAATACAAAATACAACATACATAAGAAAGATGCTATGTAGATCAATAACTGAAGAGTCAAAATTGATTTTTCTGTTAGTGATGGAAATGTGCTCTGTGATGGAAATGTGATTTGTGGCAGCAAAGTTTGACCAAATCTCTTCCCTTTGTATGTATTGGATTACAAGTCCCACTATCTATAGCGAGAGTGAAGATTGGATAAAATTGTTTTATATCTACTGTTGCTCTTGGTTTTGAGGATTGGTTTTCTAAATTCAGAATGTTTAAGCTCAAATGATCTCTGACTCTGGATTTTATCATGCCTTTACACCTTGAAGCACAATAAGTTATTAATTTTGTTACATGCAGTTATAGTGTTGTAAAAGGGAGATGCTCACCTCAGGTGGCACAAAAATGCTAACTTGTGTAATTTTTTTTTAATTTCCAGGAGAGTATTGAAGACCGCCTTAGTGCTATGGATATTGATGTGATGAAAGTAAAACAGCCATCCGGAAGCCTTCCACAGACTGATAATTTTGCAGTGCTTTTGGTTCAGGGTTTGGAAAGCAGTGATCCTGTGATTTTAAATGTAAGTGTTAAATGTAATACGATGACTGGAGAGGATCTCTATAACATCGCAAAATTATCAAAACTTGAAACTTCATTATATTTAGAGTGTTGCAGTATTTTGTGTCTTTATGGCATTGTAGCAAATAATTCAGAATAGTGACATAGAAATCTTTTGATAAAAGAATTTTGAAGGTCTTTGCTTTTTACTTATCTAAATGACCTAAATTAGACTTTTACGTTTTCAAGCTCAACTATATTGCCACTTTTTGAAGGAAAACAATGAAACTAAATTTCATATCTATGCTATGATTAAAAGCCATAAGCCTTGGTAGTTTTGGCATCTACTGATAACATGGTGCCATCATTGACCCCTTTTTTTTTTTAACAGAAAGTGCTTCAAACCAAGAAGGAAGCAGTAATAAAGAAAACAGTAGCCAGAATTCCTGTATATTCTGTTATTCCACTACTGCATGAGGTAAAAGATTTAATATTGACTACTGTAATTCTAGCTTTTCTAGTGTACCTTTAGTAAAATTTTAAGCTACTTGTTCTAATTACGTAATAAATAGATCTGATATATTTGTAATCCAGAGAAAAGAGATCATTGATTCCCCAAATTTTTGGCCTGCTGTGTCTTGTTTAAGTCAGCCTTGAAAAGCAACTTTTATGGATGTTTACTTATCACAAGGTAAACATTTCTCTAGTCTGATGTACTTAAAGTGAATTAAGAGTCATTGTGGGGGAAAAAAAGTCCATTGTATAGAATTTATTTAGTTTATATACTTCTTACAGTAGAATTATTATTATCACTAAATTCTTATCCAGTCTGTTATGTATTTGCTACATATATATTATTTTTTGGCCATTTGGTTCCTGTATGTATTGTGTACCTTTAGACATGTATTTGTGTAAAAATCTGCATGGGTATATTTGAAAGAATATAAGAAAAACCCTTAACACTGGCCATAGAGGCAGAAAGGTTGGCTTGGGTAGATTTCAGCTTAGGCTGCAAATGGAAAAAAATTGCAGAGTACAGATCTTCGTGAAGACGCAACAAAAGATGGTTACCACATGAATTTCATAAGTCAATAGCACTCAAATAGAAAAGCATCAAGAGATGTGCTTAACTGAGTCAGGCCAAGTCCTATGGAAGTTGTAAAAGTGAATGAGAACTGTATTATTTAGATCAGGGGTAGGCAACCTTGGCTCTTTTATGACTCGTGGACTCCAACTCCCAGAATTCCTGAGCTAGCCATGCTGGCTCAGGAATTCTGGAGTTGAAGTCCACAAGTCATAAAAGAGTCAAGGTTGCTACCCCTGACTTAGATCAATCACACAGAATGAATGACCATGCATGATGTATTTCCATCTCACTTCTTCTGGAACTCAGGCTTGAGTTAGCCAAATAACATTTGAGCTAGTGTGCGTGAGTGTGTGTGTAGAAAGATTTAAAAATGTTTTAGTTTTGTAAATGAATACTAGAAGTTCTAACTGAATTTATTTCTGGGTATTTTGAGTTTTTGGATAAAAAAGAGCTACAAGTAGCACAGAAGGTATTATAAACACTCTTCTTTATGATCCTTCATGTGATATTATCCAGCCCAGATGTGCAGTATCTATGTGTACAATACTTTCTGCTACATGTTAATGCAGTTTGTTTTGTTCTTGAGTGGTTGTCCCAGCACATATAAATGAGAAGGCCCTTTTGATAGGAAGTTAATTAAAATTGAGTTCATCGTAAATTACCCAGATTAGTGAAGAACACCTGGTCTCACTCTTCCTGGCTGTCAGATCTGAGTGCAGGAGTCAAATAAGAATTCGTACTTGAACATTCTTAATATATACACTAGGTTTGTCTATGGAGATTCTCAGTCATTCAGGTCATGGTTGTCCCAAAGGTGCTTTTTCAAGAGGCAACTGAACTTTTATTTTTCTTTGAAGATGTGTTGCTTCTCATCCAAGAAGCTTCTTCAGCTCTGACTGGATGGTGGCGAATGGAAAGATTTATATTCCTTGCAGACAGCTGGTCATTTGCATTCTTCTAGAGAGTCGTTGAGGTCATTTGGAGGTTTATCTGTGTCATCAGGGTCACCTGAGTAATGCAAATGGGTGTGGAACCTTCTGGGAACTACTGAAAGTACTATGTTGTAGACTGGAGATAGATGATGTCGTATCCCTCCCCCTCTGTTGAGAGAGGACTGTTCAATTTTGACATAAGTGGCCTCCTTGACCTCTTTCGCTGGTACTCTCCTTCGTGAAAATAGACACAGGATTCAATCTCTTATTTTAAACTTAAATAGATATCAGATATCATTCCACTATCTCAAAAAGTATACTACATTACAAGCAATCATGTTGAATGAGCCTAATGTTAAACCAAAGGTCTTATGTGAAATATAAACAAATTTGGTATTGAATCTTTATTCAGTGATGTCAGTCACAGAAATATGATCTGATTTGCTCCATGCATTCTTGGCTGTGTGTCGTCTAATAAAATACACTTTTGTAGAAATAACAGCAGTAACATGTATTGCCAGCTATTCTAATGCTGCACAACGCAACAGCATTCACAGTGAAGTTTAGTCAAATATTTTGTAATAGTTTAGACTGAGAATTCATGTATCTGCATTTTGTTGAAGAATATAATTTATATAAAAGTCTGAATGCATCTCAGTTTTTACATTCTCTACTTCTGTTTTAGCTCACAAGAAGGCTACAAGGGCATCCATACAGGTAAGCATAGATTACCCAAAATTCTGTCTGATAATAATAAATAAGGTGTATTGGGGGGGGGTTGGTTGTAGCAGGCACTTTTTAAAATATTGAGCTGGGTTATTCATTTGTAAACCACGTGGAATGGGGTGCTCTTTGTAGATTGTTTAATTTTGACTAGTACATAGTTCAAAGATGACTTGGAAAAAAATCCTTAGATTTTATGGAAGTGCAGCACTTGCTGTTCATTAAACCAGATTAATTTATAGACTTTTGCAGGAGCATGAAAAAAAGCATGCTGCTTTAAGAGTTGCATTTACTTTAAAAAGTGGACTTCTTAAGATGTAAATCTGTATTGGATTATATAATTGCAGATTAGAACTACAACATTAGCTTTATACCTGAGATTCTAAAAGGTTAAAAAAAAAGATAAAAGTTCATATAGTCCTATGTTGACATTCATCTGTTCTAGAAAAATAAGAGCGACTAATACTCTATTTTTTGCTATCTATGAACTGTATAGCTGATAAAAGTTATGCCCTGGATCCTTTATCTATAATAATATTAATCATTAATGTGTGAGAATGTATCTATATTTGTATCTTTATAGATGTTGTTTAAATTTATTATCTTGACATATGAAATATTTTTTTAAAAAATTCTGACTGTCTTTAATAAATGAAGGTCTTTGCTGTTATTTTCTAGTGCTTCACAAATGGTTCGATGGTTAAAACCTGTTCTAACAATGCATGCCTCCTACCTTTCAACGGTAAGTACTCTGATACACAGGGCTTTTTACCATTTTGGTTTCATCTAGTGATGCATGAAGGGAAGGTAATACCAGACTAATAAAGGAGAATATTTGTAGCTCAGGGTTGAAATGAAAAGTCCTTGGTGCTCTCTGAGCTTGGTTGTTTTTTTGCAGATGTTTCATGACCCAAACTAGGTAATATCAATTCTAACAATGATGATGTATCTTAGTTTGTGTAATGAAATGTCTGCAAGAAAACAACCAAGCTCAGATAGCACCAAGGACTCCTAATAATTTTCATGCCATCCAATCATGCTTATTAATGTGACGGTACTGCACAGGCTTGCTAAAGTAAAGGAGAATTGATTCAAATCTATTAGAAGGACCAAAAACAGAGGAGAGGAAATTAGATTTGATGAATTGCCTTTTACTCCTGAAGTCGTTGTATACATTTTCTCCCCCCTTCTTATGTTGAATTTATGTTTCTTGAATTCTCTTGTTTAAAGTGAATTCCTTTCACAGTTGTCATTGTATAACATATTTCACTCTTGTTCCAAAGTTCACTAACACTAAGTGAATTTCATGTTAAATGCATAATATGGCAGTGTAATTTTTACCTCTAAGATGAAAAAATTGACAGATTTGAAGTAGGATATGGGATAAGGTTTAGTTTAATTGCTCGGAGGACACATTAAAAAATTATGCAATAGGATAAGTGATTGCTAAACATGGCAGTTTTTAAGCAAGGGTTATATATAAATATAAATAAAATAACAAGACACTAGCCCATTAATGGAAGAAGTATGTAATAAAGTATTAGTAGAGGCCAAACTACCAAATACATGGATAGAAGCCAATATCATTTACCGTATATGCCGGCATATTAGGCGACCCGACGTATAAGACGACCCCCGTCTTTATAGCCGGGCCGCATTCCTAGAATGTCGTCTTATACGCCGGAAACTACCAGTATTTCTGGCGTATAAGACGACTCGGCGTATAAGACGACCCCCGTCTTTGGCGACGATTTCAGCGC
The DNA here is from genome assembly GCF_016545835.1 of Crotalus tigris. NCBI lineage: Eukaryota > Metazoa > Chordata > Lepidosauria > Squamata > Viperidae > Crotalus > Crotalus tigris. Next base: position 371,756 of record NW_024096554.1, on the reverse strand, counting down.
TCGCGGAAGTCGTCTTATACGCCGGCATTTACGGTAGATTTCTTGGGATATATTTGCTACTGCCTCCTAAGTTTTTTTTTCTAGTCTATTTTAAAGGCTTGGGATCTCCTGGTGGTATTTCATCCAAGAATTATTTAGACTTAATTTTTCATAGCTGTGGAACATAGCAAGGTTGGCTAAGTGTTGCTCCCTGCTGTACCCCATAAAATAAAACTTCTAAATAAATTGCTTATGGCTTTGCCAAGTTTATACAGTTTATTCAGAGGATATTGGAGAACAATAATGATATCCTGAAGGACCATTTCTTCCCTGCAAATCTCTTGCCCAGCCAGCTGTTGATGTTGAACTTATCACGACCCATTAAAGGAGCCATACCTTTTAAGTGGGTGGAAAGCCAGAAGGTCAAAACCAGAAATCCTTCTTCTGATATTCTTCTCCCGGTTATGTTCTTTTACTTAAAAAAAAAAAAACAACCAAACATTTTACATCAAAAGCCACATCCACATGTGGAGAGAAAAAGATCAGCATAGAAACAATATACTGCAAAAATGTTTAAAAACATGTCTAGTAATCGTTGGAAATGTAGACAAAAGCCAAGCATGTACTATCACCTTTGGTGGACATGCCCTAAAGCAAAAAATTTTTGGTCAAAAATACACATGTGGTTACAGAAAATGTTAAGAAAACATATAGATAAAGCCAGAAATATTTTCTTCTAGGTATAATTACAGAGAACTATGACAAAAGTGTATATATTTAATATTACAAGTATTAGCAGCAGCAAGAATTACATTTGCACAGTATTGGAAAAATGAAGAAACACCATTGGAAGAAGACATAATTAGGAAAATTTTGGATTGTGCGGAAATGGACAGGCTTACATTGAAAATGAAAGGGAAAGAAAATACAGAATATTTTCAAAAATGGGATAATTTTTATAAATGGCTAGAAAAATGGAATAGGGAGTAGAAATGGAAGTTGTATTACTATTAATGTCAAATAAGTGAACCCAGACAACACGTTTATTAAGCACTAAAGGTTTGTAACTATAAAAACTTAATAAAATATCTTTAAGTAGTCTTTAAGCAATCTTAAGTAAGCAACCCTTAAGTAAGGGTTATATGAATAAACCTTCGGTATGTTTCATATAGAAATAGCCTAGGACTACATTTGCATATATCTTCATAGTTCTCTGGTGACTTTTCTCTTTTTTCTCTTTATCCCTATCACAGCTGCCAGATTTGGCCTCCCAGCTTGGAACATTATACGAGTTAATGGAAAGCAGAGTAAAAACTTTGCAAAAGCTGTCTCGCTTGCATGGCAAACTATATCTTATTATCACCCAAGTAAGTTAAAGTTGATAATCTTACTCCACAGAAAGAGTGTTGTTATGAACATAGAATGAAGAAGGTATGTTAGTAGCAACAATGAGATCTTCTATCAAATGTGGGAGGGTTTGCTGGTGTGCCAAAATTTATGACACAAAAAAACTGATGATTCCTTTCACAGTGATTTTGGGGAAATGAAACTACACACAATCTGTGCTGCTTAGCAGCCTTGCTTAGAAAACTTTTTGTGTATGATAATTTTCTATAGAGTAGTGCATAATTTTCAAATATAGAAGGTGATTCCCAACATTAAGAGTAGCTTCCCATTGACAATTTGAGGCTGCAGAAGAATTTCTGTGAGCTTGATAATTCAACAATTTTCATAAAAGATAAACCAGTTTTGGGAAAGAAAACATTTATGTTAAGACATCCAGGGAACTTCCAATCTTTAATTGAGGCCATTGCATCAAAAGCCTTTTTATTCTACTAGAGATTGCTATAATTTTGTTTCATTAGAGGAATTTTACAGATTTACTGAGCATACAGTGATGGAGGTGCACAAAATTTATTTGTCCTAATCTTCAGGGATCGGGTTATAATAAATGTAGAGTTACCTTCTTTTCAGGTGGATGCTGAAGGACAAGAACATATGTATTCATGTTCTCATAAGGCTACTTAATTATATATTTATTGATAGAAAGGCAGAACATAAATCTAATAAATAGAACAAGCCTGTAATGATATTTACTTGGAAAATAAATAGATTAAAACATTTTTATTTTCAATGGCCATGGTTCTGTGTAATTTAGTAGCAGCTGCTATTCTTCTTGATACCAAAATTGATTCATTTCAGCTCTTGGTAGTGAAATATAAAACTTGTAGTTTGTTACCGATGTAACAGAGTCCTATTAATGCAGAAACAATTTGACTTTTTGAGTAGAGAAACCATCTGTTAATGCCAGCAAAAAGCAATCACATTTAATCTTTGGGTTGGAGCTTCAGTTGTCTTTTTCTCTCTAGGTATCTTCCCGCTTGCGATGTGTACTTAGTTACCATCCTGAGCATAGAACAGCACTGGACAGAGTGTTTGCACCATCGCTTTCAGTTGCATCTAGATAAAAAGTTTTAGTTAGAGCCTATTTTGGTCCCATTTTGTATAGAAGATAATGTGGGTTCTAATCACAGACATTAAAAGGTTTAGGTAAAGTGGCATCATTAGTTTGTACTATGCTTTCATTACTTGCTACATATTAATAAGATATTTTGAGGGTTTTTTGGAAAGGTATGTTTGATACAATAGTGTGTAATAATATTTTTTGTCAAAATATAATACAAATGTTGCTTTTACAATGTTAGAATTTAAAAAGGGGCAGAATCAGGCATTACTAAATGTGTGAAAATGTAATTTTTTTAAAAAAATCATTTTATTTTATTGGAATTAAAACTTTTCATTATTTGACAAATTAACAATAGTGTATCATACATAGTTAATCGTATCTGTTTGATGTAATGTAATTTGAATTCAACACAAGCTATGTGTCCTAGCTACAATCTTTGTTGATTCCAAATACTCTTTTTCAGGTGGCTGCATTAGAACAGGTTCAGGATGTGCCTGATATTGATCAGACTGCAAAACTGGTATATGAAGAAGGTAAGCAAAAGAAATTTGGTACTAATCAATTTGGATCAGTTAGAAAATAAGATAGTATATCAATAAAGGAGAATATTTGTAGCTCAGAGTTATTTTCTAACAAACATTTCGTTACCCAAACCAGGTAAAATCAGCAGCACTGATGTAGCTAACCTTGCAGATGTTGTTGACTCTGAATTACAAGTAGTCCTTGCTTTTGACCACTTTGTTTAGCGAGAGTTTGAAGTTAACAATGGTTGGGGGTGGAAAGCAGTTTTGAGACCAACCTTCACATTTACAGTTATTTCAATGTCCCATAGTCACGTGATCACCATTTGGGCACAACTGGTGAGCGTTGATATTCATTGGAGTATGCCACCATCATGTGACCGCCATTTGCAAGCTTCACAATGAGATTCCAACAAGCAGAATTAATGGAGAACATGTGGAAATAAAATTGAAAGTCACGATCGTGTGATGTCTCGCCTGACAGCCACAGTGATGTGCTTCATGATGGTAGCAGAAGTGAGGTCATAATTCTAGTGTGGATACAGATGATTTTTCTAAGGAACACAGTACTTGATACCAGCCCCAGTTGTGATCAGTACCTATGCAGGCAATTCCTGCCTGGGTTAAGAATTGAATTCTGTTCCTGTCTTTTAACTCATTTGTATGCAAGTTGGAACTCACATGTAACAAATGGGCTGCCTATTGCTAAAATGGCAGGTGAAGTTCTCCTTCCTGAAGTTGATGAGCCTCTGAGGCCATGCAACGTTTTCATGAACTGCTTGGAACCTCTGAAGGCAGGCTGTGTATTAGAAAGGCATAGCTTCAGTTACCTATTTTGCCTTTTGTACCTGCAACAACATTTATAAAATTATGGGAAGATTCTTTGATTCATTGAAGCATATTGAACAGAAATTAGATGATGGGAAGTACCAGAGGGAATATTTAAAAATTAAACATTTGTTTGAATATGGTTAAAGAAATAGATTTTGAATATAAATGAAGATTAGTTTAAGAGGGATGAACCCCTCAAGTAATATAGTATGCTTTCTTTCTTTTTTTCTTTTGTGTTTGATTTTTTTGACATGAGAAATATAAAAATGTTGGGATGGTTTTTAAAAGAAAGGTTTTAAAGGTTTTTAAAGAAAGGTTTTCTCTGTTTTGTCTTTTTTTCCTCATTTTTCTTTAAGATACAAGAAATGTAAAAATGTGATGGCTTATATGAGAAAAAAAACTTAAATACTTAAGTGTAACTAATTTAGAGAAAATTTTAACCAGTAAGAATGTTTTGAATATTGTGGGGAAAACAAATTTAAATAAGAATGTAAACAGGATTTATGATGAGGCAATTAAGATGATCAGTTGAAAAGAAGCTTTATATTGATGTGGTTATTTGCAGAAACATGAGAAAAATGTTTATATTCAATTGTCATTTATTTAAATAAGAACTGTATTAATTTAAGGTTGGCAAAAGAGAATATTATTGGAAGAAGAAGAAATCCAGGGATCCATAAAAAAACATGGCATGCTTTTAGCGGTTTATCAACTCAAGGAAGGACAAGGATGTCTGCCACTTTTGGTAATAGGCAGTCCATCCATAAGTAGGATGTTCTAAATCCAGGACTGCCTGTATAAAAAATGAAGTTTGTAAGCCGAAAGCAAGAGAAACACAGATTCCTTACCTCATTTACTAAATAAAGGGCAGTTTTATAATGCTTAAACATTTAGTTAAAACTGTGGAAGCTTTATGGCTGGCTTCTTTTGGGTCAGTTGCTATTCTGCAGAAAGTATCTAGGGACATTTCTACTGTGTTTCCTCTGTGCTATCACCGTGCCCAAATTTACACTGTAACATACATGCCCTACTTCAGTGGATATTTGCACCGCCCAAGAGCTGCTCTATGAGGGAGATCGGCAATTTCTAAATATACGGTATATAAATTTTTAAAAATATATTTAAAGAAAATTATTTCATATGTTGAAAGGAATAGTGCTATACATTTATCTCAGAAAACAAAATGGGTTTGTTGGAATATATTTCTATTCTATCCCATTTTAATATTGCAAAGATTAAAAAAAGCCTGGGATAATCAGTCTTTTCAGGATCTTTGAGTTCATAAGGATATGACTTCTTATGAGTTACTCTATAAAAACAAGATATGGATACTCCTTACAACTATAGTTGGGGCTGGCAACTCTATTACTAAGCAACGTGGTCACTAATCAGACATCACATGATAACAACATGTTTTAATGCCAGCTTTGCCATTGACTCAGCTTGTCAGAAGCTGGTTGTGAAACTGATTGCAAAGGGCAGTTGTGACTGCGACATGCTGCAATAGTTGTAACTACCCATTGGATGGAAAGTGCCCAGATGTCAATCCTGTGATTGTAGGGACATTGCAAAGTCGTCAAAGTCAGGACTGATGGTGAAGTTACTTTTTCAGTGCCGTCATAATTGCAGACAGTTGCTAAATAGGGCAATTATTAAGCAAGGTCTACCTGTAGGTATACTTATGAGATGCACTCCTAAAAAACTTCTCAAACACATTTCAGTAGACAATGTTTTTATTTTCTTTAGTTACAAATATTGAACATTCATGTTTTTTATTGACAGAATCATCGGACGATGGTTCGGACGACGAGATGGTTGCAGAGAGAGATTCAGATGTAAGTAAAGTTCGGTGACTTTCTTTCCGTTCTTAAGAAGTTACACATGATTATGGTGAATGAATGTTTTGTTGTGCTCTCCTTCAGGAAAATTGGGATGAAGATGAAGAGAAGGAAGATGAGGAGAACAATGAGAGAGATGAACAGTCGGACAATGAGCAAGAGATGGCAATAGAAAAAGAAATCAATGGAGAGTCAGATTTGGATCCAGAAAATGAAAGTGAAGAAGAATAGCATACTGTTCAAAGAAAGAAAGCTTGTTGGAGCCGGCTACCAAAATGTGTCACTTCTGGATTGCCATGCTGGAAGCCACTTGGATCACAACAAGGAGTGCACATTTGATACCTAATATATCTGATGGCATATTGGAAAACTCTGTTTCCAAACCTGGAGTGCATAATGATGCCATCCTTCTTGTTCTTCAGTTCTATATTTCTAGGGATCACAGTGAAACAAATTTCTTCCACATAGCAAACAAATTATTTCTTTTATTTGGATATTCATTTTACAGCTCAAGTCTAGTAGCTTATCAATCCCCATTGGGTGATGATCCTGTTGCAGCTTTGCTTTAAATTCTGATGGATTGAAGACCACTCTATCTTCTTAAACTGCTTTAGTTAAATTTTTTGGAAGAAAATAAATATTTTTGTAAGACTCAAAAACATTACTTTGAATTTCTTGGTAGTTCTTCCTCTTTCCTCCACAACATCCATTCTCTCATAAGAGAATTATTTCATACCTTAGCAATGATACATTGCAAACCAGGTTTTAAGACTAAACTGACTTTTTTATATGTGTGTGTAAATCAGTCATTTTTCATGTACTTAAAAAAAGACTCGTGCTTAATCCTAATTTTTTGGTTTTTTGCGCTTGTATATAAGTTTACTGCTGACCCAGAGAGTTCTTTGGCGGAAGAAAAATAATGAAAATGGGGAGGGCAGAGACTTGTGAATAACGTTACACAAAAACTTATACATTTATTATGGATTTTTAATCTTGGGAAGAATGGGGTTGCTGTTAGCTCAATTAAACTGAAGTGATATAAACAATTCGGTAACGTTTTTGAGCCATTCACCAGTATAATGTACAGTTTAATTTGTCTATAATTGGAGCTGTTGCAACCTAATGTTGCTCTCCTTTGTAAAGTGAATAAATATACATTGTCTTTATCAAGTATTAGTCTGTGATATATGGAGTATAATGAAATGCATGTAACTGGAATTTTGTACTGAAGATGCAGCAGGCCCTTTTTTGCTACCATGAAGTGAGTTTGAAATAAGCTGTATAGTTTTTTAGAGCTACCTTGTTACATTGTAAAAATGGTCATCACTTACCAACAGTAATTGGAACCGGGAACCCCTTTGCTAAGTAACACAGTTGTAAGACTTGACTGTACCAACTTAGCAACAGCAGTTCTATTGCTATTGCCGTTGTTAGGTGAATCCCACATAGCTGCAGCATCTCACAGTCATTTGATGGCCATTTTTACCTTCGGCTAGGTTCCCATTGATTTTGCTGGTGGGAAGCCAGCTGTGAAGGTTGCAAATGCTGGTTATGTATCTGGGATGTTGTGACATAATTGTGAGCCAGTGGCCAAGCACCTGAATTGCAGTCACATGACCAAGGGGGCGTTGCAGCAGCTGCAACTTTGAGGACCTGTTGTAAGTATCCCTTGTTCAGCCCCATCATGACTTTGGTTGCTGAACAAGTGGACAATAAACAAAGACTACTTGTATTTTGTTCTTTTGCTGCAACTTGCATTTCTTCATATTGTTTGAGCTGCAACATGGATTGGATGGGTTCCCATATAGTGCAAAGCGAAACCAAAGAACTGCAAATATAGTTTTGACTGAATAAGGCAGAGATGCTTTCCAAATATATCAGCATGGCTGGCTGAGGACCTCTGGGAGTTGAAGTCCACAAGTATTAAAGTTGCCAAGTTTGGACACCCCTGAGATATATCATAAAAACTTCCATGTCAAGCCGTCTTATAGCACTGCAGTGGTATTTTTAAACAGAACGATTTCCCCCCAATATCCTACATTATTCATTCCTTGCCATTCAAACTGGGAAGATTGTAGTCCAAGAGCTTCAAATGGTTTGAAAATTTTGTTAATGTTTATTATAGCACAAAACAATGAAAATAAAGATTTAAAAAGGGGAGATCAACAAAAAAAGATGAAAAAGCGGGAAAGTAGAAAAGTGTTGATTTCTGACTAACACAGTAAAGTACTACATTACCGATAATTACTAGGAGCCAGTTGTATATCTACACAATTATTAAATTCTGAATATCATTTTTTTTCTATTTCAAGCATGAAAACTAGAAACAATATCCCAACAGAAACAAAATAAAAGTATCTTTGTTTAAAACAGTTTACATTGCATTCCTAACCAAATCTATTTTTTATTTTTTTCCCATTATGTGAAGTGATATATAGTATATTTCTATTTACATTTACTAATCTTTCTAAACTATATTAACAAAAATCATTATACTCTTTCAAATTTAACCTTATAATTTTTTTATTCATTTTAAAACTAATACTTCATCTTTATAACTAAAATAAATTCTAATGCATTTTTTAAGTGTCCTTTTAACATACTTTCAAATTCACTTTCAATAATATTTTGCAAACTAGGAATTACTAAAGTGTTTTATTCTCTTTGTGTATGAAACCCATTTTCAAATCCACTTTATAAGCACAAAACAATCCATTGGAATTCTCTTAATTACATCTGACAAACCAATAGAAAATCTCTCCTAGCTCCAATTATCATACTAAATAAAATTTTTTGCTCCTTCAGAATGTCTCAAATAAATATAAACTTTGTGTCAAGAGATTCTCCAATATGATTTTTAAAACATGTTAATTTCAATTTTGAAGTGGAGATCCCAAACCTGTACTCTTAAGAATTATAGATTTACTGCAATTTTCTTTGAATTGCAGTGAGGCACTTGTAATTAAACCATCTTCATAGTAGGCACTATTGGAGTCAGATTTTTATTCCAAAATTACAGTTACATCCTTTGCAGGATCAAGTACTTGTGAAATAGTCTCAGTAGTTTGATAAATTTCTGCAGTTAGTTGCATCTCTGGATCACTCATCTTTCTTCCCATTACTTGGGTAATTTGTTCCTCTTGCTCTTTCTTTCATGACTTCTTTGGAATATAGTTGAAGTGAATTCTTTTGTTTAAACACTCCTCCAAAATAATTTTTTTGCAGTCTGTCTGGTTTATGTTGCTTTATGCTTTAACTCCCTCTTGTGATCAAAATATAAATCATTTGTTTTTGTTTTTTTAAAAAAATTGTTTATGGGTAAGCTGGCATCTCCTGGTCGTCAAAATCCATTAAGATCAGAAGATTTCAGCCTCCCAAAACAAACAATCCAAAAACACAAATTATAATATCCAAGGTCAAATAAATTCATGAAAATGAAAGAAAAAAGTGCTCCACGCTTTCTTATTTTAGCTCACCTCTGGCAAACCTCTTCATCCTTCAACAATAATGTCCCCAAAATAGCACTACACTTCAAAAAGAGTAACAGGCTGTGATCGAAAAGACACTTTTAGCTTAGGAAATATAATAAATACAGGTAGTCCTCGACTTAGCAACCACAATTGAGCCCAACATTTCTGTTGCTTTTTGCCCCATTTTATGACTTTTCTTGCCACATTTGGTAAATGAATAACTGCAGTTGTTAAGCTAATAACACAGATGTTAACTGAATACAGCTTCCCCATTGACTTTGCTTATCAGAAGGTTGCAAAAGGGGATCACATGACCCCGGGACTCTGCAACCATCATAAATATCCGTCAGTTGCCAAGCGCCTGAATTTTGATCATGTGAGCACGGGGATATTGCAACGGTCATAATTGTGAAAAACAATCATAAGTCATCTCTTTCAGTGCCGTTGTAACTTTGAACGGTCACTAAATGAACTGTTGTAAGTCAAGGATTGCCTGTAAAGCGTTTAGGAAATGAAAGGCACAACTTATTGTTGGTTTGAAAAATAAATGTATGCTTTTTTAACACCTCCCCATCTTATGAATGGGGAGGTGTTAAAAAAGCCTGGGAAAGATTGAGGGCAATAGAAAAAGGGGACGACAGAGAATGAAGTGGCTGAATGGAGTCACTGAAGCAGTAGGCATGAACTTAAATGGATTCCAGAAGATGGTAGAGGACAGGAAGGCCTGGAGGAACATTATCCATGGAGTCGTGATGGGTCGGACACGACTTCGCAATTAACAACAACAATATCTTATGAATGAGTGCTTCTGGCTGCTTCTGAGTGTTGCTTCAGAGTCTCCTTGCAAAGGAGGATCTTGAGCGATTCTGGGTCTCTCCCTAACTCAGGAGAGTCATACAAGCTTAGGGAATTCAGTTTCTTTGTTTGCACATTTATAAGACACAAATCTAATCCAAGCAGGTGACAGTACTACTGAGTTGACTTTGGTAGATGATGAAAATTTCAGGAGGGTCCAATTTAGTTAGTATTTAATTGGTAAATACTAATTTATTTCTACGAAGATTCTCAGTCATCCAGGTCATGGTTGTCCCAAAGGTGCTTTTTCAAGAGGCAACTGGACTTTCTTGTGTTTCTTTTGAAGACGTTTCGCTTCTCATCCAAGAAGCTTCTTCAGCTCTGACTAGATAGTGGGGAGTGGAAGGATTTATATTGCTTGCAGACAGATGGTCATTTGCATTCTTTTTAGGGAGTCGTTGGGGCCACTTGGAGGCTTATCTGTGTCCTCAGGGTCACCTGAATAGTGCAAATGTGTGTGCAGCCTTCTTGGCTGCAGGATGTTTTCTGCCCTGTGTCCCTTGAAGACAGGCACAGGCTGTTGTGGTTGAGTCTGTGTTGTCTGCATCTCAAACTGAAGCTCAAATGGTTCCTGTAGTCTGCAATGTGTTCTGGAAATCCGTTCATCCTCCCTCACCATTCGAAGGGTGTTCATCCCAAATGCATCGCTAAATGTCTATGGAGATTCTCAGTCATCCAGGTCATGGTTGTCCCAAAGAGGCTTTTTCAGGAGGCAACTGGACTTTCTTGTTTTTCTTTGAAAATGTTAATTTAGTTAGTATTTGGATGGGAGACTACATGAATTCCCAAGATGATTAACTAGAATGAAATGTTTAAACATGATGACAATGACCAACCATTTCTGATTGCTGTAATAAAAATTACATGGATGTGTTCTGTGGTAGGTAAGAGTTGAACTTAAGAAAATTTTTATCAAAAAACCCCCCACCTAGGATGAAATATAATAATTTGCATTCAGAAATTGTCACAGATTCACATCCAGCATTGTATTGTATCCATAAATTTAATAAGAAGGTAATGGGAGAAAATATTTGGTTGTATTCTTACATTTGTATAATGTATCTTGCTTTCTAATGCATGTATATGATATATAAATCTGTTTACTTCAAATACATTATGACACATCATTTTGTGTGGTTTTCCTTTCGGGATGTGTTTTTCCACTTGTTGACTTTTGGGGAATTAGTTTTTAACATCCAGGTTGGTTGATGTCCAATGGGTGCTCTAAAATCTTAGTAATACATTAGAAATATAATTCTAAAAATGGCCATTGGGTGTCATATATGTGCTGCAGAATAATAGTAAATAATTTGCAAATAATAACAAGGTGCCGGTAACATGATGTACATTTGAACTGGTTCTTGCAATATTAATATTCTGTTTTATATTACTGCTTCTTGATTGCTTTCAGAATACATGAGAGGTCCTGATACTGCTCTAAGTCAAATCACAAGTGGTACCTGATCAACTTAAAATGTTGACCTGTTAATATTGCCATCACTGTGGGAAGAATTTTACATTTAAGAGCATTACGGTCCAAATATTTGAACGGTGTGTGTTCCATGGGGAAAAGCAAAAGAAAACAATATTCATCTATAAACAGAATGGAAACATTGTTTTCAATTCACCTTTTCTTTATTGGTTTACAATACATGTTCCATAACAGGATTTTAAATTTAGCTCTTTCTCTAAGGGCCAGAATACTGCCTTTCTCCCCAGAGAGTACCCCTAGCTTAACAAGATTTATAGTTTCAGAGTCTGGTATATTCAAAACCGAAAGAACTAGCTTCTCCATGAGTTCCTGCTTGCATACAAAAAACAAGATCATGATTTGGGCACAGCAGTTTTTTTTTCCTATAGTAAACAATTGGCTACAACCTTTTGCACTTGGGCATTCACAGATTCCCCATCCCCATATGAACGTAGGAATTGCACTATCCACGGGGTCAGACATTTTTCTGGCTGGCCCTTTCTTGCCCTTGTTTTTGTGGTGCATGTTTGTGTGCCCATTATGTTTGAGTCAGTTTTGACTCCTGGCAACTGCATGGACAAATCCCTGCAGTTTTCTTGGAGAGGTTTCAGAAATGGTTTGCCCTTGCCTGCTTCCTAGGGCTAGGAGAGAGGGACTGGCCCCAGAGGCAAGAGTAGAATCAAGTCTTCTGTTTTCTGATTGGGTGGCTTCACCACCACACCAAACTGGGTCTCTGTTCCTGGTCTTAGCTTTTTCCATTTTACTTTCCACTGGGCATTGAAAACTCTACCTAATCAGTACCATTTCACAAATCGTGTAGGCATTCATAGACATCACCAACCCTTGTATTTCTGTTGTCTTTTCCAGTTTTCTCCTCCTTTCTCCCTCTTTCCACCATCCTCCCCATTTACCCAATTTATATCAACCGGACCAAAGTCTCCCTTTTGCAAGTACCTGCCTCACTGCAGATAGACTGCCTGAATCCCATATTCCCCACATTGTATATATACCCTGTGGGTCACAACAGGGCTAATATTTCTTCAGGTACTTGTTACAAAGAAATGGGTTTTAATTTGCTTTTATTAGTGCCATCGATTAGCTGGCATCTGGAATTATTGTCTTTTATTTTGGGAAAGGCTGCAAAGGTCACAGGGCAGCTGAAAGCAAGAGGATTTGGAGATTATACCTTAGGCTTACCTATATGTAACTGAGTGTGGGAGTGTTATGTCCTGGTTGTTAAGTGAATCTGGATTCCCCACTGACTTTGCAAAAGGAGATCACATGAACTTAGGATACAGCAGTGGTCATAAGTATGAACCAATTGCCAAGCATCTGAATTCTGACCATAGGGCTGCTATAAAGATCATAACTGTGAAAAATGGTCATAAGTCACTTTTTTCAGTGCTGCTGTAACTTTGAGGAATACCTGTATTGAGTAATACATTAACATAGAAATGTAGGACATTAAAGTGTTAAAATAAAAAAAATCAGACATACTTTTAAAACTTTCTATATAGAAATATGATAGAGGCAATGCATAATATTTAGCGTATAAGAAGCAAAATTCTTCACCAAGATAAAATATTTACAGAATTTTCAGGTGATAGCAGGGATCCTGGATCTTAATTCAGGATCTGCCTGCTCTGAGGACTAATGAATAAGAAAGTATGTATTTGGCTTCTGTAACTGGCAGTAATTGAAACCCATGGATTAGATCAGTGGTTCTCAACCTGTGGGTCGGGACCCCATTTGGGGTCAAACGACCATTTCATGGGGGTCGCCAAACAACACAGTCCGCCATTTTTCTCCCTTTTCCTTAGCTGCGCTACTCCCTTTTATTCTATTGGCTTTTGAAAGCCAATAGAATAGACTCTCTTGAATAGAGTCTAATTCTATTGGCTTTCAAAAGCCAATAGGAATCGTCCAGGCTGTCTCTGCCCTGCTGAGCCCACCAAAAGTCCCATTCTGCAAACAGTGCTGCACCAGTTGAGTAGTCCTCGACTTACAACCGGTTGGGGGTCGCGGTATTAAAAAGGTTGAGAACCACTGGATTAGATTGACTTACTTTTCTATAATTACTCAAAGTTTGGAATACCTGCACTTGCTTAGTCATTAGAACAGGACAGAGATTGAACCCCAACAGGAAAACTACCCTGTTCCAGAACCTAAGTAAGAAGCCAAAATGTCCTACTCCAAAAATTTATTCAGCTTTATTCAGAAATGCCAGTATCTTCACAAATAAAACAAACTATGAGTTTTTCTGTTATTTTTATCTGTCAACCAAGTCTTACTCTATATATATTGCATGCACAAAGAACAAGGGAAGTATATGTCAAAACTGGAATTAAAGAATCTTGCAGACCGCAGAGACTTCAAAATAGCTTGAGCTTCTTTTACTCATAAATGTTCAATTCAAAGGCATTCTTTTTCTCATTCTTTGCAGCTTTACTTGTTAGAGCAACACTTACCTTCTACCTGCATCTGTACAAACAACCACATGTTCTCTCTTACCAACTAGGTCCTTTGTGTGCTACCTTCATGGAACTCTAATCTTCCACCACTGGTTCATCTTTTGCTCAATTTAATACTCTCCTGTTCTACAAATATTGCTTCCCTGCCATTCCTCATAATCTAAAGACATCAGATAAAAGAAACAAATAAGAAGAGGAATACTCTGCCTAACAGATTTTGCCCCTTTTCCTTACCTCTGAACTGATATTTGTTTTATGTAAGTGTCTAATTCCCTGGTGCTTCTCTTCTGAGTAGCACCATCCTAGCTGAATAAATGGGACTCTGGGGATGTACATAGCTATAAACCACATGGTGTCAACCTTCAATCAAATTTGGCTGCAGCCATTTTCACTTCATTTTCGGTTGCCCCAGTAATGGGCGGGGGAAGATGTATTCTTTTAGTTTATACATAACAATAAATTGTTCTGTGGGAACCAAGGTCAAGTTACCTAAGTTTTTGGCGGGCTGAAACTACCATTAGAAAGCCGGCCAAAGTAGTTAATTGGGGATTGTGATTTATGACACACTACTGGGGTGGGAAGTTTAACTTGTTACTTTGTAACCTGGGGGGGGACTTTCAGTCTTGGTTTCACCTTTGTTCGTGCTGATACTATGTAGTCATTAAATGTGTTCTTTGAGGAAAACAATTTCCTCAGAATTCTTATTTCTACTGGTCTCATCTATCGGAACCATGACACATGGGAGAGACAAATGCAATGGGATCTCTGGTCAGAAGCAGACAGTGTCCCACTGGTTTTATAATTACAGTACATAACCTGAAATCACCATAAGCCATCCAGAATGAAAAAGCAAGGACCTTAACTTCCTTCTGGGGGAGGGGGAATGGTAGCAGGATAGGTTAATCTTCCCTTGAATACTTCTGTATTCATCCATCATTGTAATTATGTGCAAATCATTTTTTTATGGATGCAACCTACATTGAGACTGACCACAAGGGCTTTTATTTTAAGAAGCTGCTACTGACTAATTCATATTTATACTTGTTAGCTTAATTTGTCAGGAAATCATCCTGGCTAGTGCAGAGACTGCAGGTGAGAGTAGGGAAGGTAAGCAGATTTCTTTGGGATCTAAAAAAGTTTGCTTGTGTGTGATGTTTCCTTGATGACTGGTGTAATGTTTTCGAAACATTATTTAGTGTCTGCACTACATTCACATTATCAGGTGGTTCTGCCAGTGCAAAATCCACATGGATTCTCACATGGAGTGTGTGAATCTCAGCTTCCTTCCAAGTATGTCTGATCTTGGTAGTAAAGTCAGGGCTTTCTTCACATTATTTTAGGAACTCCTTCACCCTCCTTTTCTTAGCACAATGTTGTTACTTTAAGAAAATGTAATAGTGGAAATATTTAAAAAGATAATTTAAAAAAAAATCCAAGATATTAATCAGGCTAGTAAAACTAAAACAAAATGCAACACAGCACATTTGATGCATATTCAAAGAGCCAGGGCTTTATATCCAATCCATCCACCATCTACCACAACTTTTTTGACCCTCTCCTATAGTTGCCCTTGCTTCCCATCCAACTTTTTTGTCCTTGCTGTTGGAATTCACTCAGATGACCATCTCCACCTTTCCCTTTATTGTATACCTACTCTTGCAGGTGCAACTGCTTTATAAGGTACACAAAATGTACAGAATACCACTAGTGGCTGCTTGAAGTCTCCTTTCTTCCAAAGGAGTAGAGCACAGCACAAATGTCAATACTGATAGGCTTCCCCAAAATTCTAGATTTCCTTAACATCAGAACACATAGGATTATCTTCATGTTTTCTACTTAACCAACCCCAATACCTCCAATTTGTATATGTCCTTTGTTATTACTATTCAATTCTATTTCATTTCTTCAAAGTACAAGATAAAGAATACAAGATGACATCCCCAGGGTTAAGTATTCCTTCACATGTAATCAAATTTGGCAGCTGCCCATTCACTAATTGCAGTAAAATAAAAACTTACTTTATGTGTCTCATAGAACACGTGTATTTTTTTCCTTTCATTTCCCTCACCAATTGTGTTGTTTTTGTTCATGGAATAACAACTATAGTAGATAGGTTTCTTCATTCATATGTCTGTAGATGCTGATCTGTTGGTCTACTTTCCATTATATCTTTTTCTTATATATATATATATATTTTACTGGCAATAAGAGTGACTAGAGTCTATTACTACCAGCTTTCAGCCTGAGGGTGCTCACCCAGTAAATCCATTCTTAATATTCTGTTACTGACCAGAGAGGGCAATAAGAAATGATTTATAACCATGACAACAGTTGCTGTGAGAGACTGGGATCAACAAGGATCTCTTTCATGCCTGCATCAATGAGTTTGGGATAAAGAGCTCTTCTATCCAGCTGGAAAGTCCACGTGTGCCACTTTTACATTTTTATCAAGGTGAGTTCTATTGAAAAGGTCAGGCACACACTCCCTAAATAACTTTCTTGGGAACAGAGGCTGTGTGACTGCATTAGAGCTGTATCATTCCATGAGGCTTCTTGATCCCCTTGCTTTCTTCTGCTGCCACAGCCATAAGAGTAAGGGAAATTGGGTTGTTGAAGTGGTTGCTCTTGCAGAGAGAAAACAACTACTTCTCCAGTTAGATCCAAGTTCAGGAGAAGGGGGATTTTCAAATGTGCCTGTTCCATGTGATTATTATTTAAGGACATTAATTTAAGGTCAGTGTGTTACTCTGAGGCATGGAAATGACTTGGATTCATTTTAAAATGGAGGAGGCCTGCTCAGCATTCTGATGTCATAACATAGAAGAGATTCATTGCAGAAATATGGAGGACTATTGAGGAAAATTAGGTTCATTAGATTGGGAGGGATTTGGGAAATCATCTATCTTAATCCCTGAATCAGTGTGGGATCTAAACTTCAGGCTGTCTCTACAGCAGGATTGGATAGTGATAGTGATGGTGGTGATGATAATCTGATTCTAGTTCCAGACCAATCATGTCAGGTTAAATGATATCAGAGGCAATGTTTTAGGGAAAGGAAGTCTTTACTCATGGGGATGCTACCAATTTGTGGGCAGTGCGAGCAGATACTCCTATGTCCTTGCTGGCTGTTAGTACATTGGATTGCTATGCAGATCCCACTTGCCACCCCTCCTTTCCATGTTTCTAACAGCAGTTCTCTGGAACAAAGTTTCTTAACCTTAGCAACTCTAAGATATGTGGATTTCAACTCCCTGATTTCCCCAACCAGTTCACACATCTTAAAGTTTCTAGAGCTGAGAAACAGGTGATGTCACAACTCTTTCTAGATTAGCCAGGGATTGAACCTTGTATATGAAGCACAACTTTGAGCTAACAATTCTGCTCATTAAAGTGACAAGCTCAGCTGTAAAGGAATGGAACTGAGAATGAAGCAGAAAGAGCTTTCTCTCCTAGAGTTGAGGCAGTTCCCCAGTCTGCTGTCCCTTCACAAACCTTTGAAAACCTGGCATTGTCAATTCACTTTTGGGGCTGCCAAATAGCATGCAGCCATGGGGCTAGTTAGCACTCTGTAGCCCTTCCCTCACCTTTTTCATTTTGACTATTTTATCCTTGCTTTTAACTGTTTTTATTATAATATTAGGTGATTCTAAATATGATAAATAAATAAATAACAAATTTCTTTGTTAGGATAGAATATGGACCCCATTCTGAACTTGAACACAATCAAGTCTCCTTGTAAACTGAAATGCAGATTTTTACACATGGACTATACAGCAAACAATACTAGCAAACTTTGGAACTTCCTCATGCATTACAGTTTGAAGTCTCCACTTTGACGGGATATTCTTTGGTCTTGCAAGGAATGTTTTCCTTGAGGGGAAATTACACTATAGAAAATAACTGTTTTTGAAAGAGCTTTGTAACATTCCTTTCCTGCCTCCTTTTCCTAATAATCCTTGAATAGACTGTGCCTAACACTTGGATTTTTATAATTCTGAACATGTCATGATTTGTGGACCCTCTCTGTCTAATTTTGGGTTAGATATGGTTGATCATGTCATGATGGAAGGTAGATTACTGATTGGCATTGCAGTTCGGATCAGTATCTATCCAGCTCTGCCTTTGGGGTGTTTATCTGATTATAGAGTTGCTGTATTTTGTCAGCCTTGTTTATGAAACCTGGTGAAATTAAATGTTATTGATTGCAAAGCCAGAAGTAATTGCGAGATCAGCAAAAAGGAATTTAGTGAGAGATTTGTCAAAGAGGGAGATTGTAGTAACTAAAATATAAACTATTAATTGAGTGTGCCAGGAGCTAATTTCATTAAGATCAGACATGATGTGCTTAAATTTCTGTGAGTAAATCCAGGATTGGGATGATATGGTAACCTGGAGGTGATCTGATGCATTTGTTCTCATTGTGAAGCATTTTACCTGCTTTTCTTAGCAATTTCTTTCTGTACAGGGAGTTGGGTTCTATTCTGAGGTAAACTTCCACCCCCCAAATGTTTGGGGATGATTTTTGTTGTTATTGTTAGTTGCAAAGTTGTGTCCAACCATCACGATTAATTCCCAGCCAGATCCTTTTGGATCAATGGCTTTGATAGTTTGAAAATCTTGTATTGTGTTTGTCACTAAATCTTCTGCAGACTATGGGCATCACCAGTCTATTGCCTATTCTGAACTAAACCATGGTGTCTTCTTTGAAGTGATGCTTTAAGCATTGCAGCTGTTGGAAGCCTACCAGCCAGGCAGAGTATGCTTGCATGAAGAGTGAGTAGCAAGGATCACTAACATAGATGCATTAACATAGTGCCAATTTATGAGAGTTGGTCCTACACATGTGAAGAGGAGACATATGAACAGCTACTTGGCAGATTCATTCATAAGGAGATCTACAGTAGACAGGAACCAGTTTTCTATGAGGTATTTGAATCCCTCAGTGTGCTCCTACAAGATAAATGTATATACTAAATGTTTAGCCTATTCTTCATTTAGTAATTTGATTTGACACAGCTCAACTCTGAATCATAAATGTCCTGCAAATTAGATTAAATTGGCAGTCTATTTCCCAGTTTATTTGATATTTGGCTAGAGAGCTGAGTTCCAATTTCTAAAAACAAATCACTGGCCATCAACACACCAATAAACCAATAAGAACCAATAAATACAAAGCATAGAATAGCCCAAAGCACATATTCCCTCAGCATGAGTCCAAAGGCTCGGAAGACTAAACCTCTGGTTCCGGTGACTGACCCTGATTTGAACTTGCAACATTATCCTACACATATATTTGCCTTCATTCTAAAAACCTTGTCCCGCATTCTACTGTAACCAACTGCAGTGAAAGCAACTGGAAATCTCAAACTTCTCTTCAGAAATCCATTAGATCTTTGTAACCTGGCTCCATTTTCTGTGAGGGCATGATAATTTCTGCCACCATCACTGTTGTGAAAGATGTGCCCATGGCAGGGAAGCTCCAGTGATGGACTAGAGTGTACTGGAAGTTTCCCAGGAAGGAGAGAACACATTCCAGAAAGGATGTGAGGAGAAAGAAGAGGCAACTCAGCCCAGAGCTAGATAGAGGAAGAGAATAAGGCTAGCCACTCTTTGGGATCTCCCTGGGTATATCCATTAGGCTGAGAGTACTAAGGTTTAGTCAGACAAGATTCTGACTAAATAAAGAACTGAACTCTGACTGAATTGTTCTACATTATTCTTAGCTTAGCTTGACACCTATTTTCCAGGTGACACCCCAGCTGACTTTCTCCTGTAACCCTGTGTATGATAAAAGTAGGGCTGTCGCAACCTGTGCAGCCGTTCTGGTAAGGAGTAAATTAAAAAATGCCAAAAGTAAAATAATTTCAATAGTGCCACTTCATGGCTATATTAAATAGAGGCTAGTGGATTCAGTCATTTCTTGGGAGACAAACCAATCTCACCAACTCAAGAAATAAACAAAATCAAACTATATAAAAAATATAAAATGTAAAGTCTGCTTTAAGTCTTAAATATTAAAATGCAAATAGTGTCAGTATAAATACCTTATCATATCATATTTTACAGCTGGAAACTTAGAAAGATTGTAGTGTAATGCTCCAGGCAAACTACAAGATGATGCAATTTTTCCTACAAATAGATGGTGAAAATTTCCCATATGATTGCTACATTTACCAGAATATTCTAAATATAATTAATACATTCATGGACATGTAAAAGATATGCATAAAAGATAGAAGTGCTTACAGTTCCTGACTTAATGATTTAATTTGTTCATTAGAAAAATGTATATGGCCACCTAATCAAGATAGGACTCTTTGTGGCTACTGTTGAACAGAATCAAAATACTACTATGCAAAAACCAAAATAGTAAAAAGAACACATTGTGCAGAGAGTGTTCTCAGAAAATACTTTAAAAATTAGACACTAGAGGGAACTAGAAGGCACTAAAGATGAGAATTAAAGGAGAACACACAAACTCACTTTACAAATAAAAAATAAAGCAAGATATTTTAACATTGGATATAGTAAAGGATATATTTTTGAATAATAGACCCAGCAGTTAATTTTAAGAGTGCCTTCCTGTACAGATAGTGTTTAAAAGCTGTTATGGAAGGAAAACCTGAAAAGGTTGAGACTGAAAGTGGATTTAAAAATTATGACCTACATGGAAAAGATGGTATACTGGACACACACACACACAGGCTGATGTTTTACTAATTAAAAGGGACATACTAATAGCAAACCAAGAAAATGACCTGGATAATTTTCCTATATTAGATTTGCAAAAGAGGCTTGTTAAAGCTTTGAGGAAATCTGTGAGAAGGAATAAAGAAAAATGAAAATGAATCAAGTTCTGGGACATTATTTGAAGAGACTAAAAATCAAGATTGTTAGAAGTATATGGGAATATAAAGGTGGTTTATTTCAGGGGTCCCCAACCTCCAGTCTGTGGACTGGCACTGGGCCACGGCATACCAGCAACTGGGTCACACAAACAAGTGAAGCCCCATCTGCTGGATGCAGGCAGCATGTGAAACTACGCCCCCTCTGGTCTGCAGAAAAATCTTTCTCCACAGAACCGGTCCCTGGTGCCCAAAAGATTGGGGTCCTCTGGTTTATTTGGTCAAGGTTTAATAGATAAGTTATGACTGGTAATCCTTAATGGACGTTTGCTGACATAAGGACTGAAATGATGAGGCTTTAGGGATTTGTTTATAGATAAGAGATGGGATATGGGAAGAAGAGATCATTTTTGTAATTTAAAAGAAGATGATAAATTACTGTACTAAAAATGTTTATATTTGTGATAAAGGGGAAATCATTCCTTTACATTTTTCATTGCTTTACTGTATTCTTATTTTTTTCTGTTTTTCTGTTTTTTTCTGCCTGGTGGGAAAATATTAATAGTTTTAAATATAATAATAAAAAAGATAATAAAATTAAAGAAAGGAAATAGAAAGAATATAAGGTTCAAGAAAGCAAAAATGAACAAAAAAAGATTCCTTGTTTCAAATTCCTTCAAAACTTTAAGAAGACTGTTTTGTAAGAACAGTATGAAAAAAATGAATCCAATTACTCTGTTGAATTTTTTTTTATTTCTGTCTTTATTTCTAAACCCGGATTCTATTTTTTTTATATTCAGTGATAAATAGTTGTTCCTATTGTTCTCTATAATAATTTCAGACAGGTTTTGTTCCACATCTTTTTCTATAGCAGCTTCTTCTAGTTTGGCAGTTTCTTCTGGGAATATAAACACACAACAAAGTTGTGTGTAGTGGGTCTTGATTGCCTATTCCTAGTGTGTGTGTGTGCATTATATTAATTAGTACATTGGCTTTACATTTTATGCTTACTTTTTGTATTACCAAAAAAGACAGACTGAGCAAGTTTAGGTTGTGATCTAATAATTATATTTTTTTCTCATTATTTATTTTTATCTTTAATGTTTTTCTCTCTGTTACAGCAAGTGTTGAAAGTGAGCTGTTTATACAGTCCTGGAACTATATAAGGACCTGAATAATCTTAATGTGGCCATTGTAAAATGAAGTTTAGCAGCTTAAAAGGCAAGAAAACTCTGAATTTGAAATAATCAATATTGGACCAATCATAGTAAAAATGATACAAAAATGTTTTGTAAAGTAGGGTTCTATATAAGCTGTTTACATTGGATTGGAGGTGCTTTAGCACCCATATTTAGAGGGCATAAGTCAGTGTTTTTCAAACTTGGCAACTTTAAGATGTGTAGACTTTGTGCTGTTTGGGAACTTCTGGAAGTTGAAGCCCACACATCTTAAAGTTGCCAAATTTGAAAAACACTAATACAAGTGGATGCCACCTTCAACTTGCCTCAGATCCATCATGGAGGCAATTAAGAGAGAAACTAAAGAGACTGGGAAAGTAATAAAAGGGAGAATAAACTTAAACAATCATGAGGTAAAAGGCAATTACCTAGGCAATTTATCATAGGCACTTTATTGTATAAAAGGCAACTCAGAAACCTAGGAACAATCATTCCAAATCATTCAGAGATATTCCACCTTCATGGACTCATTTTCAATAGGGGGATAGAAAACTTTTTTGCAATTTCCAAGATTTGATATTTACCACAAGACCTGCATTAAAATACCACAATGAAATTTCTGTAGTTCTTGCTCTCTTGATCTTGTTCAGTTGTGTGGGCTTAACAGCAGCCTGTACTTGGGTTTCTACTTCCACTTCTAAAAAGTTATTTTCCAGCTTCTCCCAAAACAAGCTGGAACAGGCAGTTGAGGTGCCTCCTATTGAAGAAAGATTAGAGGCAATGATCTCACATGTTCCATATTGGTCACCTGATGATGCCACAGACCAGGGGTCTTCAGACTTGGCCCTTTTATGACTTGTGGACTTCAACTCCCAGAATTCCTCAGTCAGCGTGCCTGGCTGAGGAATTCTCGGAGTTGAAGTCCACAAGTCATAAAAGGGCCAAGTTTGAAGACCCCTGCCATAGCATAGACTATCATTTTTCAAACTTGGCAATGTTAAGAAGTATAGTCATCAATTCCTAGAATTCCTAAGCCAGCCTGAATCCTCAGATCCTACAGAAGTGATTAGGTCAGAGAATATATATCAAAGCATTAACTCTCTCCTTACCTCTTTTTTGTTTGGAGGAAAATGCTAGTTCTTTGATCCAGCAGAGCTTTCCCTACATGGAATTGGAGAACCACAGCATGACACTTTCAGTTCTACTACCAGTAATGGGCACCCATAGAGACATTCTCCATTTCACCACTTTCCTCCCTTCTTCTAATGACGACAGAACTCCTATCCTGCTTTATTGTTAAAGTAGAATAGAGATTGAAAGAATGGGAGCCAATTTTTCCTTTAATTTTCTGAAAGCACTTAAATACAGCCAAACAGAAGAGTCTAAAGCAAAGACATCAAGCAGCAATTCAGATCAGAAAGTTATTGCTTCATAGGAATTGAACTGATTGGATGCCTCCCTTGATGTCTTAGGAACACCATCTGGGAAAGGTGGGGGGGCATTATCATCCAAAACATCTAGAAGATACCAGTTTGGGAAAAACTAAAATGGACCTTGTTTGTTTGCATTATAATAAACTGACCAGCATTGCAGTGGACTTTTCAGATTCTCAGAGGCCTAAGCATGATAGTGCAACAGTGATGAGAAAGTTTCTTCATGCATACATAGAGATATCAATATATTTTATTATGCATTTGGAGGAAATCTCTTTGTATTGCAGGCAGAAATATTAAACAAGAGAGTAAGACTCAATGTCAGATGTTCTGTGGTGGAATCGATACAAAGAACAACCAGCCTTTATGAAATTCATGTAATTTTCTCTGTTGAAAGTGTCAGTAGTAGGGATTTAGCAACTAAAGCACCATGAGTAGTTTTGTTTTTGTAAGGATGCCATTAATTTTCAGAATTGCCACTGAAATGGCAAAAAGGATTAATTTTAACTGACAGCTACTAGGAAGGGACAGCAGTGTGAGATCTTGGATCACTCCTTTTTCCACCTTCCTATCCTTTATCTCATTATAAAGTATTCCTGTAGAAAAGATTTGTTTGTAAACCAAATAGATTTTTCTTCTTGTCCCACTGTGATTGTCCTGCTAGAGGCAACATGCTTGCTGTTATCCTCTATACTTTCAGCAGTTTATCCCCAAATTCCATATAAATCTATCGGCAAATGCATAATTGCAGAAGTCTGGGTTGCAGTCTTTGCACATATTTAAAAATATTTGGGTCCAGTCATCTATAGTATTTTTATCTTTCTTAACTTCCATGATAGTTTAAGTCTGGAGTTTGATGGCAGCTTTTTTTTTTACTTTATTGGTATGTACTGTGGTTGATGGCCTAAACTAATCTGAAAGACTAAGGCAAATTGTTGTGTGTGGATTTGATCTTGAAGGTAACAGTTGCCTACAAGATGGAGCATAGTCTTTCCAGTTTACAGAGTGAAGATAATTTCAGCTTCCTGGGTTTTAGAAGTACAAAGTGAAATTGGAAACTTAATGTCCATTGGTGAGCCAAAGCTTATTTTTTACGGAATATGTAGCTGAATATAAATAAATTGGTTTTGTATTGCAGTGGTATTGAGTTTCAACTTGCTGCAGCAGCTAACATAGTCAATTACCCTGTTGGCCAGGGATAAAAAGATCTGTATCCTTATGCCATTGTGTAGAACCACATTTGGAAAAGCTATTTTAAATATAGTCAAAACTTTCATAAGGGTTGTTACTATCCTATTGCCTTTGCTTAATCATGTTCAATCTGATTTACAATTGGCCATATTCCACCTCAATAGATTAAATGGAACAACACTGTAGTGGCTGGATCCATGTTTTGGGATACTGTTTACATTTGACAAGAGATATAAGGTGAACAAGATTCTCCTTCAATTCATACACATTCATATTAATTGCATGATAAGCGTTATTAGGGCAGTGGCATGGATTTATATACCAAAAGCGTTTCTAAGATGCAGGTCTATTATGATGCTCTAAAGATATTTTATACGTGCTATAAAGGCTCAGTTCATGATCCTTCTATAATGGTAGAAATACTAGGAACTTATTATTCAGTGTCTACTATCTACTCTAATCCAGACACCATCATTAAATTTCTCCTTGATAAGTACACTCTCTTTCTAAGCCAGCCCAAATGAGATTCTTCCATTGGTTGGCAAATCTCCAGAAATATACTGCACCACTCCTTAATAAGTATTAGTAAAGTTTGTTCAGTTTGATTTTCCCAACTGGGGAAGTCCCCACTTCTGAAGTTAGTTAAAAGAGCAGATGAGTGTAATTTTCTTCTTGGTTTTTCAGGTTGTGGTACAGGACAGAAATGGAGCTTTTGTTTTATCTGTTGTTAATTTTTTGTGCAGTCAGACTTGTCATGCTGGGAGCAATGTAGACAGAACCTGCCAAAGGCCGTCAAAACAGCTATATTTTTAAAATGGTAAGCTCTTATTTCCTGTTTTTTCACAAATTTACAAAATTTGACAATGCAAAATTGCTAACTATTTGGGCAGGAGTGTTGTTGATCTGCTATTAAATCAGGGAAGATATGAAGGATTAGCACTAGCTTGAAGAAGGATTAAAAACCAAATATGTTCCAATCTTAGCTTTTCTAGCTAAGAAGGACTTCATATGATTTAATATCCAGTCTGTGGGGGTCAAATTTTCATGAATAGATCCTTAACGATTCAGAAATCTCATTCTTCATATCCCCTAATTTTGAGCATTGCTTTGTAAACAAAAAGTGCCGCATGTTCTGAATAATAAACATTGGATATAAAACACTGGCTCAGGCCATGTCCTAGCAGCATCTCAAAACAACAACTGAGAACCATTTCTTAATGTTTGTTGATGTTCCAACCTTAACTCTGTTTAGAACTGATTAAAAGTCTATTTTCTCCCTTGCTCCTTCTGTCTTAGCCAGAATGAAAACATTCTTTCCAAAAGAAATTGGACACTGTGCAATTGGCTGCAAAGCTAAGCTAGCCATGCATTTAAGACAATACTTACAGTTAACCAGATTAATGACAGAGGAAGCCTAATGAGGCTCTCTCCAGATCATATGATTTCTATGCCCATAAGCCAATCAAGTGGCAAGCCGATTAAAGCATAGCTGGTGGAAAAAGGTACCCTTGAATGTCTTATACAGCCCCTATTTTTCCAGTTATCTCCCATCACTGAACCTGCTGTATTTACTCAGTTTAGATTTTGGTCACTGATCCGTGTAGAATAAGGACATAGCAAGCTCATTCTGCCAGTAGATGAATCCAATGTAAAATGTAAATCCAATATAGCTTAACTGGTCCTTCTTCTTTCCACTCCTGTCCTTGCCAACATTTTCTACTGTTTGAGTAGGGGCTTGGGGATGGGGGCTTGGGGATGGGGGGGGATCAGAAAAATCAAGATGAGGAAGTAAAAGAAAAAGGGCAAAGGTAACATTTCCTCTCACTCTTATGGTTGTAAAGAATCAATCACATCACACTTTTTGCCCCTCTTTGCAAGGCTTTCCTTCTCTGAGCTGCTGCTTGCTTCCTGAGGGGAATTCGTAATGTTCCCGTTATTTCTTCTCTCCTCCTCCCATCCTTTTTGTTCACATACTTGGTTGCTTTGTTAGCTCATCACCTTAGTATAAAGCTTTCCTGTTTCTTTCCTGTGCGTTCTTTTGGGAAAAGGCATTATTAAAGCTACAGCAGAAACGAACATCTTCAGAGTTGCAAAAAGCCCTTTTCCAAAGGTTAATTGAAATGTCTGGCAGCACATGGTTACTGGCTTTGGCTCTGATTATATTGCTACTACACAGATTACCCCTTGATGAAAAATTGCCCTTGCTCATATTAAAGATTGCTAAGCCAGGAATATCCAAGGGAGGCAGGGGATCAAGATGATGGCTTGGATCACATTGTCATGGATACCCTCTTGACTTACCTCTGCCCTGACCTGAAGTCGAAGAACAAACATTGTGGAAAAATCAGGAATGTTTTCTGACATTCTGACACATTTTCTGACATGTTACCTGTGGACTCTGCTTGATATTTCAGCTAATATGTTATTTTCCTGCACATCTATCAAGAACATTGATATTAGCTCCTTACCGAGAATGTCCTTTAGTCGAATCTCAAGCAAACCTGTCCTTGCATAAAGATTAGGCACCTGTTCTCACAACTGCTTGGCTATAGGAGAAAGTCTAGCAAAACCCATGGTCATTTTCTGCCAAATATAGGATTATTTATGTAAAAGATATGGGAATCCACTCTGGTTTTAAAAAAATAGCAGTTACAGTACATTTCAAATTAGTGCAACAGTTGAAACAATTGATAGAAACATACATTTAAACATGATCTCACTGAATGAAAAAACAGATGCAATTCTGTTTAGCATTTCGTATACCATGGTTATGTTATGCAAATTTAATTGAAGAAGGATATTTGTGATAATACTTCAAAAGCTGGATCATACAGAATCCTGGCTTCTATGAACTGGGAATGAACAGATAATGCAAACAAAAGCATGGATGGGAATTTTATTTTCCCTGAACAATTTAGGTGAGTATTTTAACTGAGATTAAACTGGAATAAGACTCTGAAACAGAAAAGAAATGAAGTTACTTTCCCACACTTTTAATAAACATGGATTGTACTATCCTTCTTGCAGTGTAAATTAACCCTCAATATTCATCTTTTGATCCCTCTGGAACTGCAGAATGTATTCGGAGAAAAGTAAAAACTTTTCCATTCTACTGCTGGTGATTCATGGATGCTTCCATTTAATTTTATCTGGCAACAAAACAGGGCTGATATCCCACTAACAACTTCATAAAACAGAAATTTTGGGCTCAATTGTGTTGTAAGTACGTCTGTATAGTCCATCTTTTGTTTTATTCCATCACTGACCAAATGTCTGCAGGTACTGTACGTTCAGACAGCAGTTCATACTTTCTATTACAGCAGGGAAATATTGGTTGTGAGAGTAAAATATAGGTGGAATCAAAAAAGATTAAGACTTTTTCCTTGTTAGCCCTATAGTAAATATTAGAAATAGTATTTCTAATCCGTTATTCCAGAATGGTTCTTTCTGTCAAACGTTTATCTCCTGCTACATAATAAGATGGCACAGCCATTTCCCAATTTCCCTACAGGACTCCATTTGGCTTTTGATGGTAAGTTATTGTTTTTTGTTGCTCCAGGTATATTAAATGGGTATGTGGTAGGAGAAATAGACTGATTGAATGAATATTCTTTCTTCCCGGTACTGTTTATTTCTTTTAATTAGGATTGAAATTCTCTGGGTGTCTGTTTCAAAGCCAGCCTTAATTGGCTTTGATTTCAAGAAGACTTGATGCATGCTCATAAGATTGCAGCCTTACTTCTCCGAAAATGGCTAAGTGACTATAAAATGCATATCTAAAATAGCAGTAAACATTGGGAGGTTGGAGAAACCTCCCAATAACCAGAAGTAACAATCTACCAAAGCAACCAAAACAATTCCTATAACCATCAGCAAGGTAATTAAAAAGTAATTAGTGCCGCTGATCACTGAAGGCATTTTTTTTTTGACAGCAGGATTCTGGCTCCTCAGTCCCTCCAAGTCACTTTGAAGCTGGAGCCCAGAGAGCAGGAAAAGAAAATGGAGTTAATCTCCCTCTAGCTGAGCAATCAGAGTGTAAAAAATTATTAAATCACTATCTTGTTCCAAACTATTACAGACGGTAAAACAACAAACATCCTCTCAGTCTCCACTCTGCATGCAAAATAAATATAATAAACCACTCTCTGCCCAGTCTGGGTTTCTGTGCATTTATCTGGGCATAGGGGGAAGGAACATTTTGTATAAAGCTGTCAAAGCTCCATCCCTCTGTTACATTTGAAGCCTTTTGCTACTCATGATGGTAAAAGGTAGGCTAATGTTTTTGGCAAGCTGATGCCTTTGCCAGTAGCTATAATTATTCAAGTTGCTTTGGCAGCTGCAGTGGAGGAAGGAATGATACTTGTCATGGGAAATTCAGAAGTGCAGAGCATAGCACTGAGGAGAAGAGCCATGTTTATTGTGCTGATAATTGCACTGCGTTGCACTGCTTTACAGAAAAGAGGGAGCCTGCACAATGACTTCCTTTTTACAACCTGGCAATCCTTCAATTCAGAGTAGAATCGGGGCTGGACAGAAAAGCAAAATTTTTATAGAAGTTGAGGAAATCTCAGGGATCTGATTTGCTGGAAACTTTTGAGGCAGCTAAGCAGGGCCTTGTCCCTGTCCCTGCTGAGAAGCCCATTCACTTGTTTGTTAAAATGGATTTGTACCTGCAAAATCAATACCCGTGGTGCTTTTTTGGTTATTTGCAGGCACGCAGAACAGCAAAACATTTGAGTTGCCAGATGCATACATTGCCAGGTGGTTTTAAACTCACTAGTTCAATATTTGTGGTAACCTTATAGAACGTAACTACCATGAATAATGAGAATTGACTATGTCAGGAATAGGGTATTGATGGTTATCTTATAACAACAACAGCAGCAACAACAACAAAAAATATTCTCACCACAAAAGCAATTGCTTAAAGAAATCCAGGTGCTTGGCAGCAACTGGTTCCTGCTGGAAGACAGGAGGGAATTGAGCATAATCCATTTTAACTTAACACTGTTTTTCTCTCTTTAGCCACAGTCCCGGGCACTGGGGGAATGTTACAAGAATCTGCATAGAGCCAAAATAGCTCAGATCAATGCCGGTTGTATTTTAAAGTGAAATCAGCAGTGTTGCTATGTAAATCTGTAAAACCATCAAGCCACCTGGTCCCTCTTAAGGACCTACAGCAGAATACTTTCAGTTGGAGCTGGGAGTGGAGAGGCAATATGAGAAAAGAATTCTTACTAGTACCCATCGGAACACAGAGCTACTATGTAAGATTCCTTTCTCTTTGATTGTTAGTTCTGATATATTTCTCGGAATAGAATTAATCAGTCTAGCAGCCAAATGCTAATGACTCACTAGGAACTAATTTCGGAGAGGCACAAATACCCACACGTGGATTTTTTGTAGGATAGTTACATTTTTGTCTCAAATAATATATTTGTAAGGTATAAGCTCTAAAAATAAACAACCAAATGAGGCTGGCTGGAATGAGCTTTTTTAGGGACAGATTCTAGAACAATGATGCCATGACTTGTATCTCATTGCCACAAAGTGGAGAATCTTTGGCTTATGGCCAAAGATAAAAACTTGATAAAGTTTCCTTGCCAGGATAAAAACTTGAGACTTTTTAGCTCAGCAGATTTTCAGGCTTTTCTTGCTGCCATGCAGTGGTGACTCTGATTTCTGTGGGTTGGTGAATGGGAGATGGATCTCAAAAAATGTTTCCAAGATGTTAAACAACAGCTACATGATGGAAAAGAAAAAGGACACACATGTCATTGGTTTAACAAAGTGAACCAGGAAAATGAGATGATATCAACAAACAATATACAAAGATCTAGAATAGTTATGGGTTACCTGAAAAGAAATGGGTTTGGTCTTCCAAATCCATTCCATTCCCATTCAGAAATTGCACTAGCCATAACATAATTATGTGAGAATCCAGTTAATTGTGACTTAGTCAACAAACCAGAGTTTTTCAAAGAAATTGCTATGTAACACAATGTGCATTTTCAGTCATGGTATGATTTCAGAGGGGAATGAAATAACTAGGTACACTTGGTCCACAGAAGAGATGACTGAAGGGACGTTTGATAGTAATCTTCAAACAGCAGAAGGGTTGTCTCATCAAAGAAAGAGTGGACTTATTATCCCAAAGGGCAGGACCATAACCTATAGGTCAGGAGTCTTCAAACTTGGCCCTTTTATGACTTGTGGATTTCAACTCCCAGAACTCCTCAGCCAGGCACGCTGGCTGAGGAATTCTGGGAGTTGAAGTCCACAAGTCATAAAAGGTCCAAGTTTGAAGATCCCTGCTATAGGTTAAAATTACAAGAAAGCTTCCTCACTGTATGAGCTCTCAGCCAGTGAAACAGACTGTCACATAAGGTAGAGAGGTCAGTTTTGCTAGAGGTCTTCCAACAGAGGCTAGATAGACATCTGCAGAGATATACTACTGGATCCTGAACTGAGCAGGGGGATGGCTTAGATAACTTCTACTACCTCTTCCAGCTCTCTGATTCTAAATTTTTATGCAAAAGTGGTAAGCACTGATTCAATGAGGCATTGTCTTCAATCTGTCATATTGTCTACTTCACAGGATTATTTGTGAGATATGTGACAAGAGAATTGCAAAACAATTTGTTCCCTCAGTAATACTCTAATCCAGTCAGTAATTGTTATCTAAAAGAAAACATGAATGAGGAAAGGCTGTGAGGTGGCAATTTTGTATACTCAGTAAGCAGAATCTCTCTCTCTCTCTCTCTCTCTCTCCCTCCCTCCCTCCCTCCTCCCTCTCTCTCTCTCTCTCTCTCTCTCTCTCTTTCTCTCTCTCTCTCTCTCTCTCTCTCTCTCTCTCTCTCTCTCTCTCTCTCTCTCTCTCCCTCTTGAGAATTTACGGCATCTTTTCTCTACTGGGGATGTACGTTTGCTCATGTTATTAGCTCCTGGAAGCAAAGGCCCAGCACACATAATCCCCTTTCCTATTATTGTTGAGACTTTTTCAGAGTTAAGGTGCTGCCAGGTCACTCCAGTGCTCATCGTGCAAACCCCCAGGAGAGACAGGCCAGCAAAATCTCTTCCTCACGCCACTGGCATCTCAAGACTCCTTAGAAAACATGGTTGCTATGCAGCCTTGTTTGTTCACGGTAGGTGACACTGTTTGCTGGTCTGCATGTATAACCTGCAAGTGCAAGCTTATTAGCCTAGTGCTGAAGAGGGTTGGCCTTGAAGGGATACCCACAGCTTTTGAAAGCTGCCAAGGAAGGACAAAATTATTAAGGGGAAAGGAAAGCAGTTGTACCCACCTTCTGAGGCTCTGCCACAGACAGCACATTTGTTCAGGATCGTGACATAAAAGACTAGAGCAGGTGAGTGACAAGAACTGCCTTCACTGCTATCTGAGGGATCAGCCCTTTCCTCTAAGGCTGTTTACTCTGCCACAAGCACACAGCCTGTAGAACTTGTCATGCAGCCCTTAAGCTATTTTGCATTTATTTTTTAATTAAGGGATAAATGCTGTTCCAGATCTGGTACAAGGCTTCCTAGGTGGAGAGGTTATTCAAATCCTTCAAAGAGAGGAGTAGCTATTTCTGGAAAACTGAAAAAAAGGCCATCCAGGAGATCCTTGTAAGGAATGCTATAAGACTGTAGTGTAAGAGTGAGAAGGATATGATGAGTTCTTACTTCTGGGGGCCGATGAAATAGCTAGAAATTTGCAATGGCCTCTGTGAAAATTAGTGACAATACAGTAGATCATGGGGCAGAAAAATGATCTCAGAGTAATTTACCAACCAGCCAATCATTTTATCTTTTTGTAAATTGCATAAATTGTGAGGTGGAATATTGGAGGGAAAAATCATCAGGTGGAAATGTGCACACATGGGCTCGTCCACTGTGGTTGACGGTTATGGAAGCTGAAGTCCCCATAACCATCACAAAACTGACTTACAGCATCTGGGATTAGGGGCTTACCCCAGTGGAACTGTCATTTAATAATCATAAGTTATATTAGGCAGTGTTTGTTTGTTCTTGTCTTAATGTAATGCACAAATTTACCAACAGTGGATTAATATTATGTATGAGTTATTCTGGTGTGTTCAATAAACCAAATCTGTTTAAATATAGCCAATTGCTTTTATCAAATGTGTGAAAAGTTGAAGCCCAGCAACTCTCTGGAAAGCTAATTCCTGAAGATACTTTGCATTATGGATGATTTGTGGCATTTTTTTCTGGAAAAGGATAGAATAGAGGAGTCTCCAGCCCATGGTACCAAAATTCCTAATAAAAAAGTAGATTGACTCAAATTCCTTTCTATTAGAGTACAAGCAATCTAAAATTTAAACAAACAAGGGTAATTTAAGTTATATGGCTTTGAAATATGAAGCTGTACCAAAAACCTCATAAGCTTCCTATTGGTTTTTAGAAATTTGAATAATGTTTTGATGGCTGTGTTCCTAGTATTAGTTATTATAATTTTGCAATTTCTATACTCCAATAATATGGATTAATGTTTTTTTTTTTTACTGAGGAGTTTGAGAAACTTGGCAGAGATGCCATTCATCTGATGTTGTTTGTTGCACTTTGGCGATGTAAACACATGATGTTTTCTGCTTCTTCAAAAGTCTTATTGTGTCTAAGCCTGGGAATAATTTCTCTGAATTTCTCTCTAATCCTACCATTCATATATCCTTCAAGCTTTTCCTCTGTCTCTTGGTTTCCATACTTTACTGCAGCATTTCTCAACTTTAGCAACTTTAAGATGTGAGGACTTCAACTTCCAGAATTTCCCAGCCAACTGACTGGCTGGGAATTTTTGGAATTGAATTCCACATATCTTAAAGTTGCCAAAGTTGAGAAATACTGCCTTATTGTACCTGGTGCCTTGAGGAATTCTAAGCGTTTGAAGTAACTCCAGATTCTTCTGCTTCCCATCCATCTCTACTTCCTGTGCTATTTCACTCTCTTGAATTATAGAGTCCAGGTTTCTCTGGAAATCCCTGTTGTTTCAGTGCTGCATAAGTATAACAAATTAACTGAATGAAGGCTGAATAGTGAAGTATTATTCTGTGCATCTGCGCATCTTGCAGCCTCCCTAGTAAAGATAGTAAATCCTAGGCCTCCTTTGGAGGGCCTGATTTGACCCATAGACACAGGCTGCAATGTCTGTGAGGGAATGCTTGCTCTTTCCTTCTGAAAATTCCTGAGAAAGTTTTTAAATTTCTGGCCATTCTCCTGCCATTGACAAGAAATATGAGATTTTCAGCTCCCCATGGGGTATGAAGCAGACGCTCCCTCAGCACATTATTAGAGATGTTTGCCGGTACGCTTTCTCCCTATGGATTATTGTCTTGCTGCTTGCTACTTACTGCAATACATTGTGCCTCAGTATTGATGCTAGAAACTGCTTGGGAAGCTGGAGAGAGGAAGACGACAACCTTTTTTGGCTTAGAATCTCTTGTCTCCTAAGTACAGAAAGTAAAAAAAAAGAAGCAGAAGTGGGCAAAAAAGTGAAACAGCCCTAAGGCTCCTGACCTCCTCTTTGATGGTAAGGGGGAGCAACAAAATATTCAAGCAATTTAAGATTGACAACTTTTTACTACTATTATTACTCAACTAACTAGTCTATCTTTAATGAATAATGTTGAGTCTGGCTAGCTATTTCTAAGCAGTTGGCCACTCCGGAATAATCTCTTCTGGTTTCATGAAATGTGTGAAAATCAGAAGTTATAGACTTGAGAGATGTTCAAATTATTCTTGGCTCACCCACATAGTCATGCTTCCCTGATAAAAGACCAACTAAAAACTTCTCAGGCAACCTTTTTTTTTCTTTCTTTCTTGTAGTCTAGTTAAACCCAAGTGCAAAGTCTGTGCTTTAGAGTGTGGCTATACATATTTTAGAGTTATTAGAACATAATCATTCAATAATTCTTCCAGGATGCCTGAACTGACTGTGTCAAGTCTTACTTCTGAATTGTAAATCAGAACTATTGATCCATAATCTTGGCTCTTGCATTCCTTTGACCCAAAAGTTGCATTATTACTTCTGTCTGCCACATTTATATGTTATGACAAGAAATTGGAACAGGTTTTCTCTGTCCTCATTATGGAAAAATAACTAACATAAATCTAAAATAAATAAAAAGATTTCTGATTCTTTACCATTTTAATCTAAATCTCTATGTTAAGAAATATTGAAAAAAAATTTCTTTGGATGTCATTTAGATTAGTCCTAATATATGTATATTACTTGGCATGGATTTCATTTTTTCTTTTTAGTGTAAAACATACCTATATATTTATTTAGCATAATGTATTTGGCTTTTGTTAGTTAATGGAAGGAGCAAAGAATAATGCATCTTGCCTTTAGCTCTTACATAGACTGCTCTTATGTCCTTGTCCCTCTGAATGCTACCAGTAACTCTACCTGTTGGAACTTGACTTTCTTATAACGTTAGAAGCATACAGTTTGCATTTTAAGAAAGCCAAGATCAGTAGGCTGCTTCTTAGAATCATAGACTCTTATTCTTCTGGAACACATACTGTCTCAAAATGCTCAACTGTTTCTTTCTGCCTTTCTCTTGACCGTTCTATCTCCTTATCTTTCCTTTTTACATGTACACCTTGTTCCTTCCCTTTAAATTAAAAACAAGTTTTAAATTCCAATATGTTATGTATTATTCCTAAAGCAGTCACTGTGCTTGATAAATAGAATGGCTATACTGATTAGTGTGAATTGGCCAACGTTCTGGCTAGTATTATGTTTATTTAATATTTTTTTTAGTAGCAGCATTACACAAGAAATGAGTAGGACTTAACCAGCTGAAAAGGTATGTAGTTTTATTTCAGTCACCTTTTTCTTATCTTTTCAGTGACTTCACAGCTATTACAGATGGTTCATATCTACAAAGCAAAGTTAGTAGCCAGATGGTCTCTTTATCCATTAAGCAGCAAGCAGCTGTCTCCCTATTATTATCTTGGATTATAGTCACTAGGTCCAAAACTGAAATCTTATTCTCCTATGTACAATGCAAGAACATTCAGTATAAAATAATTAGGAAAGATTAAATGTTGAAATAAGAGATTCTGCCACAGTTTTCATTGTTAGTAAAATATATTTTTAGGTGAACTCTTACTAGCCCATTGCAGAAATTATTTAATGAACATGAATCTATGAGGCATAGAAAGTGAAGTGACTTGTGGAGTCATGCAGAAAGTAATAGGTAGGAAAGTCAAACCATGAAGGTAATATACAAATGGCCTAGTTTTTGTAATTAGGTGGGAACTCAATTTTTGCCCATTCTTCCAAGTCCACTCTCTAGACTAGAGAGACAACTGAAAACCTCTCAAAGAAGTGACGTATTAAAGCATGCTGTGGTTCCTCAAGTAAATGGTGGGCTGAATGCCAGCAGACAAAATGATCGAATCAGGTTCAGGAGCTTTTTGTGTTGACCTTGATTGTACAGTTTAGCTAAGAACAAAAAGTTCTTTACTCATGCACATGCCAAAATGCAAAGTACTGAGAGCTCACTGCTTTCAGAGTTTCAATGGTAAATTCAAGTATGAAAATTTAAAATATGAGCCAAACTTAAAATGTAAATATTTCTTCACATTTTTGACATTAATTGCCAATTCTCTCCCATTTTCTCTGCTCAAAATTTATAATTATTTTGTGCTGGTTTTAATTGTTTTAGAACTATTTGGCACCCAGGGTCATTTGGTTAAGATGGATCACAATAGAAATTAAATCAATAAACTATAATATAATATGTAACTGTATCTAGCCTGCACTTGAGCTACTAAAAGTTGCCTGGCATGTCTGGCTCAGCTTTGAGGAAATATACTAAATACATATCCGATACAATGAGAGTTGCTTTAAAAAAAAACAGAAAGAGAATAGAGAGACCTGATATTCAGCATATGACGGGCCTGTATTTGTGGTGGACATACCTGTATATCATCAGTAAATACTGAAATAATAAGAAAGAATGTATATGTTTGAACCAGTCCTCTTTCTCACAAAGAACAAATGCCCCAACTCATAGACTGATTTAATGTTGAAATGAGCAGGGAGAGGAATTGGAAGCTGTTCCCATCATGAGTGTCTTCATGACAAGATTCTGATCTAAAAGTCATTGAAGTGAAAAGAAGCATGTCATTGACTGCACGGTCCCTAAGAAGAATGAATGAGAATATACTCTCTGTTTTTGCGTCTTTGTTTAACTGTGAAAGCTTGTTGCACAATCCATCAGCCACCTTTCAGAAATCCGTGCATCTTGGCCACAGCTCTAATGGAGACAGTAACAATATGTACTCTGAAAACATTGGGCAAGGTGTTTAAATAATTTGCCATGACCTAAAGTTGCCACTCCATAGATGTGTCAAATTACAGTGAGAGTTGGATTCAAAAACCCGCTCAGTCTCTCCCCTCCCTTATTCAAATTCATGCCTCTGCTTATAATCAATCTCAAGAATAGTTACCCTGTGATTAACTTGCTTGATGCAATGTCTTAAGGTAGCTATCCTTTTAAAGAATCATTTCCTCTGGGAGCTCAAGAATTAAGAAAATAAAATAGGTTACAATTTCCTTTATGGGAAAGCTTTTAATAAGTAACATTACTGAATTCTACTGTACTTCAATGCTAGATATAAGGTTTTAGATATAATGGATTTTTGTGCCTGAGTTTGCATTTTTAATAATTCTATGCTTTGGATTTTATTTAAAAGAATGGTATTTCAAAAGGTAGTTGCAAGTATACACAACCTGAAAACAGGATTGTGTTGAGTAACTTTGCTCCCAATGTTGGGTGTGTTATGTTTATTCTCTTGTTCAGCCTGCTCCTGGTAGTTCTGTAGGTCACAAAGGTCTTACTATCAAGAGGTACTATATTTCACTAAAATCTTTTCTTCTATATTGTAAATTATTTTAAATCAGTTCTGGGCTCTTTTGCTTCCAAAGATATATCTTTTCCTTTTTCTGGGTGAGGGTCATTCAGGAATGTCTCTTCTCTCTTTGTTTTGTTTTCTCCAGGCTGAACATACCATATATACTCATGAATAAGTCAAGAATTATAAGTGCCAAAATATACCCAAAACATTGGGTTTGGCTTATTGATGGATAGGCTTATCTGCAAGTATGTATGGTGATTCTTTTCAAGAGTATACTTATATCTTGTACATATTTGTATATAAATCCATCTGTGGATAAGATGACCCATGAAAAGATAGATAATTCATGAATTACTTATGTGAAAATTAAAACATATGAAAAATTCAAGGTTTGCCTTATCTGAGGATGGGCTTATATGTGAGGGTAGATAGTGTGTAGATTTAATTCTTACCTTCTCTTAACCATATTTACTACTTTTTGGTGAACCCAGTGTCAAGCTCTGAGAAAATCAAGAGATTCACGCAGCATAAATGAGCATAATTATTTATTGCAAGCTTAAGCTGAAGCTCTCTACAAGAATCTGACCAACCAATGGTCAAAGGAAATGAGTGGGAGATCAGAGGCATTCAAGGTGGATGGACTTAGATGTCTTGCAGGCACACAGGAACTTATGATGGGCTCAGCCTGGTCATCTCCTGCATCCAATTTCCAACATGAACATGATCTTTACATTAACATTTAATCAATCAATAAATTAATCAAATCAATCAAAAAGCATGCTTCAAAGCACATGTGCTAGTTCCAGAATTACCTTTACTTTTGAGAATGCCACTGATCCCTAAAAAAGCCTCATAACCTTCTTTAAAGAATAAAAAAGAGCAAGCCATTTACAGATGAATGATTTGCTTGGAAGTGTAACCACTATCCTTAAGACTAAGAAGAGATATGGGAACTTTGATTATTTAGAAACTTTTCATTGCAGAAGTTTCCCTTATAAAATGTGCAGGGTTTTTTTTGGCATGAAACATTCAATTTGTCTTGGCATTTGACACTATCTTATTTAATCATTCATATGATCAAATTTAGTGATTCACAGAGCAGAGTGCCAAAGAGAAGAAATCTTCCATAGGGAAGATGCCTAAGCAATGGTGTCAGGTTATAGTATGATAAGTGGAGAAATAAATTATATCCAAATTCACAGTTAATTGGCTGATTTCACATTGAGACATACATAGACCCACTCTCAATATTTCATTTTTATTGGATGAGTAAATCAATATTTCTTATTCTATCCCAGGTTCATATTCTGTTGTCATGGTTTAAGCAAGCATGAAGTGTTCAATTTGTCTTTCCAGATTTTGTCTTCAGAAACCAATCTCCTTGCAGTGATTGATCAGGTTAATTCCTTGTGGAAATGTCTCTTCTTTTTACTGTGGAATTAAGATATTTGTTATAATAAACAAGCTTGTCCATCATTGAAATATACATTACAGGCTCTTTCCATACTGTATACTCTAATATCCAAAGACTTTAGTCTCTTTAAACGAACGACTGCTGCATGTGGGCCACTTTCACAGGGGACATTTGGCATTGATTCTAAATCACCACATGATACTTTTGCCATGTGATTGTTTTGGGTTCCCCACGGTTCTTCCACTCATCTATGTTCATGCCTTTTTTATGAAGCAGAAGAGTCATACAATTACAAATAAACATGAGTTAATTTAAGTTGCATTCAAGTCAATTCAGTACTGATTATTGAGGATTCCTTGGGCATTTAATGATGTTGCTTTCCTGCCAATTGCCAATTAATTCGGTGGCAATTTTTAGTGGGTTCTCTGTGTTAGCAATTTCATAACCTGAATGCAAATCTGGGGCTCAGATCAGGCAAACCTGTTGTAGTAAATCTGATTTAATAATAATGTAATCTTGTCACAAATCAATCACTTTCTTGCTGGTCTTATATGTTCTTAAAGAAAGCATGATTTATATCTGAATCATTAGATAGAGTGAACTGTTTGCTTTAAGTGAAAAATGCTGGACAATGGTGGTGATAGCTCTCAGGTGGCACCCTCATTTTGAAGGCAGAACCATGTATTTTTCAGGCACTTTGTCTAATATTCCCCAAGTGATTTTGCTGTCTTCAGTTGCAAAAAGGTGTTCTCTCAAGACAAGAGTCAGTAATAAAATTCAACTACTTATCTGTAGGATGAATGGTAAAAGTATCTTGTTGTTTGCTTCAGACAGCAAAATGTCTCGGAGCAGTCTTGGTGAATGCAATACTGTGTATTAATAAATTTCATAGATCATGCTTTGCCTTACTACATACTTTCAATTTGACAGATAAATATAGCAATAAATAAGAGGAACACCCATGGGATCACTGGTTTCAGGACTCATAGCAGAGACCATAATACAACATGTAGAAACTGAAGCAATCCCACATATACAATCAAAGGTATGGATTGATATGATGAAACAACACCATCATAATAAAATAAGAATAACTGAAACAAACAACATCATTTTGAAAGGAATAAAATTCACAAGAGAAGAAGAATGCAATATATTGACCTTCCTGCATATCTTTATCAACAGATGTAATGGCTGTTTAATAAAGTTTATTATAAAACCACACACACTAACCAAGTGCTCCATTAGCAAAGTAACAACTCAACTTCCCACAAAAGAGGCTGTCTAAGAACACTTTTTAGATGAGCACAAGCCCCTGAACATCAAAAAAAGGACATAGATCATCTCTACAACATCTTCCAACAAAATGGATACCCATGCAACTTTATCAAAAAGTACCTAACCACTCAACCCACTACAACATAACACACACAAGCTATGAAAAAGGATAACACTCCCATACATCAAAAATATCTCAGAAACAACCAACAGACTATTACAACTATCATCATAGTACACAAACCAACTAAAGCTCTCTAAAACATTTTAAGTAAACCAAAAGACCCAGTAACCATTAAAAAAAAAAATCCAGGAGTCCTCTACAATTTACAGTATAAGGATTGTAATAGCCACTATGTAGGACAGATAAAAGACTAGAAGAGTGCATCCATGAACATCAACTAACAGCCAAGAGACATCATGAAAACTCCTTAATTGTATAGTATGGGGACAGACTTGACCATAGTTTCAACTGAGCATCTTACACCAAGTTAAGTCCCAAATGCTAGAAAATTTCTGGAAGCCTGGCATACATACAAAGAAGCCAGCAACAGGCATGTGAAGATAAGTACATCCTATTCAAGTGAGACAATCAAAAAGCTAGAAAAGGAAACAAAAAACCAAAACATCTCTTCATCAGCAAATATTCAGATAAGCAGAGATAAACAGCAGGATTAATATCAGACCAATAATCAAGCAGTAAACAATACTCCAATCAAGGAACAACAAATTCAGAGAAACAAACAATAAACAACCTAATCAAGGAACTACCATACAGTACCAAGAACATTCCTACCAAAACCACTTTTATATAAACAAAGAGCAAAGCCCATTGCTACCATTGATGGGTACCTAGTTGGTACCTAGTTGGGTAATGAAATGTCTGCAAGAAAATAATCAAGCTCAAAGAGGACCCCACAAATTTGATTTTTCTGATACTGGACATAGATTGACCTGATTTGCATCTCCAACAGAAATGTGATCATTGTGACCTAGTGATCTTGTGGACTTTACATTTCTGTGAAATTCTTAATGCAATGGTTTTTGACTGAAAACTTTGTAAGAAGGTGTATTAAAGTTATATTTATTTGCAGATTTTATATCCCTTATATCAACAACTGTAAACATTGTATTCAGTTAAAAATAAATATGAAGCATAATTACACAAAATAATAGACTACTAAGCATAAAATCATTTAAAATATGGAAGGAAAAGAAAAAACTGGATTCATACATTAGTCTTTAGCAAACAGTTAAGAGATATGGTGTCTCCTGAATGACGAGGAAGAGCCACTGCAGAAAAGGCCTATTTGTCTTTAAGAATCAGATGGATAGATAGATGTTGATCTTGGTGACTATCTGATTCTATGGGGAGGAAAGGCATCTGCAATTTCTTATGATTCCAGATTGCATCAGGCGGAATAAGCCACAAGCAAAAACATTTGACTCAATTACTAATAGCCATCAACTAAAACTAATAATACAGTATCTACTGATATCCCATTCAACAAATTGACTCTTATATTCTGCTCAGCTGCAACCTCAGGCAAAGAGCAAAGGTGGCTCCACAAGAGCACTAGAGCACACAAGAGTAATCCAGCATCTAATGTGAGGTTACCAGTGCATGTACTGTTGTAGCTAGAAAAAGCTATTCTTTTTGTCATATCTGCTATACAGTACCAATTGAAGATGGTATTTTCCTCTTAGTCCTTTATGAACATTTATGAATTCAGGAGCACCACAAATTATAAATCTGCTGTTTTCGAGGTGTTACATATTCCACCATTATCAGACTTCTCAGTCAAGAACAGGCAAACTTCCTAGTTGTCATCCCTGAGAAGTTTCTGATTTATCAGGTTCCACAAGGCTACATAAATGTCTTCATTGCAAACAACCCATCCGACTTTCAGTTTCACATCCACATCTACTTACCACAGAATTCCCTGCCCTGCCACCTCGGAGAACTGTTGTCATCTAGACTAAAGGCTAACTTCCTATCCTGTATTTGCAACTTGATTAATAACTCATACGAATATTTCACTCAATATGGCAATTGCATGATTTTTAAATAGATTATTTTTGTGTAGGATTTTTAAAATGTATGAAGCAGTTCTCAGTTCTTTATTCTACTTATTTAGCTGTCATAAATTTATTCACTATTTCCTATTAAAATGTTTAATGGTGGCAACAGTTTATGGCTAAATCAAAATAATTGATAGTAACAATTGTGTATTTAATTTTTTTTCTGGCAGGTGAGAATGTATAGTCATAAAGATTATGTGATACATTGTGATGTTTATACTGTCCCTTCATGCAGAAACTGAGATATTCTGGGAAAGAAGTAACAGCAGTTCTGGGTCCAGAAAAATGGAGTAGAAGTTGAAACTCCTTAGCTGTGCAGGTACCTCAGGCTCTTCGAGGTGCATGGCAACACATGATGATTTTATGGCAGGTAAAGACCGACCTTCCTTCCTTCCTTCCTTCCTTCCTTCCTTCCTTCCTTCCTTCCTTCCTTCCTTCCTTCCTTCCTTCCTTCCTTCCTTCCTTTTTTTTTGTTGCAAATTCTCAGAATGGAAGTCTGCTTACACACTGAGTTTCCCTGATCCCTTCCTGAAACTTCTGTCCTGAGTGGAGCCAACCTGAGGCAAAACAAGGGATATGCAAGACTTGAAGGATTAGCAAATGATTGTTTTCCCTTCTCCCTTCTATTATTCATTTTTATTTTATTTTATAGGAAAGTACCAAGCTCAGGTTGCAATATATTGTGGCAGCATTCCCAAACTAAAATCTGGATGCAAGTCATCTAGAGGAGGAAGCATTGATTCTACTTTGCAGCTCCATGGAAATGGATGGATGACAACACATGAGGGCGAGGACCCTACCTTGGGTATGATTGGCAGCCTAGATATGGGTGTGGTTGTGACCCCAATAAATAGACTTAATGAGACTTAAGCTGATTTTCTCTAATATCCAGCAGAGCTGTGTCTATATTCACACACACATGTCAGTGACTTTTATGTATACACAAATCTCCAAGGTGCTGCAGCTTGAGCTAATCTTGGGATTAGCTGAAGCCATAAAATAGCTATTATCAACATAGTATGGGTGAAATATTATGGAAACTTGCAAGTATTGAGACAATTTGAAAGAAGAATATATTAGACTGGGAGGAGAAGCAGAACTAGTCAGCCTTTCAGTAGTGATGTAGCAAATTTAAGTCTATCTCATGGAAAACCTATCCAACAATATACTGCATAACGCTGATACAGTTCAACAATATACTGCATAATGCTGATCTGCTCTCAAACCAGGAACATATTACAAACACAACAAAATCAGAATTTTATATAAAGATATTGGCATCATGATATTGCTGTGTTGATTTTTAGATAGTGTTCATT
The DNA here is from genome assembly GCF_016545835.1 of Crotalus tigris. Lineage (NCBI taxonomy): Eukaryota > Metazoa > Chordata > Lepidosauria > Squamata > Viperidae > Crotalus > Crotalus tigris. The sequence continues at coordinate 328,228 of NW_024096554.1, read as the reverse complement.
CTATACTATTCAATAGTCTTTCAAATTCTAAGGCCTTTCAATAGCTCTTCCCCCCCCCCATCCCTGCATAATAAGCTAAATCTTTCAGAACATTACATTACTGTATACAGAATTTTGCAGAAGAGAAGCCACATCTTACATTGCACCTGTCTGGCCGACTATCCTTGCATCTGAAGTTCTTAATCAACCCCCTGACTTCCTAGTTCTCTGGAGAAGTAAATTTCAGACTGAGTAACCAAGCTGCTCTGCTTAAATTATTCCACAGCATCTCTTCATTCAGTTTTAAAACAACAATCATGTTTATGGGGAAGCAAAGGAGAACCTCCAGATGTTTCTTCTCTGGAGAGCTGCGACAGTAGACATGGCCTTCAGAAGAATACAGACAGTACAGTCATGAATGACTCTTCACAGATACCTAATGCCCAGCCAAAGTACAGTCTCAGTGAATTGGAAATAAATAGTGCAGCCATGGAGACTGCTCAAATTAAGGATAAACTCAAAAAAAGAAGAATGTCAGAAGGCCTACTGGCATCAAAAAAAGGTAGGATGAGTTCTGGAAAGAATACATTTATCAGTAACCTTTATATATAATTGCTATAAATCAAGTATAGCTTTCAGCCTTGTTTGGATAAGTTGTCATTATTCTAATTTTATGACTGGAGGCTGAGCCAGAATAAGTACCCAGTGAAATCATAATTCTTGAATTATTGGCTCTGTGGTCTAAAGCTCAGTTGAGCTACATTATTAGAGAGAAGAATTACAGAGTTATTAAAATCTGCCATTAGTACATACAATCATCAATCAATCTAGCAACACATACCTGCAAGGCAATTGGACCAAAATGATAACGTATTTATTTAAAGTTAAAAGAACTGTGCTGGATAACATCTAGTGTAGTGCAAGTTTCTTCTCTAATATTCTAGCAGGTGATGCCATAAACATACTGACTTTGTTATGCTGGTCTATGATTGCAACAAAGATTTGATTTGATTTACTGACCTCAATAAGAAAGCAACTGAGAGCCATTTTGCACACCAACTATTTTCAAATCAACCTGAACGCTTCTTAAAGTGAAATTAAATTAATGCTTGCCAAATCAATGCAATAGATAGAATGACCAATTTGGGCTCTTTGTTGCATGTTACCTGTGTACCCAGCCTTGTGTGAGTTTGTTGTATACACCTGATACAATTTTGTTTTGTTCATTTTTTTTAAGGGCTCAGTTTACTGGATCCTTTTTCACTATTTTAGGTATAGCATACCATTAGATCTTGTGCCTTTGAATTAATTGTGAAAGGTAATGATCTTTCCATATTTCAGTTAGGACGAAGGCCCAGTTGCTACTTATTCAGAAACAGGATATAGCTATTTCTTGGATTCATTTATGGAAGTTCATGATTATCATAGGGGTTGGATTAACCTGGTACTTTGATCTCTGCATGCATAGAGACAACTGCAGGATAAGAATGCATCATACCTTTATTCAGGGTATTTCCTGGTGTTGAAAATAACCCACTATAGGATAAAACTGATCTGGAAAACAAGTGATAATTTGTTATGCAATCAGTTTGGTGCTGCTGAGGGACACTTCCTTTGAATTTGACATTAGCCTGCAAATATTCCCATTTTTTTTATCTTTTGTATTTGCAGGCTTGCTGGACAAAGCTGTTCCCAAGGGACCTGCCCTTAAACCAGCCATTTCCAGATCTGCTTCTCAAAGACTGCTGGTCACTCCCAAGCCCATGCCTCCTATTCAGAGCATACCAAATACCCCAGAGACCAACAATGCTCAAGAAACAGAGCCACAAGTTAGGGAGAATGGTTCAAGCTCTTTACAGGCTGAAGGAGTTAATCCAGATTTAACATCCACCCAGCAGGTATAAAATATATGTTGCCCGTGCTTAAGAAATGGAAGCTCAAGCAGGGGGTTGGATTAGAAGACTTCCAAGGTCTGTTCCAACTCTGTTATTTTTGCTTTACTTTATAGATCTGCTATTAAAAACGAGGATTTGAATGTGTGGGTTGCATAAATTCAAGTTGCATTGTTCTGAAAATAGAAGAAATGTATATTCAAGTAAAAATGAGCAGGTTCTAGTGAGATCTAAGATTAGGAAAAAGTGAATTGTAGAATCACAGAAGGGGCAGTTTAGACCACTGATTTGAAACCACTTTTTAAAAAGGAAGCTTACCATCTCTCCCAGTAGTTGCATCCACAAATAAACTGCTCTTACCTTTAGGAAGGCTTATTATTTTACCTAACACTGAACTAGTCTTACTTCATGTAATGGAAATCCATTATTCTTCAAAGCTAGCAGCCCCCTCAGCCCCTAAACTCTTCATTAGGACCATCCTTTGACCTTCTGATAACTGAAGCCAAGCGGTTCACTTCCTTCATTTAGCATTAAATCCTTGTAGACTATGGTTAGTGTTATGGTTCTTTCTTTCTTTCTTTTTGCTCTATATTACCAGAATGACCTCTTTTTAATACGGAACAATGAAAGACCTTAACAGATCACTGAGGACTGGCTTATAGATTGAGAGCATGCAGTATAGGAACAGACAAAATAAACTTTTACATCTAAGGATTGTTGATTCTCCTTGCAAATTATTGTTTGCAGAGAAGGCACAGCTCAACTTTGCCCTATAACTCCCATCATTCCCAGCCTGCTAAGTCATTGGGAGGTGGACACCAGGTTCAGGAGATTGATGCAGCCATTGGGAATATTAGAGAAATATTCCTCGGGACTTTTGGGTTGGCAGTTTTCCAACAGATCCCCCCCCCCCTTTGTTCTCTTCCTTTGGTATGATTGGAAGACGTTAAACCAGCTTATGTAGAGAATCAGCAAAGTGAGGTGAACTGCATTATAAATTCATTCCTGATGCTGCAATAATTGCTGAGGAAGACTATATATTTCATATAGCACAGTCAGTGCGATATGAAGTTCTTCTAAAATTAAGAACTTGTAGTAACTTAGGTATGACAATTATTAAACACCATTTGGAGAGGACCAAGGATCCTGTGATTACTTCTTATCATTTAGGCTGACAAGTTGATGAGAGCCAGCAGGAGGGGCACTAATGCAAAAAAGTAATAGGCTTCTCTTCTGAAAAGCAGACTTTGGTGGAAGGTCAAAAGAGTTGCAAAATTGACTAGAATTCAAAGCTACCTGGCAGGAATAATAAATTTATTCCAGTAAAGTTTTTAAAAATAAGAATTTAAAAGGAGTCAAGAGCTGAAACTCTGAGGAAAAAAAGAAGACAGGAAAAACAAGTAGAGGGAGCTTTTATTCCACAGCTAATGTTAATAGAGTGAAAAGTTAGAAAACAAGGAAATACTTTAGCTTTCATGCGATATGGATTTTTTTTCTTCCATCTTTCTGCTTCCTGAAGATTTCTGTGCAACTGAAAAATGTATGTTCTGCATAAACAGAGATTAGGTTTTTTGACCCTTTGAAGTTGAGCTTAAGTCCTGCTCGCTTTCTGAACACATTCCTGTAGTTTTCTTGGCAATAGTATAGACGTGGTTTGCCAGTGCCTTATTTTGGAATATTTTTTTTTCCAGTGTAACCTACAGCTCTGATGGCCTCCCATTCAAGTGTTCAAGCCTCTCAGATCTGACTCTGCATAGCTTTTCAACTTGACAATGTTGGCCAAGTATTGCTACCTCCTGAAGCAGAGCCTGGTTTAGCTGGGGTTCAGAGGCATCTTATTTTCCCTTTGATTTATTTGTTTTATTTTTTTTAGAAAGAATAGTCCAATTATCCTGGCATTTTCTTTTCCATTGCACCACCTCCTAGGGGCAAAGAGCTATTATATTGTAAAGGAGAACATAATATGACCTCTGATTTGCATTATGGAGTAGTATACCTACAGTACATGATTTTTCTGAATAGTCTCATTGACTCTTAGCTCTGCCAATATAGTGTTTTAAAGGAGAATTATTCAGTTCTTGGTACCTCTGCCTGAAAACACATTCCTACCAAACAGGTCAAAATAAATTGCAAGAACTTCTGCTTTTGTGGTATTGACAAGTGAGGTGTCAAATCACTTGCTGGTTCTTGCATTAAGAATATCCTTTGTCTATCAAAGTAACTTGGCTAGTTGAAGCTTGTTTGACAAGGTGAAGCCCTTGAGAAGGTTTGACTCAGACACAAGAAAGCTTAAGGCAGCAGAGAGCTTCAAGCAGGATTGGAAGCAGAGCTCTGGGACAGTTCTCAAGCAGATTTCTCACTTTCTACAGCCGAGTGAAATAAGTGCAGAAACGTTCCTGAAGCCTCTCCATCTAATTAGAATTATTGCTGAAATTTCTTCTTTTTTCTGACTTTTTTTCTTTTTAAACCATTTATAGTATAAAATACAAAAACAAATAATAGGATTAACAGGGAAGAGAAAAAGGAAGGGAAGAGTATAGAAAAGAAGGGAAAAAGAAAGAAAAGGCTTTGACTTCTGAGTCCCTTTGATGCAGTAAAATAAGACAGTAACATCAAGCCTCAACTTTTTACTTTTACAAGTAAACTAGCTATTTCTATATCAACAAATCTATTTAATCAGTAAAACCAAAATCAAAGTTTCATTTTCTTTCCACCTCAAGCACAAAGTCCAGAAGTGGTTTCCAAGTAGAAACAAAAGTAGTTACGTTTTTTTTTTCTTTTATTAAAGTAGTGAATTTAGCCATCTCTGCTAACTCCATCAAATTTTGCAGCTATTCGTCCATTGTGGGGATAGAAGTGTCCTTCCATTTTTGTGCATAAAGCAATCATGCTGCCGTCAACAAACCGGTAGATGCAAATGGGAAGAGGCGGTCTTTGAAATAACCTGGTTCTCACGCTCCTGTGACATTCAGCATAGTTTTAAAGTTATTTTTTTCCCTCCCATCCATCCCTGTAGATTGCACATGGTCATGATGAGAATCCAAAAAAATCTTTAGGTGCTGCCTTGATCCCACCCATCCCCAAGTTAGGAAAGGCATATGAAGAAAATTCTCAGAACGTTGCAGAATGCTTTTCAAGCCTGCCGCAGGCAGAATGTGTCCCACTTGCTATAGTTGAGTGTCCCAAAACAAGGTAAGCCTTTTCTGCTGTTCCTGTGTCTTTCTTTCAAAGTTACATCTAAAAAGCCTCATTAGTTGATTTTAAGACAACCTTCACTATCTGGCACCTTCCAGATATGCTGGCATTGCAATTTCTAGCAATGTTTTGATATACTTGCTGGGAATCCTTAGAGTTATGGTTCCCGTACATCTGGATCATGCTGATGTTATATTGGAGAAGGGTTCTCCAGCAGATTACAAATTGTCCTCTGTAAACTTTCTCAATTTCAATAAACAATAGACCATTTTAAATCTCACTCATTCAAATAGAAACATGAGTCACACTGCAATGCTGTATAAGTAAGTAAATTTCTTAGATTCTGAATAATAAAAAAAGAATTTGGCCGAAGGAGACCAAAATCCTTCTAGTTCTTAAAGTGGAAACTAAATGCCTCTACAAATCCCACAAGACTAATGTCCTCTCTTGTTCTTGCTTGTGGCAGCTTGTGATGAGGATTTGATGCTTATGGCATTGTATAATAACTGAACAACTGGCTGGGAAATTCTTGGTTCAAATCTCTGTTTTGCTTGTGTTTGCAAGCTAATGAGTTAGCCATTTGATTATCTTGATTAGCTTACTCTCTTGGGCCCCTCCGTACACTCCCTGCAAATTGCGAGTTCCAACAAGTTGAAACTAAGTGCTATAGCATAACAAGTCTAAGTGCTATAGCAATAGAATAGCACTTAGACTTATATACCACTTCATAGTGCTTTACAGCCCGCTCTAAGTGGTTTACAAAGTCAGCATATTGCTCTCTTGTTTTACCGACTCAGAAGTATGGAAGGCTGAGTCAACATTGAGCCAGTCAGGATCGAACTCCTGGCAGTCAGTAAAGTTAGCCTGCAATACTCCATTCTAACCACTGCACCGCCACTGCTCTTTCTATCAATTAAGAGCCCCCTAAATTTTTATATTTATCTTTCCTTGTGAAAGACAGTTTAATTTCTCTCTCTATTTTTTTCACTCCTCCCCACCCAATTGTCTTTAAGGTCATTGTCAGAGCCTGGTAATGGTGAAGACAACAGCCCAAAAACACTGGGTACGTACATATAGTAATTTATTTGAACTTAAACAATGGAAATTTCAGGGTAAGTTAAACATGCTTCAAAGTAAGATTTTTGCAGTGGAGATGCCCTGTCTCATTCATGGAATTCTGGGCCGTTGATTAGGTAATTCTCTTATTTTTCCTTCTTTAGTGGGAAGGATGGACAACTCTCTTTTTTTTAATTTAATATATAAAATACAAAGAAAAATAGAAATAGGAAATTAAGGGAAGGAAATGGAGAGGGGAAAAGAAGGTGTGAGGTACAAGGGAAAAAAGAAAAAAAAGGCATTGACTTCCGACTCTTTTTAGCATATTACAAGATAAAAACACTCCAGCCTCAACTTTTTTGCTTTTATACATTAATATATAACTAGCCATTTCTATAACGACAAATCTATCTAATGGACAAAATCAAAGTCAAAGTTTCATAAGTGATATCCAGAAGCGATATCCAAATAAAAAACATACTCAAATATATTCTACTCTTTGAATAGAATGATCAGTTTAACCATTCTTGTTTTATCTTTCTTGTTGTGGAAATAGTATATATTTCTATTTGCACCTAATAATCTTTGTAACTATCGCCATGTTTATTAACAAATTTAATTATATTCTTTCAAATTTTTTGACCTTACAATTTTTTTGACCTTTCAAATTTTTTTCCACTTTTTTTTCAAATGTTAAACTTAAACACTTTTCTAGAATCAAAACTTTCTAATGCATCTTTTTCTTTAACTTCTTAACATACAGGCTTTAAACATCAGTATTAAGTTTAGCTCCCATCCTCCAAACTACCCTTATAGATTCTTTTTCTTTAAGGGTGGACAATTCTCAAACTCCTGATTGGTAGGCTCAGTCAGAACAGACTGTATGAAAATATTCAACTGTACCTTAATAAAAGGAAATTAAAAATGAAAATGATTTTATATAACTTTTGGTGACTTTGTGGAAACATTCATGTATAGTAGTTTTTTTTAATGGCAATGTGAAAATGATACAAATGAGATTCTTAGAATTTTTCTGGATACTTTTCTACTTATGTTGTAGCCAGGAGTGGACCTGCTTCATTTTTTCAAGGTTAACCAAGATTGGCTGACTATTCCCATCTTCATTTTACCAAGATGAACACTAGGATTTTTTTATTTGTGTAATATCTTAATTTTATTTCTCTGTCTGAGCTATCTAACAAGATTTTTATGAGAACAGATCATATATGCTACTTTGCACACTATGGAGGAAGGCAGTAGATAAATGTAAATGTTATAAATAAAAGTTAATGAAGCTGAGAAAATCTAATTTTACTATCATGGTGCTGGACATTGTATTATTGTACCAGCAATCATGAAACTATATTACTGATCTGCTGAACAGGAAAATGAAAGTGCTCCAGGCTGGAATGAAATAAACATACAAAAATATGTTATTGATTTTTAAACAACATTGTTGTATAAATTATGATTGGCTTGAATTCATTGTTTTTTAAAGCAGATCATTTTGAATTCTCACTGATACAAAAAACTCAGCTGGAGAGTCATCCCTTGTTGTGTGTTGAAATGAAATGTCACATTTTATCTTGGGGTGATGGCCTGGTCAAAAGTGTTAATTTCAAAGGGTAAAGCTGCTTGCCTTGATAATTATTCCATAGTGGAGATAGCTTGAAAACAAATTTATTGTAATAACTACTTTAAACTAGTTGTATTCTTTTATGATGCAATTTAATTTCTTTGCATCAAGAACAAGTATTTCAGCTGGATCCAAAATCTGGAGCTTAGATCCAGTATCTAGCAGTTAAAGATGTTAGAATGCATATCTAACATTTTTGCTGTTTTCACTAAACCATTCATATAGCATGCACTGTATATGGGATACAGTAAGATAGCAAAGCAACCTTCTTGTTATTTTTGTCCGAGGTCTTTACAATTTTCTATGGCTCTTATTCCATTTATTCTTTTTTCTGTTTCTATCCTGATCTTAGGATAAAATAGAAATAGAATAGAATATAAATATTTATAAATTTATAAATCAATAAATAGAATATAAGTATAAAGGTCATTTAGGCCATCATTCAATCCGTGTTCAATGCAGACTATAACAATAATACCAGAAAATCTTGGACAGCACTTAGAAAATTTGCATGTTGACAAAATTTCCACCTCTTAATTACAAAAGGCCACACAGCTTGGGTCTGCACACATACTATGCTGATACAGTGCAACATCCTAGGTTCTTGGGAAGAACTCAGTGTTTATGAAGGCCAACACTGGCTAAAGAACTAGCAGCTGTGATTTCACATGTTTGTGTATATAATAATAACAACAACAACAACAACAATAATAGAATTATAACAGACAAGCTCCTGCCACATAACACTTACTAACACATTAATGAACTTTTACTTATTCTCCTACCTCATTTTGTTCCTCTTTGACTTATTTGTGCCTATTATAGGATCAGACTATGGGTCTGTCTAGCTCGATAGGGTTGATGCTCCCAGAGTGCAGCTTCTTCCAGGATTTCAGAAGAGTTGCCTTGGAATTGAGCCTGGAACTTGAGAACACACATGTTCTGCACATGAGCTCTGCCTAACCTGGAGAGGATACTTCCTACTCTAACTTAGGTTGTGATGATCAGCCCAGGGAACAAATCATTACTGTACTGCCAAGATAAAAACTTTTCTTATGTAATTCAACTTGCCTGTTCTTAACAGAAGAATAGGAAAGAAGGAAAGAGGCTACAGTACTTATTCTTTATTTCAGGAGTTGAAGGGCAGGAGGGAGAGGCAGAGAGGGAGAGGGAGAGAGAGAATATGGACAGGAATGATTATCCACTGAAACTAACATAGTTAGAAAGTGTGAACAGGTCAATCTGTGCCCAGGGAAGAAGCAAGTAGTTTATTTCAACCTCTCCATGGAGTTGCTGGTTGGGATCTGTACATTTTTTAAATCCCAGGAAAAGCAACAGAAAGAGGTTTATGTCAATTTAGTAATGAAATTAGAGTAAACATATATGGCAACCCACCTCTGGGTCAGCTGAAAGGTTCCATGTAGACATTTGCAAGTGAAAGAGTAGAGATGGAGGGGATTCTTAATAATTCCCTCATCAGTGGCTGATAGTCACTGAGAGGCTATCCCAAACCTGTGAGTTGTTATTTAGGCTCCTTTGAAGATAGATTTAATGCTCTTCTGGAACTGCACCTCATATGGGTCTGAAATGAGTCTATCAGCTGGGTTCTCTGTCAATACAGTATACAAAAAACTTGCACAAGGCAGATTGAGTTTTCACAGGTGATTAACCTGTCAGTCTAGCCCTCTGTCTTAACTCATTTTTTCCCCTAGTGCAGTCTATTCTGTGTTTAAGGAAAGTGATTTATGGATATTTTCATGCTGAGGTGAAGTTTGATAAGAGAAGATGGAAAGAAAGTCAGATGAAACACCAATCTCTGACCTTAATGTTTCCTAAACTCCATAAATAAGAATAGCACCATTTACTGATATTGTGTTTATGTTCATCAATGGGGACAGTAAATTTTATACTGGTGTAGTGTTTATGAACAAGAGCCCTTTAACTCCATCTGCAGTGAATGATTTAATTTGCTGGAATTCTCCGTGATTCTTTTCTTTGCTCTTGCAAACATTTTGCTTCACAAATACTTTTTAAAATTACAAATATAGTTACAGTCCACAGTAATATATTCCTTTTTTTTAAATTGGCTTGTCAGAAACTGGATTGTCTAAACCTGCTTTCCAGAATGGCTTTCCTGCACCTCTGAAGATTGTTGGGGGATCACTGGCATCCTTACTGCCACCTGCCACCTCCTCCCTCTGTCTGACCAAGGAAGAAGGCTTGCATTCAAATCCTCACCTGTTAAAAGATGAATGGAAAGAGAGCAATGGGAGGGTATGTTTCCATTTCCATTGTTTTGCATTTTGGCATGAGGTGAATTTTAAGGTTGGTATTTAGCAAGAAGAAAAAAAGAAAATATTACAATAAGGACTCAAACTGGCATGAAGGGATACTGGGAATGCTATTTGGAAGGTGGGCATAATAGCTGAGCTTGATAGGCTCTACTCTGCCATTTGCAAAGCTGGCATTATCAAGCAATCAGTGAAGAATCTCTCTTGAGATACTGTCCTCAAGTTTTGGAAAGGAATTTCTGGCGGAGAAGAACTAAGGAGAGAGAAGGAGTGGGGCCTAAGCCCAGAAGTGATACTGGCAGGATGAGCAACACAGGAGCTCAGCCATCAACACGAATGCTTCCCTCTCCAACAGAAAGGCAGTGATAATGAATTAAACAATGAAAAACCTAGTGGTTTCCTCACACTTCATTTTGCCCAATGATAGGGCTGGCCTTGGTTGGAATTCCATCCATCCATCTCTCCCTCCATCCATTTATCCATCCATCCTCCTTCCCTTCTATAAAGGTCCTTTTTTTTCAAGATCTCAAGGCAGTCTCTCTGCTCTATCTTTTCTCTCCGCAAATTGCTCTTTGAAACATATCGTGTAGAAAAAGAGTCCCTGTCTCAAAATCAACCTGTGTGTATTCAGTACAGAGGCTGGAGTAAAAGCTAGGTTTTTCCATTCCACTCCAGCATCTTTAGTACTACACTACCTTGTTCTTTTCAAAGATTTACCAAAAAGGCTTATAAATACTTTGACTCTCAATGCGTAGGTAGGTAGATAGGTAATAGTGGTAGGGATAAATTTGAGTCATTTGTTATTAATTACTGTGGAATATCAATAAAGTCTGTATGATATCCACATGCTCATACTCCACACATAGCAACAGCCATAAGAATGAATACATAATTTAAGTAAAGCATGCATTTTATGGAATGCAAAAGAATACATGTCACACTGAAAATGTGTGATAATTATAATAAATGTGAAGTAGTGAATTGATGTTTGATACAAGCAATTTATGTTCAATGCAATGCTAAACTGATTAGGAAGGCTATATCCTAATACACTACAATCTATCACTTCCATTTTACTTGTCACAGATCAAATAGTTTCTAATCAATTCAGCATTGTGCTTCTTAAGCTTTTCTATCTGGGGGGCTGAACAGCTTTAGGGTCAGTATGGGCTTAACATCAGCCCCAAACTAGCAGTATGTGTTAGTGATTTCATAAGAGATTGTTGCTATAAAAAAAATTGCTGCAGGTCTTTTTTCTTGCTCTAATTTTTCTGATGTAGTACAACATCCCTTGATATTTTTTTCCTGATTGAATATCTGCCTCAGATTAAGCTTTATCTAGCAATTCCAACTTTGGGTAACAAATAATATGAGATATTGGGTAACAAATAATATGAGATAAGGGGAAAACAGGATTAGAGTTCCTTATGCTTTCCTTTGAAAAGCAGCTGGTGTGGTTTTATGAATATAACAAATTGGATTGATTCTGTATCATTAGGAACTGGGCTTTAATGCTTTTTCTCCTGCACCATTTCACTAATGTAAATTGGGCTCCTGGTCTCAAAGCTGCTGTTAAGCATGAAAGAAACTTCAGCAGGTACCTGTGTTACATATGGTGCATTTTCCCCTCTCTGCTTTGCAATTAGTTTCAGACTTAAATCAAGTATTAAATGGCTGGCATTCAAGTCTCTCCTAACAGCACTGCTCCCTCTTCCATCTTTATAGAAACTTGTAAAGATGCTCAGAGATCTACTGAGAGAATCTGCCATGTTATGATTCATGTCTAATGTGGCTTGAATCTCTCTTTTTAAAAATCCAACTTGAATTACACATGCTAAATTGATGGAACTTTCCATGGCTATCTATTCAGGTTGACTCCAATGAAAAATGAAGAGTGTGAAACTATCATTCACACTTATAAAAGATTTATTTTGGGTTATAACAAATTAATAATGTAACAGATTAATCTGTCTCTTTGCTGTTGTGTACAAGTTATTCTCTATATATATGCATCCGCACTCATATACATTTGTATGAAGTGTGTATACTTCTATTGTGTCCAGATTCATGTGACAATATCCAAGTCAGCTCAGGAGAAAATGCGTCAGAAGCAGCTAAAGGAGATAGAGTTCTTGCGTAAAGAAAAGGAAAAGGAGAAAGAGAGAGAAAAGGAAAGACCCACAAAAACCCAGGAACAACAGTCAAGGAATGCTCTGGATGGTATGTGATTACTGTAAAAGAAGGGGGAAATCTACTTTTGCAGATGGCTTATTTTGCCCAGTCACAGTAGAAATGGTCTGGTGCCAAGTTTAAGGAGCTTACCCACTCCCCTCACCCCTGCACTCATGGTGTCCTCTGGTGACCTTAAGATGGATTAAAATGGAGCCCTAGACAACAGTAGGAAAAGTAGGTCAAACAATCCAGCTCTTTTAGTAAGCAAATTGTCTGATCGGTTTGAAGTTGCAGTACCCAGCAGAACATTAGTAGGGAGTTATATTGGCAAATTAAAATTCGGATAGTAGTAGCTTTACACCACATTTTTTAAATAGTGCGAGCTAAAATGAACTTTTAAAAGATTTTTTTAAATTAAAACAACTATATGCCAGTATTGGCCCCATTCATGCTGGGTTCTTGTCAGCAAGACCCAAGAAAGACAGTGAAATTTCTTCTGAGGAGTTTCCTTTATTTTTTTTTTTCACCTATGGACAGAAATTTTGCCAAGCGAAAGCAACTGTTTGCATCACTATAGATGAGAATTGCTAGAGAGGCATTTTCTTAACTCTCTTTCTAGTGACCAGATTATTTAAACTTTGCTGTCTCTTTGCCCTTTGGAATTCAGCCCCTCCCTCAGCTCTCAGTAGAGTTTTGCATAATCATAGATTCCCTTAGTAGTCAGAAAATTTAGCATACAAGATGAGGTTGAAGACCCCTAAAATGTGGTAATTGATAATCTCAGAACTCTTTTTTCCCGAATTATGTCTTTGGGCTGGAATTAGAATCTGAAGGTTTGAGAATCTGTTTATATAGGGTTAATATTAGATAAGATTGCCTTTACTCTGAATAAAAAATGCCAGAAAAGAAGAAAAATTCATGGCATCAGATACATTTCTATGAGTTTTATGTTTTAAACATAGAGTCCCTGCCAGGGACAATGTTGGATCTGATGTTACGTTTTGTCCGTACCACATATTTTAAAACAGCAACAGCAACTGTCTGTCCAGCAATATTATCTTCCCAGAAACCCAGAGTACACAACACTTTCAGATTGAAGGCTACCTTTGGCTTTTGTGTGACATAATGGGACTTGCATATGTAAAATTATTAGGGTCCAGGATAAAAGCTATTTTTAGTTTTACCCAAATTAAAATTACATTTAAATCAGTTAAATATAGTAACATAATCACTTTCCATGGATTTAGTGGTTTGCCCCTTCAAGCGCATTATAATTTTTAGTTTGCTGGCAACTTTGAAAGGTCTCCAAGGGCCATTTGAACAGCTTTTGAGACCGTGGGCGTGTTTAGGACCACAAGGTGCACAACACTATTTAATTTCAACACAATTATAGCTCAGGGAAAATATTTTGTAGAAAGCGTTTATCCATTTTAAGTATATGTATGCTCTTAAGATGTAAAACTTTCAGAAAAAGCATCAATGTTGCTTCCATGAACTCTGCATTGTAAGTTTAGGGGCATTTGTAAGAAAGTTTGGCAGTGCTCTCTGCTGCAGCAAGGAAAGATATATTCTGCCAAATCCAGACCCTTCTGCCTGGTCATTTTTTTATTTTGCTTTTTTTGCTGACAGAATTAGGGGGAAAAGGTTTTTTTTTTTTTTTTTTTTTAGTACAGTTGCTCAGTGTGATGTTTTTTTAAAGTAGGCCTTTGAAACCAACCAGTATATGTAGAATGAAGATTATCCTATTGAGCTATCATCTTTAGTTAATACACTGATTAATTCAACTTAAAAAAACCTTTCTGCTTGATTAAGACAGCATCCCTGATTAATTAGGTAGCTGCTTTTCTATTTCCTTTCTTCAAAATCTGAAACATTTTACTTTTTGGTTCACATGAAAAAGAATGCCAGAGGATAAGTGTATGCATAATTTAAAACTATTGAGTTATTTTGTGTGCAAATGTTGAATTATTGTTGAAGTTCTTTCAGAAGGGAGTAGGCAGAAAGGAGTGAACCAATTTGCCATAATGACATGAAGCAAGGCAGACAAACTAGACTTACCCCTTGGACCAGGGAAAGATACCAAAAGATGGCTAGAAAATGCTTACATGGGAAATTGTATTTTTAATGCTGACTTTGAAGCAAATCCCTTGTCAAAAAATGGAATCAAGGTGATACGTATTAAAAAAATCTCTACTTTTTTTTGATGAGTTTATATTAACAAGTACATACAGTAAAGATTAATGTGTGGCTTGGTGTGTGCGAAGGTGATATGATCATAAGCAGTTGAATTTTTTGGGATATTTTTAAAATAAAAATTTATAACACTGGAATATTAATGAGGATAGTAAAATAATCTTGATCATTTATTAATGTGAACATCCATTGGTCCAACAGTGAAGTGGATGAATTGTTTTCTTCTTGCATGGCACGTTCTGGCAGATGTTTCTTCCTTCATCCTTCACTGACTTCTTTAAATTACTTTCTGCAGGATCCAGTTGGCTTCATCGTAATGGAGCCACCCCTGTTACTCTTCACCTGAGCAATCCTTGCAGAGCTTCTGTTGGGATGGCCTTAAGAAAACGAGTGAACAGGCCCTCATTGCCCAGCATCCCTGTTATCAGCCAAGACAGCAATTTCCTGAGACATGCATCAGGTGTGACATAAAAATTCTGCCAGCTTCTTATAGGTACCTCTTTTGCTTTTGCCATAATGTTAACTGGAAAGGACTTCATCGATGTCATATATTTGTTCTGTAGGAAAAAGTTATAAAGAAGGTGCCTGCACTATGCATTATAATATTAGATGACTTCATGACAGCAGTGCTGTCGCTCACTGGGTGAGAAGAGCCATTGTGAGGATGTACCTGTAGCCTGAGTTGCTGAGATATGATTGCTGCTTTGTTGGCATACATTGGCAGCTCCATATTTGAGTCTTAAGTGGTTTCTTTCACACCTCGTAAACAATCATGGAGGAAGGACCTGGGAGGAAGGACATGGAAGGAAAAGATGTGCATTTTCTGACTCTACTTCTGACTCTTCTTCTTCCAGAACCCAGAGTATTCTTCTTCAAGTTTTCAATAGGATGTGACTTGGATATACTGTATATTGATAATAACATCTGAGTGTAATTTTATGTTTACAGCTAATTCCCTGCCAGCAAATCTCCAACACTCTCCAAAATGGGAAGAGGACCTTGTAAGTAGGGATGCCTTTGAGATAAGACCGTTGTCTCATCCAGAACACGAATTAATCGAGGCTCTCAAGTGGCTCAGCAGCAATGATTGGTAAGGAAAGGAAGAACACTATTTTCTGAGCTGTGTGAGAGTCTGTGATGTCAAGATCTAGTGCAGGATGTACATTGTCCAGAAAGAACTGCAAATGGCCACCAAATGTTAATATTTGTCATGTATGCATAAAGGAAGGTTGGGTAGGAAGTGTAATACAATCACGTATCATTTCAAAAAAGGAAATAGGTTCAGAATGGGGGAAATGGAAAAAAAGAGAATGGGAAAAGGTGGCAATGTTCTCAGATATTTTCCCCAAATCACACAATTATAATGCCTGTGTGATGAGAAGGCTACGGGGCTTGCAATCTTCACTCCCTGTGCCCAGGAAGAAAGGCAGCATGGGCAGATTTACAACTTTTCGCCCCAATATGAAAGTGCACAGCTGCCCTTCTCCCCCGCCCCCACATGCTCCTCCTGAGAATACCCACAGTGCACCATGTAATATGAACATGAAGCTAAATTTGGAAGGCCAGGGCCATTTGTAAATATAGGTAATGAATAACATCAGACAAGCTACTGTATCTGAGATAATAAAAACTCCTTCAGAATTTTTCAGAAGCATTGTCCAAATGAAGAGCATGAAAAGGAACACACAGATGCAAATAAATATAAAAACAGCATTAAAAAAAACAGATTAAAAGCTTTCTTTTCTGGAGGGGAGCACCTCTGCTGCATTGGTCTCAGCCTTTTCCAAGAATGGAGCCTGTTATGCAGAACTAGTAGATAAACCACCTTCTCTTATTCAGCTTAATTTGCAGGGGATCGTGTATGGTATATACACCATGTACATTGGTGATAAAACATTTTCCCACCAGTAGTTCTGAAACCCACTGTGTAGGAGAACTTCAGAGTCTTTACTTTTCTACAGTTCTGCCGAGTTACTTTTGTGATATATCTCATTTTCACAGTCTTACCCAGTGTGAGAAATGAGGTTTCTGCAAAATGCCTGGTGAGACTAATGGTTTCTCTCCTCTTTTTTTCTTTTTTTCCATCTTTCTGATAACTGCCTCTCAGGCACCTGAAGGAGAAAGGACTCCTCAACATCATATGCTTGGCTACCTGCCATTCAGAAGTTCTGCAGGGTAGACTTCATGATGTTTCCTTGGCAGCTACAAAGGAGGTGGGAAACGAATATTTAACATATGTCCTATCAATCTTCTCTTGGTGGATTACCTGATGCTTTCCAATCTGTTTCCATTTAGTCAGTATGTCTCCAAGCAGCTTTTATACTTTTGTGCCTGTGTGTCTGCGCAATGTGTGCTATTTATATTTATTTATTCTAAGAAAAAAAGTTAATAAACCTTTTATTATCTTCAGGGTGGGAATGAAATTACAGAAAAACAAGGTATACAAAGTAATCACATGTGCTCATATCTGCATTGGTTTAGAAAAATACGCTTTAAGAGAATGTATAATTTATTCTGATGAGGAGAAGGATAGGGGAGCAAAAGAGGGAGAGAATGGAGCAGAATGAAATGTGGAAAATCCATGGTTTCCAGCAGAAGATCCCAGGGCTCTGCCTCTACCATTGCAAAGTGACAGGGGCTGGAACTCAGAGGTACAGTTTTTGGTGGCCATGCCAGGCTAGAAGGCAACTGTGAGTTATAGTCCTGTTTAAATATGAAGCCAGCTGGAGGACCTTAAGGCTCTCTCTTAGCCTTAGGAAGGATGCAAGGGCAAACTCCTTCTGAAAATATTGCCAAGATAAGTGCAGGGACTTGTCCAAGCAGTTGCCCTGACTTGAAGGTACCAAAATAAATAATAAATAAAATGTAAGAATCTAAATGTCTGGACCATTCATGTTGACTATAAAAGATATAAAACAATACTTAGGAGAAGGAGAATTCTTCCGCTTATGTGTATTTGAAACTGAACGAGGAGCAAATTTTATATTCACTTGTACATTTATAATCAAATATGTGAAATCATAAATTCTTATGCATTAAATAAATCTATTCTTACATATACTGTATATTTATGTCATGTTGTATAGTTACATTCTGCATGTATGCTCTGGTAACTAATCTATTGTGTATCAAAATTAAAGTTTGATCAAAAGTAGTGGAAACTTCTCAAATGTTGTCTTGTCAAATGCCTTGCTACTGAAAGTTATCCAAGGTTACCATCAAACCATTCCTTCATAAACTTGGCTTGTGCACAATGCTGAAGGATAATGGAATTTATTTGGTTTTTTGCTTGGAATCATAGCATGCTACAGTGCTATGAAAATGATATGTCTTGGGCCATCATGATGTAAAGCCTGGTTTTTCATATTTACATCCAGATATTGCCAGGATATTTAAATAATATAGTTTGCAAAGCAATGTTGTGATGCAAGTTATATTATTTGTCCCCTCCCCTGGTAGAAGCTCATGCTTAGAGTGATATATGAACTTAGTATTAAGACGTTAATGAATTTGATTAAACAATGCCATCTCTCAGGATCTAGGAAGATGCCTTTTCTGTCTCAGCAGCTGCGCTTTGAATAGCATCTCTCTGGAGATCCATATGGCTCCCACCCTAATGGTATTTAGAAAGTCATTAAAATCATGATTTTCCTCTCTGATCTTAGTATAGAATGGTGGTTGTTTCTTTGTTGTTGCCACCCAGAGCAGTTTAGAATTGGGCAGCCTCTAAACTGAATGAATGAATGAATGAATGAATTAAATTTTTGGATATAGTCATAGATTTCCAGGCCTTCTAAAGCAAAGACTACTGTGCTTAACTACAAATGTCTTAATTCTCTCTATTATACCAATGGAATTTCACTAATTTTTATCGTTTTACCAAGGAAAAGGGAAATAATAGCTAAATTACATAAACCCATTCAGTACTTGCATTTTCCATTTCCCCAAACCTAAATACTGTTTGGCCTTCTTATAAAACTCATATTGTATGTTGAGAGCTAGCTAGTTCTTGCATTCCTAGGAGTTAATTTCATGGACTTTCTGTTTACTGTATTTGACCACTTGATAGTGAGGTTTTATTGCTCTCATTTTAAACCCTTCTAATAAAAAGCAAGAGGTAAACAATGTCACAAGCCAACTCCACACTTGTTCATTGTTTGCACAGCTGATAGGCTGCTATCAGCAGAGTTTTCAAAGGCCATTATGCTTCCTCTCCAGACAAATATTGGGAAACCATTAGCATATTTTTTTTCTAAAATTGTAATAAATTCAGACTCTATTCAGGAGTTTAAAAAGTGTTAGTCAAGACAAAGGCAAGGCAAGATCTGGTTGTCAGATGGAATATAGCAATAAAAGGTGTCTATTTCTTCTATCAAGGAATACTGTAGACCTGGGAGCTTATAATAGCTTTTGGGGCAAGTGCATATAATCCCTTGGTACACATTCACATGGAACTTGGAAAATATACTGTAAAAATTTGTGCAATAAATTTCTGTATGTAGAAGTAAGATATAGAAGTAGGAGAAAAGTAAGAGCCAGTTTGGTGTAGTGGTTATGGTGCTGGCCTAGAAACCAGGAGATTGTGATTTATAGCCTTATCTGTAGCCAGCTAGGTGAACTTGAGTCAGTCACTCTTTCTCAGCCCACTTTCACCTCTCAGAGTTATTGTTATGGGAGAAATACAAGGAAAAAGTACCATGTATTTTTGCTGCCTTGAGTTACTTATAAAGTAACAAAAGTGGGATAAAAATTTAATAAGCAAATAAAATAAGAGATACTAGTTTTAGATATATAATCCATGGATTTTGCATATTGCTGAATTTTGGAGTCTTTATTTGGATAAGAAAATAGCCCTGTATTGATTCTCTGGCTGTTGTTCTTTACCATTTGCAAAAGTAAATAATATCATATGACTTTCTTTTATCAGGTTAGCAACTTACGATCTAAAGTATCTAGGTTTGCTATTGAGACACTTGCTGAATTGTTCAAAGCTATGAAGAAGCACATGGATCAAGAGATTGAGGAGATTTCTCGAGTCCTGCTGCAGAAAGCAGGTGATACTAGTGAATTCATCCAGAAAGCAGCTGACCAGTCCCTGGGAATCATGGCACAGAGTGTGACTCCATCGCGAGCAATGACAGCCCTCATGGCCAATGGAGTGAAGTATGTACAATGCCTTTGAATCTGCAGTCTCAATCCTTGCTGGTCTGTGGGCATGAGCAATAAGTGCTAGCATTTACAAAAAATAATATTGCTGGAGGAGATAATTTCATACCTCTGAATTATTAGAGTAATTTGGGAAATGTATAACCCTTCAGATGTAGCTGACTATAGCTCCTAGCATTTCTCACTATTGAATGTGATGAAGGGAGACACTGAGTGTTATAGTTTAGCAACACTTAGGATGCAAAATTTTCCCTATCCCTGCAAAATGATGGCCCGAATTTTTCTGTATGAACCTACAAGTGGAAACCAGAAATTTGGCTTAGCATTCAGTTCTTTGGTACTATGCTTATTCCATTTGTCCATGAAATGAAGTAGCAGAGAAAAATCAGAAAGAACACTATGCAACCCTGCAAATTAAGCTGGAAATTTCCTTTTCTATCATGATGGACTGTGTCTCCTTTCCTTTGGGGAAGTATTTTCCTATTCATACTCAAGATGCTGTTGGATAAATGAAGTAGGTCTTGTTGATCAAGGTGAGCTAGAAAAACTGTTGCTATCAGCCCACACCTTGGCAGGTTTCTACTTTGGCATGGACACAAAATGTGCCCTGTTTCTGACAGCTGTGATCATTTTGTTGCAGCCACCGAAACCCCCTCATTCGAAAATGTGCTGCTGGACACTTACTGACAGTCATGGAACAAATTGGGGCTGAGAAACTGCTCTCGGGCAATCGGGAGAGTACCGAGTTATTAGTGCAGACATTAGTGAAAATGGCTCAGGACTGCCATCAAGACACAAGGTAACAGCAAGAAGTGCTGTCCCTCGATGAAGGTGGAATTTTATTCTCCAGTGATCTTAATAAGATTTCCTTTTACTCCATTAGGTGTTATGGCCGGAAGATGCTGAACATGCTTATGTGTCATTCAAAATTTGATGGGTATTTGAAACAAAATGTACCATCACATGACCTACGGGATGTCATGGCTGCAATTAAACAAAAAGTAAGTATGGAAGCCCAGGGACAACCTTGGAAATGCGTAAATTAAAAAGGGAATCAGAAAATCTAATACTGTACATGGACATTGAGTGAACAATTGAGTATGTTTCAGAAATGACATAAAAAACTAATATACCACTAGCATTCACTTATAGCAGTAAAAACATTATTTCCTTGAGTCTGCTTTATTAAATACACCCCAACTGGCAGAGTTCACACAGCTTAATACATTCACCATGGTTTCCAAGCCACAATGACTGGTTTTGTATAACATTCTTAGTCCAAATCAGCCAAATGGTTTAACATGAAGTATAAATCAGTTGGCAAGAAAAGGTGGGTATTTGTAATTGACCAGAATGTTTAAATGACTGTGTGACTTTATCTGTATAGGGGACAGAAGATTCAGCCTCCCAAGCAACTTCTGCCAAAAGTTACCGAGGATCAAAGAATGGCAGTTTGACAATCTCACTGGACAGCCTGTCTTCGGGCGAAGGGTATGGAGGGAAGCATCATTTGCTTCTATGATTAGCTGGATTTTGGAAAAACACAGAGCATGTCACTGGGAGACATACTGTATTTTTTTTTTTTAAAAAAAACCTCAGGTGCTGTTATATTCTACATGCATATTGAGAGACCAGAGTCAAGAGAAAAGCTTGTTCCTTTTCCATAGCCTTTCCTTTGCTATTGTTTTAAGCACAATTCATTTGCTTGAGATGCTTGATGTTTTCCTCATAGTTTATGCCGTTGCTGAAAACCCTTAATTTAGGAAAGAAGACTGATATGTGAAAACTTTTGTCTGCCCTCTAGAACAGGGCTCTTCGAACTTGGCAACTTTAAGATTTAAACGTGCCTGGACAAAGAATTCTGGGAGCTGAAGCCCACAAGTTTTAAAGTTACCAAGTTTGGAGATCCCTAGAACAGAGCTTCTGCATCCAGACAGCATACCTTCAAGTAGCCTTTAGATGTCAGTGAAGCTTTATTTGACTGTGACTCTTTGCTGCCCCTTGATAAGCACCCAGACTTATTGTATATAGGGTGCTAATCCTCTTCTCTTTTCTCTAGAATGCGTATAAGTTTTCTTGAAAGTCTGCCATCTCAGAGAAGCAAATTGCCAGCTGAATTTACTATTTGTCTTCCCACTCTAGCTGCAGAGAGAGCTTGATGGCTTGGGGAGAATGTTTTGGAAATACACACTGCCTGCTTGCCCTTTGCTGCAGAGCTGCACACCTGGTGGAAGCCATCTCTCTTGGCACTGAGTGAGCAACATCCTCTGGATGGCATTGCCTGGGGCCTGAAATTACAAATTTTAGCAATTAGCAGGACTAGTAGCAATAACAGAGCAGCAAGGAATAAAGAAAAGCAGGATATGTTTTACAGAAAGAGAGAGAGGGAAATTGCTAATTCATAACTGAGGAAGAATTTTGGAAACTTTTTAGATTCTGTGTTTTTAATCATTTGAAATCATTTGCACAACCAAGAGTAGAGTTTTCTTTTTTTCTCTGTTCTCCAGACTTACTGTTCAAATTTACAGCTTGTCCTTTTTCTCTGTGGACTCCCTTTCTTTTTACCTCCATTTCCTTTGTATAATTCACACTCTTATTGTTGTTATGAGTGGATATGAGTTCTTTAGCCTCTTCCGGAAAGGTAAAAGGATACTTCATTAAAAAAAGTATGGGAAAAGGAACAGATAATGGACAGATAAGAGACAGTCCTGTGTGGAGAGGTAGAATCCATTAAGTCATAATAATTCCTATCTCCAGCTTTTATATTCACCAAGTTTATCTGAGAACTCAGGCTGAGCATCTACAACTTTGTAATGCTATTTTGTTCTCTGACAAAAAGAATAGCATGCCTGATCCTATATTAAGTTAAGGGGACAAACAGATATGTTTGAAGGAGATATGACTGGATATACTCTTGCCCTTGATTGGTCACACTGTAGTGAAGATTGAGCTGTTTCAGCAAGTTCCCCTCTGCAAGGCAGAAATCAGATTAGATTGGAACATCTCTAGACTTTGAATATATCCAGGCCATTATTTGGCCATGGCTTACAAAAATCCCATCCTATCAAAGATTTTTGAGATTGTTAACACCTCAGTATAGGTGACAGAATTCCTTACCAGCTTAAAGATATTGATGGTGAGATCTTTATTTAAGAAGCTTCTTCAACCTATTGCAGCAGTCACAGGTCATTGTTCAATATTCCATGTTTAACTGAGCTGAAGGAGAAGGCTGTGGCAGTGTAAAAACTGAGAGAGAAAAGAGTTTATCCAGACCTTTTCAATCCAAATTAAGTCCTGGATTTGGCATACAGATATCTTTGGTCACTTTGATAAAAGATCTGTGCAAAGTGAGAGACGGGAAGTGAGTCCCCATCAATATTTCTGGATCTCTCCCATTACCTGTTTGTACAATTATCTTTTTCAAGCCAGAAAGTTGGAGACATCAATTTATGGAGATTCCACTCTTGGCACTGTTGGTGGCTTTTGAAAATGGCATAGGCAAACATCAGTTCCATCTTTTGGAATTATCCTATAGATTCCTGTTACGAATATTTATTTATTATTGTTTGTGAAACCCTTGGGTAAGATCATATGTAGGTTTGGAAACTTTTATCAGAACTATGCTGATGATATTGATCTGTACTTGACCTTTCCTAGAAATTCAGGGCTGACTTCTCAAGAACCTGTAAGGGACTGAATGTGAAAGAATAAAACTAAGCTGAATTCATTCAAGATGGAGTTGCTGTCATTTCTATGGGACAGTCTTTAGGATTCATATGATATGCTTGTTTTGGATGAAACAAGTTCACAATTTAAAGTCCTCCTGAATCTAGTGTGCGCACTGGAAACACAGAAGATCTGTGCCAAAAGTATCCTTTTATCAGCTTTGGTTGATAAACCAGTTGTGTCCCTACCAGTGGAAGAATGATTTGCATCAGTTACATAATGATCTCAAATTTGATTTAGGGTAATGCATTTTTGTGGGGCATTTTGGAAATTGCAATTAGCCCTGAGTATAGTGGGCAAATTGAAGTTTTTCAAAAAGCATCCCTATATTGAAATACCTGCTCTTCATGTCAGTTTATTTCTAAGACTAATTAAAACACTTACCTTGTTGTGGAAAATCTTACACAAGTTTAAGTCCATGAAACTTATAGCACTGCTTGCTTTTCTATAATCTGCCCTACACCCTCAGGACTTTTGCAGATCCCATTAACAAGCCACCATTTGCCAATTTAGAGTGTTTAGAGGTTTTTTTTAATGTTACTAATATATTGCCTTGTTTTTAACTGCATATATAGTTTTTAATACCATAATTAGCTTGATCTTTTATATGCTGCTCAGAATCACTGAGAAATTAGTGGTTATACATTTGTAAACTCAAAGAAATAATTTAAATAATCTCATCTCCAGCTTTTCCTAATTTACCGTACTATTCTGAAGTTGATTCAGAGTCTTCCATCTTGCATCTGGAATGACTTATGAAGGTTAAGTGGACATTGTTTAACTTGCATGGTATATTTGGCACACCAAAAATGGTGTTTCCTTTCAGGGCTTGATAAAATTATTTACTGTAATATCATATGTTTCAGAAATATGGTGAAAAGCTGTTCACTTTTCAATTCCAGGTCTACCATGGATGTTCTTAATTTCTCACAACCTGCAGCTCGTGGTTCCTCACTTCGCAGCATAGAAATAATGGAGCAGCTGAAGGAATTGAACAAACAGCTTGGAGCCAAGGAATTTCAGATACGAATAGATGGAATAGCCTTACTAATGGACCATTGCAAGAAGAACCCACACTTTGTCTCATCAAATATTGTGCAGGTATCCATTATGAATACCAGTAACCCTAATTAAAACATAAATATTTATTAAAGTTGCAAGGGCAATACCATCCTAGCATCCAGCCCGATGAATTAATTTTACTCTTTTTTTTTAACTTTTCTTCAATTTATTATTTTTTTATGAGGAATTCTTTATAATAGTTGGGGCACATGGACTCTCCTTGTTGGAGATCCAGTTCTGCTTTTTCTTGTTAACTATTAAAACATCAGGAGTAGAAACAGTTCTGCTTTCCTCTCATGGAGAGACTGATACTATTAGTTCGTCAATGTAAAACTGCTTCCCATAGGAACATTAGAATATTTCCTCTACCTCTTGTTTCCCACCTTGAAGGTAGACAACTTAGAAAGGGAGCTTTCTTTCATACCATGTAACATCCTTAATGACCAAGTTATCCTATTATGCCTTAAGCATTAACAGTTCTACTTTCACATCTGTGATCTTACGTTAAATGTGAGCCTTGGTGAATGAATTGGAGGGTGGTTTGATTTGTTGCAAATGACCTCTACTAACACTTGATATATGAGGGAGAATGCAAGAGATATTTATCTGGCAAAATATATTAAAGCAATTCATATACTGGCTCATAACTTGTTGGACAAATTCCCACATTTTCTGTGTTTGATATTTATGGTAGTATTTACTTGCTTATTTTCTTAATGTTAACAGATTTTTGATACTTTTACACTGAGGCTTCAGGATTCCAACAAGAAAGTGAATCAGTATGCATTAGAATCAGTTGTCACCATGATTCCAGTGCTTAAGAATGGCTTTAATCCAGTCCTGCTCTCCGTGGTGACTATAGTGATGGACAACTTAAACTCAAAGAATTCTGGGATTTACAGTGCGGCAATAAAGGTTCTGGACATAATGATTACTTATTTAGGTAATGGTTATCTACTTGCCAGATATGGCTATTTTTGTGTTTGCTGTTATATCCTATCTTTCAGCCCATCAGATAAAAAGACTTACAGAATTTTAAAGAAAGCAGACTGTGAGTGTGGATGTCTGATTGATAGTTATCTTCTCATAGTCACATCTTGACTAGGCAGCCTTATAAATTGTCATATATATATAAAGCTTGGTAAGTTTGAACCCTGGTTTGCTTTTTCATTGCTTACTGTATTGTATGAAGACATTTTTTTCTGGTTAGTGTATGGTTCCGTGTATCGTGCAAATCTAGAAATTTCAGGGACAAGGTTATGTGCGTTGTTTGAATATAGCCCATGAGTTATTTTTGCTCTTGATTTGAGGACAATCTCCCAAATAAGCTTTTTCTGTGCTGGCTTTATAGAAGTCCTAAGTTATGAGCTTCATCCAGCTGATTCTCCTATCTCTAATTCATAAATATCTCCAATGCGTACTCTTCTTAGAAGGAAATTTATAGTTTATTGAGCTCATTTCTGAAGAACAAACAAGCATAAATCCATGTCTAAATGACGGCTTCTTTCAAACATTGTTCTCCAAAGGCAGAAATTGCAATTGCCAATAACTACAAAACCAAGGACTGCTGTTAATTTCATACCACATAGATTTATATCAATATGAAAATGCTATACTGGATGAATAGGCCAGACATATTATAGGATTTCATGAATCACAACTGAAGTTAGTACTGACATACAGAGGTCCTAGTAGATTTATTTATATCCAAACCATGTCATATTTCTGCCTATATTGAATAACATGAGCACTGAATTTAGAATCAGAAATTAATTTTACTGTGTTTTAATTCGCAGGGATAGCTAATATGTATCATTGTAAATATTGTTGAACTACAGATCCCAGCTTCTATAGGAAGCACAATCAATGCTGGGAGAAGCTATTACTTGTAGTTCAGCAACATGTACACAAGTTGCCTATACTTGGCTAGAGGCTTGAGCATGCACAGAGAGTATTCTCCTTTTATCTAAACTCGTTGCTTCTTTTACACTGGACCCCAGTGGATTACTTCTGAGAAAAATAACCCTGATACTGCAATTAATTCCAAAAATGTCCACCAATATGTCTATGGATCAGGATAATTGACATTCTGGAAATTATAGTTCTTTGTGTAAATTCTGAGTTTGGATTAACATTATTTTCCTTCCTTGACTGGACTGGGAACCACTTACATTATCTAGGGATCCTTTAGGAGCTTTGACCACAAGAGGACAGTATGTGTATATATTTCTTTATCTTTCAGGGAATGTATGATTGTCATTTATAAGTATGGGGCTCATATGTCCTTGGAAATCACAGATTCTAAATGTTACTGGACAGAAATTTTTGGGATTTGAAAAATATAATGAGTTCTTAATTCTTAATAATAAGAGTTCTTCTCTTTTTTTAATTTTTGAAATTTAATAAAATTCTTTAAAAAATAACTGGCTTCATAAATGTGGTTAACTGATTATAATAATATGTTATGGATATTTGCTAAGATATTTTTCCTTTCCTTTCCTTTTGATTTTCATTACTTTATTTATTCATTTCTTTCTCGGACCTATTTCCCATCCAGTAACATATAAAGCATATAGAAACCTTCCTTATAGTGATTTTATGAAAAGTCTATTTGAATAAAAATATCAGATGGAGAGAGAGCAGCAATAAAAATAGCTTAATATAATCATCGACATCAGCAATACATTTAAGATATACAATTAAATTTACATTTGTAGAAAGGCCCTGTTTGCATGGATGAAAGAACAAAACTCATTCAAAAGGAAGTGTTCTCTGACTGTATTTCAGAATTTGAGTTTTTTCATCTGGTACCTGATTCCCCACTTTGTGAAGGCTGGCTGTAGAAGATTAAAAAAAAACCAACCCATTGCTGTCAAACATTACATCTTCCCATTTCTTGATCTTCTGCGAAAGCAGCTCTAAATTAATCTCCTACCAATAGCTTATTGGGGCTTTCATGATTCTCATATTTTTGAAATGTACAGCACATCTTTCTGGAAGACAAGAGAGAGAGAGAGAGAGAGAGAGGGAGGGAGAGAGAGAGAGAGAGAAATGTACCATCCTTTACTTTAGAATGAATTTTGAAAGTCAGTCTTACAAGTGAACTAAAATCTTTAAAGATAGTAATAAGGGGGCAATGATCATCAATAATTAACACCCACTCTCCACATTTGATATTAGCACTTCAAAGCAATTGTTCTTCCTACTGCAGCAAATGGTGGTACCTGTCATTAATCACTATAAGGACAGAATTGCCTGGTTCAGAACATCATCCTCTTCCTCATCACGATCACAATGGATGGCATTGATCAGAGCACAATTTTTTTGCTCCTTGCTATTCTGTTCTCTTTGATTCTTTGATTCTTCTTGGCTGCATAACCTGGAAAGGAACAAATTAGGAAAATAATCTTTTTTAAAAAAAATCATCTGCCAACCCATCAACACTTGTCACATTTAATTAATGTGTATTTATTTGCTGTACCATTTCCCTCCATCATAATGGCTTGGAATAGATTCCATTTAAAATCATTCGGGCATGTTATCTATTCACTGAAGGCTGAATCCTGGATCATTGTTAAATGCCTGATCCTGGGTTGTCAAAAGCCAGCAAACATACAAATGCTTTACAATCCCCCCAAAATGACTTCTAATGGTATTGGTTGTTATTGGTTGAATTCCATAGTCCTAAGGCAATCCACCAATGCTACTTCATATCTCTTTATAAAGTGGCATTGAAGAACCATAGGTCATACAACTTTTGCATCAAACACTTGCATAATCGCTTAAAGAATTTTAACAAAAAGATAATCCTCCATCTTAAAGAGTTGTAGATGCTGATTTGAGTATATTAGTACATTGTTCAATAAAATAGTTTGTTCGTAAAGGTATACTGAACAAACAATGTTTCTTCACTATGCTTTTAAAATATCATTATTTAAAATAGCTTGCATCTTTAAGAGTGTGAAATGGATTATTGCAAGGAACATTGATTACATTTGAATGCGTTGGGAGAAGAATGTCTGGCCAAGTAGGATCCATTGAAGCCTAGTTTGATTATTTGCAAGCAAAAACTTCAATGCTATAATAATTTTTTTTTTTGTAATTTCTGCTTGTAAGTTGATTTCACAGAGTATCAGAGCAGAATGTTCATACATTAGTCATATTCCTTCAAGCTCAATACTTCTCCAAGCCTTCAATTCAATTGAATTAGTTACTGGGGATTCTGGTTATTGAGGTCCCAACACATTGGAAAAATACAAATTGGGGAAGATTAGCATAGGTTTATGAAGGATAGTAGCTTGTAGGAACAAATCTAAATTTGCAAAAACAATTTCTTCTCAATTAAAGCACAAAAAAAAAAAACCCATGAAAGTGTTCTTTATTATGTTGTAACTTGTGTAACCTCCACATTCATTCTTCAGTGGTCCATAATAGTTTGCTCCAAACAATCTGTTTGTTCCTTTCAGATAACCTATTGCTGCTTCAAATATTTGCCAGCAGAGTGCGTTTTCTCACTGGCCGAGCTCTGCAGGACATCACGGAATATCTGGCAGGTCAGAAAAGACTATGTTTGGTGTGGAGCTTTTTCTGAACTATATTTCTGATAACAGTAGGAGACAAAGAGTACCTTTATTCATAGTTCAAGCCAGCATATTTCTATTTGCAACTTTTCAAACTTGAAATGAGAAATGACTGCTTATTTCTCATAGGCCAGCACTTTCTCTGGAGGATCTCTGGCTTATTAGCACAGACATGTCTCAGTCTTAGAGGTGTTGTTTCTAGCAACATATTGGCAGGACAGTCACTTTGAAAAGATTGGTATCAAAATAAGTTGAATCAGTTGGGCTCATGTCTCCAAAATAGAGAAGAATATCTTGCAAAAACATATATATGATTTACTCCACAGAGATTTAAATGTTGTCCCATTCCATTTGTTCAGGGTATTCAGCTGAGTTTATTTCCAAATAAAGATACAAAATTGTTTTGCTGCAATTTTCTGTGTCAGTTTTATGAATATTGGATAAAATCAAATATTCCACTTAATTTGCATTTTAGATACAAAACAATAAGTAGGTGTGGTTTCTACTAGCATTTTCTTTCCCCTTTATTCTTTGAATTTTAATATAACAGTTTGAAGAAACCACTGAACAAAGAAATTGATACAAGCTTTGACAAGAAGTCTAAATTAAAATATAATATAAAAGCTTAGACATACAGCCATGATTTAAGAATTTTTTTCCTAACAAGGAATGAGAGGAAGAAGAGATGATGTGGATAGAACATTCTCAGTAAAATAAACCATGGTTTCTTGGACCAAAGTTGTTATGTCCTTTCCAGGAATTCAGATGACTCAGGAATTATTTCTGAAAATTGGTATCTTGCCCCTGCCCCAAACCAATTGCTACGATCTTTTTAATCGATTGGACAACAGAACCAAAAGTTTGCAAGGGGTCCAATCCACAGGTGTATTTAGCTGAGGTTTAGTATTTAGCTGAAGTTAAATCATAAATTTCTTATATCAGAACCCCAAAATTGAAATTAGTTCCTTCAATATATGCATCCTAAAGCTTATCATGATCGTTCTTCATTGGCCACTGAGATGTAACCGGATTCTAGATATCCTCATCAGATATCACTAAAAGGTCACTGGCATCACTGGTGTTTGACTCTTAGAGTACCCTTTAGCTTAGCTTTGTAGCTTAGAAATTTGATACAGACTTTTTAAATAAGTGTCTATTTGAAATAGATAACCAAGCCATCTACAAGGCTGTAAATCAATCACTACAAACAAGCAGCATTCAAGAGCTATAATTTTTCCTGTAGGGGGAAAAAAGTACTGAAGCCACAAAACTGCAATAATGATAATTTAAGATCAGCAGAACTTCCATTTAGTAAAATTACCAAATGGCTTTATAATAAAACAGTATTTACCCTAGTCCTCTAATCCCCAGTTTAATGCAGTATAAATGAAGTGGCACAACAATGACAGCACAGACTTATTATTGATGTATACTTTCTCAATTTCTGGTATTTTTTTTTACAGCTTATGAAATGTTTTGGATGAAAATAACCTTTTTAAAATCTATATGTATCTACTTTTTTCCTTTGGATTAATCAGTAGCTATGTTTTCACAGTTTAACTTTTGAATACACAGTGCTTTAATACTGTCCTCCCAGCTATTTGAATGAATGATGAATCATTATATTCCTTGAAAACATATATGAACTGTTGCGTCCTTGGCGGGAAAACAGACACGAGAAGCAGCTGGAGTTCTCAGGTTCTTTTATTCAGCGTTCAGCTTACAGGAAGATGGCTTCAGCTCAGCCCAAACGCCTCACAGCCTCTTATATAGGCAACTCCCGGGTAAATGGGTTACTTTTCCCGCGCCAGCACCCGCGCATGCGCACGGCGCTGGCGACAGCCTGTCTGGTCCCGGGCAGCTTTGCACCTGCCCGGGACTGCCTGCAAACGCCCGAGCCGTTTGCAAGGCTCGGGACATAACACCCCTTTCCCCCGGGCTAAAACTACTATCAACATACAACATTTATTTTACACGACAATTTGCTCCCCAGTGTTCCCACTGTTTACTGGCTTCTGTCTTGCCAACAATGTTATGTAATCTTCTAGGTACTTAGGAGATTTCTTTGCTCTCTGTGACCTTCTTAGCTCTGGGTTACTGGCATAAGTCCCCTGACTGGAGGGAGGCATGAGCCTGTTCTCTCTACTGTGCCCTGGTGTCTTCCAAGGACTGTGCCCCGATGCCTGGCCTGCTTGCTTGCCCACCGGGCTCGTCAGGCCAGGGCTTCTGTTGCTTTGTGACCTGGTTGTCCTACCTAGCTGTAGACCCTCAGGCCCCTTGAAGTGATAGCCACTGCTGGGCGTCTCTGTAGAACCCCCTAGGTCAGTCCAAGACCTGTCAGGAGGCTGTCTATTCCCTGAACCCCATTCTGTGTTTGGGCTCGTGTGGGTTTCTGTACTCTCCCAAAACTCAGGTGTCCCCTGATTTGTGCTAGGGGTGTTGTAGTCGGGACTTGGTTCCTCGACTAGCTCTGTGTATGTTTGACCCCCTGTAGGATTTGGGGTAAGGTCAGGCCAACCTTGGGCATTGTGTGCCAGCTCTCTTGCGGGGAATGATTTGTTGGGATGCCCCCGGGTATCCTCCGTTGCTGGAGTGCTGTGTGCTGTGTGTGGAAAGTGAGTATGCCCCCGGGGTAACTCCCTGGCTGGAGTAGGCGTGAGTGCCTGTTGTGTGGGTAAGCTCCAAGACTTCCTTTTCGGAGCAATTGCAGAACCTTGGGACGAGCCGTTTGTGGCTCCCTCAGTGGCGATGGGCAGTAGCTCTTGCCCTTCCCTTTGCTCCAAAGGGTCCCCCTCCCCCCCTGGAAAAGACCCAGGAGTTCAGCAGAAAAGTCCCGCCTAGAGCGGAGTTGGTCGATGTGCCGACGCAGGACACGACCGTTGTCCAGGGCAACCTCGTAGGAGAGAGGACCTGTGATCCTGGACACAGAAGCGGGGACCCATGTATGACCAGGCCCGTAATTGCGAGCCCAAACCGGGGCACCCACAAGTAGTTGTCTAGGTGCCCTAGGATGTGAGGTAGATGAAGGCAGTCTGTCCGGATGCAACCGGTCAAGTCTAGTAGTAAGTTGGCGCCCCCAACGAAGTTCAGCTGGACTTCTCCCTGTAGAAGTGGACGGTGTGGTGCGATAAGAAAGGAGAAAGTCAGCCAACCTGTGATGCCAGTCCCCGTAGGTGAGTCTCTTCAAGGCGTCCTTTGCGATGCGCACCATGCGTTCAGCCATACCGTTGGTGGACGGGTGAAAAGGCGCAGACGTGGCATGACGAATCAGGTTTGCCTGTAAGAAAGCTTGGAATTCGGAGGAGGTGAATTGAGGGCCGTTGTCGGACACAATGACATCTGGCAGCCCGTGTGCAGCAAAAATCCCCCTCAGTACCTGAATAGTCTTTGCAGTGGTGGTGGATGAGACAGGCACAACCTCAAGCCATTTTGAATGGCTGTCAACAAGGACCAAGAAGAACTGGCCCTGAAAGGGCCCAGCGTAGTCAATGTGCACCCTAGACCATGGGGACTGTGTTTCCTCCCATTTATGCACAGGAGCTTGGGGCATCTCTGGGCGAGATCGTTGGCACAGGTGGCATGCGTGTACCTTAGCCTCAATATCTTTATCTAAAGCAGGCCACCACAAGTGGCTGCGTGCAAGAGCCTTCATACGAACAATGCCAGGATGACACTCGTGGAGGGATTCTAAGACCCTAGTCCTCATTGAGGTGGGAATGACAACTCTGTTTCCCCAAAGCAAACAACCCTGAGAAAGGGACAATTCGTTCCTTTTGGACCAGAAACTCTGAAACTCAGGACTAGGGCAGTGCTCAGGCCACCCGGACAGGACCCAGGAGCGGACACGTGAAAGTGTGTGATCTGTACCTGTTTCAGCGGTAACATCCCTGGCACTAAGAGGAAGCTCGGGCAAGGCTTGGATTGATAGAATGTTGACAGCTGGCGCGGGGTCAGCTTCTACTACTGGCAGAGGCAACCTACTGAGGCCATCAGCATGGCCCATTTCTTTCCCAGGCTTGTGGAGTAATGAAAAATCATATGCAGACAAGAAAATAGACCACCTAAGCATTCTAGGGGAAATGATGTGGGGAGTCTGCTTACGTGTGGTAAACAGTCCCAGCAGAGGCTTATGGTCAGTGAAGACCGTGAAATGCCTGCCATATAGAAAATCGTGGAATTTTTTAATTCCAGCAACAACAGCCAGAGCCTCCCTGTCTATCTGAGCGTAGTTGCGCTCGGCAGAAGACAATGTTCTGGAGTAGTATGCAATAGGAACCTGAGTTCCATCAGACCTGAGGTGACTCAGGACAGCTCCAACCCCGTAGGGGGATGCATCACAAGCGATGCACACAGGAAGAGACTCGTTGAAATGTGCAAGAACACTGTTAGAAGTGAGCAAGGCCTTGACTTCTTTAAAGCAAGCCTCATGTGCTTGTGACCACAGCCACACAGCTTGTTTGTCTAGTAGCCTGTGAAGAGGCTCAGCTACACTAGCTTTATGTGGAAGAAAAGAATTGTAGAAATTCAGGAGGCCTAAGAAGGCCTGAAGTTCGGCCTTAGACTTTGGCCTGGGTGCTTCTAAAATAGCAGTTAGTTTGGATTCAGCAGGATGAATCCCAGCAGCATCAATTTTGAATCCCAGAAATTCAGTAGAAGGCACCCCAATCTTGCATTTGTCTTTTCTGAGCTTAAGGCCTGATTTCCTGAATCTTAACAGGACAGCCCTAAGCCTTTCAGCTAGAATGTGTGTGGAGTCTCCTGCAATCAAGACATCGTCAAAGTAGGGGCAGACCCCTGGTATACCTCGTAGTGTGTTTTCCATTACGCTTTGGAAAATCCCAGGAGCGACATTCACTCCAAACTGCAGCCTTTTTACCTTAAAGGCTCCCCTGTGGGTCACAATAGTCTGAGCTATGGCAGCATCATCATCAACAGGCAGCTGTTGATATGCTTGAGCT
The DNA here is from genome assembly GCF_016545835.1 of Crotalus tigris. Classification (NCBI taxonomy): domain Eukaryota; kingdom Metazoa; phylum Chordata; class Lepidosauria; order Squamata; family Viperidae; genus Crotalus; species Crotalus tigris. The sequence continues at coordinate 294,322 of NW_024096554.1, read as the reverse complement.
AGGTCAAGCTTTGCAAAAACACGCCCCCCCTTGAGAGAGGCCAGGATGTGACTGACCACAGGAACAGGATAGGCATGTTGCTGCAATGCCTTATTGAGTGTGCATTTGTAATCAGCACAAATGCGAATGTCCCCATTTGCCTTTAGAGGCGTGACAATGGGGGTCTCCCATGGGCTGGAATCAACAGGTTCTAGGATTCCTTGTTGGATTAGTTTGTCTAATTCAGTGTCAATCTTACTTTTTAAAGCAAAAGGGACCCTTCTTGCTTTAATCCTAATGGGAGTGACAGTGGGGTCTAGCTTTAAGGACACAGGTGGTCCTTTGAATGTGCCCAGCTGGGGGCTGAAAACATCTGCAAATTCCTTGCAGACTTCCTGTAGGTCGAGTGTTTGTAAGCTGTTGAGTCCTGTGACGTGTATCCCCAGGGCCTCAAACCAATCGAGTCCTATGAGACTCGTTCTTTCACCCCCTACTACTAACAAGTCTAGTGGACCTTCAAAACTCTTGTATTGCACGTTAAGGGTGGCCTCCCCCTTAACACACACTCTTGAGTTCTGAAAATCAGTTAATACAATATCAGAAGGCCTTAACTTGGCCTTAGTCCCACTACTGGAACAAATCTTCCTAAATGTATGCAATGAAATGATGGAAAGGGCAGACCCTGTGTCTAGTTCCATAGATAATGGAACCCCTTGTAGCTTCACGTTGAGTGACAGCTTTTTCTTCATGGGCTTGTGTGTGCCTGTCCTACAAATGTTTCTACGCGAAGCGCAAAAACCTACCCTATTCTGGCTGGGGACTCTGGTACCCTTCAGGCGTTCTTCTTGAGGTTGTGCCTTTCGTCGGCCCAGACACACAGCTGCAATGTGCCCTTGTTTGCCGCATGCCCGGCAGGTAGCGGAGCGGAACTTGCAGTCGGTTCTCCTGTGGCGACCTCCACAGCCGATGCACTTGAGCGGAGCTGAAGAGCTTTCCTTCTGATTTTCTCCCTTCGCGGGGTGTAGACGGTCGACTTCTTCGTCCGGATCCTCCTCGGAGTTTCGTCGGACGTCTTCTTGGTGCACGGACGCACCCTCTGCACTGCTTCTGATCGGCCGCATGTTCTTGACGGCGCCGCCTGCTGCTTCTTCCGCGGTGGCTTCCCTTAAAGCGTCTTGGAAGGATAATTCTTCCTTAGCGAAAAGTCTCTGTTGTAGCTCTCGATGCCTCAACCCGCACACGAATCGGTCCCTCAGTCGTTCCTCGAGGTCCTTGAACTCGCAGGGCTTGGCGGCCTTCCGTAACGCGGCGATGTACTCCTTGGCTGACTCCCCGGACCGTTGATCCCTCTGCTCGAAGGTGTGGCGCCATGAGATAACGGACACCTTGGGGTGGAAGTGGTCCTTCAGCAGCTTCTTCAGGTCTGCGTAGCTTACAGACTCTACTGGAACAGGTGCTGCAAGGTTTTCTGCGATTTCGAAGGCGTCTTGGCCGCAAGCGCAAAGCAGGGTGGCAGCCTTCAAGCTATCTTCCCTCACTTGGTTTGCCTTGAAGTAGTTCTCCATTCTGGATACGTAGGACTCCCACCGCTCTGGATGTGAGACGTCGAATTCCGCAAGCCTTCCGATTTTCGCCATCTTCGGATCTTCAGGAGACGGGTCTATCAGCCAGCCTACCCCCGAATGCGCACTGGATTGGCGGGCAGCTGCTGAGTCAACACCGTTCCTCTTCCGCCGCTCAGGACTCCTTGGGTAAGCTTACACTTTTTCCTTTCCAGGTAGTGCAAGGCATCCCACCTCGTCGCCAGTGTTGCGTCCTTGGCGGGAAAACAGACACGAGAAGCAGCTGGAGTTCTCAGTTTCTTTTATTCAGCGTTCAGCTTACAGGAAGATGGCTTCAGCCTCGCCCAAACGCCTCGCAGCCTCTTATATAGGCAACTCCCGGGTAAATGGGTTACTTTTCCCGCGCCAGCACCCGCGCATGCGCACGGCGCTGGCGACAGCCTGTCTGGTCCCGGGCAGCTTTGCACCTGCCCGGGACTGCCTGCAAACGCCCGAGCCGTTTGCAAGGCTCGGGACATAACATGAACCATTATGCCACAATCATCCCCAGCCAACAATTATGGTAATTTGGAAAAAAATATCCAGAGGATGTTGAAGAAATTATTATTTAGCATTTCTATAGGTTTTACAATGAACAATGAATTTAACATACTGTATATTGTTTCAACCATATAAGATAGGTCATTGTTATCTCACATTGTAGGCTAAGTGACAACAACTTCTTTAAAGTCACTTTTAGGCTCATAGTTGCAGTAAGAAGCCACAACCAAAACAACACCCAAAATTTAGCCAGTGTCTTTCCTCTGCCCAAAAGATGGAAGGTATATTTCAGTCTAGTCCACCCATCCAGGAATCTAAGCCAAGTGTATCAGGTTGGGAAAAGCTGGTTTTAAGTTTTTAACTTACACAATCTGGTGTTCCACTTTCCTAAAGCATGTGAAGTAATCTTAGGATTAACAACAAAACTATTTTCTTAATTCATTTAAGTTTTTTTTTGTTTTAAAAGAATAGCCAAATATCAATAGTCAAAGCTGCTGCTGACATACAAAGTACCGTTGTGCAGAATTCCACTTAGCTCCCCAAAACAAGTTTTAAATATTCAAAATGTATTTTATGTATAGTTACATAACAGAAGGAATTCACAAAAAATTAGATTCAAATCCCATTTATGTACAGTTTTTGTTTCCAAAATATTTTTATTTTCCTAGCTTTTAAGTTTGCACATTTCTTTCGTAGTCACAGGTATGTGTTCTGTCACTGATCTCTGCAGCTGACTGTGATACATGAAGTCTGTGTTCCTATATTATTGATATTAGATCTCCTCCAAAAAAAACTTCAGAAGGCAAGCCGGTCCACTGGTTAATTGTCTTCACTGTTAGGAAATGTCTTCTTATTTCTAGGTTGCTTCTCTCTTTGATTAGAATAGAATGCAATAGAATAACAGAATTGGAAGGGACCTTGGAAGTCTTCTAGTCCAACCCTGATCAGGCAGGAAATGATATATCATTTCAGACCAATGATTGTCCAATCTCTTCTTAAAAACTTCCAGTGTTGGAGCATTCACAACTTCTGGAGGCAAGTTAATTGTTGTAACTGTCAGGAAATTTCTTCTTAGTTCTAAGTTGTTAGCCTCCTTGATTAATTGTGACCATTGTCTTTCTCGGATGGTCTCATTCTACATAACTATTCCATGTGGCTTTTGAGGCAAAGTGGGACAGACCAGACACTGATCAGATGTGATGTGTGTCCTTCTCACCACGGAGCACTGTTTTCTATTTAGCTACATTTCACCTGATTTTTTTTTCTAACTTGGAGCTAGTGCCTGCTCCTCAGGCAATGTGCTGCAGTGGTATATAATTTGTATATCAGTTTGTGGCACCCTGTCAATAGTCAAAAATTTCAAATAAATAACAACAATACTGGCATTATACTAGCATAAAGCACTAAAGAGTTTGTTTAAACAGTCATACCTTATTTTCTGTTACTTGAAAGACGTTTCCATGGAGATTTCCATGAGGACTAATTTCAAGAATTTTAACAATTCTGCAAGATTATTTGTTCTATTATAAATCTTATTTCAGCTGTTGATAACTTTATTAGAAAAGATGAGCCCATGTTCGTTCTCTCCCTTCAAACCACTTTATGACTCTACTGCTATGGTCTATTGATGCAGTCCAGTTGGCAAGGACTGCCTGTGTAAGCAATCAAGGAATGGACGAAATGCAGCAATGAGGAAAAAACTGCCACTATTACTAATGCAGATAGCATATTATTCTCCTGAAAGATTTCCCTTTTATAAAAAGTATTGATGTTACCTAACACCAACATATGAAAATACTAGGGTAAAATTTAAATAAATAACAGTTATTGCTATCTATTTAATTGTACAATACTATTAACGCTTATATGAGGAGAATACAGTGGTACCTCCGTACGCAACTGCTTTGAAACTCATCAAATTTGGTACTCAATATATTTTGATGTGAACATTTTGTCCCAGTACTCTTTGTTTATTTGGTACTCAATGCACAAGCTAGAATTTGTTGATGTCAGCTGCTTTGTGACTCACTACATTATTTGTTATGGGAAAAATTTGTTTGGTACTCTTTGTTTTTGGTATTTATTGTACTTCCCAGAACCAATTAACAATGAGTACTTAATTACCACTGTAATTGCAAACATAACTAAATAAGCAGTTGTTCATTGAAAAGGATATTGACTTAACAGTTTTTCAAATTTCAGTGCTATGAGTGTGATCATAAAAATGAGCAACTATCTAGTTCACTATTTTTCAATCTTGACCACAAAGTATGGACTTTAATTCTCAGAATTCCTGAACCAGCCAAGGTTGAGAAACACTGTTCTTGTTACTTAAAGATCTGCAATCTTCTGCTTTCAGGTCTTGTGGCTGTTGCTTATCCACAAAAGCCTCAAGTTACGGAACGTCACATCCTTCCTGTTCTCTGGTATTTCCTGAGTAACATGATTGGTAATGGGGTATTGCCTGGGAAGAGTGGAAATGTGAGAACTGTGGTCTCTAAACTCACTAAAAGCTTGCACAAACAAATGGGGCTGAAACTTGAGGAATATGCTTGCAACCAACCACAACATGTGATCAAACTGTTTCAAGATCTTCTAGATATGGATCTTCACTGAAGAGAGCCTGTTACTGTTTCTGGAACAGTTATAGTGGGACATTTCAAAGAGGAGCAAAATGGATAATGATACAGAACTTGCCATTACTTAACCTTTTTATTTTTGAGTCTCCTGTTGAAAGCTTTTAGTAATAACCTACAACGGAAAATGTATATAATATATTTTGCTGTAGAATTAAATCATCTATTTTTTTAAGGTTTAAGCTCCTCCAATTTTGACCCATAGAGATTTCCTCAATGACAATAATGCATAAATGTCATAACTGTAACATTTATATGTGTAAAAAGAGAAATTTATTTATGTAATATACATTTGTCTACAGTATGTGATAAAGTGATAGAGGTAAATTTTAAACCATAACAGTGCCTCTATCACTATGGATTGCCAGTTAGAGAAGATGAATTATATGACTATAAAAAAGAGGCCAGCTTAAGCAAATACCAATTTGTGGTAGCTTCCAAACGGTCATGTAAGCTGCCCAGCAAAGTTATTCCTTAGGTGGTTACTGGAAAAAAATTGTGAAAGGAAGAAGAGGAAATCTGAATATAAATGCTGGACACAAAATGCATAAGAAATATTCCAAACAATGTTTTTCTTCCATTCAGTTGACCTGTTATAGAGGAGATGACACACAGTTCTTCCACTTAGCACTGGCATAGTATATTCTCATTTCTTTATTCTTTTTTACAAGCCATCAAGGAGAAAAAAATGAAACACCACGCAATGCCTCTTGTCAGATAGGTTTTGTTGCTGTCTTGAAGAACCAAGAAAATCTCATTTATCTCATACTATGTTAGGAACTTGAGATGATATAACTTGTCACTACTTTCTGTTCATTGTTTTTGAATCTGCCTCTCTTCACTTAATTAGCAAAGTATCTATACAGCACTTCCTTTAGTAATACAATACAGTAGAGTGGTTTGGAACATCTGGAATTGTCTGGTTGTGCTCTAGAAGCACTAGCCTTCAGCAATGATTTCCAAATTGATTCTGAAATACTGGAAGTCAAAATTAATCCCTGCAGAATTTCTATATGGACAGCTGTCATTTGCTAATGTGGCATAAATGTCCATCATCATTAGATTAATATTTTAAAAAGTAAAATGTTTTAATTATTAAAAATACATTTTAAATTTCCTTTGTTTGCATTTACATTTTGATCCTCGATATTCAAAAGGCATTAAGTGCCAGCCCCAAAGGATAGATCAAGAAATCAATGCCATATTGGTCAAAAATTACTTTTATCAGAACAGCTATAATAACAGGATCTTGCAAGTCTAAATGTGCTTCCCCCTCTCTCATTTTATATCCATATGAATTAGGGATGGGTTTATCTGAGGCATTTTCTCAGATTAATTTCTTGGAATGGACTTAAACCACACTTGTCTGATTGTTGACTTGAAAATAGAGATTTCCTTTATCCTTCAAGGCCATTCTCTGTTGTCTCTACATTAACTTGAGAGTGAGGTGGGAAGGATTATCTGAATGAAAATATGCAACTAACCTGGATATTTTGTCTAAACTAGCAGTAATCAGCAGTAATTAGTGCCAGAGGTTTCTAAGTGCTAATAGTTTGCCTCTCATGAATGTCTGGAACACAAAAAGCTTTCTGCCTTAGTCTAAATGTAAGGCCAAATGAAGTGTTCCCTCAAATCAGACCAAAAGCCTATCCGTTGGAATGGGGGGGGGAGGAGAGCATAAGTGGAAAGCGAATGCAATTCTAATAATAATCAAGTTCCTTATTAAAGTTTTTGACAAGATAAGAGCAAAAATATTTAAAGAAAAACTCAAGTGATACTGGTGTTCTTTCTTGTGACTTTTTAAGAGATTCACAAAGCCAAGAAGGAAAGGAATGTGTCATTTGGGGTGAATTGTTATAAGCATGCTGAAGATATTCAGCTGTACCTCACCACACCAAGCCATGTCAGGCATATTATGGAAAGCTTGAATCAATATCTGAAGGCTCAGGTAAAATAAACCTAAGCTAAATACCTATCTCCAGGATTAATTGCTATATGTCAATAAACATCTGAGGACATCAGTCCCAGTAGTTACTCTGAATGAGGTTAAGCTTCCACACTAAGTTGGTTTCTGGACCTTTTCTTGGATTCTTGGATACTATCTAAACAAAGGTGAAGATGTGGCTGGGGGAGGGTGGGTATGCCAAATGCCTACCTGGACCCAGATTCTGATAACTGATGCCCTAATCTCAATATATCCGGATTACTGTAATATGCTTTATTTGGGATATTTGCAATATTTGGAGAAGCTGCTAGTCCCACTAGGTGGAGCAATTTAGCTTCACGGGATATCTAAAATTACTTTTATTGAGATTGATATAATCACAGAATTTTCAAATCTTATGGTGCTGTATGTCTTCTTAAGTAAATTAGGGAGGTGTCTATCTGAGCTGGTTATGAATGTTATCTGGCCGTTCTCGACTTTAAAATGTTTCAGATCCTTTTGCTTAGAACACAGTTCTTGCATATTTCCATCAAGCTCATCTTCCTTATTCTCTACAGAAGCTGTAATGGTCCAAGATGTGCTGCTGATGAATCGGTCCTACTATTGTAGGGCAGCACTTCTAATAATTTTTGCACTAGTTATCCCGGAGGTTTCCAAAATCAGCTGAGTCTGCACATCTAGTAAGAACATCTCAAGAGGTTTTGCTGAAAGTCTTTCATTTTTGGTGGGCATGGACTAGGTGACAGACCTTTTCCAAGGGAGGTGCTCTGTGCTTTAAAACTCTTTTGTGTGTGTGTGTATTTTGGGAAATCCCCTCCCTCTTCATGTTCTGTGAGGCCGATAAAACAAACCTTCTGATTGTTTAATGGCATCCACTTTGGAGTGAGTCAATTAATCTGAAATGCTGCTTGTATGTGACTATGCCATTCACATTCTCTGGACTAGTGTGAATTACCCAATCTATACATGAAGTAATGCTAATGTGGAATTGCAATTGTGAAAATTTGGCACAATTATACAGTAGAGCAACTCTTTTCTTAGTGCTATTCACTAAATTCATAAAGGGGAAAGCAAGAGTGTCTTTACTCTATAAACTTATTAGGTGCATGTACAAAGACTCTTGGCAATTTCTAAGTGTATAGCAGTTTCGGGTCTTCTCAAAATCCCATGTATTTGGGCAAGACTAGGTTAAATTCTCCTTCCTCTCTAAATTCATATTGTGCGGCTTATGAGTTAACTATGCATATAGGAGGAAAACAACCATGGTTTGAGTCCCAATCTCCTTTAAATAGCTTTCTGCTCAGGAGATACTCCTGCTAATGAAATAGACAGAAGTCAGTTTTATTAACAGTATTTCCTTTTTTAATGGTCTGAAAAAACATGCAAGGTGAAACTGAGAAGGCAGAAAGAGAAGTCAATGCCAGGAAACAGCCTCTTTCCTTTGGATTGGAATCTTTTCTGGGAATAAAAAGACTGCTCAGGATTAGGGGTAGGAAACAGATGGGGTTAGATGGAGTGCCAGGATCTGCAAAAGAGAATTGGCAAATGCTTCCTACTGCCCTTGATTCTCTTCTAAAATAGTTCTTTCAGGTAGGATGAGCCACAGACACCTACTGATCCATCCACACTATATAATAGTGAAAGAGAGAGAAAGACAGAGAGAGGGGGGAGAGAGAGAGAAGGAGAGGGGGGAAAGTACATATGAAGGAAGAGGAAGAGTACATATGAAGGAAGAGGAAGAGAAAGAGAAAAGCAACAGCAGCATTTTCTATTTTCTATTGCTGGGGCTTCATTTTTTGGCAAGGGATTCAGAGAATTTGTTTTATTAATCAATTAGTTTGCTATTCCACCTTTGCCACCCTGAAATCTGCCTTGAAATTTCTGAAGTTTTATTATTTACGTAAAAAGGATCCTGTTCTGTTGCCTCATTCTCAGGATGCCTGAAAACATAGAACTGTTATAATCTGGATCTTTCTTTTTGAAGAGGCATTATGAATCACAATCACAGTTACCTAGCACCACCACAAAAGGATCAGTAAGTGTCAGGACAGTTTACTTGGCAAGAGTTGTGCAAAGACTTAGGTTTCATCAGCCTCTGCTAGATTTATCCTGTTGACAAACAGCGTGTGCCAGTTTCTGCTCCAGTTTTCTTGTTTAACCTTCACAAGGACACAACAAGCAGCATTAGACATATATACACCCAGACAGGCATACTCACATGGGTATAAACACACACATACATGCAATTACACAGAGTACAGAAGAGAGCAATTCAACTCACACAGAGCACACATAACAGTATAATTCACAGTGTGGAAATGTAGAACAAAATTTTGGTTAACCAGTTTTAAAATATCTTCTTATTATGCTGCTACATCCCATTTTTTTCTGAATAAGACAAAGAGCAATAAGAGCATAAATGTAATAATTTTTTTTACAATGAATGTGTATTAAAATGGAATTGAATTTCAAACTGGGCTCTCAATTATTTGTTCCGTTCCTACAGATTAATTTTGAAACGGCCTTTTAACTTTGAAATGGTACCTTGGATGCTTTTGAGACAGTCAATATCTCTCACTCCAACCTATTTCAGAGGACTGTTACGAGGATAAAATAGAAAATCCCTCAAGATTACCTTGAGCCTCCAGTGGAAAGCAGATATAAAGGGAATAATAAAATGAATAATAATCAGGACAAGGAAGGACTGAAGAATAGGAAGAGAAACAAAACTACGCCAGACCACATGCTGCTAATAGTAGCATACAGCCCTTAATACTTGAAAGATCAAATAAGGCTTAAAATATCAAATAAGCATATTGATAAGAATTCTTGGGCCCCAAATAGGCAAGATGAACATTTTATATATTAAGGAAAAATACCAATTTTTAAATTGCATCCAAGAAATGCAATTTTGAGGCACTTCTTTCTGAACGAGTTACATTACTCAGAGCATTGAAACAGAGGTTCCAATTCCATGTTCAAAATTTATGTACATGCAGTTTGCATGTGCATGAAATATGTTAGGTGGGACAAAGAGCAAAGGAACAGATGGCAAATGACCTGGGAGAGCTTTTCTGGAGAGTGTAGAAAACATTTAGCTATCAGAATAGTCCATATTGAGCTAGATGGAAAATGAGTCTGATTCTGTAGACTTGACTTAGGAACCATCTTTCTATTCTCCAAAGACATTCAGGCTACCCAAACTGAAATTTGAGCCAACAAATTTACAGACAGTCTTAAATCTTGCCATGCCATTTCAAGCACAACTTCATGGAAAGAAGATTTGTTATATGGGGAAGTCTACATTGGGAAGTTTTAAAAAGGAAATCTTAGTAGTTATTTCCATAGCATCCAATCCAGAGGACCCGGTGTATATCCCGCTTAGTAGTTTTTCAAAAATGTACACATGTGTGCGGGTATACCTATAGGGATAGAATTTCCAAATCAAGTGCCTTTGTTGGGAGTATAAATCCTCTTCCAAAGGCAATCAAAATAAATCACAACAGATGCAGACAACAATTATGGGAATTGAAGTTCAAGTGCCGGAGTCTAGAAAGGACCACTTTAAACATAAAAATTACATGAGGAGAAGGGAATATTTTGTAAGATTTAATCCTTGGTCTCATCAGTAAAGAGGTTTGACATTATGTAATCCAGCTTTTTTCCATTTTAGTTGGAGAAAGTTTAAATGAATGCACGTACTCTACCTCTTTAAATGAAAGCCTGGGGCTGCCTGCTTTGGATATCAAACATCTTGGAATCTTTTTTTTTCACAATGCCAAGATAAAAGTCTACAAATGTGTGAGGTCTTATGCTTCCTGATATTTTTAACCCTCCATAACCTGACAAAATGATTGAAATGTGTATTTACATGTACTTGTTTACATGTCATTTGTAGATATTTACTTGATGGCCTGTGTTTTGTGTGGGCAATGCAACAAAGATTTTTCTCTCGGTTGTCTCTGAAACCTTCCCACCCTTCTGCAGATTTCTTTATGAGCAATTGTTGTTCACAGCAGGTTTGCCTTCGTTTGTAGGCATAATAATTAAGCTGAGCAGTTAGCTTAAAACCCCCTGCATGTATGAGGAGAGAGAATAAAGAAATATTCTCTCTATTCAGAAATGCCAGTAGGATCTGCTTGGATGCTATTTTTAAGACCGAGATGTAAAATGTTGGGATCTGGATGAACACTGTCCATATTATTAGTGCTGTATGGTTCTTATTAGTATTAGGGGCCAGATACAAAGGTAATCCCTCAAGTGTGGCTGACAGACATGACCAGGAACAGAATGACAAATTCAGCAATCCCTGTAGGGCTGAGTAAGCAGCCACTGGAGAAGGAGGCAGTTATAAATAGATCTGAACAATCCTTTCCCACCTGTTGCTGAACTTAGAGCTGCTCTTGGTTTAGAATGTGTATAGACACAGAAGAAAAATGTTTTCCAAATCTGGAGCAGTTGTGCAAGCAAGAACATTTTAACCATTAGCCTCATATGGTATCAGCAACAGTGCTCTCCCCAAGGTCAAGATAGAGAATATGTTCAGTGGCAACCAGTTTTCTCCGTCCTGTTCTTCCCTTTAAAAAAGCAATTGTGAAGACTGCAAACTAGCAGATAATCTGGAAAACAGTAAGAAATTGGGAGGAAATAAATTTTTAATTCCTTTCCACCTCTTTCTCTCCTGTTACTGAAGAAAACTATACAGATATATCAAACATTCCCCTGTAAACTGAAGACAATACTGTGGTGCCATTTTAGGTAAAAAAAAAAAAGGAAATCAGAAGAGGGGAAGCAGTTCAATAGATCAGAAGATCTGTCTTCAATGGAAAACGTGTGTTGCAATGTGTCCTGAGGAACCCAGTTATTCTCCAAAACATGGGGTTGCCTGGTCACCTTACCATTATTAATTTTTTGCCATGCAATCTTAATTAAAATGATCTACTACTATGATGGAAAAATATATTCATTTAAAGAAATCTACTTAAAGATTCCTAAGAATACCATAGATAGCCAAATAAATGGATTTTAATCAGACTCAAATTATCATATTTTGGATACATTATGTGAAGATCTAGCTCCTTTAAAAGGACTACAGCTCAAGGGGAAGTGAAGAAGATAATGATCAACAGCAGGGTGGATGGGATCAGTTACAGTGGCAATTGTGCACCTATGGAAATCTGAAAATTTGAGTTAGGGGCAGCTTATCCCAAAACAAATCCACCTATGTGGTCACTAAGTGTAAACACCAACTTGATGGCACCTAATTAATCAATTCAAAGTAAGGAAGTTACATAATATTGTATTTATTTTAGGTTCCTACTTAGGATTCCATTTTCTTGAACCATGATTCTTGCCACATGTTAAAAAAAAAAGGGGGCAGGGCTCCCATAAATAAAAAACATTGTGGCCACTTATGTCTGATTTAGATCTCAAGCTGTATGATTTAAGCAGGGCATATATGGTCTCTGTGCCAAGAAAGCTATTGTACAGGTAAAGCTTTGCAGAAAAAAATATTTTATGAAATCTTTATTTTGTGTCCTTGCCAATGTTTAGCTTTTGGTAGGGAATGTGACACCCCATAAACATTCATACAATGTAATGAAATGTGATGAGAAGCCAATGAACAGCCTCATTGTGTGTCAGGTTCCCTGCTATAATACTGTCTATATATCCACATTAAAGCAGTTAAACTTGCAAAATGTTTCTGTTTATTGTAAAAATCAAACATACCTTTTAGCTAACAATAAAACTGAAGACTTTCTCTCATGAACATTTTGGAAACAACAGTTAATAAAATGAACCCAATCCTTTTTTTTTTTTTTTACTTCTAGAATAAGAACAAGCATAAATAATACTGAATGCTACTTATTCTTTGGAAAGTGGCTTTAATGGGTGATAACATGTGCATATGTTTTATCCCAAATAAAGAAATGTAGATTCCTATTTTAATTTAGATTTCATAAGTTAAAAATAAATCCACAATTTTAAAAGAAATCACATTCTTCATTCAAATGAATGTTGCTAGTCTGAATTTTATGTTGCATAATACTGTTCCTTGGCAACTGGTGAAAACTTGAAGGAACTGCTTTAAGAAGTCAGTGATAAATTGGCTCTGAAATTAGCAGATATCTCCAATGTTCACCCAGTCCTTACTTTTTTCAAAAATCGTTCAATCATAATCAGCAAGGCTCGATTTTGTAGCCGGTAAAAGAGATATTGATAGCATGGTTTTATGCATGGCTGAGTTTGATCTGAATTATTACAGTACCAGGAGATAATGAGAGACTTATACTTAAAGTGCTTTGCTTATAATTCTTATATAAATGTTGAGATTTGGTGACAACTATAGAAATTTTATTGCTTTGCTTATTCTGAAAATAAATAATGATATTTTTCAAACTTTATTTCATTTCAAAGTTTGCATAGTATACACATAGATCCATCCCAAAATGAGTTTAAAATTGCCAGAATCAGCATCTAAGATCAGTTTAAGAGAAAGGTTAGGAGAAAGTAAGTTGGAATGCCTAAGTGATTACGATACTTGATTTTTACTTCCATTATAAACAATTTTTGAACTGGTTCATTTAGGGTTGATTTCTGAATGTCCACAGGGAGTACAGGAATGTTTGTAAAATGATTTTTAAAAGATTTGATTTCTGTCACTAAATATACAGCATTCATAAATTTGTCCTTTAAAACTTGGTATATTTGATGTTTTAAAGGAGTATTCTAAAATCGCACAGCCTTTATTCTGTTTGGATTTAAAATGCCAGAATTACAGATTTTTTGTAAAAAAGGAGTCTCCTATGAAAAAAATGATAGTTTAGTTCGTTTGATTTGTCTCTTGGATGGGGACCTTTGATCCTTAAATCTGGCTTTTATCCTGGTCCCAAGGAATAGAAGTATGTCTGCAGATTTCACATCTGTTGGACTACAAATGCTAAAGTTACTGTATATGTTCACCTCAGTTCACAGATCAAAATATGAAAGATAGATGACCCCTTAATTGTTAAAACTTGTTATTTTAAGTCAAAACTAGACCAGCCATGACCTATTGGGCCATTGTTTACCTAAACATAGAAACAGAATGGCCACAGGTAGACAAAATAACAGTTAGAGTGGGACTGACTTCCAACTTGTCAGCTTTCTCATTGAGATTCTCTGTGAAAAACTGGCAGTGAGCATTAGAAATCCTTCCCTTCCCTTCCCTTCTTTTCCCAGCCCCTCCCAGCCCAGCCCAGCCTAGCCTGCAGGTAACAGCTGCTGCTAAGTAGAGGAATTCATGGCTGACCAGCATAGGGTAAATTCAGAGGGACTGTGCTTGGATGGGATGGATGCACCATTTCTTTACTGACTTTCTTCCTGCAAGCTTCCCACAAGCAAAGACTTTGCTAGGGAAAAGGTGGCAAGGAGCTTCAATAATCATATCAGTTCCTTCTAGGATCCCCACAACTTGTGAGAAGCTCTGGGAATGTTGAAAATGAGGACCACCATGGCCAACTACGGCAACACAGCAGCAGCACTGAACAGCAGGAAAAAATGAAACAGCAAAAAAAAAAAGTCCCAAATTTCAATTCTTCTGGATTAAAGGGTCCTTGCATTCTGTAACTTAGCTGTTTGAAGTACCTTTGTTGACAAAGTTTTGTTCTAAAATGCAGTGATTCACCGAACTGAAGGTCACAAAGTATCAAAAAGAGAGTTTTAGTAGTATATAGATGAATAATTTTCCTTGTCTGTAAAAAGGTGTCCTAGATCATATTGAAAATTGGTAGGCCAATTCTCTACAGGGTAGGCAGAATCACACATTTTTCATTCCATTTTCAAATGCTGACGATGTTAGCAGTACAAACCATAGGGTATCACCCATTAAAAATAAAAGAAATTCCTAATTGCTTCCCAAATGAGCAGGCAGCAAAGGCTCATACTTTTCAGGTTTAAAATGCTAGCTATCCACAGGATGTGGGGATATTGTACTGAAAAGGATTATTTTGAAAGATATATTAGTAATGGGAGTAATATAAAAAGAAAAAAAATGTGAATGTATTTTTATTCTAGAAAATGAAAGAAAAAGAGAGAAAAGCCAACCCAATTTATTTTTTTTCTTGTCTTTTGAGTTCTCAGTGAAAGCCAGGAGCGGGTTAACCCTGCAAGCTGGCAAAAAAAAAAAATAATACCAATTTTATTACAATTGCAGAAACAGTCTGGGGGATTTGGTATAAAGTTTATTTCACACTTTTTTCATTGAGTTCTGCAGTTTTTCTCTAAATTTTCCTTAGCTACTACTGTTTTCTCGAGTGGTTGTCTCTTTCTTTTTTTTCTTTTTTTCCCATATATTTTATTGATTTTTTAAAACATAAATCACTTAATAGTTGGTAAACAGTGTGTTTGCTGGGTTTACATTTGTAAAGAAAAATCATTAACAATTGGTTTCTATAATCCATAATCCACATAGTATATTTAGTTGATTTCCCCTTTTCCCCAAAATGTTTTCTTTGCAAACCTTGAAATAATACAGTTCTTATTATTTTGATAAATAACAGTTACATATATGATTTTTCCCCAATATTCCTAGAAATAATGAACACATCAATATAATATTTCTTTTCTATCTAATCATTCTGGTTGCTTCATCTTTTATCCTGTTACAGTCCTTATTTAGATTTGTTTCTTCCATAAAGTTCAAAATATTCTTGCTGGTTAAGATTTTCTCAACAGATAATTACATTTAAAGATTTAAATCCATTTTTCTCATATAAACCACCTCAACACTTTTACATTTCTTAAAAAATAGGTAAAAACAGTAAAGAAAAGGAAAAAAGAGCAAAAGTAAAGAAACATAAAAAGTAAAATACTACTTAAAATATATATTCCTCCTAAGGTAATATATATTCATTCCCAAAATTTCTTATTCTTTTTAACCATGATTAAAATATATATTTAATCTTTAAATATTCCATTTAATGTGTCTAGTCATCTAATCCTTTGACTCTTGTTCAAAACATTTTTTTATACATTATAGTTTCCTTAAATTCAGACACATTTAATTATTTAAAACATTTCCTTCATCTAGGCCATTTCAGCAGTATTATATTACTTATATCAAGAAATAAAGTAAAGGGGGGGGGGAAGCATACAATATTATTTAAGGAATTCATCTCTCTTAGAATGACATATGCATTCAGAATCTTTTCTATTTCTTTAACCATATTCAAACAATGTTTCTTTTTAAAATATTCTCTCTGGTAGATCCCATCATCTATTTTCTTAATTTTCACTTTCATCTTTTTCCTTTGACCAGTATCTTTCTTGATCAATGTGTTTTGCTGAATCAAAAAGTTTTTCCATATATTCATGACTGTTGCTATAGGTATAAGAAGTAAATCGAATGTGACTTTATGTGAGGCTTTTGCCTTTCCATGTTTCTTGAAAATCTTTTTCTCTTTCTCCTTCTTTGCTTCTCTTATCACTTCCTTTCTCTCTGATGTTTTCAACATCTCTACATTCCATTTTATTCAATCTATTTTTTTGTCCTCAGATTTATTTTGTAGTCTTAAGGGAAAAGTTCTTTTTTCCATTTCTTGTAAATTTTCCCCAGTAGGATTAAATCATGTTTTCTTGCTTTGTCAAGTTCCATCTTTAAGTCTCTATTTTCAATTTTATGTCCACTTATTTGTTTTGTCTGCTCCTTCTCTATTGTTGTTTCCTAGAAGTTTTTTTGTTGTAAAGTTAACTTAGAGATAAATTGATTTGTATATTCAAAGTTATTTTGGATTTCTTTGTGATTTGAACTCAGTATTATTTGAATTAATTGTAGTACGTTATATATATCCTCCTGAGAGGTATTTATGTTTTCTTGGTGTGTTCTGTCTACGTGTCTCTGATCCATGATGGCCAAAAGTTGGAGTTTTCCTTCTTATTTGCAAAGAGCTTTAGAGTCCCAGTTAAATAGATATTTGTAATCCAAAGAGTTCAAAAAAAGATTTTTTCCCTAAAGTTTATAATTCTCCCTTTGTCTGCAGCCCAGATTGTTGTCTTTTTTGTCACAGCTGTTCTTTATTATTAAAGCTTTGAAGGTCACAAACACAGATTAGCTTTTCTCAGGTTTTGGCAAGTTCTCTGTGGAAATCATAGCTGTCATAATCTTCATCCACCACTAGGTGTCAGCATATATTTAGTTTTCAATATGAACAATGGTCTTTAAAATGAAAGTCTTAACCATTCAACAATCTTAAACTTGTCCAAAGTTAAATTTTAGCATTCAAGTTTATAAATTTATTTCAGTACCATATATTTTGATCCTCCATAGAAATTTTAATTCACCACTTCCATTAATATAAGGATGGGGTGGAAGTCCCCCTCTTTCTTCTCTAATATTCTATATCTCAAAACATGTTTGTTGATGATCATTTCTTATTTAGATCCATCAGTTTCCTTTTTCTATGCCCATCAACAATGCAGTACTTTCTTGCTTTCCTCTTATTTCTGGAACTGTATAGCAAAATATATCCTTAGAGGTACTTCTCTTATTTCAGTGCCACAATTCTTCATTCAATTTGGAGATATGTGTTTGTGATCAATCTTTCTATACTTTTTATTTTTAAAGAACACAATATTCTTTCTTGGTCAAGTTTAATAGGACACATATGGGTTTTATCTCCGGTGCATAAGCTTTCAATGTACATACAACCAACAAAGTGATAGCCATAAGATACCAATAGGAGTAGGTAATAGGACAGATGAGAAGAATAATACTTCATGCAAAAATGCAATGCACACAGTTTAAAATAAGTCTGTAGAAATTGAGAAATACTTTGTCAGAAGGACAGGACAGTTCTTGCAATAGTACTCTAATGTTTTACTTCTTATATACTTCAGTCACCACACTTTATTTACCTAGCACTAAACTTTCAGGACAGCTCCTCTTGCTGGCCTTGTTATTGAGGCAGAATAGAGATTTGCTTTGATAATGGGGGAAATTATAGTAGCATACCTTTGTGTATCCTCCCGGGCTGAAAAAAACCTCTTGAACAGGCTGCTTGGATGTGCATTTAATTGGAAAAGAAAAGCAGAACATCAGAATGATGAATTAAATAAATCTGTATATTTGAGTGGCTTCTTGGAATAATGTAATGAAATGGTAGATAACCTGCAGACCTAAGCTCTTCCCAGTTCATTAGAAAATATTCAATTACGCTGATGGGCAATGAGAGGAATAGGTGCATTAAGCTTCCAGTAGGCGTAACACATTTTTTAATATTAACTGTAAAAAATATATTAATTCCCTACTTTCCAAAGGCTAATATTATGGCTCTTTCAGTTCTGATTACATCATCATTGCCACGCTATTGGAAAAAAAAAGATTAAATGTTATTTATAATTTATCTTTCCTTAAGCACTCAAAGCAGAGAGATACAGATGTTATATACCGCGTTTCTCCGAAAATAAGACCGGGTCTTATTTTTTTTTTGGCCTCCAAAAGAGGCACCAGGTCTTATTTTCGGGGTAGGACTTACCACACCTCTAGCACCAACAGCCCCACCCAGCCAGTCCACTTCTTCTGGGGCCAAAGATCTGCAGCTGCATTCAGGCTTGCATTTTGTAGTCAGGCCTTTTCAGAAGGCCTAAGCAGCCAAGTAGCGAGCTATGGATTCAATCCATAGCTTGGTGCTCGGCTGCTGAGGTCTTGCAGAACTGAACTATGGACTGAATCCATAGTTTGGTTCTTGGCTGCACTGGCCTTCTGGAAAGCCCGTGAAGAAATGGGCCAGCAAGGAGAGTCCTGACTGCAAGGTAAGTGAGTGTAGGGCGGGTGGGGCAGCTCCACACTCCCACCCCTACTCGGCCCAAAACTAGGGCTTATTTTTGGGATAGGGCTTATATTAGGCCCACCCACAAAAATCAAGCTATGGCTTATTGTTAGTGTAGGCGTATGTCATCACTGTTTGTACAAGGTTTTATAAAACTTCTCTGTTTTATATTCTGTGTGGTGTTTTCATTGACCAACACAACTGTTTTGGTTTTATTGGGATTCATCAGACATAGGTAGCCTGATGTTATTCTAACTTCTAAATTCTTTCACACTCCAAAATGGCACTTATATTTTTGCAAAAAAATAAATAAATGCTTAAATTGCATATTTATTTTATGAAATTTATAAAATTTCCCAATCTGTTACAACTCTACTATCTGTTGTCCACATGAAGATATGTAATATGAACAGAAACAGGATTACTAGCAAGTCAAGTCACTGAACTGAATGTGACTCCTGGTGGTTCCATTTACCCATCCATGCAATTTTTTTTGGCAAAACAACAGGATTAATTTTTCCATTGCCTTCTTGTAACCATCCAAATTTCTCTGCTGATTCCATAGCAAAGATATAGTTGATAGCAGATTCAAAAAATTCAGTTGCAAAAAGTAACAGAATAAGAGAGTTGGAAGGGACTTTGGAGGTCTTCTAGTCAACCCTGCTGCTCAGGCAGGAAACCCTGTACCATTGCAGATTAGACAATGGTTTCTAATGTCTTCTTAAAAACCTTCAGAGTTGGAGCACATAGAACTTCTGGAGGCAAGGTCATCTCACTGATTGTTCTTTGAAAGGTGAACTTAAGGAGCCATAGTGTGGCATCCACACAGAAGGAAGGGGCACCAGTGTGACATTTATTCATACAATTTAGGTTGCCTGAGCCAATGACAAAGCATCATGATGCAAGCCCAGCCCCTCTTCCTCATGCATCATGATGTTGTGTGCATGTCTCAAAGGGGCTGAGCTTAGTGCAACATACTGGACAGATTTTTTCTTTCTTTCTAAGGAAAGCAGTGAGTGCTTGTGCATGCCTCTGAAGCTACAGTAAACACCACCTTGATTGTAGGTTTCATTAGGTAAATGTTTGAACATTTGCCTATACAACAGAAATCTTTATTTTCAGCTTAATATTTGTATTAATCAGTCCTTGATTTAAAATTACACAAATTACAATCTAAAACACAGAGATTTAATAGTATAAGAGAGAATTTCGTCCATTGTAAGGTTTCTTAAAGTACATTTAAAAACAAAAGAACATATATACATTTAAAATAAACATCAAGTTATATTTATAATTGGTTTAAGTCATATACATGTGGAGAAAACCTGCAGTGAACGTTACAAAAATATGCATAATTATAAAATAACATTTTAAAATACTTTTACAGATTTTTTTTAGAAAAATCATCCTCATAAAACAGATTAGTAACAAATGATTGTGCTTACATACAGAAATTCTTCTTGAAAAAATAAATCTATGGCTTTCATGTTTCACAATATAGACTATTTTCTGTTTTAAAGCAATCTTCCCAGGTTGATTCCCTCTAAATATGTTTGATTTAACATTGTTTTGGGATTA
Organism: Crotalus tigris; assembly: GCF_016545835.1. NCBI lineage: Eukaryota > Metazoa > Chordata > Lepidosauria > Squamata > Viperidae > Crotalus > Crotalus tigris. Next base: position 274,275 of record NW_024096554.1, on the reverse strand, counting down.
CTGGAATTAAATAATCTAGATGTCCAGATGTCCAATCCATCTGGTATATGCTACATTGGGAAAGGATGCTTTATATCAAGATACATAATTTAGTATCCTATCAAACAACTTCATCAACAATATTAATGCAATGGGACTGTACTCTTTCTGCAATTCTATACTGAAAATCAAATGAAATAGAATGGAATATAAGAAAGATTTGGTTTATTGTACCTTCATCTCTTCTCTCAAATCCGTATCTTAGAGCTGCTATAAAAAGTCTGATTGTGTGACACATTTTTTTCTAATTAAGATGAAGCTTGAAACATGGAAGCAGTGTGATTATACAATGACTGAGGTTACCTCTGAAAAGCAGATTTTTAAAGAAATCATTATTAAATATAATTGATACTCTTGTGTATTGGCTACTTGATTTTTATCCCCTTATACATTAATAATGGCACCACAGAATAATGCAAAACAAAGATGCATAGCTAATCAAAATACATGGATATACAGTCAAAAACTAGGTGATACATAACCTAGTTTTGCAGTATGTGTGGACTGGCCAAAGATGGGATCACCAAGGCCAAAACCACCTTTGGGGTTTCTATTCTAATACATAGTTCATCCTAATTATTTATACTATATCATCTACTTATTTCATTTACAGAATTCAGTGCTCTTAGTAATATACATCATCTCTATTATCTATCTATCTATCTATCTATCTATCTATCTATCTATCTATCTATCTATCTATCTATCATCATCATCTATCTTTGTCCAACAATGAGTTATGTGCACTGTTGAATCGTGCTTCCAGATTTTTTAGCAGATTTTGCTGCTTTTCTAGTAAGCTTTCTGTGATCCAGCAGAAGATACTACTGTTGATAAGACTGAAAAGTGACTATGGGCATTAGTGTGGTTATGGACACCTACTTGGTGCTCACCAGACTTCCAGAAACTCTTAATTCTTTTACTGTTGTTCTTAATGTGTAAATAATGAATGGCAAGTAGCAATCACCTATTTGTTGTCTAATAAAATAGGTGTTTGCTATTGACTTTGCCTACAATGGCGTCCTTTTGTGGAATAGGCATACCCACTCCCCATGGCAATCTTTTTTCTTAGTTTAACAACAAACTTTCATAAAGATATAACTGATAAAAGAGATTCCTACACCAGATGTTTTCAGCAATTGCTTTCCCTTGTCATTCCCTAACTCTGATAACTCCTTTATCAGAATTATCTAAAATTAGGTGTTGTTAGGAGATGTCTGGCATTTTACATGCTTTCTGTGGCTCATAACACTCTGACTTGCAAATATTGATCTTTTCATATTTTGAATAGATACGCCATTTTCTAAGCTGTGAGCTCTATATGCATTTTAGAACTTCACAATGTTCAGCTGTCAAATTCTACCCAATATTTTGTCTTCTGTGATATAAAGAAATGCAAGTTCCATAGGACAGTATGTAGATATCCTCAGTCTGGACTTTGACTTCTTCCAATCTTACTACTTCTACTTAGGCCTTCTGGAGTCCTTGGCCCACAATGTAGAGTTCAGGATAAGAAAATGACTTGCCTATTTCTTTTCCCTCAGAGAAATATTTGCTTTTCCAAGAATTTCCTTCCTTTAAAAGGCCATTTTCCATGCTGCAAAAAATATAAAAAAATAAAGCCTAGTGAAATTTAATATTTCAAATAAAATAACAGAAAAGTTATGTTAATCTAGGAAAGGAAGAAAATTATCAGTTCATTTTTAATTCCAATTTCTTTGTAGAAAACGATCAGTAAAATTATCCCTGGAGGACAAGAATTCCTAGCACAAACATTTTGCATTCCAAATATCATATTTCAGTGACCTACATAAAACATGCACACATTAAACACATATTCATAGAATGGATTTTTAAAATAAAGTATTCTTTTTATGTAAAAAGCAGGAACATTTGAAAGGCACTGAAATTACAACTGTGCTAGAATTATTAGGAATTGTTCAGCATGCCCATTAGTTTATGCCCAGAAGTGTTTAGAAACTTCTGTCCATGTGTAGTGTGGTAGATCAGGTACTGTTTATTTACAATCATGAAAGCTTATTGATTGATTTTTGACTAACTGTAGTTTCATCCTAGTGTGTTTTATAGGGCTGTTATGGATGGTAGAGAAAGTGCTATGTATGAACTTCTGGAAGAAAGATGTGATCTACACTAACAGCTAATGTAATTTTTTTTTCAAGCATTCTACCATAATTTATGTTTATCATTCAATTTTCCTGAATTTTGGTAGAACCATAGGATATATATTGTCATCTTATTTAAAACTGGCATACATACTACCAATCAAGGACAATATATATAGCTCAGAGTTGAAATGAGGGGTCCTTGGTGCTCAGAGTGTATTTGGTTGTTTTCTTGAAGACACTTCATTACCCAAATTAGGTAACATCATTAGTGCATATAATCTGGTATATATGTTTCTGTTAAAAATTTTAAGGGCAACGAAAAAGGGAATTTACTAAATATCTTCAGCAAAAACTATAGTGATTATGATGGTTGATGGAGAAAAATAATCCAAATTCATAATTGAATACTACTTTTAACAGAACCATAAAATGACAAAAGAATGTACATCATTAAGGTCTCATCATTGCATCCTCTTAACCACAGCATGAACATGCCCCAGGACCACATTTTTGTGTCAGTCCTTAAGTTGTTGCCTTCATCTCATTCCTCAACATATAGTTGAAGCTGCCTAAAATTGTCTTAGGCATTCCATTTTAGAGTAACACATATCCTCTTCTTACACAACTTTGTCAGTACAGTCAAACATGCTTTAACAAGAATGAGATTATTAATACATTCAAGGGATCTCAGAAAGGGATCTCAGACTCCTAGTCGACAATCACTTAAATATGAGCCAGCAGTGTGCTCAGCTGCCAAAAAAGCCAACACAGTGCTAGGCTGCATTAACAGAGGGATAGAATCAAGATCACGTGAAGTGTTAATACTACTTTATAATGCCTTGGTAAGGCCACACTTGGAATACTGCATCCAGTTTTGGTCACCACAATGCTGAGACTCTAGAAAGAGTACAGAGAAGAGCAACAAAGGTGATTAGGGGATTGGAGGCTAAAGCATATAAGGAATGGTTGCTGGAATTGGGTATGTCTAGTTTAATGAAGAGAAAGTCTAGGGGTGACATGATAGCAGTGTTCCAATATCTCAGGGGCTGCCACAAAGAAGAGGGAGTCAAGCTATTCTCCAAAGCACTTGAAGGCAGGACAAGAAGCAATAGATAGAAACTAATCAAAGAGAGAAGCAACCTAGAACTAAGAAGAATTTTCCTGACAGAACAATTAACCAGTGGAACAACCTGCCTCCAGAAGTTGTGAATGCTCCAACACTGGAAGTTTTTAAGAAGAGACTGGACAACCGTTTGTCTGAAATGGTATAGGGTTTCCTGCCTGAGCAGGGGGTTGGACTAGAAGACCTCAAAGGTCCCTTCCGACTATTGTTATTGTTATTGAGGGAAGGATCACTCTAATTCCTGTTAACCACCTTAACTGCCATGGGCATGCCCCTTCCTGCTTCTGGGATCCATCTTCCATGTCTGTTTTAACAGGGATACAGGAAAGATCAGACAGTAAAACAACAGAGATAATAGCTTCAGGTTTGGTCAGTTGCATTGCTGTTCTGTTACCACTGGATACGTTATAGGTTTTTCCGGCCTGTATCATAAAAGGTTCTTATGTGGCCATTCTTTTCATTGTTTTTATTACTTTAATGTTGTTTATCTCTCTCTCTCTCTCTCTCTCTCTCTCTCTCTCTCTCTCTCTCTCTGTGTGTGTGTGTGTGTGTGTAGGGGGAAGTGGTGCTGTTGTTCCAAATTGAATGGCTGTGAAACATTTTTTTCCCTTCAAGGGGTAAATTAGATAAAGAAACTACATGGAAAAAGTCAGCCACAGTTTCAAAACCTACACACCCAGTTGCCTAAAAGTAACCATAAAACAGAAAAATCACAATGCAGATAGACAAAACCTTATGAAAATCTTTAGAGCATGAGTGGCTGCATCACAATGTAAAATGAAGAGGCAAGTAATGATTTAGATATTAATTTCACGTTCTCCAATCAGAATTGCTTCTAGCATTTCCTCTTACTGCAGTTATGTATTACCACAATTACCCAATGTTTCCTTCTACATATATACACTTCCTAAAAATTGTCTTAAGTAAAGTAAGTTACTTTTATTAGGGAAAGTCCCATATGTTATACTATTTATACAGCAAAATGCCTATGTATGTTGATTCTCACATATAGTTAAATAAATCATAATAATATATTTTGGATTATTGGAGTAAAATATTGATAGGAAACTTTAAAAAATTGAATTATGGCAGATAGAACAGATTTTTTAGACTAAAAATAAAGAGAGCATCTATATAAATATGTAGAAACTTAGTATAGACATATATCTACGCCCAGGTTTTGCACATAAATTGAATTTTTACACATTTTATTTACAGTAATCTGTTTTATAATATGAATTACTTTTATTGATAGATTTAACCTTAAAATAATATTTTATAACATAATATACTTTTATATTATGTTTTTATGCATATCCATATTCCAGTGATTTAGAGGCCTATTCCCGTAGTTTAAAGACTGGTTTCTTCAGAATTTGGAAACAATAACAACAATAATAATTTTACTCTGGCTATGTTTGGATATGATGCCTTAACATTAAGTGAAATATTTGATTAGCATCCCTTTTCAGCTCCTAGCCTAATCAATATATCAGTGGAAGTTTTTAATCTGGTATTCATTAGCCCAAAATAAAATGCTCAGATTTTATATGGTTTTGTAGTATTTCTTCATGCTGTCTCCGATTTTAACTAATGACCAAATGAAAAATAATCTAATCTACCTCTTCTTTCAATACCGTTACAGAGGTTTGCTGGCTCACTTAGCTTCAAAGTCTGAGAATCTGTTCCCTTGTTTTTCAGGGAAAGGAAACTGTCAGGAAACTGTTAATGGATATTACTATACTGTGCAGTTCTAATTTGGGGCCACTGACACATTGTTTTTGTTATATTGCTGAATCTGATGAGAGTGTAAATGTTCAGTAGAAAACTGTTACCCAGCTTGTTGATATAATAATCTGTCAAACAGTTTTATTTGTTTAAAAGCTATCAAGCCGAATCCAAGCTTGAAGATAACTGATTTAAAAAACAACTAAGGCCTCTTTCCTCTTTCAAAAAAAAAAATAAAAAATGGCCATAATAAATTAGAAGCAGTAACTACACAGTCTCTGAGTAGACTTCCCCTGAGAGTTTTACTGATTGTCATAAGATTACAGCCAATCAGAACAGAGCTGGATCTTGGAGGTCTTCTAGTCCAGCCCCTGCTCAGGCAGGAGATCCTATATCATTTCAGACAAGTGACTGTTCAGTCTCTTTTTAAAAACCACCTGTGATGAAGCACCCACAACTTCTGATGGCAAGCTGTTCCACTGGTTAATTGTCCTCACTGTTAGGAAGTTTCTCCTTTATTCCAGGTTGCCTGTCTCCTTGATTAGTTTTCATCTATTGTTTCTTGTCCTATCCTCTAGTGCTTTGGAAAATAAATTGACCTCCTCTTCTTTGTGGCAGCCCCTCAAATACTGGAATACTGCTATCATGGTACCCCTAGTCCTTCTTTTCTCTAGGCTAGCCAACCCAAATCCTGCAACCATTCTTCATATGTTTTAGTCTTCAGGCCTTTAATCATCTTAGTTGCTCTTCTTTGCACTTTTTCCAAAGTCTCAACATCTTTTTTGTAATGTGGTGACCAAAACTGGATGTGGTTTTGTTGATTCCAGGTGTGGCCTTATTAAGGCTTTAAAAAGCAGTACTAATACTTCAAATGATTTTTGATTCTATGCTTCTATTTCAGTGGTTCTCAACCTTTTTATACGGTGACCCCCGATCATAAGGACACGCTGCGCATGCATGGGCCCCCATGCGCAGTGTGCATGCGCGGCGCCGCCCCCTGAGGGGAAAAAATGGCGGATCGCGTTGTTTGGCGACCCCCGTAAAATGGTTGTTCGACCCCAAATGGGGTCGCGACTCAAAGGTTGAGAACCACTGTTCTATTTATATAACCAAGGATTGGTTGTATAAACAGAGGCATAATAATGAATTAATATTGTGTCTACTTTGTCACATTAACATGATTTGGTAAATAAAATGTATACAAACATATAATGTACAGGTTGGAAGAGGCTATATACTGTGCATCATATAGTACAGCATTTCTCAATCTCAGCAACTTTAAGGTATATATACTTGAAACCTCAGAATTTCCCAGCCAGTATGCTGGGGAATTCTGGGAACTTAAGTCCATGCATCTTAAAGTTCTTGAGGTTGAGAAACACTGATCTAGCTCAACCTCCTCTTTAATTCAGGATTCACTAAAGTATCTTCTTCACCTCCTATTTGAAAGCCTACAATTAAGAAAGGGGCCACTGCAAATCTTGGTAGACTATTCCCTTCTCTAGCAATGATGGTTAGAAAATTCCTACTGTTGCTGATCATAAATATATCTTTCTTTTAATTTCAATCTGCTAGTCCTTATTTTCTCAGTTGTAACCGAGAATAACTTTTCTCTCTTCTGCAGGTAACAAACTTTAAGATATTCCTGGACAACTATTATATATCCTCTTAGATTTCTCCTTTATAAGCTAAACTTGCACAAGTCCTTAACTATTCTGGTCATCATATTCTAAGTGTGGGCTAACCCCACAAAGAACAGTTACCTTTCATGGTCTGCATTTAATGCTTTTGCAGATGCAGCCAAGGACTGTGCTGATCTTTTTAGCAGCTGCATCATACTGTTTGCTCAATTTCAATTGCAGCTCTATTAGGATTCTTAGATTTTTAAATACTGGAACAATTTTTCACATGAAGAGATTCCAGAACAATCAGCAACAATGATTAAGGAAACACAAGAAAACTCAGCATGCTTCATCAGCCATGGTAAAATAGTAAGACTACTAAGAAGAATTTAGACTATTAAATATATATAAAACACCTGGGCCAGTAGAGATAACTAAAAGAAGAATATTATCAAGCAATAAGCAAAATTTCTCCATCTTTGCAAACCTGTTTATTATATCAGCAAACTACCTTTTCTTCAACAGGTTCAGAGCTGTTAGCTTCAGCATAACTTTGTGAAATGTAGTTACCCAGAAAAGAACTATAGCCAGCTAGTCAGTTTCAGAGATAAGAACATTTGAAATAGTTCTCACAGTAGCATCACATGGAAACCCAATAAGGAAGCAACCTGGCCAATGCTAATGTCATACTGTCTGTGTTCTCACAATATATCAAAAATTAGGGCAGGATGATTATGTACTATTAAAAACAATGTGCAGGTGTACCACAAGGAGATGTGCCCCTATTTTATAATCCTTTACTCATCGGAACAGTAGCTTATCAGAAAAGAGCTATGAATTATAAACCATTAGGATTCTGACAATCAGACTATACATCTAAATGCAGTGAAAAGGCTTTGATATTAAGACTTCTTACCTTGCTCGGTTAAGCACAGGGTCGCTCTCTGCTGTAACAAAAACTGGCAGTGGAAGCTGGAATCCAGGCCTGTGGTCAGAGAAGCTCCTTCTGAGGCAAGGCTGAGGACTAGCGGCACTGTTGATCGTCCTCTGTTGATCCACAAGTTGCCTGAGTTGCATGCTATTTCTCCTTACAGAAGTTGCGACTTCAGGCTGGGCCATAGCCTCTCCCATTGGGTTGATGTTTGATGACACCACTGGCTTGGCTTCAAATAAAGAAGAAGTAGCTAGGCAAAATATTGAGTGAGCATTGCTAACAATCTTTGGGGAGGCAGAATGTGGCTCTTCCTTGGAATCCATATTGTTTTGTAAACATCTATGAAACTGAGATGGGGAAATGGATGGAGAAGGAGTAGTTGCAAAAGGAGGTGGGCTTGCTTCTTGATCATGGCATGGTAGATTGGACACCTTTTGATTCTGGGAGCTTTGTTGTTTGCGTATCACTGGAGGATTAGAGAGATTTTGCTGAGGAAGTGGGGAAATCACTTTCCTCTGTACTGGGGGACTTGTTGACCTGGAGTGAGTTGAGAGACTAGGTTGCTGATGTAGAATGGGAGTAGAAACTTGATGAATAGCTCTGTAATTAAGTGGTGGACTTGGAAATCTCTTCTGATTGGGAGGTGAGGAAGGTGGTTTTCTTACTGGTGATACTCGGCTGATAAAACTTGATGTTTTCTCATTTTTCTTTAATAAATCAGGAGAATTTTGCTTTTCAGGTAAAGGAGCTTCACTGTTACTCATGTTTCCCAGTTTGCTCCAGTTTGGTTCTGATGTCTCTTTAGGATTTGTAAGAGGTATTATTTTATGAGACTGTTTATATAGATCTGCAACTTTTTCCATTTCATCTTCCCTTTTGCGGCAATCAGACATATGAGTTGCATTCAACTCCAAGAAATATTTATTTGGTATGGTATCTACCCCATTATTTGGTGCTTTGTTGACAGCTGAGGAATTGCTGAGATTCTTATTTGGTAACAAGTCAAGTGAACAGAGGGAAAGTTTCATCCGTGGAGAAATCTGTGTAATTTTCTTGGTGGTGGACTGTTCATCTGCTCTGGCAGTCTTATCAGCTACTTCCAAATAACTTTCTTCCATTTTTATATCTCCTGAAGATTCAGTTGATTCATGTAAAATTTCCATTAACATTTCAGGTGGTGGAGGAGGTAGGCTTTCTATATCAATCTCACTAGAATCCTCATTTGTATCATGGCCGTTTGCAAGTTCCATTGAACTATTATCACTAAGAGTACAATGTCTAGTTCTGATGTTTTTGCAACTGGTATCTTCTAATGGTGAAACTTTATATTTGTGATTTAAGGGCACAAATCCTTTGGGAAGTAGAAGATTGGGAGAAATGCTTTGAAGTCCAAACTTTCTGACACATTTTATTGGGCCCAATGTTCTTAAGCTTGAGGGTTTCACCAGATTTTCAGATGGGCTAAATGTTTCAATTAACTTTTTCACAGATTTATATGGAGTGTTTGGTTTGGGGGTCCCAGAAGAATTTTCTTTTTTAGCTGTCAAATCTTTTGAAGACATGCCAGTTGTGATCGATTTTTTACATTTTACGTCTTCATTGTATCTACATGAAGGATCAGGCAGTATATTGAAATTTTTAGCAAGAGACGCTTTCAGTTTATTAGTGGAAGTTCTGTGAGTAACGTGCTCAAAATATTCTAGATCAGACAATTCTTTTGGATTCAATATTTCCAATGTATCATTGATTTCCTCTTTTCCGTTTAATTGATAAAATAATTCTAGCCTTCTGTCAAGATCTTTTTGAGTTCTTTGAAGTTCCAAAAGAGTTGGGTCCTCAGCATGACTTCTGAGAGACACCTCAGACCTAGACCGTTTCTGTTTAACCTGTGTCTTCTGGCCCCCAGAAGCTGTACTAGGTCTTGGAAATTCTTTTCCATTTTCATCTTCCATCCATGCCCTTTGCTGACATTTAGCTGGAACAAATTTTATCTTTTCACTAATGGCGTCTTTCATTTTGAGAATTATCTCATTATCTGCGCTATCTATTTGTTTGGTAGAAGACTTCTGTCTATTCTCTCTTGCTGCAGGAAAAGATATAGATCTTTTAGATAAAGCATTTTTTTCTTTTTCAGACAGACTTATAGAGTCACATTCTTCCTCAGTTAAACTGTTGGCACTACTGTCTTCATTTGTGGAGGAAATGCTACCCAATTCATTCTGTTTGAAGCTATTACTTTCCTGGGTTACATTACAGTGCCCAGAGTTAAAGGTTTTCAAGATATTTTGATGTTGGAGAAAAGCGGATCTACTTTTTGATACTACCTCAGATGATGATATTACATTCCTTGTCTGTGGAGGTGAGTAAGATATATTCTTCAACTGTTTTTCCAACACACAGTCGTGGGACATGCTTATACCATCCCTGGAGTTGCAAGGACATTTATGAATGGTCTCACAATTTATTTCCATTCCATGCCTATCAATAATATTCAGATCTTTCACTGATTCATTGTCAATGCCTATTCCACTGTCTTCAGAATAAAGAGTCATATCATCAAGGTAATGATGGGAAAATCCAACTGCAGATTCTTCAAGATTCTTTATTATCCTGACCAAGCGTTCATCAAGATGTTGCTTTGCTTTCATTTTTTCTTCTAAGCTGGTACTTGCAGACTGCAAAAAGTTGCAAGACTCCTGCAGGACCTCAGAGGCTAAAGAGGCCACAGTTCCATTTAACAACTGCATTTTGTTGACAGTGTATTGTAGTAATTGTTGCAAAAGATCTGGCTGCTCTTTTGGATTTTCTTTGCCAGCTGGCCAAACCAGGTTTTCTCCCACTTCTTTGAGCAGATCTTCTCCATCTTCAGTAATTTCTTCTAAAAGGTGATTGATTCCATCAAAACGAGTAAGCAAAAAGTTCACCAACTGTTGCACAATTAGTTGTGTCTCAGTAACCTGATCTGTCATGCATAACATAGCCTCATATTTGGCAATATTAGGATTGAGATATGCATATGCGTTTTGATGGGCCTTAACAAGAGCATCTGGGAAATCTACCTTTTTCTCAGGCTGACCTACAGAAGGACTGGATTTCTCTTTAATTTTGCAAGGACGCCCTGGTTTTCCCTGCCTGTTCCTTTGCTTCTTCCCATTTTTGGGTTTTTGATTTTTGTTACTTTCACTTTTATCTCCCATGGTAGCATCAGCCTTTTCTGATTCACAACTTTTTTGCTTTTTAATCATAATTGCTTCTGCCATATGTTTGTCTTTGTTTAACTTCATCGATTCAGAAATGGCTATCTCAGTATCTGAGACTATTTTTTCAATTTCTTTTTCTTCCTGGTCCAGCTCAGATAGCAAAGGATCCTCAGATGAGGAATAGAAATTAACATCCTTCTCTTCATTTGATAAATTTTTGAAGAAGTGAACTTTAAACTGAGCCTCCTCCTGTCTTATTCCTTCAGTATCATAAGAAGATGAGCCTTTGATCAGCAAAGGAAATGAAAACCCTTCACCTCCTTGGTCAACTAATGTAATTCTTTTATCCATCAACTTTGTTTCAGGATTCTTAACAATATCACTACGTGAAGGAGTACAACCCATCGTGCTCTGTCTTCCTAAGCTTCTTTACTACTGATAGATAGCCAATAAATTAAGCAAAGATGAAAAAAGAATGAAAACTCACAAGTTTAGCTGATGGTGGGAGCTGGCATTTTTTGAGGAAAGCATCTTGAAGAATCACTGCTTTGCAGATTGCCTGCTTATTAAGAAACTTCCAGTCCCAGCTTGGTCAGTGTATTCTCCCCTTGAATAATTTCTCTTATGAAAAATATCTGTGGCATTTTCAGTTGAGCTAGGAGATTAAGAGTGCTTATGTCTCTTGCTTCTGCCTTAGCAGATGTCAACCAGAAAGAAGGATTTAAGCTAATTAGGATAAGTAGCCCACAGCTAGTTTGTTGCGCTTGGAACAGGACAATTCCTGTTATGCACTGCATTTTACAAATTGGCTTATTTTATTTTATTTCTAAACTTTCTTTGGGGTCTGAAATTCCAAAGACAAATGCAGTTGTGAGTTCCAAGGCAAAATACTACTGCACAGTCACCTAAAAGGACTGAATGTGACCTTGGATGACTAATGCCAATTAGGAAGAAACACAATCTACAAAGCCAAAGAAAATGGCATTAAAAATCTTATTAAGCTGTTCAGTCTTATCCCATCTCAAGATCAGCGTAAGCAAGCATTCAATTCCTTGAAGACTTTCTCCACGAATGCTTTGAATAGTTTTAGCTCTCCTCCCTTTTAAGTTTCCAAAATGATAAAGCTGTTTTGCATAATTCTATTTTTCAGAGTTAAATAATGATCCCAATTCAGCATGCACTTTTTCCCCCAGCTCTGCTTTGATTTCTTCAAGTGCAAGAGCACCTGCAGCAGTTCATGGGAGACTATGAATTATTCACCAGAGTGATGTCTCTCAGCATCAAAAGAGTACTCAGTAATCTTCTCTTGCCCAAAGGCTGGATTAACGCAACCAGGTGCAGTTGATTAGTCTAATGAAAATGCCCTTTATATGATCTTGAAGGGGTTCCCAATCAGTTTACAGCCAGTACAAATAAGAGATGTTGTCAGTCTGAATACAGATCAGATTCTTGATCAAGAACAAGCTAATGAAACACCTCAGAGTCATGGTAGATGTAGTCTAATGTAAATGCTTGACTTATTATGAATAATCTTTATTTTTCCAGGATCCTGGTTATTTTACAGTTCTTACTTCACAGAACTGCTATAGATTACATTAAATCTCAGAAAAAATTCAATACTGGGGACCTAGTATTGAAGGGGGTGAGTGGCCCTGCGGGCAGGCGGGGTGACGGATGGGGGGCACAGCGGGGGTGGAGCCAATTTTTGGGCACTCAGTCTCTAAAAGGTTCGCCATCACTGCCCTATACCATTTCAGACAAATGGCTGTCCAGTCTCTTCTTAAAAACTTCCAGTGTTGGAGCATTCACCACTTCTGGAGGCAGGTTGTTCCACTGGTTAATTGTTCTAACTGTCATGAAGTTTCTCCTTAGTTCTAGGTTGCTTCTCTCCTTGATTAGTTTCCATCCGTTGCTTCTTGTCCTGCCTTCAGGTGCTTTGGAGAATAGCTTGACTCCCTCTTCTTTGCAGCAGCCCCTGAAATATTGTAACACTGCTATCATGTTCCCCCTAGACCTTCTCTTCATTAAACTAGACAAACCTTTTAGAGACTGAGTGCCCAAACTGCAACCCAAAACTCACTTATGCATCGTTGAATACCGGGTGGGTGTGGCCCATTGGGTGGGCGTGACTCATTGGGTGGGCGTGGCTACGGTGGTAACGGCAGATTGGGTGGGACTAAAAGGTTCAATCAATTCCAACTTTGCAAGACCTTTTTTTCCCCTGCCAGAAGTTAAAATTGACTGAACCTTTTTTATTTTTTGCACATGGTGGTGGAGGCCTAAAGCGAAAAGGTTTTATAAAACCCAGCTGAAGGCCTAGGACTGGGGCGACGGCATGTGTGCCCACAGAGAAGGCTCTGAGTGCCGCCTCTGGCACCCGTGCCATAGGTTTGCCACCACTGAACTAGACATACCCAATTCCAGCAACTGTTCCTTATATGTTTTAGCCTCCAGTCTCTAATCATCTTTATTGCTCTTCTCTGTACTTTTTCTAGAGTCTCAACATCTTTTTTACATCGTGGTGACCAAAACTGGATGCAGTATTCCAAGTGTGGCCTTACCAAGGCATTGTAAAGTGGTATTAATACTTCATGTGATCTTGATTCTATCCCTCTGTTAATGCAGTATAGCACTATGTTGGCTTTTTTGGCAGCTGCAGCACGTTGCTTGCTCATATCTAAGCGATTGTCCACTGGATTCTATTCTATTCTATTCATCTTAATATTGCAAAAGATATGAATGATCAAACACATCCAAGAAGCTTCATGTTTCATGAGATTGAATCCATCTGTATCTAAAACAACATTCTAAGTGGTCCACAATATACTATTCTGAAATGGTATGGTACTTTCTTGGGATTTTGAAATATAATTTATTTTCCACTGATCTGTCTGTTCCCTGCTTGCCAAGATAATGAAAAATGCTAATAGAACTATTTCACTCCCCCTTTACGGGCACTCGAGTCTTACCTGCAATGCAAACTGAAAGTTGATGAAATTCAAGTGTCTTGAATGCTCTATGGGAAATTCTGAGAAAAAGAATATAATGAAGTACGTGAAAATAGTTGGATTCTCTTTCTGCATGTCGGTAATGGTCTGCGATACTAGCTTTATCAGGTACTTAGGAGCCCTGGACTTGGCAGCACAATGAAACAGCAGCCAACGACTTAATAGCTGGCCATCAATACCTCAATCAACCAATAAAAAGCCACACCCAACCAGGCACCACATAAATAGCACACACACAATAGCCCAAAGCACACATTCTGGTAGAGAGAAGTTCCCTGAGGATGGGCTCCAGCATGAATCCGAAAGCTCAGGAGACTAAGCCTCTGGCCCTGGTGCCCGACCCAGATTGGATCTTGTAATGCTAGTCTTTGAATATACAGTAGTGAAGAAAGCATTCTAAAATGCTTAATTGTGAAGCAGTTTTCAATCTGTAGCTGACTTTAGTACACAACACAAACAAAAGAGTTCACATAATTTATCAGCTGCAAGCTCATTCACAAAAACTGGTGTTCCTTCAGAAAATTGGCATTAATGCTTTAAGTATTGATTAAGTTTCCTCCTAATTTCTTATGTGACTAGATCTTGTATTCCTGACTGAGTTGTAACTTGAAATTTAAAGAAATTCTATGGGAAGGAAAATGTAGCGATATCTTGAATGATAATTTTAAAAGTTACAGTTTTGTGATTTTTTATGAGTAGTAGAGAAACCCAAAAGCAGAGCTATATATGTGCCAAGGGAATTTGCCAGGATCCAAACTGAATATGTAATACATATTACATTAGAATATATAATTTATTACTCATAATTCTGTTAGTATTAACAGCATTAACATTTACAGAGCAAAAGGAAGTGTATGTATTTTACCGTGGACCACAAACAACTCAATGAAACACTGTAACTGTTGCTTCGGTTAGAAAATGACTCAGAATCTATCCCTGCTATCCATTTTTGGCTCTGACTCCAAGGAGACCTATCCCTAACCCTAGTTTCATTTTCAATGGCAATGGGATTTTCCCATATATTTTACTATGGATCACAAAAAACTCCGAACAAAATGCTATAATCATTATTGTCCCTAGAAAAATGATTCAGAGTGTATACCTGATATCTGTTTTCTACCCTGACTCCAAGGAGATCTACCCCTAATCCTAACCCTATTTTCTTTTTCAATAGCAATTGGATATTTCCATGCAGACCACAAACAACTCCAAATGAAAACCTGTTACTATCACTTTCATAGAAAATGATTCAAGATCTATACCTGATATCTATTTTCAGTCCTGACTCCAAGGAAACCTAATCCTCACCCTAACCCCAACCCCAACCCCAACCCCAACCCCAACTTAACCCATTTCATTTTCAATGGCGATGGAGTTTACCATCTATTTTACTGTGGACCACAAACAACTCCAAACGAGAAGCTGTCAATGTCACTTTCTTTTACAAACATCTAAGAATCCCTCCCTGATATCTACTTTTGGCCCTGACTCCAAAGAGGCCTAACCTTAACCCTTACCATAGTTTCATTTTCAATGGCAATGGGATTTCCCCAAATGTTTTAGTATGTACCACAAACAACTCCAAACAAAAAGCTGTAACCATTTTTTTCGTTTGAAAAATGACTCAGAATTTATCCTTCATATCAGTTTTCAGCCAAGACTCCAAGGAAACCTAATCTTAATCCCAACCCTAACCCTAGGTTCTTTTGCTATTTTCAATGGCAACGTATCTTTCTTTTACAAACATTGCAATGATATCATGTAGATATAAGCTTGGGAAGACTGGGATGTAAATTCCGGTGGAAACTGGAGTTCCCTTTAAGGTAAACAGCCTATTCTCAGCTCAACCTAATGAAATGAATTGCTAAAGTGGAAGAAAATGAAGGAAGATTCCCCTGTACATTGCCTTAAGCTCCCAATAGTCAAGCATAATGAGATGTGATGAAGAAAAAACTAAATATTATAGTATCTGTTTCTTTAAGCTTACAGCAGAAAAATAAAATATGTCATAGACTACTTTATCACCAAGGCAAATTTAACCAGAAAAAGATAGCTATCAAATGGATTGCTTGAAGGATTTTTTAAATTTGTATTAATCAAAAAGTTTTGTCACTAATGGAATCTATATCCACCTTCAAAAAGTTGGATCAGAAGGCTCGAATGGATTAAAAAAAAGAAAAAACCCTAATTCCCCAGATGCTCTGTGCCAAATGAAATACAGAATTCATGCAGCATACATGTGTCTTTACATGGTTTGGCTGGGATCATATAACAAAGTTTCATGGGATAAACATTATCCAATTGTGCTTTGAATACAATGTTCAGTTTTGAAGAGTACAAGCTTTCTCATATAGCCAAGAATTTATATTTAATGTGGACAAACTAGATAGGACCAGCACCAAACTAGGAACATGTCTGACTGCAATAGGGATTTGGAAAAGTCCTACCTTGCCTCTATCTTACTTGATGTGCTTTGTGAAATTATAAGAAATGATGTATTAGAACACTGTAAGACACAGGTGTCTCCATATGGTGAGCGTGGTGGTACACGTTGCTAAAGCCACGAAACTAAACACAAAGAAAAATTACTCGATGCTTAGTTTCAATAGACAGGCCTGCTCTTGTTTTAGAATCCAATAAGACATGTATTTCCAGAATTAGCGGTTAAGGTTGCTATATATGTGGGCCGAGCCCTTGTTTTTCCTGCAAACAATGCTGTCATAGAAGGTAATGCCTGCTCTAACTAGCTATGCAAGTTGCTAACCTGATTGTGCCTTTCTTCATATTAATGATAACCAATAAAAATCCTGGCTGCAGAGCAAACAAGAAAAATCTGGGTCTAACGCTTCCTACTCAAAAAGTAGATAGTAAAATTTAGTAATGTTTCAGACTATCAGAGAAACCCACATTGTTATTAATTATCTTTTTTTCAATTGAATTGAACTGAACTTGCTCAGAAGGACTCAGAGTATGATTCTGTCAGTTAAAATTCTCACTGTAGCAAATATTAGGAGAACTTCCTTAGTCGTTGATCATTTGTTAAAATAGATTTAAATCTATCAAAAGCAGTCCAATCAATAATGATTTGGTATACTGTGGCCTTTCCTTGCACTATAGTATCTATCCTTGACCTTCAAAAGATGCTGACTGAATAAAAGCAGCTAAGGGAGGAAAGCTATGACAAATCTAGACAGCATACTAAAATGCAGAAGCATCACCCTGCCAACAAAAGTATGTATAGTCAAGGCCATGGTTTTCCCAGTTGCAATGTATGGCTGTGAAAGTTGGACCATAAGAAAGGCTGAGCAACCAAGAATTGAGGCCTTTGAACTATGGTGCTGGAGAAGACTCCTGAGTCTCCTGGACTGCAAGGTGATCAAACCAGTCAGACCTAGAGGAAATCAACCCTGACTGCTCTTTAGAAGGCCAGATCCTGAAGTTGAAACTCAAATACTTTGGCCACCTAATGAGAAGGAAGGACTCACTGGAGAAGAGCCTAATGCTGGGAAAAATTGAGGGCAATAAAAGAATGGGACAACAGAGAATGAGGTGGCTGGATGGAGTCACTGAAGCACTAGGCGTGAGCTTAAATGGACTCCAGAAGATGGTAGAGGACAGGAAGGCCTGGAGGAACGTTGTCCATGGGGTCGCAATGAGTCGGACATGACTTTGTAACTAACAACAAAAATACAGAGGTTGAAACTGTACCATTGTGCTTTTACAATGTCCCTTATATTTCCAATGGTGATCAAAACAGATAGCTTCAGGTGTTCCTGTGGTTATGAGGTTATCACTCTTTTAAATTTAATTGATCACCAGAAGCCTATTAGGTTGCAAAATTGCCATTAATAGTTATAAATTTCAGAATTCACTACTTCTTGTTATTGTTTCAGGATTTTTATATAATTTTATCCTTAAAATTATATCCTTATATAATCCTGCTACATTTCTTTTTATGATTGGTCTTGTGCAATAATTAACTAGATAATCAAGAAATAGAAATGTAGAAAAATTATAATATTTTTAGTTCCTAATAGGTTACCTAGAACTCAAAAAGACTGAGAACTGTAGTTTGGCTTCTTTCCTTATAACTAGTTTAATGGATTGCTTTTTGTGTTACCCCAAGAATATAAAATTTAGCCATTTCAATAGAAAAATCCTACATTAGAAGAATTTCATGCCATTGAAGCTGAAACTTTATTCTTTGAAGATATACTCCCTCCAACTATGAGATATTATTCAAGTAGGCTTTAGTGATTTATCTTCTTTAACATAGCATACCATATAATTATCTCCATCTTTCTCAATATAATATGTTCCTCTCCTTTTACTTTCCACTTACTAGCTTAATTAGGTAATTTGCCTTAAAGTTCAAGTTAACAGAGTTTTAAACGCAGATATCAGCCACTTCCTTTTCATTCCAAAATGGAAAGCAAAAGACAACCGGAAAATTTGCCCAATTAAATGTAGTGTTCTAGATCAGAAGATCAGAGCAAGAAAAGACAAGAAGCTATAAACAAAGCAAATGCATTTGGCTGTTCCCCATTTTGCACATACACTTGAACATAGATATTGGCTACTAAATTATGCATTTTTTGAAAACCTAAACCTTCACAGGGCTGTGTAGTGGGCCATAAAGGGTGTTTTGCAGGATGCATTGACAGTACATTGATAACATTTGTGCATGTCAAAATGTGTCATTTGTTATACCTTTAAAAGGAGCAATGAAGGGAAGTGGCTAGGTTTCATGAAACAGCATGGAAGATCTACTGAATCCTGACAGGTCAATTTCCTGCTTTCCTGTATTCTCTGTAATCTTAGATTTTTATTTTTTTTCTACAACTTTACATATAACCACAATTTACTTAAAATTTAAATATGATCTTATTTTTGCAATTTTAGATAATTATAGTCTACTTTATAACTATATCTACTTTATAGAAGTAGATTACTCAGTTTGACCTAGTTAGGTTGTTTTATAAATTTATTTTTAACTTGTCTTAAATTTTATTTACTAAGATTTATAAATACTCAACACATTGCTTGTAAGATTGTCATAAACTGGCTGTCAGATGACAGTCAGCTGACTGGCTGAGTTCCATTATATTCCTCTGCTTGCTTATTTCATTAGATGACTTACTATGGGAATCAGTTTCTCTAATTCAAGGGAGAAAAGACATTATTTTGCTCCTCTTTAAATGCACTTGCTTGTGGATTTCATTTCATTCCGTGGATAAAAATAGTTTTATTCAGTGGTAGGATTCAAATATGTGAACCGGTTCTGTGTGGATGCCGCTTCCAGAAATCCATTCTGGGCCTGGGCAACAAAAAATTACCTACTGGTTCTGCTGAAGTGGTGCGAACTGGCTGAATCCCACCACTAGTTTTATTCCATCTAAAAATAAGAATACTGTAGTTTAATTCCAACAGAAAAGCCAGTACAAATTTATAACCTATTAGCACAATGCTAAGCAAATGTATTCAAAACTCCAAACTAAAGGAGTTAGTATATGCATATCGATAGCACTATAAAATGCCTACTTTGATATTATAGGAGGCAATAAGATAGTTATTTTTGTGAAATAACATGTTACTGTGTCCTATTTTCATTTAGTGAAATGTTCCTTAAAAAACGACAAAAAGTACACAGATATAATTACAAAACAAAGTGCTTTTACGTCGCCTATCCTATATATATCCAGCAGCTTTGACACAAAATACAAATTGCTGAGACTCGATGAAGTCGCTCGAGTTGCTTTCCCGTCGAGGTCTGCGCATGCGCATCTCTTCGTCTTAAAGCTGAAGAGCGAATGCGAACCATCGAATATGGGCGTGGCTTCAGGTGCTTTTGCCGAGATCTAAACCACGCAAGAGGCGCATCGGACGGCAAAGGATGTGGATATGTAAAGGACCTCAGATAAGGGGCGGAGTTAACTATGCGGATTGGCTAGGCCGGACAGCCGCGTGCCGGAGTGGGAAAGAAGGGGGAAGAAAGATTAGCGACGGGGATAACCTTGATGCAGATACGCTGCTGCATGGGGTGGTCGGGGGCGGGGCGTAGGAAGCTTAGCGGGACTACCTGATCTTCCTTCTCTGACGTTTGTGCGGTGGGCGGGGCCTCGATCGCTGGGTGGGAACTTTTCCCCTCGGTTGTCTGGAGCTTCGGGAGCCGCAGTTGCGGAGGGGACGGCAGGTGAGGGCGTGGGGGGGGGGGGAGTTGCTGCTGCTGTCTTCGTGCGGGTTGTCTGGAAAGACTTCGTGGCAGAGCGTGCCGAAGGTTTGGTCCCCATTCCCCAAACCGGAGGCGTGGCGTGGGGGTAGACCGAGGGCAGAATGACGCGCCTGGAGGGGGGGCGAGAATGCCCAGCTTTGTGGTGTGAGGGGTGGGCAGTGGGGAGTGATGTCATGTGGGACCATAACGTCTGAAAGGCAAATAGCTGCACGTGCACCGGGTGGCGCGGGGAAGCCGCTTTGCGTACGCTGTAGCTGCTGATTTCGGCAGCAAGTCTGAAGGGTTGTGGCAAGGTGGGGGCGAGAGATGAATTGGGGCGATGTTTGCGGGCAGAACTGGGAGCGAAAGACTGCTGGAATGCATCCAGGATGGGTTTCTGAATGTATGAAAGCATTATGTAACTAACAAAAGGTTTTAGGAAGGGAGGGTGGTGCTCTGAAGGAGTTCCCCCATCTCCCGTGGTCAGCGGCATCTTTGTCAATTTCGTAATACAAATAGCCTCTTATCTTTTTTTTTAAATCAAGGCCCAAGACTTTTAAGTCAGACTTGATTTTTCTCGCCCCCTGGCTTTCTTTTCTGCCAAAGGTATGGAAAAAAGGAACAATTTCACTAATAAGCTTTAATAGATCTAATGTCTTTAAACCGGGGCACTTAAGGTAAAAAAACTGCAAGATAAGAATAGATTGACATCGAAGTTTCCTGTAGTTTTTCTTCTGTCCATTTGCAACTGATTAATTGAAGTTGGATTTAATTTGACCTAATAGAAGTACTGTCCTATGTGTAAAGCAGCAAGATAAAGCAGCTTTCAGTCCTAGTACTTTTTTTCTATTTTGCAGAGCTAGCCTGGTTACTTCTTTCAACATACTGAACTTTCTGTGACAGAATTTCTGTTAATATTTTTTTGCCAATATCCCTCTATTAAAGGAGCAGATAGTATAACATTTGTCATGTTTATTTTAGAACCTTTAGAAATGCAATCATTATTGGTAGAACAGGAAATACCTCTTAATTTATGAAGATTAAATGCCTTCCATTAAATTAGAAATGTTTTTGATTAGGTTTTGTTTTGTTATTTTTATTATTTGTGTATCACATTTATATCCAATTGCAACAAAAAAACTGCTGATTTCTGTGCAGTTATCCTAGTATAGAATATTAATTTTATAGGCCCTGCATCTTGCTGGAACTTTTTAACAGAACTGTTGATTGTAGTTGCTGAAGTCTGTGCTATATTTAGTAGCAGGATAAGACCTAATGGTGTTTAATGCTATTTACAGTCTAAATTATACACAACTAAAACATAGACCACTTTTTCTCCAGTTGACTTTGAATTCTTTAGTTATTAGCTAAATGAAATCAAGTAGATGTAGGGCTAGCACATTTAAGATGTGAAGTCTCTTGTACCATCCTCTGAGGAGTGAACAAACTCACTGAAAGATATCCAGTGAGTGAAAAATCTGAGCCTAGTTACGTTTGGCTTGGCTTCCTTCAAATAACCTACATGCAGCTGGTGAGTTGAAAAGCCAAAACTTGTTTTGAAGGAAGGTGTGACTCATAGCCAAGTGCGTCAAAGACATACTTGGCTTTTCTTTTCTTTCAAACATGTATTAAGTATTATTGGAGAATTGTTTTGCTAATAAATAATGCTCACTATATTCACAATTTATAAAATTTGTGTTTTGGTAACTTTAAATATTTCTGTAAGTCACCCAGAGTCATTGGTGAGTAAACAGCTATATTAATTAAATTATAAATAATATCTCATTTAAAATTTAAAATAATATAAATTATTTTATATTCTTAAATATAACTTATAATAAAATAATGGATTTAACCAGTTCAAATATTCTGGGTAGTGTACAGTACTATAAAAGTGGATTGAAAAATGGCTACCAAAGAGGTCTTTATCATTCCTGAATTTATCTGGAAAGAATTAATTATTCTAATGAATTCCAATATATTCAGAATTACACTTGAGTATACTCTTCCACAGTTTTGAAATGTAAGGAGTAGACTGAAAATAGAACAAGATCATGTCGTGAAGTTATGTATAATCCAGAAGTAATTTTCAAAGTCAATAATTTGCCAAATATAGATTCTAGTCAGCACTGAAAGTTGAGTGCTAAGACTTTATGGTAGAGTATGTGCAATATGCTACATCATATACTTTTGTAATACTTGATTTAATTATATAGCTCACAATATCCAGATACTGGTTTTTGGCCAAGTCTTAAAACACTAGAGAATTCCTGAAAACCTGGCACTCAGACAAAGCAGCCATCAACAGGCACATAGAAGTAAACAACAATAACACACACACACCGTTCCAAAGAGACAATCAAAAATCCAAAAATAAAGAAACCAAAACACCATCCTACCAGTAGTCAACACCCAGATAAACACCAAGATTAATACAAGAACAATTGTTTACTTGTTTTTTGTTTACAATATCCCAATCAAAAAACTATCAACTCAGACAAATAAACTAATAGTAAACAGTCTACTCAGGTAACCACCGAGAATGCTCCAACCAACACTGACAGGGCAAGCCACTAATATATAAAAAGAGAACACACCCTATACCTTTGTAGCATTGATGTTACTTTGTTTGGTAATGAAATGTCTGCAAGAAAACAGCTAAACTCAGAGATCACCTGATATATTCTGAAGTAAAAAATTGTATTATAATATATTCTGTCAGAGAAATAGCTGGATTCATAAACATATAAATAAATAAAGTTGGATAGAATCCTGAAAAAAGGTTCCTTCAAAATACTAGTGGAATTGGAATCCATAAAAACAGTAGGTCAAAGACAGAAACAATGGTTGCTTTCTTTTATATATCATTTCACCCATCTATTTAAAATAACAGACATTCCCAAGTATATAAAAGAATAAAAGAATTGACAGGTTATAATTATGTTTAAGGAATATTAAAACTTTTTTGTATTTTGCTGGTAAATTTTGCTTTATGTGTTGTTTCAGTGCACTAAAATTGACTCATGGTCTTTAGAGGTCTGCAGAATATAATAGATAATTTATGATCATTGACCCAGAAGTACTTAAGCTGGCAGATTGCAATGAATCAAGCTAATTAGAACTGTCCTCTAGAAATGTAGAAAAACAGTGCTTTTCAGAAGTTGACCTAATATATTTTTATATATTTAACTTTGAATAATCAAGAGATTATGGGATAGCAGTGCTAAAACAGAACATATGCCTTCCAAGATACTTGGAAAGAAAAGGGTGTTTTTTTGCTTCATCTAAGACCTTTTTTTTCAAAAAAGACAAATGGAAAGAAATTGATTTTTACATATTTCCTTTTCATACAATACAAAAATATTTGTGAAACAAATTGATATGAATTTAGAGATATTTCTGCCAAATCAAAGAAACAAACAAGTGAAGGGTTTTACTTAAGTCCATGCAATTGATAAAAATAACTATACTATAATTTGCTGTTAAGAAAACAATTTATTTGAAAATATATGTGATGTATCTCTCCCCCCCCCATTTTTCATGAGTTTTTACATAAACTGCACTTCAAAGTTTGGTGTTATGCAAGTAGCTGTGGCTTACCAACCTCTTGTTCAGTGGCCAGTCAAAGCTACAATGGTATTGACAAAAGAGACTTAAAATCAGTCCTTGAAATTCTGGCCATCACAGCACCCTTGTGGTCACATGATTGTAATCTGGGTGCTTGGCAAACAGCTAGTATTTATGTTTGTTGCAGTATTCTGTGGTGACACAATCAATTTTCCTTGCTAGTTTCCTACAAAGAAAGTCAATGGGGAACCTGGCAGGAAAAATATTAAATTGCTTGCAACATCCACTGCCTAGCAGTGGCCAACCCAGCTCCATTATGCTTATACTATACTTCATGGGCTACTCGTATACCATCCCCTAGCACAGTGGTTCTCAACCTTTTTAATGCCGCGACCCCCAACTGGTCGTAAGTCGAGGACTACCCAACTGGTCGTAAGTCGAGGACAGCCTGGACAATTCCTATTGGCTTTTGAAAGCCAATAGAATTAGACTCTATTCAAGAGAGTCTATTCTATTGGCTTTCAAAAGCCAATAGAATAAAAGGGAGTAGCACAGCTAAGGAAAAGGGGGAAAAAATGGCGGACTGCATTGTTTGGCGACTCCCATGAAATGGACGTTCGACCCCAAATGGGGTCCCGACCCACAGGTTGAGAACCGCTGCCCTAGCAGTTTGAGAGCATGCTATAAGCAAATAGATACATAGGTACCACTTTATGTGGAATTACGAACCCAGTTTGGGTTGGATCTGCCCAAATGCGATGTCTGAATGCAAGGTGACATCAGTAGAGGGAAAAAGCCCTGGAGGACGCTGCCAAATGCCATTAGCCATTCTGAGTGCATTCTAGTTCAGGGCTTTTCAACCAGTGGTACGGGTACCACCTGTGATACATTGGCACCTGGCAGGTGGTATGCGACCATCCTAGAAAAATGGTAGCGGGGGAGGGGAATGAGCTGAACTGGTGGCAGCACCGCCCAAGCCTAAGCGAGAGACGGCTGGAGCTGCAGGGCTGTCAGGGCTCAGTGGAAGCACCAGGATCAACACTTCTTCAGGGCTGTCAGGGCTCAGTGGGAGCGCCAGTATCAGCGCCAGGCTCCAGCTGGAGCTCAGCGCTGATCCTGGCACTTCCACTGAGCCCAGAATAAGCATCGATCAGCTGGAATGTTGCAGCATCTCCAGGGTCTTGTGATTTACATTCAGATGCTTGGCAACTGATTCATATTTAAGACGGTCACAGTGTCCCAGGGTCATGTGAAGTGACCAAAACCTGCTGTAACCACCCAGCAGATGGGGGAATAAAAACCAAACACCCCCCCACCTCTCCCCGCTGCCAATCCTCAACAGAAATGTTCACAACAATGAAAACCTCAGACAGGAGGAAGAGCACCACCAGGCAGGTAGGTGTCTTGCTTGGCTGTGCCTTGGGGGGCACTTTTTTCAGTGCCATTGTAACTTCGAACAGTCACTAAGTGAACTGTTGTAAGTTGAGGACTTCCTGCCCTTCATCACTTTTTCGCTTTTTTTTTTTTTTGGTCATCAAGTTTTTGACACCTTGCTAGGCGACTGGTGGTACTCGGATGTTGCCATATCCTAAAAGTGGTACAAAGAGTGAAAAGGTTGAAAAGCCCTGTTCTAGTTCACCCCCTGTGGTGCATTTTTAGATAGTGTGTATGAACTGAACGGACTAGCAGTCTTAGGCAGGTAAACAACTACTCTGAATTAATACTGTAGTTTCCTGGCTAATATACCATCACCTTAAGCTAAATACACCCTGTGTCTTCATGCCTAAGGCAGGATTAGAAAATATAGTCTCCTGGCTTCTAGCCTTCGCCAATTACACAAAATTGGCTCTCATTCATTTAACAGTACAATTGTTTTTCTTGTCCCATGAATGAGAAAACCCCTCTTCAATGTTGACTTGGTGAAATCCATGCTAGTCTGACTTTAATAGTATTTATAACTTTTTTATCTTGAGTGCTGAACATTGGCTCATGAATAGTTGATATGTGTTTACAAAGAATCCTGTAATGAATTCAGGTAATCAGCAATAGCTTTATATTTACATAGGGGTAATAGTCATCCTGTAATCCTTCATTGTATTTAAAACAATCTCTTACATATTAATCTATAATACTAGATTACAGATTACTCTTCTTTAATCTGTATTATAGATTATAGATTATTATACTAGATCAGTGATGGCGAACCTTTTAGAGACCAAGTGCCCAAGCTGCAACCCAAAGCCTATTTATGTATCATCGGGTACCAGGTGGGCGTGGCCCATTGGGTGGGCGTGGCTGCAGTGGTAATGGCAGACTGGGTGGGACTAAAATGTTCAGTCAATTCCAACTTTGCGAGATCTTTTTTTTCCCGCGAGAAGTTGAAATTGATTAACTGAACCTTTTTTTTTTTGCACACGGCGGCGGAGGCCTAAAGCGAAAAGGTTTTATAAAACCCAGCTGAAGGCTTAGGACTGGGGCGACGGCGCGCATGCCCACAGAGAGGCCTCTGCGTGCCACCTGTGGCACGCATGCCATAGGTTCGCCACCACGGTACTAAATTATATACTATTATAAACACAAAATGTTCAGTGACAAACTTTTTATGTTCTGTTTTAATGCTTTATTGCATTAAAAATAATGAACAAATATAGCTTAATAGGTTTTTATTTCTATAACTTCACATTTGGGGAAAGTATTTTGTTATCTACCTTACTTAAAAGTGACCTTAAAGTCTTTTCTGTTGTAAAGTAAATATTATTTAATTAAAAATTAAAAATGCAATGCTGTTAATGTTAGCAAGCCTTTGTGAGGCAGAAAAAATAATATCCTTTGAGAAACCTTTCCTACATTCTACTCAGTTTTCTAGAAATAGTTCCTAAATTTTATGAAACAATTGGAACAAATGTGCCTTAAAAGATTTGACAAGAACTATTAAAAGAATAGTTATATATATATATATATATATATATATATATATATATATATATATATACACTCTCCTGGTGTTCGTATTTTATTTGTACCATATATATATGGTACAAATAAAATACGAACACCAGGAGAGTATAAATATAAAAATATACTTTACTAAAAGCTGCCAAGCTTTCGTTTGGAAACTCCAAACATCATCAGGGCTAAGGAGCCAGTAAACAATGATGACTTAAATGGGTTTTGCCGGCATCTGCACCCGGCTCATGGACCGCGTCACCGGTCCCGGCCGGTTAATTAGTGTTCCAGATGTTTCTTTATTACTCTCCTTACGCTTCCTTCTATGGTTCTTCTGGATCATTCCTTCCACTATCTCATTACTGGTATTCATCTCCTCCACCACCCCTTTATCCTTATTTCCTTCCATAGCACTGACCCTCCTCCCCTTTTTGTTTTCATTCTCCACCCTGGGGGCATCTGTTTCTCCTCTATCAGTGTTACAAGCTTCCCTGGGCTCACAGACGCTCCCCCACACACACGCTTTTCTCAATCCCTGCTCCACACCCTTTCTTCTCACTCTTCCACTGTCATGAGTAACTTTCATACGGGTGTTACATATTTGGGGGTCTATGCCCTCCTCCTCCGTCCTGGCAATCTTCGTGTCAACAGTTCTCCACCGTTCCATTTGTTTGCTGCGTGATCGGGTGCTTACCCCGTCTCTCAATTCATCCCTCCTCCCTATCACACGCTCTTCCCCATTGCTGATAGGAACAGTATTCAGGCGGACACCAGGTCTCCAGATCTCTGCATTCTGATTCCCCGTGTTCTCACTCCCCTCTTCTGTGCTCATCTTTGGGGGGACTTCAAAGTGTTCGTCCCGGGAGGGGGCTGTATTGTTGGTGGGAGTATTCCTTGTCTGCAGGGAATCCAGGCAGAGTTCCGTGTCTCTCCCTTTCACCGTATGCCTAGGCAATCGAGCCATGCTTTCGTTCTTCTTCTCCCCGCTACCCACAGCGTCAGGCTGCAGGCTCCTCATGCTGGATCTTCCACACTCTCCACAGTTGTTGTTAAGTTCTGGGGGTGGGGGTCTATCATGATGATATTGGGGAAGGGGGAGGTCTTCCATCGGTGGATGATTACGTGTGTTTGACAGTGGTAGCCTCCTCAGACGTTCATTAGAGTGGTATTGGTGTTGATCGGGCGAAACGGGGGTGTCCCTGGAGTGTAGAGGGTTGGCCAAAGTTCCATCTATCTGTTCAGGATGGAGGCCAGGTATCCCGTCACGTTTACAGCTGTGCAAGCATTGTTCAGGCCGCTTATAATAATTGGCATGGTGTTTAAAATCCCATTTCCTCAATGCTTGTTGCACTGGATGTAAGTCAATGTGACGATTAACCGCATCTTTGTTGGAATACCATGCCTCTTTCAATAGCCGGCCTCCCTTAGTGGCATCCTCAGACATAATGCAAACATTCACAAAGTCAAACTGATGGCCATGTTGTGCCATATGCATCCACAATTGAGAATGCTGCTCGCCCCTTCTTATAGCTAACTGATGTTCATGCAAGCGAGATCTTAAACGCTTAGCTGTTTCACCCACATAGTTGCCATCGCAGTTCTTGCAATTGATTTTATAGATTACTGCTGATCTATCCATGGCAGGGAGTGGGTCCTTGGGGCGAACGACTTTGGACCGTAATGTCTGATTGGGTCTGTGGGCCACTTCTATTCCATGGGGGGCCAGCAGTCTGGCTGTTGCCTCCGAGACGTTATTAATATATGGCAAAGAAACACACATTCTTTGTAATGATGGTTCCTCTCTCTTTTGGTTGTTCCGGGACTGGGGTGTAAGACCGTACTGTCTGATAAACCTCAAAGGATACCCATTACGTTGGCAAATCCGGAAAAGGTATTGCCTTTCTTTCTTCTTAAACTCCTCAGTGCTGCAGTGGGAGTCCACGTGCTTAAACAATGCTTTAATGCAGCTAGCTTTATGAGATACGGGGTGGTTGCTCCTATAGTGGAGTATTCTGTCCGTGTGGGTGGGTTTACGAAACACCCCTGTAAGTAACGTCCCATCCAACTGACGGTATATTGACACGTCCAGGAAGGCTAGGTGACCTTGTTTTTCTTCCTCCACTGTAAACTGGATGTCGGAGCAGATCGAGTTAAGTACTCTCATAAAGGTAGCTACATGTTGTTTTTTAACAACCGCAAACGTGTCATCCATGTACCGAACCCAAAATTTGGGTTGGTATAAGGCCATAGCCCTGTGTTTTAGCTGTTGGAGTACTATTTCCGCTATAGTGCTATAAATGGGGGAGCCCATAGGTGTCCCTTTAACTTGTTCGAAGATGGTACCCTGGAAAGTGAAATAGGTGGTAAGACATATTTCCACTAATCGCAGGAGGTCATCTGTCTGAAGGGAGTCCTGGTGGTGGCTCCCTTCTGTATTCCTCAAGCGCTCTCCCAGGGCTGAAATAGCTAAGTCCTGGGGGATGGAGGTGAAGAGGGAGGTAACGTTGAACGATACCATCCTCTCATCATCCTCCACCCTAAGGGTCTTAATTCTGTTGAGGAATTCTTCTGCAGAATTGACCGTTGTGGGGCTGCCTTCCACAAGGTGGCCCAGATGAGTGCTAAGCCACTTCGCTAATCCCGATGTTGGGGTACCTATAAATGACACGATAGGGCGAAGTGGGGTGCCTTCCTTGTGGATTTTTGGGAGCCCGTAAAATCTAGCGAGCGCCGTGTCACGGGGGCGTATCTTCTTTAGGGTATCATCTCCGATTTTCTTACTGCTACTTATTGAAAGAGGCGTGGTATTCCAACAAAGATGCGGTTAATCGTCACATTGACTTACATCCAGCTCAACAAGCATTGAGGAAATGGGATTTTAAACACCATGCCAATTATTATAAGCAGCCTGAACAATGCTTGCACAGCTGTAAACGTGATGGGATACCTGGCCTCCATCCTGAACAGATAGATGGAACTTTGGCCAACCCTCTACACTCCAGGGACACCCCCGTTTCGCCCGACCAACACCAATACCGCTCTAATGAACGTCTGAGGAGGCTACCACTGTCAAACACACGTAATCATCCACCGATGGAAGACCTCCCCCTTCCCCAATATCATCATGATAGACCCCCACCCCCAGAACTTAACAACAACTGTGGAGAGAGTGGAAGATCCAGCATGAGGAGCCTGCAGCCTGACGCTGTGGGTAGGGGGGAGAAGAACGAAAGCATGGCTCGATTGCCTAGGCATACGGTGAAAGGGAGAGACACGGAACTCTGCCTGGATTCCCTGCAGACAAGGAATACCCCCACCAACAATACAGCCCCCTCCCGGGACGAACACTTTGAAGTCCCCCCAAAGATGAGCACAGAAGAGGGGAGTGAGAACGCGGGGAATCAGAATGCAGAGATCTGGAGACCTGGTGTCCGCCTGAATACTGTTCCTATCAGCAATGGGGAAGAGCGTGCGATAGGGAGGAGGGATGAATTGAGAGACGGGGTAAGCACCCGATCACGCAGCAAACAAATGGAACGGTGGAGAACTGTTGACACGAAGATTGCCAGGACGGAGGAGGAGGGCATAGACCCCCAAATATGTAACACCCGTATGAAAGTTACTCATGACAGTGGAAGAGTGAGAAGAAAGGGTGTGGAGCAGGGATTGAGAAAAGCGTGTGTGTGGGGGAGCGTCTGTGAGCCCAGGGAAGCTTGTAACACTGATAGAGGAGAAACAGATGCCCCCAGGGTGGAGAATGAAAACAAAAAGGGGAGGAGGGTCAGTGCTATGGAAGGAAATAAGGATAAAGGGGTGGTGGAGGAGATGAATACCAGTAATGAGATAGTGGAAGGAATGATCCGGAAGAACCATAGAAGGAAGCGTAAGGAGAGTAATAAAGAAACATCTGGAACACTAATTAACCGGCCGGGACCGGTGACGCGGTCCATGAGCCGGGTGCAGATGCCGGCAAAACCCATTTAAGTCATCATTGTTTACTGGCTCCTTAGCCCTGATGATGTTTGGAGTTTCCAAACGAAAGCTTGGCAGCTTTTAGTAAAGTATATTTTTATATTTATACTCTCCTGGTGTTCGTATTTTATTTGTACCATAGACATGCCCAGGAGTCGTATTTTTATGCAAATTTTCCAGCATATATATATATATATATATATATATATATATATATATATATATATATATATATACACACACACACACATACATACATACATACATATATATATACATACATATACATACACATATTATTGGACTTTTTTTAATGTAATTTTTGTTTGAGGTTTACTTAAGTTTAAATGTTTTGTATTTTTAGTTCTAGCTAGCCCTGCATTCAGCTCTGGGAAGAGGGGGGGAGGGTTTTTGGGAGGGTAGGGAGGTAGTGGGAGAGGGATTTTATTGTAAAATTGCAAAAATTTTCAATAAAAAAAAAGAACTATTAAAAGAAAAAGAATATGTAAACAAAAAAATCAAGATCTTCAGAGAATGGATACCGGTATTTAATCACATGTCTCTTGTAACTTTTTGTTTGTAGCAAGTGTGTTCTTGGCTATATACTCCATGATTTTTAAGCAATGTGAGGACCAAATTTTATCCAGAAAATTTCAGGAAAATAATTTTTAGACTTAAGACCATATGTAATATTATACTTCGATTTAGATAAGGAGCCCTGCTAACCCTATACCATATTGTCAGCTAATAATGCCTTCCTAAGTAAGATTTTATTCTGCCTTCTAGTTTCATCTCAAACCTTGTGATAAAATACTAATATTTAGGAATGATGAAATGATTTATGATGCAACAGCTTATGAATTCACATGATGCTCAAAATATTTGGAATCTCTTAACTATTAGTATTTTTGGTAATAGAAATATGAATTACATGAGCAAATAATACTTAGAGTCATTGGTCAATTGATGAGATATTTTTTGAAAAAATCCTTTTTAGCCAAAGGTGGTTTTCTAAAAGATGACCATAGAGGATCTTCCTGACCCTTCTGAAGAAGGTGTTTCATTGAGTAGAAGATACCAGTTTTTTATCTCAGGCTCCGAAGATTCAATTACCCATTCAGTCTCTGCTGCACCAATGCCTTCAGAATATGGTAAGACTATTTATAGGAGGAGGGAGCTGTTTTCAAAATATTGAATGAGTAGAGATTGATTCCAAAGGGATGCTCAGAACTTAAAATAAAGTGACAAACTTTATGCTCTAATCAACATTCTCTTGGAAAATATTATAATTGTTTTCTTAAAATGTGCTGTATGCTAGATGTAGTGAATTATCTTTCTCAGAGAATAGCTTTATTATATAAACAATGCGTAACGCACATCTTGGAAAATCATTTTGTTCCCAACAGAAAACAAAGTACTTTAGTATGAAATATATAAAGTTGTTTTCCTACCAGGGCATCAAGTGCAATTTTGAGTTCTATGTGAAATATTTGTGCAAGTGACATGGAAACCATTATACAATATTTTGCATGCTAGTCATGTGAAAAAAACTGATATTGTGTAATATATTAGAACTTCTTTCCACTTTGAACATCTTTTCTTGGTGCAAGTCTAGAAGCAAGCAGGCAAATACCAAGTTTTATTAGGTAATAAACTCTCACAAAAACAAATTAATTCAATTTGTATGTATTGTAATTAATTAAATCCTATTGCAATTAAATAAATAGCTCAATAAATAAGATGTAAAATTTAATATAACATTAAATAAAATGTTAATATATAACAACATATTTGTTAAACTGAACATATGAATGAAATTGAAAAATTAAGAAAGAACAAAATGAATTGTAGCCGCTTGCTTAATAATCTTAAGAATAGGAGTGATTAAAATATAGTTTTAGTGAAGACCAATGTATGCACAGCTTTAGACTGTTAGAAGCACCTGCTTCTGATTATAAACTTACTCAAAAGATCTAATAGATAATACAGATGATCTTCTGACAGATTAGAATTACAGGTAGTCCTCGAGTTACGAGTGTAATGGAGCCTGCCCATTCCATTCATAACTTGAAAACTCATGGGAGTGAATCTCGTACCTCGAACCAGATCACTCCCTTGCTTGTTAAGACACACGCAGCTCATGAGTTATCTCAGGGTGGGGAAGGCCATGGAGGGCCTAGTGATGGAACAGGCCCCCAAGGCTTCCCTGACCACTGAGATACCTCATGCTTCCCCCTCTCTTCCTGCTGTGCCAGACTCATCTTGAAAAGATCCATCTTCTCTCTGCCACGTTTCTGCTGTTGCCCAGATCTGAGACCGGGGGACACTTCTTTGGCTGTCCGGTGGTCCAATCTGGGCACCAGAAGCCTTCTCCAGGCCACTGCAATCCGGAAATGGGCCTCCGGAGGGCCATGGAAGCATCCCCTGGCCTCAGATCCAGGTGGCAGCAGCCTAGAGAATATCAAAATAAATATAAAATAAATATAAAACTATATAAAAAATATAAAAAATATAGTAGGCATTTCCAGGAAAATTCTAGTGCATGCATTTAATCTTATACTTCTTAATGATTTTTATGTATATATAATTTGTGTTAAGAATTTTAATTGCAGTGGTAAAATTTAATGAAACTAAAAGAAAGTAGAATAGAAAGTAAACAGTGCAAAGAAAAAGAAAAAACGGAAAGTAAAAAGAAAAAAATATATAGCAGAGAAAGAGAAAAGCAATATATATATTAAATGACTTTCAATCTTCATCATAATAAACATAATCTATTTTCATAACTCTTCACCCCCTCTTAGTTTACAACCAATGATCTCTTCATCCAATATCCCATCTCTTATTTATAGAGAAGTCCATTAAGCATAATGTTTCCAGCAAAAAGTCCATTAAGAATTACTGAAAATAACAACTTATTTTAACCTTGATCAAATAAACCAAGTTTATATTCCTTGGTTTTAGTTTTAACAGTCTTAATCTTTAGTCTATTGAAATACCATAGAATTTGCTCTTTTTTCATTTCTTCTTTTTTCCTTCTGACAAGATTTTTCAAAGCTTTAATTAAGCTTTTTATGTAAATCCAATATAAAAAACCCACCTTCTTGGTTTATTATTTGTATTTCCCTTTTGATTTTTAAATATCAACTCATTTCTTGTGTATATACAGCAAAACATCCTATTTCATATTATTCTCATAGCCATTTGTAGATCCACTTTCAGTGCCATCTCTGTCTTGTTAAATAAAATGTGTTACTCCTTTCTGGGCTAAGAATGAAGATTTTCTGTAGGAAAATAGGGTATGAGAACTGCCACATCTAAATATATCATAAAACATTGAAACGTGAAAATTGTAAAAAAATACCCTATATGGAATATTCAATACCTTATCAAATTAGAGAGTCCCTTACTGATCACATAGTAAACTATTTTCCAATTGTGGGTTGTCCAGATGCTTTAGGATGGGGAAGGTTGGTTAGGATGTATGAAACTTGACTAAAAAAGGTTTTTAAAATCTATCTGAATATTTTTCGCAGCTAAATCTTTCTTTCATTTCTGTAGAGTTCTCCTTTTTCGATCCAAATGATGCAGCATGTCGGGAAATTCTTTTCAACCCCAAAACTTCTGTATCTGAATTATTTGCTATCTTAAGACAATGGGTTCCCCAAGTTCAGCAAAACATTGATGTGATAGGAAATGAGGTGAGACATTTATTAATTTCCTGGATTTATCTATGAATCTTATTAATTTTTATTTTATGCCCTCACTTAATATATGGAAATATCTGTTAAATTTTTGTTTAGAATCAATATTAGCAAATGTGTCTTTACATCTGCATCCTTATTAAGTAACTTTTTAATGATTTGCTAAGAACAGAATCCTCCATAAAAAGTGCATTAAGGGCTACATATCTTTTGGGGTTTACATGGTTTGACAAGTTTTTTTATTTAAGTAGCTCTGTATTACTGAGTGAACTGATGAAATGCAAATTGGTAATCACATGAACCCAGATATTTATGTCGTTGCTGTGAAATGTATCAGCTAATTGCTTTGGTAGTAAAAATAATTTGTTATTAGGTATCACTATGAGAGTGATATATATTTTAACTTCCAGGAAATAAAAGTTGCTTCATCAGAATCATAAATGATCTTTTTTTTTTAATCAACAGATCATTAAGAGAGGCTGTAATGTGAATGACAGAGATGACTTGACTGACATGACTCTCTTGCACTATACTTGCAAGTCAGGAGCTCATGGAATTGGTAAGAAAAGGAATTGGAAATTTTCTGTGGCTAGTTTTTACAGCAGGAATAGTAGTTGTCTTTCCTATCTTTCTCCAGGTATATTGTTTATGCCAATATAGAGAGGAATGGTGTCATTTCTCTTCAAATCATTTACCTGTAATATTCTAATATTGCAAATTCCATATCCCCCTGTGTCCAAAATTCTACCAATTTAAACAGTTTGGATCATCTGCAGCAATTTCCCTATCTTCACAAGCCACATATTTTCCCCAACACTCCAAAAATCACTGTACTTAATTTCTGAACCCCCCTTCCAACTGGCTAAAGTAACATCACAACATCACTGGATAGTTTCCTATAAATCTTTGTATAGATGATAAATTAGGTTGTTCTGATACCTCAAACAGCGCTTTAAAATTCATGGAGATGTGGCCATATTTACTATACTGTAACCACAGAATTTGTATGCTGCCCTTTCTCTCCAAACTTTCTAAATGGAATTGTTGGTAAACTGAAATAATCACATTACCTTTTTTATTTTCCCATTGTTCTGTGGCCTTGTGACCTCCTATACAGCAACAATTTAAAATTAATGGGGTGGAAACAGACAGAAACTTCACATTTTATCATTTGAAAATCCTAGGAAAAAATAGAATTACATGTTAGTACATGGTGCAGATGAAATAATGTAAAATAATTTAACAGTTGAATTAAATAGTTTTAGTCCTAATTGTTATGTATAAAAGAAAACAATGGTTTTATTCCACTGAAGTCATACCATAGGTATAAGTTCACTAATAATCTGGTCAGATGTCTTTTAGCATTGCCGTATTGATTATGGGACCCACTGTACCATTGGTTAGTTATTCATTAGCTCTCTGTCATCATGACCTAGAATAGTAACAAGTGATGTGTACGCCACCATCATCATCATTGTCATTATTATCATTCTACTACTACTACTACTACTACTACTACTACAACTGTTGTTCCAGCATCTGTGCAAGGAAGGAACTAATGTTACTTGAACATCTACCGTACTTTCCGGCGTATAAGATGACTTTCGCAAGCTTTAAAATTGGCGCTGAAGTCGGGGGTCATCTTATATGCCGAGTTGTCTTATACGCCGGAAATAACGGTAGTTTCCGGCATATAAGACGACTTTCTAGGCATGTGACTCGGCGCCGAAGACGGGGGTCATCTTATACTCCGGGTCGCCTTATACGCCGGAATATACAGTATTCCTCTTGTATGAGATGCAGAGGATCCTGCAGTGTTTCTGCTGTCCTAAAACAGAAACAAATCAAGACAATTTAATTCAAATCCAGACACTGGAAGTTGCATAGTGTATCATAAAATATATTTTTCTACAGAAAATAAGACAAAACCCAAGCATTTTTTGCTGCATGTATTTGTGGAACAAGTTTGCCCAATTTGATATTTTCCAGATGAGTTGAGATAGCAGTTTTCACCAACTCCAGTCATTGGCTATAGATATTTAGAATTGAGGAAGCTATTGCCCTAGACATCCAGAGAAAAAGGCTGATATAAAAAGTACTAGGAAACTTTCCTGATTTTTTTCTTCATTGTTGATGTAGTTATAGTTTGACTAACCTTCAAACTCTAGTAAGGAAACATCTTGTAAGGATTGGCTGTATGGAAACTTGCCAATGTTTTTTGGACATAGTCTTCTGTTATCTAGTATGTTGTGAAAATCTATCAAGAACCCACTAAACTACATATAAGCTATGTTTTCAAACTATCTACTTTGCAGGGGACGTGAAAACAGCAGCAAAATTTGCCTCCCAGCTTATTGAGTTGGGTGCAGATATCAGTTCGAGGAGTCGCTGGACAAATATGAATGCTCTGCACTATGCTGCCTATTTTGATGTTCCAGAACTCATTAGTATCATTTTGAAAAATGCAAAACCAAAAGGTAAATCTTTATTTATTTGCCAATAGATAAAGATATAGATATCAGTAAGACTATTCCCAAATTGAAGTTGCCCTGAATATGAAGACAATTTAAAAACTTGGACAAAGATACATATTGTAATGTGATAACAATGTTGGCTAAAGACCCCAAATAGGCACACATGCTTATCTTCATGGTTTCCATCTATGCTGTTGCTAGCAATTGGAGGGTGTAGAAAGAGAAGGAGATATGTTTTGCCCCTACAACGTTTAGACAGCCAGCCATTTCAGTGATATTTATCATCATCATGTTCACCTAATGTTACTAATATATCTATAACGATCTTTTAAAAGTGAAGTAATTTAACTCTAAGATATACAGTATGTCCCACAATAAGTATGGAAATAAATATTAGAAATTATATAATATAGATATTATCAGTACCTATAAAATGCATACACTTTTTCCATACTGAAGTTTTGAATTTCTGTTTACTCTGTCAGTACCTAAAATTCCAGATCAATTGCAATTATTTTAATGGAAACTTTGAATTACCATATACTTGAATTTTTGTGTTATACATATATATTGCATTGTAGGTATGCCTCTGAACATTTATTAGTTAGAAAACATGGAAGATAATATGTGGTCTTCCTCTGATGCAGATTCTTCAGAGGGAATTTGAGATGGATTTAATTATTATGTGTAATATATTATTATTATTTGGAAAATTGTACCATCTTTGTTTTCTTAATAACACATGACAACTCATCTCCCCTTCCTCGAGATGGCCATTTTTATGTTTATGCTCTATAAAGTTTAATAATAACAACAACAACAACAATAATAATAATAATAGTAAAGTTGGAAGGTACCTTGGAGGTCATCTAGTCCAACCCCCTGCTCAGGCAGGAAACCCTATACCATTTAGGACAAATGGCTGTCCAGTCTCTTCTTAAAAACTTCCAGTGTTGGAGCATTCACCGCTTCTGGAGGCAGGTTGTTCCACTGGTTAATTGTTCTAACTGTCAGGAAGTTTCTCCTTAGTTCTAGGTTGCTTCTCTCCTTGATTAGTTTCTACACGTTGCTTCTTGTCCTGCCTTCAGGCGCTTTGGAAAATAGCTTGACTCCCTCTTCTTTCTGGCAGCCCCTGAGACATTGGAACACTGCTATTATGTCCCCCCTTGTCCTTCTCTTCTTTAAACTAGACATACCCAATTCCAGCAGCCGTTCCTTATATGTTTTAGCCTCCAGTCCTCTAATCATCTTTGTTGCTCTTTTCTGTACTCTTTTTAGAGTCTCAACATCTTTTTTACATCACGGTGACCAAAACTGGATGCAGTATTCCAAGTGTGGCCTTACCAAGGCACTGTAAAGTGGTATTAACACTTCACATGATCTTGATTCTATCCCTCTGTTAATGCAGCCTTAATTTCAGCTTGAAGCAGTGTGAATTAGAAAAGATGGAACAAGCTACTCATTTCTGCTTTTTTATTTCTCTTTCTTTTCTTCCCAAATGTAATTTTCTCCTTCAAAATTTCTCAGAATTTCTAGCACACTGATAAATCCACGTTCTCCTCTTCAATAGTGCAATGATTTATATTACCAGTTTCTTGTAGCACATTTATTTTTTTGGTGATGTAGATGATAAGGAGTGAGCCCTTCACTTCTCCAGCAAACCATTAGATCTTTAGATCATCATTAGATCTAATCAGTCGACAGCATAAGATTAGCCATATTGTAAGAGGCAGAGAGTGTAAATAAGTTACAATGTGGCAATCACATGAAAGAGTATTCCCTGTGAACCTAGACTGCTGAATATCCTACCTACGCAACCATTCATGGTGCATGATAAGATTAATTTGTGTTTTTTTTTAATGAAGCCTGCATGTTTACATACAGGGAGTATTGGTTCATAGAGGATGGCTTTGAGCAAGTGCTTAACCAATGTGAGCATTTTGAAACAATATGGTGGTTACATAACAGCCATGAGGACTGTCAATAACCGTTAGTGTTTTCTTTGATGCTAAATGATTTTCTGACCTTATTCCACATATTTTTCTTTTGTCTAACGAAAAGGAGACATATTTATATAACATTGAAAGAGAAATGTACTTATTTGGTTTCCCAAAAAATTAACAAACGACAATAAAATCTGGAAGAAATTTTAACAATCTGTTTTCTTTGGCTCCTGGCATTCATTTGAATTAATCCAAAAATTGTATCTACAAATAGAATGCAGTAAAGTTTGTGGAGTAGCATTTCTTTTTTCTACTCAAACCTTTGGCATTCATTTGTTGGAATCAAGTTGATCCAGAAAGCTAGAGTGCTTATACAGGTAGTCCTCAATTTATAGCCATTCATTTAGTGACTGTTTGAAGTTATAACAGCACTGAAAAAAGTTACTTATGACCATTTTTTACACAGCTGTTGCAGCAACCCCATGGTCATGCGATCAAAATTCAGACATATGGCAACTGGCATGTATTTATGATAGTTACAGTGTCCCAGGGCCATGTGATCACGTTTTGCAACCCTCCAACAAAGTCAGTGGGGAAGCCAGATTCATTTAACAATCAAATTACTAACTTAACACCTGCAGTGATTCACTTAACAACTTTGGCAAGAAAGATTGTAAAATGGGGCAAAACTAACTTAACTTATCAATGGAACTTGCTTATCAATGGAAAGTTTGGGCTCAATTGTGGTCATAAGTCAAGAACCACCTCTAGTTTCCTTACACATTTATCAGTTTTAACTATGCAGAATGTCTGGTAAATATCAGATTAAAGTTTATTCAGATGTTTTGCATTTTTAAAAAATGCTTTTATAATGGCATGTAGCTTGGAAGGCAGGTTGTAGACGTGAGAATTGACATTTGCAAATATAGAGAAATAATCCTTGGATTCCTTTGCCATATTCTTGTTTTGCAATCTCAAATATTGCAAAGTTGGAAGTTGGCTAGTGGCAGAAGCAAAATAAATTACTCACCCATATTAGAAATTTAATAATTATAATTCTGCAGTTGCTGCATTGTACAGATTCATCCTAAATATTGCCTTCTTTCAGTTGTTTCAAATGTAGGTTTAGTTTTACCCATGATTTATTAAGCTAGCTTTGCTCCCTTTTATCCTTGTTCATTCTGTCTTTAAATAGGGTACATGTGCAACTGAGAGCTTCCTTTGGATACTTCATAGGTTTCCAGAGTTAAATTGTTTAAACAATCAGAAAATAATTTGTATCTGCCTTTAAATAAAAGATAGTGAATTTAAACCATCAGCCTATGCATGCACAGATAACACTTCGTGTGGATTGACCAATGTGAACTTGAAAAAATATAAATATGCACAAGGATACAACTGGAGAAAGATTTCAAAGTACCTCTGCCTAATTTTCTGGAGTTCACAACTGATTTGAAGCTTTAAGGAGGAGTGCTTCTCTCATATCAATGCACTTTGTAAAAAAATCTAATGCTCTGTACAGATATAATAGGTACAAATAATTGAAATACTGATTATTCCCAGGGCAATGTTAAGTCACATGTAGACCAATCTTTTAAAATATACATAAATATACAGTGATGAACAAATCATTAACACTAAAAACGGGAAAGCAAAAGATATATTTTTAATATTTTATGAGAGGCATTTTTTTAAAAAAAGTTAAATGTTCATATGCAATATTTCCATTCCCCACAAATCTGTATAAATGCAAGCAATGTAATAAGAGCTGTTTTGGCATAATTAAAAAGCAAATATGAATAAAACAATCAAAATAAAATATTGGAAAATATGATTATTAGAAATCAACCTGATTGTCAATTAACCCCTCTTTATTTCCATAATAGTGCTGTAGTTATAATAAATATTGATTATTTAAATCATTTGACAAAGTGTTCTATGACAGTCTGATTGCCAGCCAGCTGAGAATATGCTGAATGGGATAACAATTAAATAGATGGATATATTTAATTTGAAAATTAGACTAAGAAATATGCCGTTTATCAAATAAAAGTATAGATGTCCGGTTGATGAACTCTAAGACCTATTTGCTGCCATACCTAGAGACAAGGCATGGATAATAGATTTTTAATTCCAAGAAAGCAATTTCCAGTTGAAAGGAAAGTTTTCTAAAGGAAGAACAATTTGACAATAGAAGCAATTACCCTGAGATGTAGTGAGCTCCCCTCCATTGGTTTTGGTAGAGCCTACACTTCCATCTACTTGTGAGGGATGCTTGAATTTGGATTCCTGTATAGAGTAAGGAATTCAATTGATTCTGTGATTTTTTTCAATTTCTTGTCTGATGTGTTAATTTTTCAGCCTCTTGATACTTATTCCCTGGCCTAATTAAACTTGATGTGGGAACAGGGCCAATAAATAGTTCTCAGGCATTTTTAAGGATCAATTCTTCCTCTGCTTTTAGAAAAATAGCAATGGGAAGGGAGATAGAGTTTAACAGGACTTCCTTCCTTCAAAGATTCTGCTAAATTTCCCCCTTCAACTTGACCTTTCTTTTCCTGTTTTTCTTGCTTGCTTGAGAGGAATTTTTCTTGCTATTGCTGGTGTTGAATTCTCTATCCCAGCCTCTCTGGTTCCAGTATTTTTAGATAGTTTTAAAGTTGGTATTTATTGATCTGACACATGAATTGTATTCAAGCAAATTTATGTTTTCTCTGTTATTGCTAAAAAGTCAATTTGGGAAAAATAGGTACATATAAATTTAATAAATAAACAAATACCTTTGGGTTTGTTTAGTGTGTGACTGACTATTTGACTTCTCTGTTTTGATTTTGAATTCTATTGGCTATATTTAATGTCTGTTTAGTAATTGTTTTTACCCATAGTATGTCATTCAGGATAAAACAGCATTGATACATCCACATATCAACTTGGTTCTTAATTGTAGATATTGATGCCACCTGCAGTGACTTTGATTTTGGAACTGCCTTGCATATTGCTGCCTTCAACCTATGTACTCGAGCTGTAAAGTGTCTATTGGAACATGGTGCTAACCCTGCTTTTAGGGTAAGATATCAATTTTATCAAATATTTGTTTTATCTGACTGAATCTGAATTATAATAATTGTTTAGAAATGCTTTGCTTAGTTTTATATTGGAAATGTGTTAAAAATGAAGAAAAAAATATGTGTAAATTATATTTGTACTTCTGTGTATCTTTAGATTTTTTTGTAAATTATTTGAAATTTGTTAATCCTGACAATGGAGGTTTAGGATCTATCTGAGCAGTTGTGTTTTATGATTATTATTTAATAGTTGTTAATAACTCTGTTTTAATTTGGATTAATACTGTGCCTGAATTTACTCCCTTGTTTTGATGATTATTGTTCCACAGAATGACAAAGGGCAGACACCTGCTGATGTGGTTCCTGATCCAGTAGATATGCCATTGGAAATGGCTGATGCAGCAGCCAGCGCTAAAGAAATCAAACAGATACTTTTAGATGCAGTACCTCTGGTTTGTGACCTTTCCAATATAATGCTTCCAAATTATGATAATGTCACTGGAAAAGACATGCTTGAATTACTTGGCCTAAAACTGGGAGATCGAGTTGTCATTGCAGGACAGAAGGTATGTTTTGATAAGCAAATTGTGAATCAAAAATTAACTGGATTGAAAATGTTTCTGGGTTTGTATGTAGAGCTTTTAATCACAACAAGCTGAATTATTCTCCCGGTAGCTCTTGTCACATCAGCTAGTAACATTTAATTTTTTAAGGAGAGCTGTACCTGGCTCACTTAGATACAGTATATAAAAATTATGTTATCCTTGTCCACCTGAGGAATATACACCTGTTCTCTGTCCTGAACTAGCAAACATAGAATCAGGTTGATTGTCAGTCTCATAAAACTACACTATACTTTGGACTTTAAAATAAATTTTGCAAACTTTATTGATCCATATGTTGCTTCTATTAATTGTATTATTTTTAATTTCTAATTAAAATGTAAATTGTGCTTGATTACCTTTAAAAAGAATTCTATCTGTTACAAAGATACTTTGGAAAGCAAACAACATTATGAACAGAAATTCAGTATTTGAAACTTCATAGAACTGTCACATTTCTGTTTTGTTAGAAGATTAGGTGTAGCATAGCTACCCTAGTTGCTATTACTAGACACTGCTCAAATTAATTCTTAGCTTTTAATAAAGTGTAAAGGGCAAAACACAATGGTTCCAATAAAATTTTTGAAACAAGCTAAATTAAAGTTTCTTTTTTGTAAATCAGATAATAGGATGTCTTGGTTAAATGTTATATTATAATCCAGCATGTTTGATAGTAATAATAGTGACCAACAAATAATCTGAAATTGGAAGTTTGGATGTTAAAATACAACATAAAATATGTTTTATTAAGGCGATATAGTTATTTGAGCCAAAGTTAGTATTTTGAGAATTTTAACGTTTGCTTCAAATCTAAAAGAATTATACTTTTAGATAGTGGATGCATTTAGTTATAAGGTCATAAAACTGGAAGAGATCAACTTTTTGTTTATTTGTTTTGAAAAATATGTATGTTAACTTTCAAAATCATTTTTTCAAGGTGACTTGTAACACATTTAAATCATGCAATTAAAGTTTGATATAGTAATTAAACTGCACAAAAGTATAATAATAAAAGGCATGATAATATAAACACTAAGACAATTAAAAACAACAGAGCAAAGTGTTTATTTGTTATACATATTTAATATTAAAATATTAATTCATTAAATGTGGGA
The DNA here is from genome assembly GCF_016545835.1 of Crotalus tigris. Classification (NCBI taxonomy): domain Eukaryota; kingdom Metazoa; phylum Chordata; class Lepidosauria; order Squamata; family Viperidae; genus Crotalus; species Crotalus tigris. The sequence goes on along the minus strand of NW_024096554.1, from coordinate 230,899 downwards.
GAGTAAAAACATCTTTCTTGGTTGCTGAGGAGACAATAATATTGGTTCCATGCCTAGGGAAGGTAACCCAGAGTTGGCAAGAACCATGGAAAAAGCCAATTTCTGAGTCCCGCTTACCAATCCTCTGTATTTATTTATTTAGTCTGTCTATATCCTGAATTTCTGTCTATAAAACTAAGTATGATAATTAAGATATAAAAAAAAGCTGGAAGAGACATGATTTCAATTACTGTAATTGCAAGCTCTGTAAGACTTTTTAAGTGAAGGGCTTTCTAGAATTAAAAATGAAATTGAGAGCCAATGAAGATTGTATACAGTTGGCATACTATATTCATTATACTTAAATCCAGTCAGTACTCTCACTGCAGTAATTAACTGAAGTTCCTGAACTGTCTTCAAGGACAGTTACATGTATGAATGCATTCAAATAATCAAACCAACAAATTACCAGGACCTGGACTGAGATAGCAAGCTCTGTCCAAGTAGGTGGGTGCACAATCTCAAGTAATAAGACGTTTCATTCCACTGAGGATACTTGTGTCTCTAGTTCAGATTTAAGACTTCATGTCAAATACATTTTTTTCTCCACATATCAGCTTGTTCTGAACCAGATTCCAGAGGACTCTGAATCATTTAGAAAAGCTCTAATGGAACATCATTGAGATGACTTAGTAGTGGAGAAAATATTGTTTCTTCATCATTGCCATTAAAGACATGATCGGTATTGGATCAAATTTAATATTAGTTTTCTGTCATCTGGGTTCTAGTTGTCTTCCACTTGTTTCATTGTCTTCAGCTGGAATGTGTAAAACCTAAACGGGGTGCTGCATAATGGTAGAGGATATCCAGAAGTGATCATGTGAACTATCCAGGTCATATTAACCAAAGGGTTAACTAAGGTTTTACAAAGAGCATCCATCACTATTCTACGCTTTTATAGAATCCATCATCAACCATTATTTTTCAGTTTGGATAATTCTAATTAGTACTTCAGCTCTGCAGAAAGGAAGTTATTGCAAGTATAAATTAGAAATATTCTCACTGTGACAAGAAACAGATTTAAATTCCCCTGGTTCAGACTATTGTCCTATCTGAGCATCTATTACCTGAGTAATAAGTTGGGCAGTTCGTTATGGCTATCACAAAATCTTGAAGGGCTGCAATCATGGTTGCCCTGGATAATGAATTCCTTCAGAATTGTTATTCTGGAAATCCTTAAGATCAAGTCCAAAACCATCTGTCAGCTTAGTTGGGGAGAGTGCTGAGTAGTAACGTGGGTGGTTCTCTGACACAATTCCTGTACTATATTTAGTGAATGATATTCAGTCAAACACTGTAGACTGGCATGGATGAAAGGATAAAGAACATTTCTTTATCCTTTAATTATTCCCTCTTCTCATCTCTGATCTGTTTTGGTGCTGCCATAAGGAAGGCACCGAGACTATCCCATACACATACACAACAGCTGTCTGATCCAAGTTAAAGTGGTACAAACCAAATTGAACCTTATTCATAATTAAATAATCGATGAGAGAGATCTTATTCACTGATCCACCATTTAAGAATTGCACCTGCAGGCCAGAGGATGGGCAGTATGGTTACCATACTTTGTCGGAACGGAGGAAAACCACCAGCCCTGTAAAAAGGGAGTCAGGTGTTTAATTCTTTTCCTTTGTTGTTAATTCCAAGAGCTCCATTTCCCTGCACCTATAATAGCCCTTAGTTGGGGTCCTCCTCCCTTCTATGCCATTAGGAGAAGACTATTTCAGATTCATAAAACTAAGCAGCAGAGGAGGAAATATAAATGACATTTAACCACATTCTGACTCAAAGAGGCTTTCCACACATTGCACTGTCAGTTCTGCAGAAGTCAATCAACCACCTGCTTTGGGCCTGGATAAGATTCTTCACTTGCTGTTCCAAAGGCCTTTATAGCCTGGTAATTATAGCCTTCAAGAGGATGGATCATCACTCACTCAGGCTTTAAAATGAAAGATGCAAGTTGCTATTGGTGGAAGAGCTCCTGGTTGAAGGAAATGGAGCATGGAGAAATTCCCACTTGAAGGCTTTTCTTAAGAAATATTAGCAGCACTTGCAGGCAGGGCAAAGAGAAGGGTCCTTCATTTTAAATTTTGGAATTGGGAGAAGAGCAGCACAGGGACAACTCTTTTGCCTCTTTTTCTCTTTATAGCATTTTGATACAAGCTTTAAATGTATTTCTTGGATGTAGGTAAGCTTTAAAATCAAGAGGACCATGCAAGCAGGGGGTGGAAGACATAGAAACAAAGGCAGAGGGAACATTTTGGTGAGCATGCCTTGGACTAACAGTGAAAGAGCAGAGAAGGAAATTAAAGAATAGAGGGACAAGAAGGAAGAAGATATGAAGGTGCACTTCTCCTTTTCTAAATCCCAAATTAGCCATGAGTAAAACAAGAGAATATGGGAAGAAACTTCTGTTCTTAGAGCTGTAATAAAATAAAATGTCATAGTACAGTTGTATAAAATGTAAGACATAAAATGTAAAAAAAAATATAAAAAATTCCCATGGGAATTTCTAGTCGGTGCTTAAGGACTGCTGAAAAAACAAAGCAAAGTAAAATAAAATGTAAAACCCTATCATCCCTCCGGGTGATGGTTTCATTGTCAAGCTGCACTTCCTTTCAAGAAGTTTCTCCTGTTCAAAAGAAAACCTGTTCTATCAATGAGATGTGCTGAAATGCTCATATATAATACTTTATATATAAAGATTGGAACTGCTTCTCTACCCATAGTCTTCAGTTGGCATGAAGAACCATGAAGAATAAACACATTCTGTGTTTCAGTTTTTTCTTTGAATTGGAATAATTTCAGAACATAATATTCTGTTGTCACATTCAACTTTCTTTCAACATAGTTGAATATATCTATATCTTTTCCAGGTTGGCACATTACGATTTTGTGGCATGACAGAATTTGCCAGCGGGCAGTGGGCTGGTATAGAATTGGATGAACCTGATGGCAAAAACAACGGTACTGTTGGAAGAGTGCAGTACTTCAAGTGTACTCCAAAACATGGTATTGCTTTTAATTTTTAAATTTCTTCATATTTCTCTCACATCTCTCCCATTTTTTCATTTGTCTAATATATGAGTCTACTAGTGAAAATTATCCAAATAAGTACTTTAGTAGTTATTGATATTTGTTTACTCTGCATGCTAATGTTGTATTTTATATTGATATTTCTTATTCCTATTTTCAGTACTGCTGTGTACTTTGGTTACTTGTGATATGCCCAAATTTATGTAGAGTATCTAAAATTGATGTTTAATACATTGCTGTATTTGCCTACACCTTGCCTTGGGAAGTGGCAAGCAGCCACAGAACTGGTGTGGTTCAGAGGCTTTTTGGCGTGCTGTGGCTCTGGGGCTGCAAGAATCCCCTGAGCTGTAGCACAGCACAAAGTTGCAACCGCTCCCAGCAACCACCAGCAAGTGGTGCAACAATCTCCAGTGACTGGCAAGGGCCAGCAAGCGTTCGTTTGCCCAACAGCCTTCTTTCCCAGTTCCCCACACTGACCTTTCACTTTTTGCACCCAGCTGCAGCTCAAGTACAAGTGCCTTGCTGCCTTTGCTGTCTTTTTTCGGACTTGCAGCCACTGTGCTACCCCAGGTGCTCCAGCTTCTCCAGCAAATGCTTCTAAACATCCCCTTCCCCCACCCTCAAAGCCCAATCCAGCAGTGCAGTGCAAATTAGAATGCCAGCCAATGGGGAAGGCTGGAAATAGTTTCCCCCAATGGGAAGGCACCAGGGTTTGGCTCTTTCTACATGTGGCTCCCAGCCTCACAACAGCTGAATGCAGAAGATGAAAGCTTGCTGTGGGGAACTGGAGAGAAGGCAACTGGGTGAATGAATGCTTGCTGGGGCTTCCCAAGTGCTGCATCTTGGTACCATACTGTTGGTCCGGGCTGGGGCAGCTGAAGGTTTGCACGGTGCTGTGGCTCAGGGGCTTCTTGCAGCCCAGAACTACAGCAGCATGGTAAGCAGTCCCCAGAGCAGTGCATTTCTGGGGCTGCTTGCCATCCCACTAGGTAGGATACAGGGCAGTCTGAAGGGCAGAGATGGGGGAGATAGGCAAGAACCACTGGTAACAATGGTATCGGGGAGTGTTGGGATTGCCATCGCTAAGTGATGGAGCCACAGGTTGTCTTGCTTTACCACCACATTGTTTGGAGATGGAAATTCCAATCTCAATTGTGGTCATAAGCGGAAGACCACTTGCAGTGTTTTGTTTGATTGCATATTGCCTTATGTTGCTTTTAAGTTTTCTTCACACATGAAAGCTTCTAGTTTTTTTGAATGTGCTGTACGAGCCTCTTTAAAAAAAAAGGATTGTACCTTATCATGTATCTTTTCTGCCAGGTATCTTTGCACCACTCTCTAAAATAAGTAAGATTTCTGGACACAAAAAAAGTACAAAAGCGTCTTCCTCACGACCTTTGCCTATAATCAAATCCAAGAAAATTGATGTAACCCACATAACCTCTAAAGTGAATTCTGGTAAGCATGGGGACACTTTACTTTGAAGTAAAAGAACATTTCAGGAAGCGTAACAATTTCCAGCCCAAAATCAAAATTCATGGTTTGTAGGCAGCCTTTGTTTTCAGAGACTTAAGCAATAAAAGGTATTATAATGTTAGGCTGACAAAGATTAATTAGGAATAAACCCAACATGCATTGATAATCAGGACTAATGTGTATTTTCTCCTATTTTAATTGTTTTGCTGCCTTAGCATATTTAACAGACATTACCCATCTGTAGCTGTCTTAGGATTTAGATAAGAATCTTTCCCAGTCCTAAAGCTCAAAACTTTTAATGCAAAATAGGTGCTTAATACACTGGGCAATAACTCTGATCTTTTTTGTGTGTGTTCTGGATTCTTTTTCTGGAATTTGTATTTTCTTTTAAAAGTTTAAAGCATGTTATTAATATTCAATCAATATTCAAACATTTTTAGAGCTAAATGAAATATTGCATTGTTGTTTTGTTTGCATGGAAGGTTGTATACTTATTAGGCTATATTCTTTTGGCAAATAATTGCTTATGGTGTTTAAAAAATAGGCTTGGATATTTTCAAATGTGTTTAGTGCTAGCTTATATAAATAACAGATTACAATTGATATAATGTGAAAGAGCTTTGCTTAAAATCTCCTATAGTTTATTTAAAAGCAGACACATCTATTTATAAACTATTAAAACACTTGTCCCCATAACCTTTAACTGGGCAATATAATGCATCATTGAGCAACAGTTTTTGAACCAAGGTACCTCAAATGGGCTAACTGATAGAATGTGCCCAAAAGCCAGGACATGACTCCCATGGGATTGAAATTTGGCGAATTTTATAAAACATAAAATGTTTATAACGTAATAAAAGTATCTTAAAACATCTCCTGTGATAAACTTCTGATGTTTGATTGGGCTATACAGTTCAACATGAGCTACTTTCAAGGCAGATATTTTTCTGAATATTTATTTATTTATTTATGAGACTTATATACCGCTTTAAGTGCGAGCACTCTCTAAGCGGTGTACACCAGTAAGCAATGTATATATATATATATTTACATTGCCCCCAACAATCTGGGTCCTCATTTTACCTACCCCAGAAGGATGGAAGGCTGAGTCAACCTTGAGCCGGTGAGATTTGAACCGCTGACCTTCTGAACACAGTCAGCTAAAGTGGCCTGCAGTACTGCACTCTAACTGCTGCGCCACCTCGGCTCTTTGACGTTTTAAGAACTTTCAAGTATATTAGAAGCTCTGCCATTTTTGAAGGCTTTGAGGAATGTGGTAAGGAAATATCTCTGAAATGTTTACCCAAGGGTCATGGATTGTCTAGTTGCTACTGTATCTCTGAGATCTCTTCAACTGAAGATTGAAGAAGGCATGTTGATATAATATTGATTTTATTGGCTTGTGAAATGCAAGAAAGGGCTTCATGTACCTGTAGCTGAGTTTACCACTGAGGCTTTCAATATTCCATTATCCTTTAGAGGGAAATAGAGGATTTGTATAACTATTTCTTTACATATTTAATTGTATCTATAAACGTTCAGAGAATATATATAGAGATGTTTTGGATGTGTTACTTAGATTGTGGTGCTTCATAGGTTTGGTTTGGCTTACAGGTTTATCCAGAAAAGATAGTACTTCCAATTCCACATTTGTAAGCAGTGAAGAAGTAAAGAAAACTGTATCAGGTAAACAAGGTAATGTGTCTTCCAGATATTTTTGGCTGTTATATTTGGTCTGGATAAGGGAAATCTATAACAATGCTCTATTGGTAATTTTAGATAAGATTCTCCATTCCTTGAAAATCTTGTTTGCTTATGCCAGGATATATACCGTATTTTCTGGCGTATAAGACGACTGGGCGTAGAAGACGACCCCCGACTTTGGAGAAGATTTGCATGGTTTAGAAAGTCGTCTTATATGCCGGAAATTACGGTAATTATTTTTCAGTAGCACTTATTTATATATAGGAATGCTTGGCTGGAAGGTTAATGAATTAAAATATGAATAATAATTCATCGTTATTTCAGCCATAAACTGCTTTTCAATCAGATGGATTCTAATGCATATGGAAGAAGAGTATTCAGAGTCAGTAATCTGTTGGGCTTTAATTGGTCCACTGGAGAGTTATCTTATCCCAACCAGCTGCTGGGCTTTATGCTTCTGTGCCTATTTCTGTTTAGCTATGGAGAGAGCAGCCAAAGCAAAACTACTTTATTTTTTAGCTTATTTAATGAAGGGAGTATTGACTTTGTAGAAGACCAAATTTCATTTTTTTCCATTGGTAAGCTCCTAGCAAAGAAGTGCTGGAAAAGTGGCCAATGGCTTTATGGAGTCCTCCACAATGGGTAGTTTCTTAGCCCTAGCCAAGCTATACTCTCTTAGTGAGATAGGTACTATTAATCCAATCTCACCCAGAAGCTGGGGAGAACACACACAGTTTAACTGACTGTCCAAAATGGTGGCTGCTGTATTTGCCCACAGAGGAGAAGGGAAAGGAAAGATTGGAGGTAATGGTGGCAGTGGAGCTGGGTGTGGGTAGTCTGCACATGGGCAGAGATGAATGTGATGCTACAAGGAAGAGCAGGTTGCCTACTGCTTGGTGCTGAGTCCACCTTCTGATATTTTGATTGAGAGGCCGTAAGTTACATTCTAGGGCCCTTTGCCCATTCTTCTCATTCTCTGATTCAAATACTGGGCCAAGGTTGAGTTAGCCTCTTACCAGAGAGCTTGCTGCAGAGTACGGCTGCTGCACCCAGCCACAGCAGCAATTGCTGTCTTCATGTGAGGATAGTAACTTTACTGGCCTTAAGAGAAGCAATGCTTTTCAAAACAGAATATTTTAGTCCTGTCTCAGAAGGAAAAGTGCGGGAGGAAAAGAGATCAATGGAACTGTGAATAAGATTATTATTTAACAGTATAGATAATAATCTTAAATGCGCAGGTAATTATAAGTACCGTATATTCTGGCGTATAAGGCAACCCAGTGTATAAGACGACCCCCGACTTCGGCGCCGATTTTAACGCTTGCGAAAGTCGTCTTATACGCCGGAAAATACGGTAGTCACAGTGTTCATAAATAAGCGTATGCTATGGATCTCAAGCCAATCCATACAACTAATGCAGTGAAATAAATCAGTTGATAAAATATAAATAAATAAATCTGAATAAATCCAGCATGTTAAAATCAAAGAAGAAAATAAATTAAATCCCACAGAGATATAAACTGAATACTTGAAAAAGGAGGAAACATGAGTTTTACACAGTTAACATAGACATCTTGGCCGTCACTGGTGGAGTGCCAGACTATGTCTCTGACAGGCTCCTTCCTCATTGAGAGTCAAAAAGGGTTACACTTTCAGACATATTCAGACATTTCCTCCTATTTCATTATTTTATTGTTTCTGAAATTATCCTTATAATATACCCTTTTAACACTAAGACAGTAGCATTTACTAAGATACAGAGGAATGGAATGGGGTGTGACTGGTAAAATGCTTGGTCCTTTGATACCAATCTCTCTCTGCTGTTAGAGATGCTCTTTCATTGCACAGTAATTTTTCATCATGTTCTGTAGTGGAAAACTTTGTTCATGAAATAGGATGTTCTCTTGTAAAGATTATGAATCTTGCTGAGGATCTCAAGATGCTTGGCAAAATACTAGTTCAAGGTTCTAATACTCATATAGATTGTGATTAAGGGTACATGAAAGAAGGAGCTGCAGCTACTTGAAAGCTCTTTGTGATGTTTTCTATACTTGGTACTTGTGCTTCCTAAAGCCCACATTCTGTTTGTAACTAAAATAAAAGCTAGCATTATCTCCAGGACTAGGGATGAATAACCTCAGGCCTAATCAACAAAATCTTTAGTGTCAGGTGAAAAGTGCCAGAAGAGGAAGTTATAGAAAGAAGAGACAGATAGGCATAAATCTTGATAAGGAGCTTGTACATCAACATTTCACAAATTGAAAGGAAAGTGATTTACCTTCCAATCTTACTTTATAGACAGGATTTTAATATTAATATGATGTATAACAGCATGCTGTAGGCACTAGTCCATGCACTTCATAATTCATCTACAAAATGTCATTCCCCCTGTTTCTCATCAAAGATTTAATAGACTAGCTATCAAAAGCAAAGAACCGAGATTTTTTATTACTTAAGGCTGCATTATTTTTACATTTATGCTCTAGGCTTACAAGTATTACATATTAGTAACATAGACTTGAAAAACTAAGTGGTATCCATCATGATCAGTTAGTTTTATGCTCACAAGGAATGAAAAATGTGACAAAATGACACTTCTTTCATATGTTTATGTGTTTTCTAGCTGAATAATTTTGTTTTATTATTTTTAGCAAATTACCTTGGATCCAGTAGCTCTTCATCCTCAACTGTATCATTAGACAGCAAGCTGAATTGTCCCAAGAAATGTAATTCCACAAGTAATAAGGAAAACATGAAAGACCACCCAATTTCATCCAAATCTATGGCTGGTACAATTTTCTCTCAATTATTTGTTGTAATAGACCATTATAAGGATAGAGATATGGGAAGATTGATTATCTAAAGCTCTAATGCAGCTGTTAAATTCTATAATACTTGTGATTTCCAGGTAAGTTTTGTTGTTCCTGGAAGTGTGAGTGAAGTGGCAAGGGAATATTTGGTAAGTGCAGTTGACCTCAAATCACCAGGCCAGCTGTGGGCCTTATGGAAACTCTGTGCAAAACTTCATTTTTCTAGTTTATACTTAATGGGAAAAAAGTAATTTTCTTATGTTCTCCCAATATCAGAGAATGCTCCAATTGTGATCTCTGTGCCTGCATAGATAACTAGGCTCAATTTTCAAAGCAGCTATCTTAGCTTTCCACAGGATGCAGCTGCTTTGTTGCTATGAGGTCAGATGCTTCTGACTGCTTTATGCAATCCTGGGAAATATATCTTATCTAAAAATCATTAGGATTGGCTGTGGAAGAAAATAGATTATCACAAATGGTAGCAGGAGCTAAGATAATTTCTCTGGCTGAAATTGTTTAGATTTCACATATTTGAAGTGAATTGTACAGTAATATAAGCCTCTTCTATAGTACCAATCTTAATTTCCTATATTTATAGGTAATTGTCTTTGCTAAATTTGAAAATCATGCAGATATATTACACTTATACTGTAATTTTATTTAATGCTGTCAGAGCATAACTGACTGTGATGAGCCTATATGTGAATAATGAGTTCATAAGTATTTTTTTATTTTATGTAATTTGTATATCTCCTGCATTTTGTGAACCCAATTGAACAGAAGGAAACAATACTTTTCTATCTGCAAAGAAAAATGCATTTGAGGAAGGGGAAATTCAGATTGGAGAAAGAGTACTGGTGGTCGGACAAAGAACTGGAATAGTTAGATTCTATGGGACAACCAAGTTTGCATCAGGTAACTTTATTGTTTATCACATGTTTGCCTTTCAGTTTCCATTAAAAGATGTAATGTAATTTTCATAAACAGTATAGAATATCAATTAAATATTTACAGTTAATAAAATAATGAATAGATTTACAGTAAAAACCAATAGCAATTACACTAAACATCAATAGTAATTAATTAGCTAATTGATGTATACAGTAAGCTACTCCCTAAAACTCAATAAATTATTAATTGATAATTTCTGAAGAAAATATTCTGCTACAAATGTATTAGTTGTAGAATCAACTTTTTGTTTTCCTGTTGGAAATGATGAAGGAATTTCTCTGAGCATTTAAATTGTGACCAGAAATATATGAGGATGGGACATATTAGAGATACATTGGAGGGGACCTAACTGAAAAAATGACTGTCCTAAGTCTTACAAGAAGACTGAAGAAGTTGAGTTGCTAGTTAGCAACAATAATTGAGCAGGTCTTCTCTTTCTTCAAAAGATTGTACTCGGTAGCATTTTAGTTCATCTGAGAGAATTTAAAGTACAGTATCCTAAAACTTATTTAAATGCATAGTTACTGATGAACTTGCAGATGTCACAGTTGCCTCTGAAGCACTGATTGTTCCTCTAAACTGAAAACTCTGATTTTAAAGCTTTGTTGTTCTTCCCTAGATTGAATTGCAGTATTTAGCAATTGATATCCTACTTTCCTCTCCTTAGTCCATCAGCTTCTTTGTACATGTAGTGGAGTTAAATACTAAAATGCAAGCTGAAACAAATCTTGAGAAAACGCTGTTGCCTTGATAGTTTACTGAAGTTGATTTATTTATTTGAATCAGCTTTTCCCCTCCTTTGGTTCTGCAGATTCAAACTGTGAGGAGCATTTCTTTTCAAATGAAACTCTTTTTAATGAACAGTAACACCCCGTTTGAAAATAAAAAAAGCTATTTCTTGTTGCAGGGCTTTGGTATGGCATAGAACTGGATAAACCTCGTGGCAAGAATGATGGCTCAGTTGCAGGCATACAGTATTTCAGATGCCCCCCCAGATACGGTGTTTTTGCACCACCCTCTAGAGTGCAAAAGTAAGTGTCATAGACTGTGGTTTCAGCATCAAATATATTTTATTGTATTACTTTCATTCAGAAACCTTTTCCGGTTTGGGAGAAGCCTAGATCAGTATCACTGTTGCCAAACTGTAGATTCTTGTGCTGTCTAAGTTTGGTGGTTTTCTTGCCAAGGTTTCATTACCAAGCTAGGTGACATCATCAGTGCAATATTCTCTTCTATCAAATTTTGATTATCCTTATTCTGATATAAGCTTGGCCAAAGAAACTAATAAGTCAAGACTAATGTGAGATAATAAAGTTCAGTTGTATTTTGAATTTCTTTTTAATAAAAGTAGTTGCATCTGATGTCAGTATTTGGAATCTCGTAATTGAAAGAAAGATTTCTGAAATCTTCATTTAACTTCTGGTGCTATAAAGCAGAATGAAATGATTGATGGGGAGGCTTGAAGGGCCAGGATGGAAACAGATCTACCTATGTGGGCATTCAGAGCTAACACTACTTTGATGGCACTTTGGTTACTATTAAATAAATTAAGAATAGAGTAGAGTAGAGTGGAGTAGAGTAGAGTAGAGTAGAGATAGAATAGAATAGAATAGAATAGAATAGAATAGAATAGAATAGAATAGAATAGAATAGAATAGAATAGAATAGAATAGAATAGAATAGAATAGAGCTGGAAGGGACCTAGAAGGTCTTCTAGTTCAGCCTCCTGCTCAAGCAGGAGAACCTATACCATCTCAGACATGACTGTCCAGTCTCTTCTTAAAAACCTCCAGTGATGGAGCACTCAATGATTTCCAAAGGCAAGTTGTTCCACTATTGGTTACTATTAACTAAATTGCAGACAGTATTCAGTGTTGTGAATGAGAGGGACTTTGAGGTGGCATAGAGAGTAGAAGAGAAAATACCATGGTGGGAAAATAAGGGGAAATAGTGGCAAATGAAGAGTGCACACACTGAGGCTAAAACACGGTTAGGTTGAGAAGTATCTTGGAGAAGGGGCAGTGGAAAATTGAAATTAACACACGGACAGCATAAAAGAATGACATGAATTCAGGATAAACAATAAATTATTTACAGAGAAAAAAAGAACAAAGAAGCGCCTGTGTTGGCTGCAAGACAAGAAGCTGGAATGGAACCATGGTAATCTTCCACCAGGGTCAGAAATTTTGTGTCTAAGTTACATATTTTGGAATTGTGATTCTCTTAGCAGTAGTTGCTTTTGGGGATTCATAGCTATTTAACTACAAGAGGTGAAAAACAGAATTTTCTGCTGCTGCAGAGTATTTGATCCCTGAAATGCTTTATTTAGGGAGCTTCAATAGGTATTTATTCTGTCCTTCTTGCCTCTGGGGAATGGGAATCATGGGGACAGTGTGAATCATGGGGAAAACTATTTCTCTATTCTAAAGACCCATTTCTAGTTTGGCCTTCCATTACCAGTTTTTCTGCAGTAATGTCCCAGCACTTAATTCTTGATCATGTTAGACCAATTTTCTTCAACTAATAAAAGGAACTTGATTCAGGATTAAGAGGAGTACTAAAGGGCAAATCCATCTTCAGAGCATTACAGGTAAACCTTGATTTACAAGAGTTATTTAGTGACCGTTTAAAATTATAACGGCACTGAAAAATGTGCCTTACGACAGTTTTTCACAGCTACACCCTTTGTAGCATTCCCACGATCATGTGATCAAAATTCAGATGTTTGGCAATGGATTCATATTTATGAACGTTGATGTATGCCAAGGTCAGGTGATCCCCTTCTGCAACCTTCTGACAAACAAAGTCAATTCACTGCAGTGATTGACTTAACAGCTGTGGCGAGAAAGGTCATAAAATGGGGCAAAACTCACTTAACAACAGATATTTTGGGCTCAATTATGGTCGTAAGTTGAGGACTACCTGTAGTTTTGGGAAAATTATATTCTGATTTCAGAAAATTCAATCCGGAGTATGTTATCTGCTGAAGGGTGTTTACCAGTGCTAGAGTAAAGGAAGAATTATACTGTTTTTCTTTTTCTTTTGTTATCTTGAGTGAGAAAAAAATAATACATGATTTCATTTGCAGGCTAACAGGATCACTAGAATCTCTCACAGATACTTCAAATAAAATGAATCATTCTTTCCCTGGTAAGAATACAACATGAATCTGTTTTTGGTTTTTATTACCTATGGAAATTGCAGAAATTGTAGATTCTTGAAGATGATATATTTGCTGTTGATGTAAAGTGAGAATGAATTGGGAAAACAAATGTTACGTCCTTTTTCTTTCTTTTATTTTTTTTAAAGCATTTCTGGATTTAAATATGTTTTTTTTAAGAAGAGTGGATTTTTTGTGAGATTGCAGAGATCTATAGTTTGTATTTCTAGATTCCTGGGTTCTACAGATATATCTTTCTGAAATGCAGTTAAAAGCTTAAATGTTGAATGTATACTTTACTTTGCATATTTTTGTATAAAACCCGAAGTGTGTGATTTTATTAGTATTCTAATATTAATATTAGATTCTGAGTTAATATTCTAATTCTGAGGTATATATTGAAGATCAATCCACAAGTGTCCATTATTTTAAGTATTTCAGTTCAGAGATTAAGTTTAAAGTTTCATGTTAGAAAAAAAACAGTTATATTTTCAATATAGACTGAATCATTAGCAAATTAGAAGTTAACTACTTTAGCTTTTTTGTGCTGTGTTTTTAATGTGTATATACCAGTATACTAAATTTACACTATACTAAATTATTATTAATAATAGTAATAATAACAATGATAATATTCTAAAATTTATTCATAAAATAAATGGAACTTTTTAGTCCCATATTTATTCTGAATATAATCTATCCATTTTCTCCAAACCGAAATGTATTTTTCTTGTGAATAATCCTTCAAATAAGCAGAAATCTTAGCCATTTCTGCTAAGTTTGACACTTTAAGTGTCCATTCTTCTATAGTAGGCAAACTTTCCTTCTTCCAATATTGCCCTACCAGCAGCCTTGCTGCTGTTATTAAATTCAACATCAAATTAATTTCTTTAGCATCAACATCTACTATAATACCCAACAAAAATAGTTGAGGAGTAAACGTTATCTTTCTTTTAAAAATATTCTGAATGTTCCACCAAATTTTTGTCCAAAAAGCTTTTACATTTCTACCAGTCCACCAAATATGAAAATAAATTGCATCCAAACTACCACATCTCCAACATTTGGGCTGCAAGTTAGGATACATACAAGACAACTTTTGGGGATCCAAATGCCACCTATAAAACATTTTATAAAAATTTTCTCTCAAACTTTGAGCTTGAGTAAATTTTACATTTCTAACCCAAATTATCTCCCATGTGTCCAACAGAATCGGCTCTTGAATATTTTGTGCCCATTTTACCATACAATCTTTAACTAGTTCCGTTTCAGAATCCAATTCTATTAAGACATTATAAATTCTCTTTATATGAGCTCAAGTTTGATCTTTAATCTGTTTTATCAAATTCACATTCTCTAAAGCAATACCAATCTTTTGATCTAAACTCCACCTAGCTAACAATTGATTATATTGAAACCAAGAGTGTACAATATTTTCTTGCTTCATCTTCTTGTGATCCATCCTGCTTTCTGTTCTCAGTATACTTTCTTTTTTACAGATCGTTATTTGGCTTTTTGTGTAGCCTTCCTCATTGGTTTTTTCAGCTGACCTCATTTTTTTTCTCATAGTCCAAAATAGCTGAAGATTCATCATTACAAACCACCATAGAAATATATTGCATGTTAAATTAAAAGCTTATTCTGCTTTTTTTCATTCAGGTTTCCAACGAAGTTTCAGTACAATCTCTGCAGCTTCACAAAAAGAGATAAACAGGAAAAATTTCTTTGTCAAGTAAGTGACTTTATAGAAGAAAGGACAGAATTTATATATTCCTAATTTTCTGAGATTAGAAGACTTAAAATCCCCTTTTGTTTGAGGAAGCATGAATCTTCATGATTAAGGAATCATTTTGGTGTATGTATGCAAATTGCGTATCTATTTCTGAATGTCTGAAAGAAGAACAGTGCTAATGATGGTTTGCGCATCTATGAATTTTCATGCTGCAGTGGCTGATAGTTGTTAAAAACAAGCAGTAATATATTCTGAAGTGAATAACTCCAGGTGGTAAAAAACCCAGGTCTATATTGAAAATCATTGCCATTTTCCTGCCAGAACTAAATGGCTAACATTTTCTAAAATCTTGCTTCTCTCATCTTCCATAGTTTGTGCTACTTTTTATTGGAATCTTGCTTAGACCACACTGGAAGTGATATTAAATACTTACCTGATTTTAATATCTTTGTTTTTAAAATATGGTGAGCGTATGACAAACTGATAGTTATTGGGATTGCAACAGGAGAGCAATTTATTTTTTTCTTATACAACATCTTGGCATATTTAGCTCTTCCAGAGTTAATATGGACATTGAGAGGAAAGGGTTATACTTGTAAAATCTTCTTGACTTTCAGTTTAATGTGAATGAAGAAGATTACTTCAAAGTTTTCTTTTTTCATAGCACTGACAGAATAGAAATATAGTCAACTGATCAAAGAATAAGTCAAATGTATACATATATTGCTTTGGAAACTGAATTAGAATCAATTAGTAGAAAGAGGTCCTTGGGCCTAATTTAATACATTAGAGGCCAATTTCCTCTTGCTGTGCAATGTTGTATTTTTTATTTTACTTTCTTTTATTTTCAATTGGAAATTAATGTTGTTGTCTCTTTTTCTCTGTCCAGATCAAAAAATTCTTCTTTGCGTCGTAGTTGGAGCAACACTACTACTACAAGCACAGACAGCCCAGTAAAATTACATGAA
Source organism: Crotalus tigris (assembly GCF_016545835.1). Lineage (NCBI taxonomy): Eukaryota > Metazoa > Chordata > Lepidosauria > Squamata > Viperidae > Crotalus > Crotalus tigris. The sequence continues at coordinate 215,020 of NW_024096554.1, read as the reverse complement.
GGCTCTCAGGTCCTCCTGAGCAGCTCCAGTGAGATGGGCACAATTCGCTACATTGGGCCCACCAGTTTTGCTCCAGGCATTTGGCTTGGCCTGGAACTTCGGAGTGCTAAGGGCAAGAATGATGGCTCTGTGGGTGACAAACGATATTTCACTTGCAAGCCAAAATATGGAGTCTTGGTGCGCCCAAGTCGAGTAACTTATCGTGGGATTAATGGAATGAAACTTGTTGATGATATCTGTTGAAGAACACTATTTTTCATTAAGATGAGGTACTAACAAAAACAGATGAGGAAAACCTGACTTTTACCTGCATGGAACCCCATCTTTACTTAACATCCTAAAGCTTCGTGACTCTAAGATGTTCACAGTTTGGAAGTGTGCAGTGACTGAAGAATGAGAACTTAGTAGCTTTCACTATAAAATATTTCTTGCTTGAATACTTCTTGCATTAGAAACATCTTGGATTTGAGCTGCTCTGTTACTCCAATAATTTCCATTATTCGAACTAACTCCATTTTGACAGGCTTTGTCTCTTCAAAATGAGCTTTTCATCCTGTATTTTAGTGAAGCTATAATGCAGCAAGAGATCATACAGCTTGTTAAATAATTCTTTAAACTGCTTTCTCTAGAAAAAAACAAGGTAGAAAAACAACAGTGAAAGAACTCTGGGAAGCTATTAGCTTTAGACAGTTCCCTGAAAGCACAAAATGATCAGTTGAAAAAAATCCTGAAAAGCAGAATTTGCCTATTTGACATGACATGGAAGCTACAAAAAATGTATATTTTCAGGTTTCCAGCAAAAGCACTTTTAAACTGTGTGTGTGTCTGTGTGTGTGTGTATGTGCGTGCATTTGCGTGCACACTTTAAAAAAAGGTATGCCAGAAGCACTTTCAAAAAAAAAAAAAGCCTTTGGGACATTTAGTATGCACTTTTATTTCCCTTGAAGTATTTTCTGTGATCCTTTGGATAAACTATTTGGTACGTTGAGGCTGTAGTCTGTAGCTTTGCACCAGTTGTATGTGTCCCAAGCACTGTATCCAGAAGTGGTTAGGTGATCAATAAGTGTTAAGGTCCTGGAGAAATATGTGCTTGGATGTACAACCCCTCCTGCTTCTGAAAACATGGACCTTCTTGCTATGGCAGGTGGGAAGGAAGTCACGTGGTGTGTGATAGCATTCTCATCTTCAACACTCCAGGATAATTTGATCATGACTGCCTTTTGGGAACCGAAATTGCAGAAATTCTGTGGATGTATTGCTATATTTTCAAGTGGTTTTTTTGTCTACCGCAGGTGCTAGCCTGTTTCACAGACAATACATCAAGCCAGAGAAGAATTCAGCTGAATAGAATAATACTTAGCCTTCAGGCCAATTGAAGCCAACATGGATGCCAAAAGATTATTTGCAAACCTATGGTTTGCTACCTGCATGCAAAATACATTTAAGGAAAATAGTATTGACATTTTTATTAGAAAAATGTGTGTTTGATATACCTTTGAAAAGAAATGTAAAACATCTTTTAAAGCATTGGATAATTTAACTCTAAAATAGTTTTGCTTTAAGTAATTAACCACAAAATAATAATTGGAAAAACAAATGCTCTACAATTGTTCGAAATAGTTTAATATATAATACATAATATATTAATGAAAAGCCAAAGAAACCAGAAAATGGTTTAATTCTTCAAAATGAAACATCTTGTCAAACTGCAATTAAAACTGTTAACAATTTAAAGCAACATTAAGGGGTTTTTACAAGATTTATTTAATCTGTATAAAATGTTTATGATATTTTCAGCTTTGCTAGAAGAAATTTTCCTGATTTATATTTCTCATGAAATAGTAACACTGTTACTCTCTTATTAATGAATACTTTTGACTAAGGGGAATAGTTACATAACATGGCTATAAGCTTATTTTAGTAGTAAGATCATGTAAAAAGTAGCTAATGAATTTAAGGATGAAGTTGCAGCTTGATGCTTGATACTTCCTAATCCAACATTTTCTTTAATAGTTAAATTTTATTTTGTTATTAAGTTAATTTTGATAGAAATTTTGTTACTAAGCATGGTTGTGCAAATCCTTTGAAAGAGGTGTTTACAAAGCACCTCTCTTCTAATTAGCTAAATCCTTTTCAAGGCTCATGAAGCTCATATGCTTTTTGAGATTCAAGAGTTGTACATGTACATGTGTGTGTAAAACAAGTTACTATATTAAGCATCACGAAGCCTAAGAAAAGAAGCAGCTGCCTTATGATTCCAAGAGGTGCCACCACCAGTAATACATAATAAAGCAGATGTTTTAAATTTCTATTTATGTCTGTAAAACCTGAACTCTCAAAGAAACTCAAGAGCAACAATGTAATCACTGATAGGTTCTTTGGTGCTCATTAAGCAATTCATCCCACTTGAATTTAAAGATTCTTTTAGTCAAGCACAATAAATGGCAATCTAATATGCTACAAAATACCAGTCTCATACATTAACTATATTTCCAACAGTGCCTTTGGGCGCCACAGAGATCCAGCAAAGTGCAGGGCCTCATTTGCCTTTAGATAAAGTCTTCATCATCACCGCTGCCATGGTGGCATCTGTTTTATAGTATTGCCCCAAACATGCTCTCAAAATTTCTACGTATTCTCATCGAACACACCCCTCAATGAGAAACCTTGTTAACATTTTAATTGATCCGTAGATACCTTGATGTTGAACATATTTGTACATTCCTTGTATTCTGTATCTTTTTCATTATATTTCTCTTTCACCCATTTCATATTTGACCACTGAAGCTTCCAAGGAAATGCTTAATATAATTAAAGAGTAAAAATATATTGATGCTTTTGGATGCAGCAGTCCTGTGACCAATTAGTGTATTTTTGCAGTATTTACAGATTATCATTGTATTTGGTTAAATTTATATCCCTCAATTATTATCGTTACCTTGGTGATTGTAATAATAGTTTGCTTCAATCACGTTGTTCAGTTTCATGGAATGTTAATCAGTGCAATTTTCTACATAACAACAAACCCTGCTGAGTTTAGGGTAACTTATTCCCAGTTTAGTATAGGATTGTGTTGTATATTTTTAGACAGACTATTGTTATACAAAAACATATATATAATTGCTATGCACATTGCACTAGAAATGAACACTTCGGGGCAATAATTTGGAAAAAGTACTTCAGACTTTAATGAATAATTGCAACATTTTTTTTTTTGACTTATGCAGAACTCTGAAAAAGTTGACTTGCATTAATGTACACCATGTTTTTCAGAAAATAAGACCTATCCCAAAAATAAGCTCTAGCTTGATTTTTACATGGGCACCTAATACAAGCCCTACCCCCAAAATAGGTCCTAGTTAAGACCCCACCCATTCCGTCTCACCGTCTGGTTGCACGAGGTGGGTCGAGGCGCACTCGTAAAAGTGAAAGTCTTCTGCTGGTGAAACAGAGGCCAGGGGCAACACGTGCGTCAACCTGGGGCTCCGTTCTGGACTACAGAGGTCTTTCCTGAAGGCTTCTGCCAGTAAAACAGAGGCTGAGGGCAACACCCTCAAGCAGTGGCCACATAGGCTCCTGCTGGACAGGGCTGTTGGTGCCACTGCCGTGAGGCGAAACATTGGAAAAAATAAGACATCCCTGAAAATACGACCTAATGTCTTTTTTGGAGGCAAAAAAATACAAGACCAGGTCTTATTTTCAGGGAAATATGGGTAGTAGAAAAGGCATGAGCTTGTGCCAGACCTTAAACATTTTTTCCAAATTATTTTCAAAGCATATAAACAACCCTAGTATATGTACCTAATAGAATGCAGCAGCTATTTTGTGGTTTCATCGGATAAAATTATCAGAAGCCATGGCTTTATGATATATTACCGTAAATGCTGGCGTATAAGACGACTTCCGCGAGCGCTGAAATCGACGCCAAAGACGGGGGTTGTCTTATACGCCGAGTCGTCTTATACGCCGGAAATACTGGTAGTTTCCGGCGTATAAGACGACGTTCTAGGAATGCGGCCCGGCTATAAAGACGGGGGTCGTCTTATACGCCGGGTCGCCTAATACGCCAGCATATACGGTACTTTCCTTGACTTGTAAAGCCTTTCAACTTTGAAGTGGTAACTTTGTTATTACTTGTTTGATCCAAATTAGATTAAGTATAGTTTCTTATTTGCTAACTAATATCAAATCAGTGTTGGTGTATTAGGAAGCTAAATTAAATTAATAGAATGCATGCTAAAGACTGAAAGAGTGAATCATAACCACAAAGATAAATGTTGCCACTATGATACTTCTGAAAATAAATGCTAAGCCATGCAGAAATAATTTTGGAAGACTAACAGTGCCACTGGTTTCCATTTCCATTGGGTTTACCCCCTGATAATTCAATCTAGGATTGAAGATTGCATAATTCAGTTTGTTCTATTTTAGAGAAATAGAGCCTTACATCAGGAACACTCAGAATCATACTGGAGTTTTGTGGAATCCCTTAGAAATTTTGAGTATTCCTTGAAGCCATGTATGGTAATTATTATTTTTTGCTTGCTTTCAACTCAGTCTGAACTCCTGGCAATTAGTTACAAATACATGCAATCTAGGCCAGTGGTTCTCAACCTTTTCTTCACCATGGACCCCCTTTAAATACCTTTTTGTGGCCATGGGAGCCCAAAACTTAACTCAAGATTTAAATCATAGCATTTCTTCAAGCTTTCGTTGACATCCTGCTTTGACATCGCCCCCACCCCCAGGGTTCCGCAGAGAATGAGTTGAAAACCACTAGTCTTGGCAATAACTTTGGCAGTGATTTACCATTACTTCCTAGGGTTAGATTTTGGCTTCCATGCCTGAATCAGGATAAAGACTCAGGTTTCCCTGCTCCTAAGTCAGCATCTTAACTTTTAGAGCAAACTTTCTAATCATAAGTAGTGTGGGACTGCTTTAGATGTTGTTTTACACCATCAGCAATAATTCCAATTGTTGAAAGTAAGTGTAAGGTTGAAACTTTTAACAAGAGTTGTAAGTTGTAAAGCTGCCTTTGGGGCATTGTGTGGAAATATACTGTATAAATGAATGAATAACATTAAAAATGTAACTACTTTCTAGATTGTAATTATTTTTGATGCCAAACAGAATATTTGTAAAGTAAGGTAGTAAAACATTGGTAATTCAGGTCACTGATTGTAATACACTTGATCAAAACATTTCAGCAACTGTCAAAAATATAACTGATCACATTTCAACAAAAAAAATATATTCTGGTGTGATATATTTGGCTATAAACACAAGTGACTACTACACTTTCCCCCCTTGAAGATGTCCCTGAAGAGTTAGTGGGGTTTTTTTTAATCATCATTCAAATAATCATCTGCAATACCTTTGTGACTTCAATTCTATTGGAATCTTGTTAAGCTTAAGTGCAGCTTGGAAGGGAAAATGGATCTATTATGATGGCCAAGTATAATCAGCAAGAAATAATACTGTAACGAAAGGATGGTAATGGTTTTGTCTGTCCGTTATTCTAGTAAGTCTAAATAACTTTGCTACATTAAAACCAATTCACCATGATGTGATGTTACCAAATGTACTGTAAGGTTTTGCAAGTTTTTTTTTAAAGTAGTATATTTAGAACAGTCGACATGTCTCATTTAAATAATTTTGTTTCTTCTCCTGATTCTTGGAGACTGCCTGGAAACTCACTACAGTTTTCTGGCAAGTTTTTTCAGAAGTGATTTATCATTGTCTCCTTCCTAGGGCCGAGAGAAAATGACTGACCCAAGGTCACCCTTTGTGCCTAAGGTGGGACTAGAACTCACAGTCTCCTTGCTTCTAGTCCGATTCCTTCGCCACTATACCAAACTGGCTCTCATTTAAGTGAATAGCTCCCCTCTAACCTACACAGATTGTAACTTCTGGCCCTCCTAGCCTGAATTACTGCTAATCTAGTTCAATCAGACTTTTGCAATTTTGATCAAGTTACGATTTCTTAAGTTAATAGCAAGTTTTTTATTCAAATTCTAATTTTCATTCCTTGTTAGAATTATTGTTAGGTATTCAACCATTGCCTGACTTTTACTTACTGACCATGTGTATTCCACATTTCTGCAATAGTAATTTTTGAGTTGTGAAGACAGTACACCATGCCTTTCTTTACAGTCATTTTATTTTCATGCTTTAGGTTCACTACACTCGATTACAATACAAATACAATAGAAAATATGTAATGACCATATATTAGTATTTGATTTTTGAGAAGGATCCCTGAAATGCATAGGCCCTTGGTGTATGAATAATGTTGCACGAGCTTCTGTACAAACATGAATCACATTCCTAATGACAAAGCTCTGATACAGACAAGGAGAGGCACAGAGGGTTGAGACGTGTAACTGCAAAAAGCCCTTGAAATGGTAGTACTTGTTCAAAGCGTGGACATAGCTTGATGGCTTCTCTTAACAGAAACAGATTTCTGAAAGGAAATTCTTAAAGAACAGCAACTATCATGCCCTGCAAAATGAGCCCAGCAAAACTCCATTCCCATGGCCTAAACTTTGTAGATTTAGAAAGAAAGATAGAAAATAAATAGATTTTACTGTATGTTCCGTTGTGTGTTGTGACACTTCTATGCATGTCCACTTCAAGAGCACATCCCATGAAAAACAGGCTTATTTTTGCAATATGCTTTCTATCTGACTTCTCACGCATCTAATACCAGAGAAGAGAAGCAATGTAAAAATTACACCTACAGCAGTGTCATCATTCCAGGCAAAATGGAGAAAAAAAGATGTCCTGTTTGAATGTACAGCATCCCTTGGACCTATATTAGAATTCTACTCCCTTTCCCACAAAGAGAATACTCTTTCTAAATGTCAGAATCTGAAAATAGGCTGTACAAAAATGGGGGCAGGTGTGGATCTAAGAGGATACTTTCCATTAGTCTTATCCACGAACATGACCTAATTCTACCTTATTTAACATCTCGTTCTCCTAATATATTGTTCAAAGCTAATGAACCTCCAAATGAATGGAAGCCACAGTTCAAGACTGGCCTTTCTAGTGTGATATCTGGGGTTCCACTGAGCCAGACACTTCTCAAACATGTTCACTAAGTTTGCTGTACATCTGTTAATTTTTTTTTAAAAAAAGCTGCTATATTACAAAGCAAATTCCAAATCTATCCGAATTTTACAAGACTCTGGCTTTCACAAGGGATAAAAATTAGGAGGTTGACTGGCTGTATTATGGTAAATCAGTAAGTGCTTTGTAATTCATTTTACCCTGCTCATATAAGATATTTATGAAAGAAGGATCCTCCTGGTGGTGTTCTAGTACCATTAAGTTTATTACTCGAGGCAAAGTAATTGACAATGTTCTGGAGGCAGCCATCAAGACACACGTTGAAGGAGAATATTTGGAGAAATGACTCATACCATAAATAGTTTAGGGATGCTAGTTTCTCCTTGCCTCTGCTTCACTGATTTTTCTATAACTGTATACTTTTCTGAAACTGTAATTATTGGGGGACTACTCTGTGTGGGTGGGTGTGGGGGGTGTTTCTCTGCTGCTGCAGTGCAACTATAGTGTGTGTATAAAAAAACAAGACTTTAGCTCCTGTAGCAACCACATTTTTTCTTTAGTGCTTGTCCCTGTAAGACTTCAAGGTAGGGAAGTATGAATGCATGTTTTCCATATAGCTTCAAAGCTAATGCCTCGGAAAGAGATTTGCATCTCTGATCAGCTAAAAGGCAAATTGTGTGACATATTCCTTCAGCATTTCCCTAAATCTGCCACTTTGGCCATATACGTTATTGAAAGTGACTTCTGCCCACGTGAGGGTTTATTCATAGGGAACACATTCCTTTATAGGTCAGCATGATTCCCATGTATTTGTGATGGTCCTACAGCTTGATTTATGGTCTATGTGCTGTCCCTGGCATAGCATTTGATGCTATCCTAATAGCGTAACTTAAATGCTTGATGATGCATTTGTGCTAGATACTTAATAGCATTGTAAACTAAATTTTTCCAGCCATGTCCTCTATAAATAACTGCTGTGGAAAGACTCAAGATTCTCTTCATAATGATATTTGTAAGCTTTGCAAGCATCAAGATAAATTTATTTCTTTAGAGAATTATATGGCTGACCATTTTATACACAATAAGCAATCACATCTCAGTACAATCATTTTCAAGGGTACAAAATTACACCACTGAGGGCCTTTTGCTGGGAGAGTAAGAATGTCTACTGGTTTGTTGAGTTTTCTATGAATTCTGGCATATACTGAAACTATAATAAATGACATTCCAGATAAATTCTTGACCAGTGCTGTCCTTGGCTAATGGAAGAGGTAAAATAATGGTACAGCACACACAACTACATAATGTGCATTAATAAGCTATGACAGGTTTGGTGTAGTCACTGCAACACCACAGCCTGCTTAAGTATTATATTCTGTATTTTACAGAATCCAGAACGCTGCTTTTAATTATCCTGAGTTGAATCAAACAGGAATTGCAGTGATAAGACTAATATTGACCAAAATGATCATCTGCTACATTGCGTCCCACCTTCATAAGAAAGAAAACTCTTAAACTGTACTTGTGTAAGAAAATAGGCAGCAGTTTTGCCCCCATAATTGCTTATTTGAAAGTAAGGTATTTGCTAGAATTCTTCTATTGCAACCTTAAATTTCCTTGTAATTTAATGTACTACTTGCTTTGAAAAAAAATGTTCCTTGGATTAACTGTTTCTTGCCCAGATTTTCAGGAGCGAAGCTTCATACTTATTCTAGTAAATTTCTTACTTTCAGATGATACTGTTATGCAGAAGCAATTTACTGTATGGTAAAAATCTCTTGTCCAGTTTCTCATACTTTTGCAATTAAGGGGGCTGGCTATTCCCCTCTTGTGAAGGCAGGACAGAATGTAACTGTTGATTGGTTTGGTAATTGCTGGTCTTATCAGTATAAGGAACAATTCTCACAAAGAATGTGATTTCTGCTATATGCAAGTAGAAATGTCAAGCAGGAAACCCACATACTTACTAATTTAAGCTCCCTGACTCAGCTACAGAACATGGGGCTCCCTATGTAAAATGGTAATAAGTGGTTGCTCAGAGCAGAGAGAAAGCCAGCCTCACTTTAAACTATATTTTAAGAATTTTGGTTACTTCCTGACAGGACAATGGGATGGGTTAATGTTCTGTTTGCCTAATTTACAGAGCAAGTTCTGTTGACTGTTATTACAGCAAGCCAAGAGTCACAGACAGACAATACTATTTGCTTTCATCGAAGAAGATCACTCATCTTCATTTGCATACGAGGCCTAAGGAAATTAATGAACTTATGCAGTGCAAATTGCACAGAACTATAGCTGCATTTAGGATCTTAAAACAAAGACAGGAGGCACAAAGTGATCTTCATTTATCTTTACAGTAATGCAAAGATTGGATCAGTATGACCACTTAAGATACTACTTTTTTCACTTAAGCTAGAAAATTGGTTGAAAGTTGCACACCTGAGTAGCAACTTTGGCTCAATGCAGTAGTTTACCTGCTTGGAACAATACTAAGATCTTAATTTGTATCAATATTCTCATACCACAAGCATCACCATCTCATTTTTTCACCCAGTAGGTATTACTGTGTAGATACAATTTTGGCAATTAATCACAAAGTAAGATATTTTAATATTCAATTTTCAATTCAAGTCAAATTAATGGCTGTTTCAACAAGCTGTAAAGCATGTTGGATTGTGGCTCTATGGCATGCTGAATTTTAATATAATTGTTTTAAAGTCCTAATTTATCAGTATATGTATATATATGTTTAGAAAAATGAGCAATGAGGATTTTTTTAACATCCCTTTCTCCTAAATTCTTGTTCTATAAAAACCTTTGGTTTTCTAAACTACAACGCATATTATAATAATTAGTATCTTCACACCCTGGAAGAATTTGATAGTATACCAAAGGACTCTCTTCCTCTGATTGCCAGGCTTTGCCCTCAGCAATGACATAATGACAGTGACATAATGAGAGTTTCAGTAGTATGCAATCTGGCCTTTACTGTCTTGATAATCCTTTGCTCATCTGCCATATTTTGGCAGATCCATCAATGACATGAATACATGCTGAAAGATAAGTGTTAGATTTAACTGCTCAAATGTTGCCAACCAACAATCACAATGGATGGGAAAGGGAGAGGGTTTTTACTGTCTTGCCAAGGTAATCCATTGCATTTGGTCATGTTCTTTGACTATCTGCAATTTCCATCTCCCCAAAAAAAAAAAAAAAAAAAGAGTGACATTGACACATTTAGCTATTCTGTTGCTAGGTCTCCATAGTTTTGCATGCATTTGGTAGTTGTGGTGCTATTTGAATATGAGCTCTTTCAGAGTCCATGTTATCTGACTTTGCCTTTGACAGGAGGACATTTCCCTTCTCTGAAACCATGAGGACATCCATAACATTGCTTTGGCAGTATATAAAATCCCTAAACATTAAACACTTGGCCAGCGAGTCTTGAAATGGCATATAAACAACTAAGAGGAAGCAGCACACAGGAAAGGCCATAGCAAACAACCATGCAAGTGATATTATGCAATTGAGGGCAGGGCCTTGCTTGTAATAGTGATTATTATCTCAGACAGTTATGTTTGTTCATAGGTGTGAGTGTGTAGGTGTGTATATAAAGGAGCACTGATAAATTGAAACTTAAGAGATTAAAAAAAACGAACTTCAAGGGTGATGGCACTTCAGAGCAGATTGGCACATAACAGAAGGGAAATTTGTTCTGTTCTCGTGCTTGCTATATGGTTGACACTGAAGTTTGTGCCAAGGCTCACGAGTCACATGGGAAGAAAGTCAAAAAGATTAGAGGTTAATGGAACTGGTTCCTAAGGTGAAGATCCTCGTAACTGCTGGCACAGAGGTGGGGCTGAGGTTTCCAAGGGAAGGCCTTGCTGTTGGTATCCATAGTTAACATTGCCACAAGGAAAATGGCGGAGCCTGAAGAGAGGCACTTCCTTAACACTGGCTGTAAGTGAAGATGGTTCTAGAAGAAGGGAAGAGCTTGGTAGCCTTCCAGCCATTATGCTGGCCCCCAAAGTACAGCTGCCTTCCTGCGTTGAATCTTCCTGCTCTGTTGCCTCTTTCTCCAGCTGAGAAGTCGTTTTGACAATTGGCTGCTCTGAAAACCAAGAGCCATATGTTGGGTTCCAGAGGTTGGTAGGCTTATTTCTGGACCCCCGGGTTTTGTGGAGCTCTGTTGCAGGAATTGATTGAGTGTATGCCATGTTGACATGCCCCCCTTCTAGGGAAGTTTGGATGTTAGCCTGGGTAATTGGCTCAATAGTAGCTGCTTTCAGGAGAGCTTTTCCTGCTGGAATGACAAAAGGGAGAGATGATGGGAAAGGTGGGAGCTGCTCAGCACCCTTCTTGTCTCGCTGTGGCAACACTAACAGAGGAGGAATTGCTTTAGGATCTTCAGGACGCACGGGAACCTTTTCTTCTTCTTCAATGCATGGACCATACTCCACGGGCAGAACTGTATTGATGACATCAGGATCCTATAGGGAAGGAGAGACAGTATTTCAACAGGCATTTATCTTCCAATTATGATATTCAAAAAAAAGTAGTGGAATAATATATTTTTGGTCATAAAGAGAGATATTCTCTTCCTCACCTACCTGACAATATTAAAATTCACAATTTCACAATAAAATTGTTATGCATAAAATGAGACTGATAAAGGAATTATTCTTTCATATAAGTAAAAAATGTATGGATTCCATGTCTTCCATGTTAAGTCAGCAGTACCTTTTTCTTATGCTCACGAAACTAATTAAGTTGCTTTAAGAAGAGCAGAGAAGGCCTGCTCTTTTCTTAAGGAGATGCATAATCCAAAGAACTTATTTCAAATAATTTTTGAAATGTGCACAATCTCACTGTGGTTGATCAGCCCCCTACTAAAAAGCATCTTATTTAATGGACTATTGACATGATAGGAATCGATTAAAATAAAACATTTTTTCCAGATATACAGTATTAGGACTGGGGAGAAGAAATATTTAACAGACCCTTCCCTGTGCTCCTGATCTGCAGCTCCATGAGGACCACCAACTACATCTAGAAGACGATAAGACTATCTTTGAAATATATGCTGGGGATATAACCAGGGCCTTTTTTGTCATAGAACGCCCAGAACTGAGTTCCGACACCTTTTTTGGATGGAACCTTGTAGGGTAGGCAAGGCGGGTGGTATGATGTGTGTGAGTTCCGGCACCTTTTTTTTTTTAACAAAAAAAAAGCACTGGATATAACTACTCTGATTGCGTTGGGTTCTGGTTTTAAAATCTTTACCCACTTTGGCTGTATTAAACATGTAAGAGAAAATGATGTGGGATGAGTATATGTGAACCTGGAGTAGCTTTTTCTAGTGAGTGACTCAAGTTGTGCCTGCACTAGCAGCCAAAAAACAATAGTTTGGGAGAACCAAATACAAAGAACTCCGGGTGTGCTGAAGATTTATGATCTATTCAGGAAGAACAATAAAGGCCATGGATAAGTATCTATCAAAGCTAACCATCCATTTTACATATTGATGACCTATTCTTTATGTGGTTGTGAGATGATTTGAACTATTCTTTCAACAATTGTTTTGCATTCCACAATGCTCAATGAGGGTTGCAAGCCCAGAAATTTAAGAAAAAGACATTATCAGTACATTATACTTGGTAGGCTTGGCATGTTTCTCTTTTGTATTTTCCTGCACACAGTGATGGAGCCTGAGAGAAATGGTTACCTGGGTGCAGTATTCAATCCTCTCCAGAACAATGGCAAAATCTGGCCTGTCTTCTGGCTGGTGTTGCCAGCATTGGGTCATAATGCGATATCTACAACAGTAGAAGGAGAAAATGGCACTAAAGGACAGATTTAGCTAGACACTCAGTTTGTTACAGCATAAGAGGAAATAGTATCACAACGAATTTTTTTATATTACCATTCAAAAATGAATTTTTGATCCTTGTCAGCTAGTATCATAGCTGCAATTTGGATGATGACAAATTTAATGGCATTCAGAATTGCTTGACTAAAACTGGGCTAAAACTAGATGCTTAAACTAGACCAGTGTTTCCCAAACTTGACAATTTTAAGGCATGTGGACTTCAACTCCCAGAATTCCACAGCCAGCGTTGCTGGCTGTGGAATTCTGGGAGTTGAAGTCCTCATGCCTTAAAATTGTCAAGTTTGGGAAACACTGAACTAGACTAAGCTATATAGCAATAGCACTTAGACTTATATACCAATTCACAGTGCTTTACAGCACTGTCTAACAGTGTACAGAGTTCACATATTGCCCCCAACACTTTGGGCCCTCCTTTTACCGACCTTGAGCCGATGAGACTCGAACTGCGGAACTATTGGCAACCAGCAGTCAGCAGAAGTAGCCTGCAGTACTGCATTCTAACCACTGTGCCACCATGGGTCTTTGGGATATTGCCTAAATAATATACATTTTGTGTGTGTGTGAGAGAGTGTGTGAGTGAGTGAGTGAGTGAGTGAGTGTGAGTGTGTGTCTTTGAGTCACAGTTGACTCTTGGCAACTGCTTGGGTTAGTCTCTGAACTTTTCTGGCAAGATTTTCAGAAGTAGTTTGCCATTGCCATTTTGTTCGGGCTCAGAGAGACTGAATGGGCAAGGTCACCTAACTGGCTTTGTGCCTAAGGTGGAACTAGAACTCACAATCTCCTGGTTTCTAGACTGATGCGTAGTCACTACACCAACTAGGCCTCTAACATCTATCTATATAAGAAAAACATGTGGAATCTTTGATTAGCAATTTCTTAGAATCATGAACTTATTTATACCATACATCTATATAGTTACCTATAAGTAAATAAATTAAAATTACATTATTTACCAAGAAAAGGTATTGAATTAATACTAGATTTTAAGAACTTTGAATAGCAGAGTATCTATTGATTAGGATGGGCTACAATGGTTGGGACTATTCATCAAAAATGGGCATCTCTTGAACCAAGCTAGAACAGCCATCCTACATCCTACATCTATTATTCCAGATGGTGATTCTAAGCCAAAATGGCATCATCTGCGTATGTTAATTTTTGGAGAATGCAAGTGTTGCAGAATTACCACAAATTTCTAAAAAATAAGTAACTCCCTAAACAGTTTATTTTCAATGGTCTCTGAATGCTGATTGCTTAGTACCAAGGAAAGGAGTTCTTTACATCCTACAACCCTTTGCTCCTAACATTACTTGTTTTATCAGACAGATGCCCGGCATATGGGTCTGACCGATTATATATACACATAGCCAAAAAAATTCCAGAAACTAAAGACATTTAGTCTTTGGCATGCGCCTATGGGGCATGAAAGCTTACTTACACAGGACCAGGACAGTTTTTGGGTGGATCCATCCTTCCCCCACTTGTGACGAATTCCAAGACTTCCTGGTTACTTTTGCTGGGATAGGGCATATATCCAAGCGAGAATATTTCCCACAACAACACTCCAAATGACCTGGACACAGAAAAGCAAGAAATAAAAACCACAGGTTTATATGTGGAAATCTGAGCAAAATTATCTAAACAGTAGGACCATTCTCACAAAGCACTTTCTGTTGCATTCTTTCTAACTATTCTCTGTTGGTGGTTTTGGATTTATTTCTTTTTATTGTGGCATCTATTTGACGAGCTTTATTATTTGGCAGAAGAAAAAGGCCTGCTTAAAAAACTTTTTGGCTTCCATCAGACCGGAAAAAGTAAAATAAAATGTGGGTAGTGATATTTGACACCTCCCCCCCTGAGCAGGCGTTTGCTTGCAAAAGGGAAAGAAAATTCTGAGCGAGCCTACCAGGTATCTGTTTTTGATGTAAATATTCCCTCCATGAAGGCTTCAGGTGGCATCCATTTGACAGGCAGCATCGCACACCCTCCTTTTCTGTAGTAGCTAGCTCTGCAGTCGAGGCAAGAATATTAACAAGAGTTAAGTAATGGCTCCTTCAGCAGCTGATTGAAGTGGGTGGCTCCGAGAGCTATGCTGATGGCAGCAGTGAGACTTTTTTTTCCCTCTTTCTGAAACAACAGGGCAAATTCTCCCTTTAAGAAGAAGAAGAAGAAGAAGAAGAAGAAGAAGAAGAAGAAGAAGAGGAAGAGGAAGAGGAAGAGGAAGAGGAAGAGGAGGAGGAGGAGGAGGAAGAAGAAAGGGGGGGAGAATATCTATCTTTTACTTTTCTAAACAAGGGAAATGGCATTTGTGATTATTTGTTAGGTATATTTACATCCTTAAATGTGCTTTAAGCAATCATTCCATTTTTCGATGGCAACAGTTTGAGTACGAGGAACCAAACAGTGACTATAATTGCAATGTGGGATCAGGTGAGGATTTCAGGGACGTACCTGCTTTCAAGAAAGCCGGGGGGGGGGGCATTTCTGTCATGTGTGGGTTCAAAGCTTTCTCCCACAGGGCAAATGGAGACTTTGGGAGTAGAGGTAGAGCTTAATCAGGAATAGTGTGTGGAGAAGGAGAGTTGGAATCTTTATAAAGCAGACCATAAAACACAAGTCTTAAAATTTGACCTAGAAATCAATAAAATTATTACTAAGTAAATTTCTAATGTAGAAGAAGAGGACATTTTAAGGCATTTACCAAAAGGAAGATGGCCTTAGATCTCAGCAGAGCCCCATAAATAAGGAATAAGAGATGGAAAAGCAAAATGCAGTCCTATGTTTTTCCTATTTTGTCCATCTTGATATGCCAACTCTATATGAATCCATTACTGGAGATCATCCACCAATAAATAAATAAATGTTTGTAGGTAACACATTCCGCATAAATAATATTGCATTAATTCATTATTAATGAAATGAACAGTCTGCGAAATAATATACTCAAGTCAATTAATCCTTTTCTGTTGTGCCCTTCTTTCTCACTAGTCACCCAAAATCACACAATGCAACATACACATGAAACACACAGACTGACCTCTTTTCTTCCAGTAAAAATGGCAAAAGTCTTTTTGGGAAAAAAAAAGAGAAAGTAAAGTGGTGACTGAATGAAAAGAATAAAGAATAGATTTAAAAAAAACCTGGAAAGAACCAAAGCAGGAGCATGGAATAATGCAACAGAAAAAGAAAAGGGGAGAAGAATCTAATTAGGGTTACAAAGAGTTGAAATTCCTCAGCCTTTCCAAGCAGGACATGAGCTTCCTGCTCATCTTCAAAGAGATCTTCTTCCTAGTAGAAGGCTCATAGCCACCTTTGGCAAACCTTGATTTCCCAAAAAATTCTTCTTTTCAATAGCTTTTACTATTCTCAGTAGGAGAATATAAGGTCTCCCATCAATTCACATTTGGGGGAAAAATTGTCTTCCTATCTGGTAAATATGTAAATACATAATTGGAGAGTAATGATATTAATCATATGTAGTTTTAATTCAGTTTAAATTCAGAGGAATAAAAGCAAAACTAGTTTTCCTCCTAGCTCCGTCCACTTCAACATATGGTGCCATTCAAGGCTGAGAAAAGCTGTACAGTAATACTTTAGTCTGGATCTGGGTTCTCCTACCCTTCCTTAATTATTTATTTATTTTCACAGGACAGCGGATCTGATTATGGCTCTTGCCATCTTGTACTTGTGTTTTGGTGGTCCTGTGACAAAACTGCCCTTATTTTGGGCTCATCTGACAAAGGAAAGGCAGAAATGAGGTTATCTCATTTGCAACTTGGGCTGATTTGAGCCATGGTGTTTTATGCAGATATTATAATCTGGAACTCTCCAACTGCTTTGGGACTATGGATTTTGCCATTGCTAGCCAGCACTGCCTAAAATAATACTAGGAATTATAGATTCACCTTGGTTGCTTGATATACAATAAGCCCAACATATAATAAACCTCATTGTCTTGCAATGAATAATCCAAACAATTCACTTCTTTTTCATTTTGCATCTTTATTACAAAGAATGCATTTTCAAAGGGAAGTTTTCAACTTGCAAAATGTCAAGAAAATCCCCTTATCTAATCCTGCTTATAAATAGTCCAAGCTTTTGGTTTGTTGCCAGAATCAATACTGTACAAAAATATGCAGTGAAGTAATTCTCCAGGATGACATTAGAGGGCACTGTGAGGACAGTAACAGTACATTATCAATAAAATCTACTGTATTATAGTAGATTATTAAAGTCTTCCTGTTTAGCAACTGCAGAATCATTAATCCTGGTGCCCTGGAGAAATTCCAGAGTCAGTAATTACATTCTCCTGACCCTTTATCCCTACTTTTATATGCGATAAACAGAGAGAGTAGTGGAAGAATGTGTATGGGTCTGGTCAACATTAAAGGGGATAAAGCTTCAGGAGAAGATCCTGCTGCTTGGTATGAGAAAAATAGAGAAAATAAGGTTGGAGAGGATTCTGTTTCAACGCAATACTGAAAGTGGCTGATAAAATAACAATAAAAGTAAGCTAAGGAAATTCCACAGAATGAACATAGAATTGTAGTGAAGACAGCATACATATCTTCCTGAGTACCTCAAAATATAAACATCTGAAAAAGACCAATGCATACAATGAAATAAATCCTGTGGAAGCTTACATTCATTCACTCACTCACTCCTCAAGGAGAAAGAGATAGATAGATAGAGAGAGAGAGAGAGAGAGAGAGAGAGAGAGAGAGAGAGAGAGAGAGAGAGAGAGAGAGAGAGAGAAGGAGGAGGAGGAGGAGGAGGAGGAGGAGGAGGAGGAGGAGGAGGAGGAGGGAGGGAGGGAGGAGGGAGGAAGGAGGGATGAATTATATAAAGGAATGTTATATATTCCCTTATAGAAATTATAATAAGAAATAATAAGTAATATTTCTCACCTATATATGTCCCTGGCCATCCCAAAATCTCCAATTTTAGCTATTCTTCCAGGACCTTTACAGGTAAGGAGGCAATTTCGAGCAGCAATGTCTCTAGAGAAAGAACAATTGGCTGTTTTAAAAAATAATTAATAAAATTAAATCTGAATGGTAACCTAGACAGACCAGCTGTTAACTTACTAGAAAGCTAAAGATAAAACTACTATTGTTAAAATAATTGAGCACACTCATTTTCCAAATAGGAAAGCCAAAATAGAAAATCCGTAAGTAGAAGACTTCAAACTTGTTTTGAAAAAGAATAATTTGTATATAAGCCATTTGTATATAAGGCAGAATATAAATCTGTTCAAGAAATTAAAAATATATATAATGCCTCGGTTCCTTCTTCTTTTTTTATGTTCAAAGCAGCAGACCTCTAGGGGGTGGTAATACACAACCATTGTTATCAGTGGCTTGTATACTAATTTGATGCAAGTCAGTCACACAACACACACACATAGAGAATGGTCCTTCGCATTATTAGCTTCTCCTACTGACCTGTGAATGAAGTGATTTTCTTCCAAATACTGACAACCACAAGCAATATCACGAGCTACATGGAGCAAATCCAGCATGATTAGCGAGGAGGGATGGGTCTAAAAAGAAGAATCAAAAAATTATTTCAGGAGTATACTACTGATTTAAACAATAAAAAATGGCTTACAAGAATTTTTTTTTAAATGTGCAGTCATAGAATCTGTTAGAATCAGTTGTTGCTAAGTGTATATATTTTTTTCAAAAAAGCACATTTTAGATCACATTATTGCAATTTTAAAGGCTTCTTCTTTCTTATTCCCTGCATTTCACAGGGATTATCCTCTTGTTTTCTGGGCATCCTATTTTTCTCTACTTTCTTTGTTACTAATAAACAATTTTAGGCAAAGTAAGCATGAATAAAGAGACAAATTTTCTAATCAGCAGAAGGTTGACTGAACAATCTTTGAAGTCACTTCCAACTAAATATATGGTATTACATCACCAACTTTTATTTCTAGTTCTCAAATTAGCTCCCCCTCCCCCCTTTGTTACTACAGAGCCTAAATTCTTGAAGAGGAAGCATGAAACTATAAAATAAAAAGAAGAGTTCTCAAATATTTTTTTTTCCATTTCAAGAACCCAGGAAATTATTTGACAGAACAAAGCATATATCCTGTTTTGAAAGGCAGATTTCCTCCAGATCAGATCCTGTACAGATATAAACCAACAGAGACCACCAAGGAAATTATTTCTGGCATGATATGCAGCATTTCTAGATTTTGATAGTCCAGGGACAGACAAGATTATAAACAAAAAATATTTTTTATTGGATAGCTGCAAATATATATATATAATATATATATAATATATATATATAATATATAATTAAACCAGTCCTGCCCTATTTTGTGATACCAAAACACCTCATCGCCTCAAATTCCTTTTAGAAATTTTATTTTTTTATATTTTTATATTTATTCATTTTATTTTTTCAACTGATTCCCTAAATCGTCATTCTTTTCAAAATAGAAACATGATGTCTCCATGTTCCTTCATAAAACATTTGCATTTGCAAATCCAGCCTTGAGTAAAATAATTACTAGGCATGTGTTATTCTTTTTAGGAAACCTGAAAAACCACATGCAGGAAAATATTGCAATAAAAAAATTTCTGCCAGTCTGAATTTGAGAATGAATGAGAATATGAAGGATCAAATAATGTAAGTATTTCAGCACTGTAGAAAATGGTCAGACAAGAACATCCACGTTCATTTTCACTGAATGCTCCAGATTGTTGATTCTCATCCTAGATGGCCAATACCTCTGGTCTCTGTCCCTGAGTGTGACGTGCTCCAGCTCATGTATTCATTTAT
Source organism: Crotalus tigris (assembly GCF_016545835.1). Taxonomy (NCBI): domain Eukaryota; kingdom Metazoa; phylum Chordata; class Lepidosauria; order Squamata; family Viperidae; genus Crotalus; species Crotalus tigris. Next base: position 195,264 of record NW_024096554.1, on the reverse strand, counting down.
TAAATTTTATACTGCCCATCTCTCTCTGCAAAGCTACTCCTATCTCCTTCCCTACTTCTGCTAAAAACAAAAATAGCTTAGTATACACACATATACTGTATGTATGTAGTTCTTTGGTTATTTGGGTTTTCTCCCACGTAAAATTGGAAGTGTCTTGGCGACGTTTCGATGAAGTCCCATTCGTCATCTAGAAGCACGAAGCCGAAAACACCAGCCTGAAGATGACGAATGGGACTTCATCAAAATGTCGCCAAGACACTTCCAATTTTACGCGGGAGAAAACCCGAATAACCAAAGACCTACATACAAACACCCATGAAAACCTCAAAAAACAAACAAATATATATCTGAGAACAGAATCCCTAGAGTTGCTAAAGGAGTAGGCTTTAAAAGCAATCCTCATCCCCAATTAAAAGTAAATTTGTAGAAAACCAAAAAGCAAGCATAGGAAAAAGTCAATCAGGTAGGGAGTTCTGATTCAACAAATAGTAAATGTCTCCTTAACATTACACTAGAGCAATGGTGGCGAACCTATGGCACGGGTGCCAGAGGCGGCACGCGGAGCCCTCTCTGTGGGCACGTGCCATCGCCCAGCACACGTGGTCTCTAAAAGTTCACCATCACTGGCCTAAGGCCAGCCAGCCTGGAGCCACCATTGGGGAGCCCACCATCCCACCCACCAGATACCCCCTGGATCTTTCCCAACCTTGCCTGGCTCCCTCAGGTGTCCCTCCCGATAAGCAACATCAAGGTGGCCACGCCCACCCCGGCTATGCCCACCCAATCTGCCATGACTACTGCAGCCACACCCATCCAGTGGCCACGCCTACCCAGTCTGCCAAGCCCACTGTAGCTGGAACCACACCCACCTGGCACCCGGTGATACATAAGTGGGTTTTGGGTTGCAGTTTGGGCACACAGTCTCTAAAAGGTTTGCCATCACTGCGCTAGAGATATTTATCTTCAATGTGCTTTTTAAGATGTTTGCTCTGTCTATTACAGTATATTACTGTTCTGGAAGGTCAGTTACTCTATGTTTGATACATCTTGGGACAAGTCCCTTATATTAGGAACAAATGTATCCCAATTTGTTATCTGTTCTAATCCTGCATTATCTTTTTTTTTTCCTTTTGAAGAGGAAATTCTTTGTTTTGAACATCTCTATATATTTTTTTCTCCTTTGCTGCTGAATGGTTTACCAGTGACTACTTAAAGCAGCAAAATATTTTTTCTGCATTTTCTTCTTTTTACTCTTTAAAAAGATAGGGTAACTTTATTAATTGCTTGTGAAATTGTTCTATCTCCAAAAGGTGATGCTTTGGATCTTCATCTTCTGTATAGTAACATCAGGATCTAGACATCTGAAAGGCTTTAATCCAGCTGTGTCATAAACACCATCAGTATTTTAAAAGAACTTCAGCTCTCCCTCAGTAGCATGTGGAGTGCCATCTGACCTGGCCTCCTCCCTATAATTTGGCACTATATTGTCAATCATTTTATATTTTCTATCACTGTGGTTTTCTTGGTTAAAAATATAGGAGTGGTTTACCATGGTTTTTCTCTGTGCAGTATGATTTGATGCTTTTCCATTGTCACTAAAGTGATCATCTAGGTCCTGCTATCCAATATAGGTGCCTGCTTGCTTTAACTGGGCAGATGGAATGACCTTAATACATTGGGCGACCTTGCTGAGAAATATACATTTGACATACCCTCCCGATCTTTTTTGCTCATCCCTCCCAGGAACACCCCCCCTCCTTTGCCATGATGAGGCAGCACAGCAGACCTTTGTGTGTGTGTGTGTGGGAATGATTGAAAATAGGCTATATATGTTTTATTTAACATTTTATGCAAAGCTTTTGTCACAGTTTGGTTTAAGGGAAAAGGAAAACCTCTTGTACTGCCTTTTATTTTATGTCTGTTGAAGCAGAAGCTCTTTCTCCACCAAGGGCAATTTAACAGAGTAATTTGTTTGAGATGTGAAGCGTTTGCACCCATTTTGTAGAGAGAGGCAGAGTGCAGGGATAGCCTTGCAATGCTGAGGAAATTCATTTTCCGGTTCTTGGCTGCTCTTACTTCACCCAGATGAAAGAATGAGGCAGCCAGCTAGAAAGACTGTGGCCGCCATTTGTAGGAATAGGCTGGGAAGAGTTAAAGTAACACCTTCCCTTGTTAGGTCAAACTTTGTAAAAGGTGACTGCAAAACAAATTGATTCCATTGTTCAGCATAATCACTGCTCTGAGCACCAAGCTGCACAACACAACGAAGGGAAATTAATGCTTTTCTTCGCCAAACTTCTCCCAATTGCTTTTCTAATGCTCAGAAAGCTTTTAACTGCTTAGGAGATAGTTTTATGTTCTGAGCTTCTGTTCATTTCAGTTCCAAGGATATGAACAGTCCTGTATTTCTACCTCTATTAGTATCATATTCTTGCAGGAATAAGATCTTTCCATTAAAAATGTTCTGAATTAAATTGAAATGGACTTGGAAGAGCTGAAAGAAAAATAGTAAGTCTAGCTAAAAAAAACCCCAAAACAAATAAAGCATGGTTTGAGTAAGCTTTTAGTTTATCATAAGGGTAGGCAGCATTCAGCTTCTTTTGTAGCCATGAGAGAGCTATTAAAAATCATACCACCAGCATTTAAAAGCAAAATCTTTGTTTAAAGAGAAATTATATGAAAATAAAGCATACTGTAGTGGGTAAGGCATCATGCTATAAACTGGGAGACTGTGAGTTCTAGTCCTGCCTTAGCATGAAATCAGTTGGGTGACACTGAGCCAGTCACTTTCTCTTAGCCCAAGAAAGGAAGCAATGGCAAACCACTTCTGAAAAACGTTGCTTGGAAAACTGCATGGACTTGTCCAGGTAGTCTTCAAAAATTGGACATGATTAAATGGAAGGAAAATTAGGCTCAAAAAGTTTATTTTATTTTTAAAAAGCTCTAAGTTTCCTAAAAATAAAATGATGCCAATGCCCATGCCAACATTCTAATTCTAGATTTACATATGAGCATCTTAAACAGCACTTTTTATTAACAATGCATAATTTGACTGTGGCTCAGAGGCTTCTAGAATTGGTATGGACACCTGTATACCAAGTTGTTTTTTTAAAAAAATGTGCTATGATCCTTTTGGTCTTCTTTTCATCTCTTGTCATATCCATTCATTAATTTGTGTTCAGTATTGACTTTACACCTTAAAGTATTTTCTGAAAAATCTCCACCTTTTTGAACAAAAACAAATCCATCACTTATTAGCCTTTTCCCAGAGATGTATCTAAAATCTGCTTTAGTATATCTCTGACGTTATGTACGAGCAACTTGGTTTTATTTTGGTTCATGTGGAAGTGGGTCTCTTTTAGACATTTGATTAGTGTCAAAAAGTTTCCCAGTGCCTAATAAATCTCAACCCTTCTACCTGGCACTATCATTACATGCATGCATTGAGATCCATGGAATTTGCATTTCTGAGAATGCTGTATAGACAATCCTGAGCTTCACTCTTCTACTCAGTAGTGTAATTTGCTTTGCAAAACTGACCAATCATATTTTCTAACATCACTGATACCAATGTGGACCACTATCACTACCTTCTGTGCATTATCCAGTAGCTTATCTAGATGATGCTTGATGTCAGCAACCTTCACACCAGGGAAGCAAGTCACCCTCTTACAACCTTCACACATCCACCTCTCTGGGTTTGTAATGATTATTAAACTAAGTTTAATTGTTATGATAATTTCAGTGTTCCTTCCCCTGCTCTCATCTCTCACTCAGCTCCCTTGAAAATCTCCTGTAAACACTTTCTGATCTTTATTTCTGGTTGCAGACTCTTGGCTATCTCTCCTCTTCCAAGGAGTTCTGTCTTCTGGGTGATATCACTGCACTGATGCCACATTCCTTAGTGGAAAATTGCTTTCAACAGTTGCAGAAAGATTGCCTGCTCTGGTCCATGCCATTAACAATATTCATAGATCTGTCTCTCTTCCCTGTGTATATAATGCCCTTATGCTTTCATTAAAACCTTTGTGCATGAGAATTCATTTCTTCTGGTTTTCTTGTTTATAGGCCAAGTTTGATGTGAAAGTGATCATTTAAAGAATATTTCATTCACAATGAAATTAGTATGTTTTCTTTGTTTTTTTCGTCTTGTAAACTAGCAAAATTAGAAATGCCCTGAAAAACTAGAAACTATGAAGCAAAAGAACTGAGAAAGTTTAACCTTGAGAAAAAATGACTGAGCTGGATGAAATAGTACAGAAGATCAAGAGATCTTCTTTACCATCAAAAGTGCAGGACACAAAATAATGGATCTAAGTTACAGGAAGTAGAATCCAGTTGAATGTTAGACACGGGAACTAATTACCTACAGAAGTTGTGCTTGCTCTTTTATCCCAAGTTTTCAAAGAGAGGCAATGCCACTGATTTAACCACACAGTGTACACTATAATAAAATGCCAATGGTACAAAAATATATATCCCACAGCATAATATATAAAGTAATATTGAATAAAATCAAAACATCATCACCACCATCAACCACCACCACTAACAGCAGCAAAAGACAGGCTTAGGATACAGGAGGATCTGGACAAACTTGAACACTGGGCGCTATCTAACAAAATGAAATTCAATGGTGAAAAAAGTAAGGTTCTACATTTAGGCAAGAAAAACCAAATGTACAGGTATAGTATAGGGGGTACCTTGCTCAATAGTGGTAACTGTGAGAGGGATCTCGGAGTCCTAGTGGACAATCATTTAAATATGAGCCAGCAGTGTGCTGCAGCTGACAAAAAAGCCAACACGGTGCTAGGCTGCATTAACAGAGGGATAGAATCAAGATCACGTGAAGCATTAATACCACTTTACAATGCCTTGGTAAGGCCACACTTGGAATACTGCAAGCAGTTTTGGTCACCACGATGTAAAAAAGATGTTGAGACTCTAGAAAGAGTACAGAGAAGAGCAACAAAGATGATTAGGGGACTGGAGGCTAAAACATATAAGGAACGGTTGCTGGAATTGGGTATGTCTAGTTTAACGAAGAGAAGGACGAGGGGGGACATGATAGCAGTGTTCCAATATCTCAGGGGCTGCCACAAAGAAGAGGGAGTCAAGCTATTTTCCAAAGCGCTTGAAGGCAGCACAAGAAGCAATGGGTGGAAGCAACCTAGAACTAAGGATAAACTTCCTGACAGTTAGAACAATTAACCAGTGGAACAACCTGCCTCCAGAAGCGGTGAATACACCAACACTGGAAGTTTTTAAGAAGAAACTGGACAGCCATTTGTCCGAAATGGTATAGGGTTGAGCAGGGGGTTGTACTAGATCAGTGGTGGCGAACCTATGGCACGGGTGCCAGAGGCGGCACACAGAGCCCTCTCTGTGGGCATGTGCGCCGTCGCCCCAGTCCTAGGCCTTCAGCTGGGTTTTATAAAACCTTTTGCTTTAGGCCTCCATCGCTATGTGTAAAAAAAAAAAGGTTCAATCAATCAGTCAATTTCACCTTCTTGCGGGAAAAAAAGATCTTGCAAAATTGGAATTGATTGATTGAACTTTTTAGTCCCACCCAGTCTGCCATTACCATCGCAGGCATGCCCACCCAATGGGCCATACCCAGCCAATTGGCCACATCCACCCAGCACCCGACGATGCATAAGTGGGTTTTGGGTTGCAGTTTGGGCACTCAGTCTCTAAAAGGTTTGCCATCACTGGACTAGATGACCTCCAAGGTCCCTTCCAACTTTATCATTATTATTATTATAAAAGCAGCAGCAAAACAATTAACCAATGGTATAATTCTTCAAAGATTTCTGGAAGAGTTGGGTTTTCATGGAAAACCAAAATTACATTTTTATAGAAGGTGCTGGTCAGTAGTGGGAAAGACACTAGAGTATATTAACTTAAAAATCTCATATTACCATGTTATTAACACAGACAACAAATCTTCCCATATTTTGGCATCTTATAGCACATTTTTCAGTGGAGATAAGGGAACAGCAACACAAATGCTAAGGTACCACTTCAACCATAATAATGGAATTATATTGTCTTGATTTTATTTCAGCAATGTTGTTTTGTTATGCATGAGAAATAATCCTATGTATCTTCAATGTTCAAGGTACCTAGAATTATTTCTTTGGAATCACTAGTGGTAGTCTACTTTAAGTAGTCTTTCATCCTACTTGACAAACATGGAAACAATGTTTAATTGATATAACTGATAAAATAACCTTCACTAACCTACTGCCCTCCATTATTTCTCAGAATTCCCTTTGTCAATGCTGAATTTGTCCCCCATGCTGGCTAAGAATTTTGGAACCTGTAGAATTCTTGTAGAGTTGCACAAGTGAAGAATAGTAATAGTGCCCTCTCTTTTAGTGCAGGCTAGTCTTTGAATCAGCAATACGCCAACAGTAGCAGAGTTAGAGTTGGTTCACTTTATGGACAAAACGTTGCTCCTAAATATATGCTAAATCAACTTTCCTCCAGAGTAATTGCTGGTGAATTGTTCACTTAATCAATCTATTGTTCAGTTCCCTAATCAGCAACATAAGACCTGCTCAATTTAATCTGTCAAAGTACTAAAAATTCTTGCAATGCACTGCAGCTTTTAAAAGCAAATATTGGAACATTAGCAAAAAGAACTAGGCTATATTTAAGTTAGGTAAAACTTTCAAGGTGAACTGGAAACTGAGACTACACTGAACTATAATTTTTTTCTTACCGGCTTTGGTCGTGTCTCCCTCAGGAAAGATTTCAAGTCTCCTCCAGCCATAAGCTCCAGCAAAATAAAGCGAGGCAGAGCTTGTAAGCTTACTCCAATGCAGCGTACAATATTCTGGTGATTGAACTTGCTGCAAGGAAGATTGAGGGGAAAAAAAACTTTTAATGCAAAAGACACAGATTGAGCTTGTGGGTTTTTTTTTTTTTAAGCTCTCTTTCTCTCCTGGATTCAGTGCCCATCACATTTGGCCACAGTGGACATTATAAAATTGCAGATCAATATTTGTGTTAAGCCAGATCAATGTAGTCTGGTGGTCAAAAGAAAACTGATGTTGGATTGGACTATAAAAGAATATTGCAAGCCAAATAATAATAATTTGGTCAGTGAATTTTTATATGGAAAATAATAATAAAATAAAATAACCATTTTCTCCCCCTCCAAAAAAGAAAGAAAGAAAGAAAGAAAGGAAGGAAGGAAGGAAGGAAGGAAGGAAGAAAGAAAGAAAAAAAGAAAGAAACGAATAGCTTAACAGTTTATCTATAATTTCCAGTTACTTTGTTCCTTCTTCTTTGGGGCAATAGTGAATAAAGTTAGTTTTATGATATTTTGGTGTTAATTACAAAATTATCACTATCATTGAAATTGAATATGCACTGTGCAAAAATGTTATTCTTTACTACACTGAGAATTTCAAGTATTCCTGGTAATTTTGATAGACTCTTTAACAAACCAGGAAAGCTGAGATTTTAAGCTAATCTCAGTGTTATTTCTTAGGAGATAATCTTAGCCCCATCTCTTATGAATGATAGTCCTGATAGAGGACTATCCTATAGGCAGATGCTAAAGTTTGAAGAAAATAAGGGAAATGCAATTGCTTTGGTCAATTTTACTGCATTATGTGTGATTCATCTGTATAAAAGCTGGAGAGTAAAAATGACCAGTGCTTTTAATACTGGTAAATGTGTGTTTAAGGTAGAAAAGCAGGCAATCAATTTGAATTAACATACCTTATTATAAGAGCTTCCATCAGGAAATCCAACTCATCTTGCTCTGAGCAAACCTCTGGTAATGTCTAGTCAAGAAAAAAGGAAAGTGAAATTTCTTTCATGTGGAAAGGTTTTTAGATGCCACCTTTCCAAAGAGAATTCTAAGCCATTTAAAAGATACCTAAATCTTTAGAAACACTCTATTAGAAATTATTTATAGAAACTCCCTATATAAATTCTATATAGAAACTTGACTATTTAGTAGAGTCTGGGTGGAATGATAAGAAATGCAGTTCAACACCATTTGCAATCTCCAAGTTGAGAAAGTATATTACCAGAAAGAAATCTGGATTTAATATATATGTCTCAGACAGTAATAACCACAAACATTTTCTTCCATCACTCTACTACTTTGAGAAAAATGTCAGCTTTCTGTTCACACATCAGTAACAACATAAGGTGGTGAACTGTGACAGGATAAGGATGTTGAATAGGAAAAGTCTGAGCCAGCTTCCCAAGTGATAGTTTTATAGGTGCTAGATTAAATGGTCATAATTCCCAACCACCATGGACACCAGCCACTCATATAGAAGTTATGAGAGTCACAATGACAATACATCTGGAGGACACTAGAGAGGAGAACACAATCAAAAGTATTTCTTGCTTGGGATCAGTTATATTTAAAAGAACCAGAATTGCAAAAACATGCTTGTGAATGAAAATTAATAACTTTTATGAACTTCAGCAATAATAATCTGAGTGGCAATTCTGGATTCTTTATACTACTGTGTCCATAATCAGGAATACATTCACCATTTTTCCCTCAGAGAAACTAAAAAATGAACTCAACCATAGTCCCTTCTTTGACGCGGTATGTCCCATGAGGCAGATTTGTCTCACCAAAACTTACCTTTACAGCCACTTGAAGAGGAGTGGGGTCAGTGGGGATTCCAATCACCTGACCTTCATACACTTCCCCAAAAGCTCCATGGCCTAGACCCCTGAGAAGATCAGAAAAGGGAAGATGATTTTGACATAACCCAAAGGCACAATTCTTACAATATATGTTCTTAAATATATACTAGAATGTTCAAATGGAAAAGTCTTGGTGTTTTATTAACTTCATTGAACTATTAGGTAAATAGTGAAATATTTCTTAATGCAGTCTTATTATTGGATGTAGAAGCTACAGGGGAGATATTTTTAAAAAGGAGCCAATTTCACTAGACCCACATAGTCATACCACTGCCAGTCTTTCTTCTGTCGTTTGTAGTACCAGCAGCTGTTATATAGAAGAACAACATTTTTTGATAATAGAGAACAAGATTCATGTAAACCTTATCAAGTATGAAATACCTAGGTTTGCTTTTTTCAGGTTTAAAATGGATGAGACTCAATCATGGTTTTCTATGCTAGAATGAATTTCATTCACATGCCTATAAGGGAGTTCAATTTTTAAATATTCTATGGAGAAAAAACATCATTGCAAGTTAAAAAAAAATCCTAGCACAGCAGGATGTCAACTAGGTTAGATTCTTTTTCCCTGAAATGTTATGTTACATCTTGTTATTCTTTCATGTTATGCATACCTTGAAAGATAAGAACCCATACTCTGGATCCTGAAATAAGCAGGAACCAAGACAGCACATATATTTTAAACATAGGAGAACTGCCTATTTCCCAGTTATCTGCAATAATTGCAGTTTTCATATTATATGTAAAAAAAAGCCCCATGGATAATATATTACTTTATGGTATCTTATTCTATAATTCTAAAATTTAGAAGTTAGAAAATCAGGGTAATAGAAGCTACATTACAAACACAAGGATATGAGTTGGCATGCCAACCCAGGCTGTTTAGAAGGCAGTCTTGGAACTACCTAAAAATATTGTGAAACTGTGAGTGCCAGTTTATTGACTCTCATGTAGTCAATAATTACATTCCGGTTCTAGTTCATTATTTTTACTGCCTCCAGTAAATTGAGTGGAAAAACGAGAACTAGAATGCCATAGTTTCCAAAAGGGGTAGGTGTACTAGTTTTTTTTTTTTTGCAACCTAAGAAAAACAAACCAGCAAGCAATGTTAGCAATGTCAACCACCCCACCCCCAAATCGTGTGACATCTAAAACCTGATTCTTTTTTTTATAATATGCTTCATAACAACATCTCTTGTCAGTAGTTCCATCCATTTCAACAATATAATAAATAAGTAGAATGCAGTTGATCTTATTAATGTTGGTTAAGGTGCAGTATTGCAGGCAAACTCTGCCCACAGCCAGAAGTTCAGTCTTGACAGAGTTCAAGATTGACTCAGCCATCCATCCTTCTGTGTTCAGCAAAATGAGGACCCAGATTGTTGGGGGAAATATGCAAATAATATGCAAATAATGCTGAGATAAACCACTCAGAGAGTGCTGTAAAGTGCTATGGGGTAGTATATAAGCCTAACTGCTATGGGTTGGTATATAAGCCTAACTGCTATGGGGTGATATATAAGCCTAACTGCTATGGGGTGATATATAAGCCTAAATGCTGTGGGGTGATATATAAGCCTAAATGTTTAACCTAATTTTGAACCTCACTATCTTCAAGAAGATCTTGAAAAGAAGATGGAATCAAATAGGAGTGACTGTATAGGATAATAGCAACACGACCAAAGAGATGTCTCAAAGTATTATCTTTTGTTCAGCCTTGAAGCTTAATATGGCATTCATATTAAGATCAAGGGGAAGATAGGAAAGAAGTTTGGCTCAGATGGAAACTGTATTATGTAGTCCTTTCATCCAGTGCCACTAATTCCCTACCAGATATTCAGAATGAAACTACAGTTGCTTGTATTAAAAATAGTGCTCAGTGGCACAGAAACATGAACCAAATCAAATACCCCCTGTGTCTCTCCTGACATATGTCATCCATCCAAATGACCACATTGATCTCTGTGTCGGCTGCTCTTGCAATTGCTAACTACTGTCTTCTGGTTGTAATATTAGCCTTTTAGGCTCTTAAAGTGGAAATAAATAATTTTATATTAGAGGTAAGATTCACTGTAGATTAACTCTGGGACTAAACATCATTGCTGTAGACACTGCCCAAGTTTCATAAAGAGGATTGGAGGGTTAATTATTTAGGAAAATTGAAAAACAGTGAACTAATAAATAAATCATACACCTTTCTATTATATATTTTCTCCTGTGTGCTCATTATACAGATTTTCAGTCACCGTTCATTCCAGGATGCAATTAATAAAGATGTAAAAAAAATATATTCTATGTGGCAGTAGCAACAAAATCCCAAGAGGTAGTTATAGGTTCAGAAGCATAATATGGTTGAGGGATTGTTGAGTTGAAACATCTGCAAACTTTTTTAGGCAGTCTTTTTTTTTTTAAATATGTGGAGCTGCTTGTAGAGTATTTAAAGGGAAAAGCGAGTTCTCTCCACTTGTGTAGGAATTGTAAGCTTGGCTGTTTGTATACAGATAGGAGAGAATAAAAATCACTCTTCAAAATGGCAGGAAATAGTAAGAAACTGAAAAAACCGAACATCACAGATAGCCCCCTTCCAAGAAAAGCGACTGTGAGAAAACACAACATTAAAAAAAAATCAAGCATTTTTTATTCCACATACTAATGTAAAGAGGGGAGAAGAAGGGGAGGGTTTTTCTGAGCCTTATAGTGTTGCCTTAAAAAGCTTATCTTGAAGAATTTTATAACTAGAACTTATAAAATCAATACCCAATAATGGAATGACAAGGCTATCAAGAGGCTTACTTCTTCAATTCTTTTCAATTTTTGATTAAGTTTTAAGTTTAAACAGTGATACTTTTATTCCTAGAATATTGCATACTTTCAGAATGCAATTTCTCACAAGGTGAAAAACACCATAGTTGATTTTTCCTAGGAAAAATCATGCTGGCTGTAAGAGCAAAATAAGGAGGATAATTGTTAAGGTCAGTGGTCTTGAGGGGTGGGAAGCTAAACACAGTTCAAATGGAAGAGGCAGAAACTTTATAATTCTGTACATCTTGTGGCATTTACTAACTATTTAATATAGGATATCAATGGCAGAAAGTAGGATAACACCTGTCTTCATTAGCAAGTTACCCTGAAAATCAAAAGAAACAATTTGACCTATGATTCTGCCCTATGATTCCATATACGTTTATATGCATATCAATATGTTGTGTGTGTATATGTGTTTCATAGGCATTTCCTTCCAGATTTTTAAAAACTTTAATAGCATCTTCCGAGGAGTCCAAATGGAGCAGTATTAAAGGATGGTTATTTTTGTAAGAATGCCTTTCCCTTTGCTATATTTTCTCAATATAAATCCCTTCAGGCTTCTCATCTGCTTAAGATACTTGCTTTGAAATAAATCCAGGTTAGTGGCAGAGAAGTTGTCTTGACACTAGCAGCTTCAGTGGAAAGGGACTTGGATATGTTTTTTGAGAAAAAAAAATCTGTCTATGTCCCTAGTTACCAGAATATTCAATATTGAACTAAACAGTCAAGTGATCTGACTGGGTAGATGGATTGCACATTTAAATGATAAATATCTGGATTGTGCCCTTAGAACAAATACTAGGAATTTCAGGTGAAAAATTAAATGGTAAACAAGAGGGAAAAATAGTAAACCCTATCTGGAAAAGATAGCAGCTGTAGTCAAAATCATTCTCCACAGGATATCTTTAGAGAGGAAGCATTGTGTGATTTGTCTTTGTAATACATGGTGACATGGCTATAAGTTATCTATATATTATTTGCTGTGGAACACAATTGGCAGAGTCCTATTGGATGTATGTCTTGCTTGTGAAATTCACAGACCTCTAATAAGCTTTGTGGCTGGACTCTGCCAGTAGGGTTCTTCTTATACAGCAGGTGTGTCAAACTGCTGGCCTGTGGGCTGGACGCGTCATGATGAAACTGCGCCCACCCCATTGCCGGCAATGGGGAAAAAGCTGCGATTCATTGCGCAACGTCACGTGACATCATGAATTTGACATGTCTGTTATACAGTATCTGTATATTGCACTATGTAAGCTTCTCCATCCAGAATAATATAAGCCATATGGTAAAGGTTTTTCTTTGTCCTTCATCCCTCTCTTGTATAGATACAATACATTATGAGCATTGCTTGAATTATATTATACTTTCTAGACATTTGATTAAGGTTTTGAGTTTGTTTGTTGATGTTTTGCTTTCTTAGTGAATTAGGGCCACACAGCATGCCAGCAATTAGGCATCATTATCCCGCAAGTTTACAAATCAAAATGACCTTGCAGCAACCACTAATATATTAAACTGAAACCATGTTTCTGAATCTCACTGCCTTTAAAATGAGTGGACTTCAACTCCTAGAAAAGATGGCCTTTTCAATCAATCACAGGAAAGAGATTTAACAGTCAAACTTAAGAACTGCTAGATCTGACTAGAAATTCAGATTTCAATTATTCTCCACTTCATTTGAGAAGTACAATTTTGGAAGCCTGAGGATTATTGTGTGACTTCTGAGACCAAGCAAAAGGTGCAATGTGAATTGGTGTGCCCACACTTCTAGCAGACTAGATGTGAGCATAAAGAAGCCAGGCAGATTGCTTTACCTTATCAAAGAAATATTTTTCCGGGGCACCTCTTTGAGGTCACTAATGGAAGTCGTTTTTCCTGCAAAGCAGTAATTGGGGTTATAGTCTGTCATAATTGTGGAAGTGCGCAGCTTGCTCAGCTTGTACTCAGGGCTCTGTAACTCCATCTGCACAGCTTGCAGCTCTTGGTGTTTCCGCCGATACACTAGAAAAGTAAGAGAATCAGGAATGGGATTGAGAAATGCCATAAGGTTAAAAGCACACAAAGATACATGGGGATTGTGTTGTTCAGATTGAATGCAAGAGTGACAGGAAAGAGTGAGACTTATAGAATAAGGCAATGTACTCATCAATAACTATTTGTGAGATACTGTGAATAAAGTAAAAGGTTTTAAATGGAGCACTGTCCAGTGAAATAATGGGTTTGGCATTAGTACAGACTTGTAACCATTTATACAGAGCTGACCAATCTAGAATTTGTACATGATTTCTGCAATTGTGAAGATTTGCGATCTTCAATAACTTACTATCAACATTCACCAGTGAGCCACCAACTTATCATGATTATAATGGAAATAAAAACTGCCTCTATCGCCAGCCCCTCAATGTACCTAATCAAATGGGAGAAAGATGTCCAAGGTGCTTCAGAATTTCTTACCAACCGGAACCCCTTGAAGCTTCAGATACTGAATGCTATCTTTTAGTGCAGTGGTTCTCAACCTGTGGGTCGGGACCCCATTTGGGGTCGAACAACCATTTCACGGGGGTCGCCAAACAAGGCTGTCCGCCATTTTTTCCCCCTTTTCTTTGGCCACGCCTCTGGCACCCGGTGATGTATAAGTGATTGGGGGTCACCACAAAATGGGGAACTGTATTATGGGGTCGCGGCATTAGAAAGGTTGAGAACCACTGTTTTAGTGACAGTCCTTCCAGAAACAGAAAAGTTGGAAGGCTTCTTTGTCTCCAGCTCAGAATGACAAGATGCTAGAGGAAACAGTACTGCAATTTCTTGAAAACACTACTGGGAAAGGCTGACAACTTGCTAAAAGTATTGTTTTAGGGGAATGTTTGTCTCAAACTTGGATCCAACAGTTATCTGCACGGACACCCAACACAGTTGTGCTCTGGTTAAGATGTTGCAAGGACAACACATATGGGAAAATTTATGCCATTGAATCTTACCCCCTGCTTGATGCAGAAATTCAAATTAAAGCATCTCTGACCAGATAGCCATCCAATTTCTTTTGAATGCTTCCTATGTAGAGGAATTCATAATCTTAGTAATAGCTCTTACAATCAAACTGCTCTTACTATGTAAGGAGTATTTTTGACTTTTAACTGGTATATAACTTCCTATAGTATTTTTTGTTCTATACTCTGACAGATTTGATACAGATCTGATAGAGATCTCTGTCTGGAAATAAATAAATATGATAAATAGATCTTTGTATCATACTGTCAGGTATTTGAGGAGTACATTCATATTTGTCCATAGCCTTCTTTTATCAAGGCTAAATATTTCATGTTACTTCAGCCTCCCTTTATAATTCTCCTTATTACCTTTGCTGCCCTTTATAGACCCCTCCCTCCCTGTGAGGGAGTCAGGTTGGGGCTGCTGTTTGTTCTTTTGAAAATAAGCTGCATTCATGCAGAAACTCTTCCCTCTTGCATTGACACCTTCACTCATAACCTAACCCATTACTCCCAAGCATCCAAGCTGGTTTTGCAGCTGCCTGTGATAAATGAGCAACACTCTTTGATTTTTTTCAAGAATATGCTGATGTCCAGAGGCAGCCTCACTGAACCCAGGCTTTTAGCATACAAAAGCAAATGCTAAGACAGAGTGGAGAGAGGGATGGGTGCAGGAGGAAAAATGATGAGCAAAGTAAATGGTTATCTCCAGGGGTGGGAAATGGAGGCAATGCCTGGAGATTGGCAGCTGTCACAAGCAGGCAAGAGAACTTATTTATCTGCCTGGACCACAAGCTATGATGAGGACAAGGATATTCTGGTGGGAGTCCGGCTTGGAGCTTGGAACTTTGCCAGGAGCTTGGTAGCAATGTGAAAAGGAGTAACTACACTGAAACAGCACTTCAACCCAACTAGCACAAGAATTTTTGGAAAAAGGCAAACATTGTATGCTGCTTTGTAAAATTTAAGATTTTTCTTTGAATTGAGTATTAAAAGACTGAGTACAAAGGACGGAGTATTAAAGGCGTATTTTTGTGGCAACATTACCTGGTCTGGAAGGTGGGATTGACCCAAAGCAATAGCTTGTTGCTGGGGAAGATGTGTGTTGCAATAAAGCACTTATGTTCAGATTTGCTATGTTGTGGTATGTCCAGTCCTTGGAAAGCAAAGAACCCTCACATGGTGTTGTGTCCACAATTAGGATTCATTTGTATCTAACCAATGAGTAATAATGTGGAACTATTTATTGACAGAGTGAGCTTTCTTTCTAACATTTCAAAGTAAAAGGGGATGTTGCTGTTGGTCATATTGTTTGCCCCCAGAAGGTAGAAGAGGAAGGGATATCTTAAAATTATCTTGAAGTATCTTTGCAATTGTTCTGATTCATACTCTCAAAAGAGCATATTTCATAAATCAGCCTGTCTAGTTGGTCCATATCAAGTTGCACAGCTACCAACTACTACAATTATTTTCCTTGTTATTTCTCTGATCCTCAGAGATCCAGCTGGTCATTTCTTTTTAAATATGATCTAGTGTTCTGTTCTTTTCTGTATTTTTTTTTCCTAGGAGGGCCTGAAAACTGTTTTCAATGTTATGAAATATCACTTTAGTTGTGGTTTTTATTCTCCAAAGGAATCTACTGCTGTCAGCAGCTCCAAACCTGGGAAGTGGGAGACTCATTTACCTTCTTTAATAATTATTTACTGTATAGGTAGTCCTCAACTTACAACAGTTCATTTAGTGACCGTTCAAAGTAATAACAGCACTGAAAAATGTGACTTATGACCGTTTTTCACAATTACAACCTTTGTAGCATCCTCATGATCACATGATCAAAATTCAGATGCTTGGCAGCTGGTTCATATTTATGAATGTTGCTGCATCCCAAGGTCATGTGATCACTTTTTGTGATCTTCTGACAAGCAAAGTCAATGGGGAATCCAGATTCACTTACTAACCAGGTTACTAACTTATCAACTGCAGTGATTCACCTAACGACTGTGCCATAAAGGTCATAAAATGAGTCAAAACTCAGCAAATGTCTTAGGTAACCACAGAAATTTTGGGCTAAATTGTGGTCATAAGTTGAGGAGTACCTGTATGCAGTCCTGAAACGCTTAGGAGAAAATGATGCTGTCTGTCTTACAATGGTGTTAAAACTGTTAATGCTTTTCATTCCCATTATTTAAAGATTATTCCCAAGATTATCTCAAAATTGCATTGGGCCCTGGATAGCTTTATATGTTTATCAGGCTAATAGGAGATATTTATTATCACTAAAATTCTAAACTTGATCTCTTCTGAATAATAAAAGAGCCTTTAAAAGATGCAAATCTGTTGCAGGATGAATAAACCACGTCCTTCCTTAAAAAACATTTTCCCCTGATAGCAAAACTGAAATGGTATTCCTGCTTTCTGAGAGTAGACAATACCTGCAAGGATTTGAACCCCATTCTACAATTTTCATAAGTATTTTCTCATCTGAACTTTGAGATGATTCATACATCCAAAACAGAAAATAAGGATGTATGTGTAAAGAATGTTCATATTTTTTAATATATATATTTTAGATTCTATTTTCATTGCTAGTTTTCCAATATTATTTTGCAAAGCTCTTAAGACTTTTTTTTAAGGAAATAAATAACTTTATATGGACTTCAGACTTCAGCTAGTCTCTGTTCTAACCTTTCAAAATCCCGTGGGAGCAATACATGCTGTATATGGGGGTAGGAATGGTGGAGAGGTAGAGTGTAGATCAAAATTAATTGGACATGTAAAAAGTTACTTTAAAAGAGTAATTGGAATTGGGCACAAAATTTCCCACAGCACATTCTTGATTCTGGGAAGTTTAACCCTGTGCTGTATTGTAGATTTTGCTGCAGTGACATTATTTCTGTTTCAACAGATAAATTATTAGGTTGTGTGCAAGATGTAGGACAGGATTTGAGAAACTAATTATAATTTCTTCCACACAGGATGATGGCTTTTAAAAGTCAAATAAAATATTCATTCAAAATCTTGTAATGAGAGTATAAGAAGTTAATGTCTTTGGGAAGTGAGGGGGAAGTAGCTAGAAAATATAGCAATCTGCACACACACAATAGTGGGTTTTTTAATTTCTAAAAAGGTAATTAAAATGTATCTATTAATTATTGTATTTGCTCTGACTCCAGAAATTTACATCTAATCTATTGGCTGTTTGGAGAAGAAATAACTATCTAACACAGTGGTTCTCAACCTGTGGGTCGGGACCCCATTTGGGGTCGAATGACCATTTCACGGGGGTCGCCAAACAAGGCTGTCTGCCATTTTTTTCCCCTTTTCTTTGGCCAAGCCCCTGGCACCCAGTGATGTATAAGTGGTTGGGGGTCACCACAACATGGGGAACTGTATTATGGGGTCGTGGCATTAGAAAGGTTGAGAACCACTGATCTAATAGGTCACAGGCATGATCTAGTCCTGGAATCATATTCTGTGGTCCAAAGTAACAAGGCCATGTTTTTCCAGGTTTGAATCTTGCCTCTCTAATGAATTCATAAGATGATCCTACTCAAATCTTTATTGCTTATTATCACCTTCCCAACCACAATAATAAGAATTACAGAGATGGCCAGTTCTGCTTAATTTTATAAGGATCAAGTGAAGAATACATCTGAAGGGTTTTAAGACCGTTATTCACAATTTTATTGGCAACGATGCTGCTGCTGCTTCTATCCTCCATTCCTAAAATTACTTTTTAGCTGACATGAAATCAGGAACATAGCTCATACATAAACACATCAAATAGCTTACTGAATGTTTTGCATGAATAATATGGTGCCTACCAAAGAAATAATGCATATATTATCAGTCTCATTTAAAAGCCTGCTGACTATTGAATTTTCTATATATGAAACCAGAAGAGCCATGGATCAGTGGTAGAACATATGCATTGTAAACAAGAAGTCCTGGATAGGGGATGAGGAACTTTAGCCTTCAGTCTTGGAACACTTAATCCATATGATTAAGAACCCTCTGATTATGTAGATAATTACACTGATACATATAGTACTGATTTATTTCGGTATAAGGCAGCATCCTAGAATAAATGGCAATCATGGCTGAATCTTCCTGAAAACAATCTGCTTCTACTTATTTATTTGTAAAATTCATTAGCCGCCTATCTTAGTGCACTGTAACTCTGAGCAGAGTTACAATATTAAAATACAGACCTATATAAAACTGAATAATATAAATACAATATTATAAAAATAAACCCAGTTAAAAAGATGAGGAGAGAGGGAGTATAATGAGAAGGGGGTGGAATTTATTGTGAAACCCCTCCATTGGAGCCCCTAGTCAACTGGCAGAGCCAGGTCTTTAAGCTCTTATGGAAGGTAAGGAGAGTTGGAGATGACCTCACTCTGGAGGGTAAGATGTTCCAAAGAGCAGATGCAATGGCATCTAACTTGCATCAATATTTAAAATAATTGAAATAAATACTTTCCATGTCATTTAGTCAATTAAGCAGCCTTCCCAATCTTGTGGCCATTGAAATATATTAGGATCGTAGTGACAGAAATATCACCAAGCATAGCCATATTCCTAGTTTGCCTTGAGGGCACCAGGTTACACAGTTGATACATATCAGGAAATGTCTCTGCCTCCTCAAGTCCTGCTATGCTGCCCTGTTGTGGTAGGGGCAGTGCTTTTTTTGTAAAAAAAAAAAAAAAAAAGGTGCCGGAACTTACACACGTCGTACAACCCACCTTGCCTACCCTACAAGGTTCCATCCAAAAAAGGTGCCGGAACTCCTTTCTGGGCGTTCTATGACAAAAAAAGGCCTGGGTAGGGGTATGTGTATATTCCAGGAAGGAATAAGCAGAGAACACCAGAAATGTATGCCAAGTGTATATATTTTCTCCCAGCAGGGTCACCCAAGCTATAAATATCATCCCAGCTGACCAGTTAAAGCAGGTTATGATTATTTAGTAACAATGGCAAAGGCATCCATTGCATACAGCACAGGAGAAGGCTATTATAAACCACTCCTGTATTTGATCAGTAAAATCGTACAGATATACAAAATAAAATAACTGACAATATAGTGCCCCTCAAGTCAGCTGGTATTACTGAGAAACAACTGAGAATCTTTCAGAGTAATAATGGTGCTTATGCAGTTATAGTAAAGCTTTAGGGATGTCTAGTTGCTGATGTTGCATGCAGAAAAATATCTGAAGCTGCAAATGTGAAATCACAGTGGAATTGTGGAATATAAGAAAGTTGAACGTGGGAAAACTCTGCACAAAGGATGATGAAATGAATCTATCAGAGACTGCCATTTTAGGTGTTAACTAATTGAAATGGATTGTAACTGGATACTTTCGGCCAGAAGTTAATATTGTTTATTACTCAGGATATGAAAAACAAAGAAGGATCAGCACCACTTTCATGGTCCAGAAAGATATAACAAAGGCAGTACATGGTACAATGCAGTCAATGCTCAAATAATATCAATTAGAATTGGCATATATTGATTATCCACGTTTATGCCCCAACCACTGATGCAGAAGAAGAGGAGGTTGATGAATTCTATGGTCAAGTTTAAGCTAGAATCAACAGAACATATGCAAGCAAGATGTCTCCTTATGGTTGGAGACTGAAATCCAAAGTTAGAAATAGTAAGGAGGAAAACATAGTTGGACTATATAGCCTAGGAAACAGACAAAAAGTAGGAGAATGACTTATCAGTCTGACTTATTAGTTTCTTTATTGCTAACAGTTCTTGAAACAACCAAAATAATGCTTACATACATGACTGTCACCAGATGGACTATACAAAAATCTGATTATATTATTAATACAAAGAGATAGAAAGACTCAGTTATAATAGCAATCTTGTGGCTAGGAACTAACTGAGAAACATGTGGATGTTCCAAGTCAAGATAAAGTAGTAGAACAAAGCCAGAAAGTTTCCATGATATGATCTTGACTAAGATACTCACCATTTTCAAGGAGAACAACAGGAAGCGTTTTGTAGTCCTGAACCTCATTGATAGGAAACCTCATTGATAGGAACTATGGAATGAAATCAAAGCAGTTATTAAGGATGAACGAGAGACTGCCAAAGATCAAGAAACAGAAGAAAGCATACAGCATGTCAGAACAGACAATGGGAATTGCCAAGGAGAAAAGAGAAACCAACGACAAGAAAGACAAAAATCTTAGAAAGGATAAAAGAATTCCAGAGTGCTGTTATAAGAAGTAAGAAACAGTATTACAATGTCATCTGTAAAGACATTCAAGATGGAAACAGACATGGAAAAACAAGAAAAGTCTTCCAAAAGATCTCCAAACTCATAAGGTTCCAACTTGGAATTGGTACACTAAAGGATACCAATGGACAGATTGGTAATTGTTCTAAATTAGATCAAACAAAGCTGAAAGGTGTTTACTGAAATTCTGTACAGTAAAGATATCAATATCCAAGATATATTAGAAGATATTCCTTTTTTACCTCTAGCACTAGAAGATGATGTTAGATCAGAATCCCAGTCATTAACAAGGTAGAAGGCTAAAGGAATTAATAGAATATCTATAAAAATATGGCAAGCAATGGAAGAAAAACCAGTAAAGTTCTAACTTAATTATGCCAGCAAATGTGGACAATGACACAGTAGGCAAAAGATTGGAAGAGGTCAGTCTATATACAATACCAGAGAAAGAAGACTTAACAGAGTGCAGGCTATTATACAATATTTTACAGAATTGAACTGTGTAAAAGTAGAATGGAAAGAGCATTGACACTTTAAAATTTTGATGTTGGAGAAGATACTTGAAAATATCACAGATAGCAAAGAAAATGAACAAATGAAGCATAGAAAAACTCAATGTAAAATTCTTGCTTGAGATACAAATGTCTAGCCTCAAATTGTGAATGTGCTATGCTCCCTTGAGTAGCCCATAATCTTGGGAAAAGAAGGAAAGAGAAGTTGATGTCCAGCAGAATGATGGATGGACTAATTACAGTGGCAGATCATCCTGGAGAAGATTGTTGTCGCTAAGAGTCAACACCAACTTGATGGCACATAATCAATCAGTCAGTCAGTCAGTCAATGAGTGGTGTGGGTAATTGGGAGTGAACAAAGAACTCACCTATCATAATCCCTGAGAAGGCTAGAATAAGACCAGCAACCAGAGCTGAAGTCACTACTGACAAAACCAAAGAAAGAGAAGGATTCTTGGTGGGCAGGATCAGTTCATCTGGAATATAAACATGACAACACATTAGTTGTTTTCTACTTTTCTTCCTGTTATTTTCCCATTCAAACAATGTTTGCACATTATTT
This sequence comes from Crotalus tigris, assembly GCF_016545835.1. NCBI lineage: Eukaryota > Metazoa > Chordata > Lepidosauria > Squamata > Viperidae > Crotalus > Crotalus tigris. The sequence continues at coordinate 173,453 of NW_024096554.1, read as the reverse complement.
GTAGGAAACCATGGACCCACATATTTTTGGACTAGTTAAAAAAGATACCTTGTATGTGCACATTTAAAAATGTAGGGCTATGTGGAGGTAGGTGTCTAAATATTTGCCAGAGATCTAGAATTAGTATCATTGCACAAATGATTAATTAAACTTCCACAATGAGCTGCCCTAAAAATTGGTTTTGCCACTGTAATTGGAATCCAAAATCAGCAATGGGTTCTGGTTGGGTGTAGTCCAACATAGTCAGAGAACAAAAGATTAACATCTGTTCATATGCAATGTCTTACCTATGCAAGAGACACCATCATTAGCCAACACATATCCATAGCCACAAATGCAAACAATTTCCTGAGTCTTCAAATCTCCATGGCACATATCATGATCACAATGACTGCAGTTCAAATATAGCTTAATGCTGACTTCACCATGCCCCTCTGTCACTAGAGAGTAGATGAAAGAATTATTGATTTGTATAATACCTATAGGTCAAAGATTCGTAACACTAAACAAAAAACCAGTAAGTAGAATAATTGTAAAACTACCAACAAAACTGATAGGGTCAAATAGCTTTAGTTATTGGAAGTGGCAGGGTGGTGGTGGTAAACAGGAATAGCTGCACTGTATTTTCAATTGTAGTATAATATTACTACTTGCATATACTTCCTCATGATTAATGCCCAAATTATATTTGCATGTGATTATTTTGTCTACAGATTTTACTAAAAATGCACATACGAAGAAGAGGAAATGCAAAATTACTCCCACTCCCTTTTCCACCTTTCCATCTTTACTGGAAGATGCTTGGTTTGAATTGCTCCAGATTCTACCAACCTCTGTTGCAGATAACTCTCCCAACATGCCATTGCCCCAGTTACGTTAGAACTATAGTTCTAATTGCTGGGCATAATAATTCAGTATGAGGGGAATTGTAGTCAAAACATCTGGAGAGTTTTAGAAAAGATTGTTCTCTAGAAATGTAGAACATAATACCTTCCTAAGACATCTTTACAACACCTAATTTAACATGGAATGTTTTTAAGCTGTTTCAGAAGACATACTGCTGATATTCTATCTGTATATGTGATAAAATAAATAACTGAAAATACCTTTTAAAGCAGGAGTAAAGAGTGAACCATACTGGCTATTAATAAAGGATACACCATCCTCTCCATCCATCTCTGGGTCATTTTGTTCTGCTGCATTGCCACCTACAGAAATGGAAAACATCTTAAATATTTTTGTATGGATTTCACTAATAAACATCAAAGAGCAACAAAATTTCTTGCGGCACTTTAAGATTAAATAATATATTGTAACATAATTTAGTGTGTGGGCTCTATGTGGGTAGTCTGATATAAATACATCTTCATGAATGTTGAAAAAATACAGCTCACCATTTTTTGGAATAATGAGGCCAAAAGGCCAATGAGTACCAGAGATAAAAATATATTTTGAATGCAAATGAATATAGAATTAAATCCAATTGATATAATGGTTCAATGGCATAATAATAACAGATCACTAGATGCCATAAGTTACCACATATTAAAAATAATATCACTCAGAAAAAAAAGTCAAGGGATGTTTTGACAATTCACTTTGGTTATTCCAATTTCAATTAAGACAATCATACTAAGTAAGTTTGCAAGTTCCCTCGCAAACAGACAGAGAAATGAGGTCAAGGCCTCTGTGTAACTTTCTCTTTTGACTTTGAATACTCAGTGAAGTATCATTTTGGGCTACCATACATTTATAAAATTCTTGTACTTAATAAACATAAATATGGCAAATTGGAATGCATAAATGTATAAATTCAGCTTCACAGACTTGGAGCCCTATAAAATGTAGAGCAGCTTGTATAACTATAGAAAGTACTTATCCATTTTCAAGAATTTGTTTATACTTCAAACATGCTTTGCCTATTCATCACCAGTGGGGATAGATCTGATTAAGTGGTCTGACCTTCTAAACGTTATGCCACAATACATCTTTCAGGTGACACAAAACATTTTTTCATGCCACATGGCTACCTTTTTGATATTTGTCAAATGCAGGTAAATAAATTATACCAGTGATCAACACTATAAAATAAAAAGCAACTAACAAAGAAAAAAGCATTCATCTGACAAAATATCCAATAAATTATGTATGGTTTCAGCTTAATGGTTTTTTTAAGCTTCTAACATTCAGAATCTCAGTTTAACAAGACTTTTGAGTTATTAATGAAGTAAATGAATGTTACGGCCAAGTCCCAGCCACAAAGACGACAAATTAGAAAAAAAGGCATAACATAATCTCTATATAGCCATTTGAATGATATGCAAAAGTTAAGCTATACACAGGAAATAGTAATAATTAGGTAACTATTCTTTTAATCTACAATCTACAACAATCTCTCCAGTATGGAAAATTATAGATAAATAAAATCAGTGGTGGGATTCAGCCAGTTTGTACAAGTTTGGCAGAACCGGTAGCTAATTTTTTGTTGCCCAGGACCAGATGGATTTCTGGAAATGACATCCACACAGAGAACTGGTTGTTCACTATGAATCCCATCACTGAATAAGATCATTCTGAAATGGCAGCCATTGTTAAACTGGGTTAAGATACTGTGCATTCATTTCTCATTATCTATTTTATTTTTGTTCAAGCCAATCAATCTACCAGCCAAACATTCAACCAATCCCAGTTGCTCTTTCAAGAATAGAATACATAACTAAATCATTGGTAAATTTAAATATTCATACAGGAGACATCATTCTATTTTTTCCCCAAGAGAAAGTATGTGCATATGAGAGAGTGTTGATAAATCTTTTGGGTTGTAGTATTTCTCCTGATTATTGGCAATCCACCACATCCATGCCACTAAATGGTTTGTGTGATTTGTTTTTTTTTTATAACATTAAGGAACAAAAAGCAAATGTCACCACCTTTTAAACATTTGGAGCAGAATCTTGAAGGCTGATGGCATGTCCTCATGAGAACTTTCTTTTCACCAAACAGGATGAATTTGAATACTTCTGTCAAATGTCCTGCCACATTGGCTGTGCCACAGATTTTGATTTGTACTAATGCCAAGGGGTATTTTAGCAGTTTGATACAAATACTAGTAGTGTAACTTGCAGAAATTTGAGGTCACAAAGTAATGCCAAATAAATGTCTTTCTCCCAATCCAAACCATGGGGATATACACCAGCCTTCATAATGTACACATAAAAGCTGATTTTTCTTTGGGCTGCTTTTTATTAAAATATATTTGACATTATTCATATAGTATTAAAAGGCAATATATATACAGGGGTCAAGAAGTCTGCATACAATTTTTCCAAGTCAATATTTGTCAGTACAGATCCTAACAATGTACAGTTGAAATCAATCAGCTATAATTTCTTGTAGATTTCCGTTTTTAACAATGTTCATTGCACAATTTGAAATCGGAAGCATCTTAGTGTCAAGCTGTGAAAAGTGACATCCTTTTGCCTTTGGGAAAACAGAAGTTCGTCACAGCTGTCCTTCTTCCCTTTTAGCCAAGGTTATCTACAGAATTTAAAATCCAGCAATGGATAAATTGGTATAATACAACCATGCAGATCCTTGGACACCCGGTATAAATATGCAATATTATGAAAAAATTAATATACAGATACATGTCAGTTTAAATATAGATTTGTCAATTACAGGAAAAGATTTTGCTGAGTATTAGCACTAAGAGAGGGAAAGGGACACCTTGAACACGAAGCCACTTTACCTATATATCCTCCGCCTCCTCCACCTGAGGAGCACCCCCCTCCACCCCCTCCGAAACCCCCTCTTGTCTCCCACCCCCACTTCTTCATGGCCTGGGGGCACGATTTTCCTCCGGTAGCGCCTTCCAGCAAGGATTTTCCCGACCAGAGGAAGGAAGTGTTATCATTCCAGCCGCCTCCACCACCTGCAGTTCAACAGAAGGAAAAATAACTTGCATAAGTATTTCTTGCAGTCCCCCAGAAGGCACAGACCAGCAGGATAAAATCAAGCTTCCTGTATGAAGTGTTTGTGCAGGTTTCCTAAGAAAGGCTAAACATTTCCTTGGGCTTTGTATGCAGGCTTGCACATATACACTTGACAATTCTCTTAAGACAACAAAACCTTGACTCTTAAACCTAATTCTGTTCATCTAGAGTACAGATTACAAAGCAGACCTATGATATACACAAACTGGAAGAAGACTATATGATGTTACTGAGCCAGTTAGATTCATGGAGTATGGACTTGTCTATAAATATATCCATTCAAATAATTTATATCTTATTGGTATGTGAGAAATAAATACTTTCTAATTAGGGTTTAAGTACATGTAAAATATTAAATCTAAGTAAAATACATTTGCCTTGTTGGACCAAGGCTACTGGTGTATGTGTGTGTGTGTGTGTGTGTGTGTGTGTGGTATGTTCCTTGGTATGTAATAATCAATATGAGGAAACTTATAACATCTCCTGTTCCCAGCATACATGTATAGTTGGTGAATTTGGAAATAGGACTTTCAAGGGAGAAAAAATAGGATGCCAAAATTCAGGTTTTCCATTCAGATGAACCAGGATTCAGTTCTTGCCACTTCCAAGTAAAAGAGCAGATAACCACTAATGGGAACTTCTTGAAAGCTACTATCAGATGGAGTGGATAAGATTGGACCAAATCTTTTGACAGCTAAAATTTGCATTTATCTGGGACTATAACGGGCATGATGAGAACACAAATTGTCTGAGAATCTATGTCTTGAGATTTAGGACTATACTAAGTTTAAGAAATTAAGAAACTGTAGGATTTTATGTTTGTAGCAAGGTTTCTGAATGTTTTTCATTTCAAAATTATGATGCCACCAATTTTGAGCTACGAAACTCTGTGCTGCCTCCCCCCAAAAAGGGCTACATGTAAGAACTCAAATTGCTGTCCCCTAGACAATTTGGACAAACAACCTGTTCAAATATCTAGTAGATTCCTTATCCCTAAATTGTACAATAGAATTAAGCATAGTGTAGGTTAGAGGCAGCCCAGAACAAATGATCTATCTGTAATAATTTAATGCTTTCCCCTTGCTCTTTATATTTCTTCTTGCCTAAGGTGAATGAGTGATAAAAAATATCATTTTTGTTCCTCTATAGGTCTTACTCAAGATAATAAAAGAACATTTCCTATAGAAATGCTTTCAAAGGAGAAGAGAATTTGGGAGAAATGCTCATGAGCCAAGTGTGATTTTTTTAGGACTTCTTTTGTTGTTCAGGTGGCTAAGGTTTATGTGGGAATGTCTTCAGGGTCCTGAAATTTCCTGGAGGTTTGCTTCACTTAAATCCCAAAGCAAATGATCATGCTTTTTCTAGTGAACTTTTTCACTGCTGTCGCTGTTGAAGAGGTGTTGAGAAATTAAGAAACTGAAGGATTTTTCATTCCCCTCATATGAGTTACCTAAAATTTGACTGAAAGGTATTTTTGTATTTTTTCCCCTGTTGGCTATAAATACAAGTCTCTTCTTTTTTCTCTCATACACACAGAAGAGAAAATTATCAACAATTTCAGGTGTCAACAAGCTATTGTAATCCTAACAAAATGGGAAAATGAGCATTGTATAAAGTTATATATTTTTTCTCCCTACTTTACCTGACATTTGGACTTGTCTTCCTTTGTTTTAAATATAGTACATTTTAAAGCTCCTAACCCTTGTAACTTATTTTCTGTTTTTTTTTTTTTTTTGGTGGTACTTAGTCTCGCATTATGGGTTTTTAATTACACTTTTGTATCTGTTCACTCCTCCTATTACTCTCTATTGTTATCCCTTGTTTTTAGCCCATTTCATTTGTTTCCATGTCAATGTATTTTTATGCAAATGATTTAGAAATAACAATTTACACATTGTTTTAAAAATGTTTATGAAAGCTGACATTGGAAAAACAAATAATGTGAAATATGGCATTAGAAATTAAAATAAGTAACAAAGCATCACACACTGATGCTCTGAAATATTATCACAATCTAATCTGTCAAAGGCTTACAGGAACAGCTGTCATGATATTTATAGAGAGGCAAACACTTGGGCTTAAGGTATTCTGGAAATACAATTAAATACATCTAGGGGGGCACTGGATTAGTACAAAGCAGACTTAAAGTCATAAAACCTGTTTCTAACTGCATTCCCGTGAAATAATTATATGTCATTCAGCAGTAACTTTGACAAGAGATGCAGAACATACATTTAATAAATATCATTGCAGTTTTTTTAAAAAAACAAACAAACAAACTGCTTAACAGGGAACAAACATTGCACAACAAAGTTTTGCCTATTTTTCTAACAGCACCATGTTTATATTTCTTTCAGCCTTTCCTCTTTGGGGTTGCTATTATTATTATGGTTCATCGCACAGTCAGCCAGATGTTCAAACTGGATTTGGCATTTTTAATCAATCCTTCCCAAGGACCTGGAACAGGCAGATGTTGATGTTTGATGGTGTTAAAGGTATCATCACAAGATGTAAGATGAGATTCTGAGTAAATCCACCTTTTGCAATTATTATTATTATGTTTGGTTGCAAAGTCAGCCAGAGGTTTAGACTGGATTTGGCAATTTTGTCCACCTAAAGAATCCTTCTCAAGATGTTGTTTGATGGTGTTAAAGGTTAGGGTTAGGTTCTTTGTCTTCTATTCTACTATTCCCTGGTATTGCTACATCAATTATCCACACTTTCTTATTTTCAAACACTGTTAAATCTGTGTTATAAGTCAAGAGTTTATCAATTTGTATACAGAAATTGCACCATATTTTGACCTGCTCATTTTCAACTATTTTTCCAATTCTATGATCCCAACAATTTTTCAGTATTGGGCTCATGATAATTTTTACGGGTGTTCCAATTAATTATTTTGGGCAACTGCATCATGTCATTGTTTATTGTTTATAGTTTGTGCATCTTCTTGCACAAGCTGAATATGTGATTTACTGTTTCTTCTGCTTCTTTGCACAATCTGCACTTTGAATCATTTGACAATTTTAAAGTTCTAGCCTTAATTGCATTAGTACAAATAGCTTGGTCTTGATCAACTAAAATCTAGCTTTCACTATCTTTTTTAATGTTTCAACTGTAAGCTATTGCCAGGTTTTATCTTTTATCTACTTTGCACTCCGTCTTTTGTAGAAATTGACTAGCAATGTTTTTCTCTTGCCAGAGTTCTGTGAATATTTTTATTACACTATTTCAGTATTCATATTTTGATTTTTCATATTCAGCAAGTTCCAACTTTTAACTTTTAACTTGTATCAGTGCTTGTTCTTGGCTGCCTTTCACATAGTCAGCTGATGTATACTTTTTTTCTTTGACAGTTTGTTGCCTTGAAATAGACCTCTGCCTCCATTTCTTTTTTTTTTTGTAATATATTTTATTGATTTTTTAAAAAACATAAATCAGTTAATAATTGGTGAACAGTGTGTTGTCTGGGTTACATTTGTAAAACAATCACTAACAACTGATTTCTATAATCCATAATTCACATAATAGTTTTAGTTGATTTCCTCTTTTCCCAAAATATCCTCTTTTGCAAACATTGAGTTAATATAATTCTTATTGTTCTGATAGATAACAATTAAATATATATTTTTCCCAATAATCCTAAAAATAATAGTCACATCAATTTAATATTTCTTTTCTATCCAATCATTCTGGTTGCCTTATCATAGATCCTGTTACAGTCCTTATTTTAATTTGTTTCTCCCACCAAATTCTAAATATTCTTACTGGTTAAAATTTTCTCAAAAATTAATTACATTTAAGAACTTAACTATTTTTCCATATGAACCAACTCACATTTTTATATTTCTTAAGGAATAGATAAAACAGTAGAAAAAAAAGAAAGAAAAGCAAGAGTAAAGAAACATAAAAAATAACATACTTAAAATATGTATCCCTCCTAAGCTAATATGTATTTATTTCTTAAATTTCTTATTCTTTTTAACCATAATTAAAAATATATTTAATCTTTAAACATTCCATTTAATACATCTAGTCATCTATACTTTAACTTTTATTCAAAATATTTTTATCCATTATAATTTTCCTAAATTCAATCACATTTAAATATTTAAAACATTTCTTTTATCTAAGTCATTTCAACTTTTTTATATTACTCATATCAAGAAAGAACAAAAAGGGGGAAAAAGCATACTATATAATATTTAGAGAATTCATCCCTCTTAGAGTGACATATACATTCCAAAACTTTTCTATTTCTTTAACCATATTCAAACAAATGTTTCTTTTTAAAGTATTTTCTCTGGTAAATTCCATCATCTATTTTCTTAGTTTCCACTTTAGTCTTTTTCTTTTGCCCAGTGTCTTTCTTAATCAATGTCTTTGCCGAATCAAAAACTTTTTCCAGTATATTTGTAAATGTTGCTGTAGATATAAAAAGTAAATCAGGAGAAGTGTCTTTGTATGGGACTTCTGCTTTTCCGTGTTTGTTGAAAATCTTTTTCTTTTTCTTTCTCTCCACTTCTCTTATCATTTCCTTTCTCTCCGATGTTCCTGACATCTCTACAGTCCATTTTATCCTATCTGTTTTCTTGTTCTCAGATTTATTTTGTAGTCTTAAAGGATAAGTTGTTTTTTCTAATTCTTGTGATTTTTTTTCTACTAGGATTAAACATGTTTCCTTGTTTTGTTAAGTTCCATCTTTAAGTCTCTATTCTCAATTCTATATCCATTTATCTGTTTTATCTGATCCTTCTCTGTTGTTGTTTTCTGGGAATTTTTTTGTTGTAGAGTTAACTTGGAAATAGATTGATTTATATTTTCAAAGTTGTTTTGGATTTCTTTGTGATTTAAAGTCATTGTTGTTTGAATTAGTTGCAGTATACTATATATCTCCTACTGTGAAGTATTTATGTTTTCTTGATATGTTCTTTCTACATGTCTCTGATCCATGATAGCCAAGAATTTGAGTTTTTCTCTTCCTTTCTTTTCTCTGCAAATAGCTTTAGAGTCCCAATTGGATAGATATTTGTAATCCAAATAATTCAAAAATGATTTTTTTTCTGAAATTTATAATTCTCTCTTTGTCTACAGCCCAGATTATTGTCTTTTTTTGTCATAGCTGTTCTTTGTTGTTAAAGCTTTGAAGGTTACAAACACAGATTAGTTTTTCCCAGATTTTGCCAAGTCTTATATTAAAATCATAGTTGTCATAGTCTTCATCTGCCACTAGGTATCAGCAACTATTTGTTTTTCAACTTCCAAAATGAACAATTATCTTTAGAACAAGAGTCTTAACCATTCAAACAATTTTAGATTTATCCAGTTTTAAGTTTCAGATTTTATATTTATTTCACTTCCATATATTTTGATCCTCCATAAAAAGTTTAATTTGCCGCTTCTGTTAGTATAAGGGTGAGGTGGAAATCCCCCTCCTTCCCTTTCAGAGGTGTTTTGCCTCTTGGGGATCTTTTCCAGGAAATTAAATGTAAAATATAAAAGAGAAGATTGAATTCCTCACCCAGTTTCAAGCATGCTGTTCACAGCTGTGCTGGTTAGTATTTTGGACTTCGGTTGCTAGTAGCTTGGGCTGGTTGATGCAATACAGCCAGCCTTTCTCCTGTCAGGTTAGAAGGCTTTCCCCAAGTTGAACAGAATGGCCACTGCCATTCCAGAATTGCTGGAGCACCCTTCTTTCTTTGTCACCTTTCCAGGGTGACTTAGACCCATTTAGGGTCCCCTGGCAGGGCGAAATTAGCCATGGGGGTGCGGAGAATCCACAAGCCTGAGACAGGTCACTACTGTGCAAAACCTCTGCCTCCATTTCTGTAGGGCAGGTATAATCTATCAATATCACTGTGGGAATGTAATGAATAGTGAATAGTCTAAGTTTTCTTGTATTTTGATCCAAACTGTCCTGTTCAGCTTATGTTCAGTTAATAATTCTAGCAGTTTATTGTATCACAGTTATGGTCTAGGTATTCATGGCCTTGATGTTTATTCCATTCGATTTTGTCATTTTTGGATGTATTCTTTAGTAATCACTTTTTAAATTTGGCCATGCGGGATGTTATCCAATTATAAAATTATCAGCATTTGTAGGTTTCATCCTGATAGCTTCTGATGGTTTAGCCATTTTGCATTTCAATTCCATTACTGTTTGTGATTTAGCCCAATTTATTGCTACCACAGCACATTTTTCTAGGCCAAATTCCATCATTACAGCTGTGATAAAAAATTTTTACAGACTTTTTCAATGAAGGATTTCAATTTCTGATTTTTCCATAAAGCTTCAGATCATCCATATAAAACAAATGTGAGATTTTATTAGAATTTTTTGCTGTGTGGTAGCCAAGATTTATTTTCTTCAAAATCACTGAAAGTGGGATCATTAGCAATGGCATATAGCAAGAATGATAATCAGTAGCCCTGGAAGATGCCTTCTCTAATATTGATAAGGCCATATTTTTCATTCCCAACTACGAATTTGTCTTTCACTGTTTCATTGCCTTTTCCATAAATATTTTAATGTTTTTATTACTAACAGTTGCTTTCAAACATTTGATGATCCAACTATGTGGTAATGAATCAAATGTCTACTTTTGATGAGAAAAATAGAAGAAGTAGGTTCTTTTGAAACTAGTATATTGTGGGATAGACAGCACCACTACCAGGTGGGTTTGCAACTGGCTAACAAATTGTACTCAATGTGTAGTCCTCAATGGAACTACATCCACACAGAGAAAAGGAAACAGCAAGTACCCCACTGGTTCCGTATTAGGCCCAGTACTCTTCAATATCTTTATAAATGATCTAGATGAGGGGATTGAAGGGGAACTCATCAAATTTGCAGAGGATACTAAGTTAGCAGGAATAGTCAATGCTCCAGAAGAAAAGTTCAAGATCCAAACAGATCTTGACAAACTTGAACACTGAGCCCTATCTAACAAAATGAAATTCAATGTAGATAATTAAGGTTCTACACTTAGGTAAGATAAACCAACTGTGTAGGTAAACCCCTAGGTGAAACTTGGCTTAATGCCAGTAAATGCAAGAGGAATCTTGGAGTCCTAGTGGACAATCACTTAAATATGAAACAACAGTGTGCAGCAACAGCTAAAAAAGTCAACACAGACCAAGGCTGCATTAATAGAGGGGGTCAAACTATTTTCCAAAGCATCAAATGGCAAGGCAAGAAATACTGGTTGGAAACTAACCAAGAAGAAAAGCAACCTAGAACTAAGGAGAATTTTCCTAATGATGAGAGCAATTAATCAATGGAATAGCTTTCCTTCAGAAGTTGTAGGTGCTCCATCACGGAAGTCTTTCAAAAAGCCATTTGTCTGAAATGATATAGTCCAAGCAGGGAGTTGGACTAGAAGACCTCTGAGATCCCTTCCAACTCTATTACTCTGTGTTGTATGTCTTTTTTAAATAAAGTTTTATTAATTTTTTTAACAGAATTTAATAGTAATCATTCAACAAAAACGTGTTGTCTAAGTATCTTATTCACTAATATAAATTAAATTCCTAATCCCTAAATCTTTTCTCTAACCATTGATAAAATAGGTCCCAAATTTGAAAATATTCTGTTTCTTCTTTTTTTTTTCAACCTTAAAATAAGTCTGTCCATTTCTGCACAATCTAGTATTTTATTATTATTATTTCTTCTTCTGGTGGTATTTCTTCATTCCTCCAGTATTGTGCAAATATAATTCTTGCCGCTGTTATCACATGTAGAATCAAATATGTACTTTGCTTATCAGGTTTTTCTGGCATTATACCTAGTAAAAAAAATTCAGGGTCATAGTCTATGTCTTTTTATAATCAATCCAGACCATGTGTAAATTGATTCTCCAAAACCATTTTATCAATCAGAAGTTTATTGATTGATTGCTTGCCCTTTTATTTCTTTGTTTGGAAGGATGTTATTTTCTTCTAAATAATTGGATGTTGTCTGCTATTATGTCTATGAGTAGTGTAAACATTATAGGCAAGCATGTTATCAGCCTGTAGTTTCCTGGTGTTATCCTTTCACTAGATATTTTTTGAATCAGACAGGTTTTTGCCAGTTATTAATCAGCTGCCTATGTTTCCTTTATGCAATGCTTCATTAAGCTGTTTAGGTATAATTGGATGTAAGTTAAGCCAGATATTTAAGACAAAAGCATCCAATTAATCATTTCCAAGACATGTCCAGTTTTTAATCCTTTTATTTGATTTTTACCCATTTATCCTGTTATTATTTGTTCTTCCATTTGATTTTTACTAAATTCATTCTCAAATTCTTTTATCCATTCATCATTTTTATTAATCTTTTTGCGTTTCCCATTGATCTTTCCAAAACAGTATTGTTTCTTCTTTGTTTGTTTTTCCATTTTCAGAATTTCTATTACCATTTATACTTTAGTAGAATTTCCTTTGCTCTGATTGAAATAGCTGATTTTTAAAAAATTGGTTGATTTGTGCCTCATAGTGTTCCATTTTCATAGCTATTGCTTTAAAGAAACTTTAAAGTTTCTTCATTTTTTTCTGATGCTAAAACAATATTTTCTGATTAGGCTGGTCTTCATCCTTACATTCTTTACTTTTTGCTCTTTCATGTTCTTTGTATCTGGTCTTAATTTCTTTATCTTGACCTCCAATCTGATCTTTGACTTTGGGATTGAATATAAAGTTGTTTTTGGTTTTCTAATTTTGAAACCCAGTGCTTCTGTAACCACCACTGCTGTATTGTAGGCGAACTGATTGGTCTATTCAATGGATATTTTAATCCTTACAAGGGTGTTATTGTAAGAATTACAATTCCTTCATTATAAGTGCCAGATCTTTGGGGGACTCAACTTTCAATGCTGGCAGTTTTTCTACTGATCATTCTGCATATGCCATAATTTTCTTTTTTAATTCTTCGGGGGGTGGGTGGGTGTCAGTTTGTTTCAGTGCTGGCCATTACTGGTTTTATTCTAAGTTATCATTTCTGTAGTTCATATCAGCTGTTTTTTTATATTTCCAATTGTTATGAGTTTTTTTTACTATTCTACTATTGTTGATCACATAGTCAGCCAGACATAACATACTGGTATTTATTTTTATTTGTGCAACTAAGCAAGTATTTTATTGTACATCCAGTACACAAGATTATTGAAATGTCTGTATCTTCATTTGCTTTAGAAAGGTCAAAACCTGCATATCCTTGGGACAACCTGTTGGTGGTCACATGCTGGCAATGGGAAAGAATGTGTCCAAAGTCATTAAAACTTCCATTTACTCTTTCTCATACCCTGCTTTTTCTCTCTCAAAATGGTGTCTACAGGCTATGGTCAAGGTGGTTGCTGTGACAGCTCTGCCTGATTTTAACATACAAGGAAGGAAGGAAGGAAGGAAGGAAGGAAGGAAGGAAGGAAGGAAGGAAGGAAGGAAGGAAGGAAGGAAGGAAGGAAGGAAGGAAGGAAGCATTGTTAGGGCTGCTATCATGACTTTTTTTTTTATCATATTCTGAGCCCATCTGTCTCCCATACAACATGTGCTCAGGGAAGCAGTAGGCAACTCTTATCAGAAGTCTGATCTGATCAGTCTCAGAGTTTTTGCATTACCAAAAACAGAATGTTACACAATCTGAGCACCTTTTAAATTCATATTTTGAAGGAGTTTGGGCAATTAGAAAGGCAGAGACAGGGAAGAAACATTGACTGAATAGAATACCTACTAAAATGGTTATTGTATTAGAAATAAAGATCATGAAACCAAGCTAATGTGGATATCTGGATTGTTTGCAAGATCATTCTAACTTAGCACAAACCAAGAATAAATAGTATATATTATTGCCTTTACCCCCATTGTCAGCAACAGGGATTATGTTACTATTCTTAAAGATAAATTGCCCTTAAATCTTGCTCTAGTATTACATAGGTACATTAGGACTCTGAAAGAATAACAGAGCAAAAGATCCCTTTTTAAAGTATACATTATTGCAGAAGCATTTTTAAAATCCCGTGTTAATCTATACAATTAAAAATAATTAAAAGATATTTAGAGGTGGATTGATTTGCAAAAATATTACCCTTTTATGAACAATAAAACAGGATACATATATATTAAAATAATTTTAAATCTATTAACTGAAAATACAAACTGCTGCTATATGTTGTAAGTATAAAAGATAGCTAATCTGTATTGAATAATCTTAACTCTGAGGTTATTTGTTCTCAAGCTCTGATGGAAAAAAATCACTCTGATTAATTGGTCAAAATATCATTTATATTTTTTCTGCTTCTCAAGCACTGTATATATTCCAAAGCATATCATTCTCTTTGAACAAATCTCATGAATATTTATAAATTAGGCAAAGTAACATGAATAATGCTGCAAAACAATATGGGAAGAAAATGACAGCTGTAGATTCTAAGTTCCCATCAATAGTGCTCCAGCAATCCTTCTTCACTAATGTTAATGGCTGTGATCCAAATAATTTTATGAATGTAACAAGGGAGAACCATATGGATAGTGTGAACCTGGTCTGATAAATTGACACTGCAGCAGTTCCCAGGCTGAGGACACTGACTGCTGCTTTTCCAACAGACAACCCTTGTTTTTCAGGCAGCGGAAATAGATCAGCTGATGCCAAATGCCTGCTCTGACTGCTTGGAAATTCCTTTGTGGATCATAAGCCATGGCTTTTACCAAGTCTTTTGTTAAGCCTGGCAAAGAGGTTGGGACAAATTCTTACCTGCGGCTCCAGATTTCCCATTGAACCCTGGAATAGATAAATCATCCTCCAGCCTTTCATGGTTTAATACATAGGCTTTGGCCCTGTAGGCTCTGCCACCTCCTCCTGCTGCAATGATCAAGGGCACTGGCTTTCCGTTCTCCATCTTCAAAGGTAGAAATAAAATGAGAGTTTAACTGTGCCAGGTGTGCAAATAAAAAGTGTGTTCCTTATGTGTAGGCTGTACTTCGCAACCCCCACAGGGCTGTAGATTGATCTAAATTACTGTTGCATTTTTATGCACAGTGAACCCTTGATTTAACAAATGCTGGCTTAATAGATTTTGGATGCTACAGGCAAAATTATTTTTTGGATGCTACCCACAATTTACAGATGCTTATTTTTTTTTCCAGAATAGACCAGACAGCAGTTGCTTCTGTGCCTGTATTGGCAATCTTGATGGGCTGGTATTTTTTATTTTAGGTATTCTGGCTTTAATTTTGAAGTGCTGCTGCTGTGGCTTGAAAGGCTTCACAGAATCCAATGGTGGACAATAAAAGCAATTTTAGAATATATTAGTCAGTTCCCTAGTTGATCAATTTATAAACTGCCTCACTCTTCTGAAAATAATGTATAATGCAATACAGATAAAAAAATCAATGACACACAACAAAACTACAACACAATAACAATCGCAGTGTCACTGGTGGTGACAGGTCTGATTTCAGCTGTGGTCTTCTGGATTAGCCAGGCTTAATCATTCCCCAGTTGGCTATATGATTGGGAGCTAAGTTATTCCAAAAGATGGAAGAAGCCATTACGAATGCCTCTTCAATACTCCCTCGCTTTTGTACCTATTGATAAGAAGTTACTTTCTGCAAGCAGTCTCTGTTCAGAATTTATGGTCAGGAACATCCCCAGGCCCTGAGTCATATAGAGCTCTGTAGATGATAATCAGTGCCTTGAATTATGCTCAGAAATGAATTGTAGCCAATGCAACTCCCATAAAAATAGTATTACATGACTGTACTGTCATTGTCTTATAAGCACATGGGCACCTACATTTTGCACCAGGTGAAGTTTCCAGGAGGTCTTTAAGGACAATAGATCAAATGTCAGCCATCCAATTGTGAAGTGTCAAGGGTATGAGTGTCTCCCTTCATTATGTCCTGATCCAGATGGGCAAAAACCCTCCCGGTCCTGGTCTCTACTGCTTTTTCAGTAGGAGCTATGTAACCTGGTGATTATTTGGTTGCAAGTCTTTTTTTTTTTTAACCCTAACACAATGCAAGGTATATGTTGGTATAAAAAAGAGGCAGGCAACCCTTAAAAACTCAAACCTGTTCATATATAGATTTCTTTGCAGCTCTTAACCTTGCATAAATGTTAAATATTGACCATGACACTTAAGATATCCCTACTTTTTTTTTCCTATGATGGATTCCTATGTATTCCTATGAAGTAATTGCAATAAGCCAAAACTTCTAAAACAGTTAATGTTTCAAGGTAATGATTTAGAAGCTAACCAGCTTGTGTAATGTGAGATGAATGGTGCAATGTTAGGAATGACTCAGCAGGAATCTCTATCTCTTTAAGAGCTTGAGTATAAAAGGGAAGGCCTTGCTGGAGTCTCTCTCTCTCCCTCTCCCTCTCTCTCTCTCTTTCTTTCTCTCTCATCTGTTTCCTGCTGTAATTGCTGTGTATTGGAGTTTGTTGAATTATCACCACATGTGTGTATTTTGTTTCTAGTATATTTGTAGATATTGTAAACCACCATTTAATACAAACCACTGTTTACTGTATTTACTCCTGGGTTACCTAAGGACAATAAGACTGTGGATGCTCTGACATAATGCTTTGGGCACAGTACAAACTGAAATTATTAAGAAAAAAAGAGAGACAATGACTTCCTTGAGGCTGTGATTGAAGAGAGAAGGTGTTGACAATGCAGGAACCAGGGGCTTTGCTTCAAGGTTTACATTATTTCAGAGTTAGTTCCCCAAAGTCAAATTCTGAAAGAACTACTCATTCTGGTTTTGACACCCTCAAGTTTTCTGCTTGCCTTCTTCTCTTAATACAACCCATGTTAGAGAAATATTTTGCCTGAAAAAATCTCAAATTCAATCCTCTGCCTCCAAAAGAAGACCCCATAATTAGAATATAAGGTACTCCTTAATATAATAATACCTTAAATATGTAAGTTGCACCTCCTCCTCCACCTCCTCCTCCTGCCCATTCTTGGATGCTTCCATTTGCTTTAATTTCATCTTCAACCACATTATTCTCTCCACGGCAAACTTTCTGTATGGCATGATGGATCTGCAGATACAACCAGGCAAACAAATTCAGATGGAGAAATCTCTTCTTGGCCTCCCTCCATGGAAACCAGAGCAACTGAACCTATGTCATTCCAAGCCTAATTCTTAGCTTACATCTGGAGTAAAACGAGAAGAGTTCCAAAGTGAAAGAACTGTTTTCTCTAATCCAGTTGTCCTCAGTTGTATTGGAACTTTAAATTCTGGGATAGTCAAGCTTTGTTATCAAGTTTATTATCCGGGTATTTCAGGCTGTGGCTAAATCCTCTTTTGCATAAGGAACAGTTTGCAATTAGCTTAGTATGAAAATGAGTGTGCTAGAGATTTTTACTTCCTGGTAGGTTTTGATTTTCGATTTTATTACAGGAAATACAGAATGATGCACTAGAAAGCAATGAAGTAAGACATTCTGAGGCATGTCTAGAACAAGCCCAAGCCAATTGGCATGAAACTGATAGTAGGTTACAGGTTCTATGAAATAGAAATTAGTTTTTTGCCTGGCTTTTAACTGTGCTAATTTGCTAATTAATGCAATGGTAAAAGTGCTAGATCAGAGGTGTCAAACTCGCAACAACACGGGATGTGTCACGATGTATTGTGACTTTTTTTGCCATTATCGGCAATGATGCATTTGGCCTGTAGGCTAGCAGTTTGACACCCCTGTGCTAGGTAATTCCCTCAGGCGATGGTGTATTTTTATTTACAAAGAGATGATTGGAAAACAAATCTATCTTCCTGCCAGTGACCATTTGGTCTTCCTGAATATTTCAAGAGATTTTTCATCAAACCTTAATTATTAGAAATTATTTCCTAATGACCATATTGCTCTACTGAGCTCAAAGAGTGGCAGAGTTATGAATGTTGGGTCTGTCATTCTGCTCCTTGGCCCAGCAAGAGAGACCTTGCTTCAACCCCAGCTATATTAGGAAACAAATTTTAATTGTATGTTGGCATACTGTCTGTACTGTGAGACTCAGAAGTTCAGTATATTCTTTTCTAAAAGTAGGCTTACACACTGATGAAAAACTGGTTACTTTAGATTGGCTCTCAGTCCATCTGGATGGGGATGTCTTATAAATATTGTTAATAAAAAATTACTGTCAGAATAGACACAATGTAAAAAAAGAAGAAGGATTTCTAGGGAACGTCTAACATATAGATGAGAAATTACCTGTGACTGAATGCATTCACTCCAGAGCGTATTTGGAGGTTGGAACCAAACCTGCTTGACATTGTTAAAATGCTTACTTATATTCCAGCTTTTTTTTCATGAATCTTAAGATGATACAAACCTGACTTTTCATGTTTGAGGGATTAGATTATGTTGAAGAATAATCATTGCAATAGGAATTTGAATTCATAATCTAATGCTCTAAGCATTCCTCTAGATGTTTTTGAACTACAGCTTGCCTAAGTTTTGAACTGGCCATGCAGGTTGGAGCCAATTTTACTTGTGCTGTTTTTCAACTTATTTTATTTTATTGTTGAGTTTTTAATTGTTGTTAGATTCCCAGAGTCATGAATTTGAGATAGGCAACCACAAACATTTAAATCAATCAGTCAATTATATTGCATCATTTGTTCATTACAATCCATTTTTCTGCCTCTGTACATGTTCAAATAGTCACAGAATATTTATATACTTCCTTGAATGTTTTATTCATTCATTTGTTCATTTGTTCTTTCCTTCCTTCCTTCATCCATCCATCCATCCATCTTATATGCCGCCCATGTCACCTGGAGGTGATTCTTTTGCAACTGATTGATTGCAACCCAAGGTTTTTGGTATCAATGTTTTCAAAATCTGTAAGATGGTAGGCATAGCACTGTGAGCCAAACCCTGTCCTTTTTTTATGCACATGCTATGTCATTATACATATGGAAGGAAGAGATCTTGGATTGTGATACTGAACTGTGTTTATGTAGACTTTCACCACTACTGCAGATGCTGCTGTAGATACTTGATGGCTGCCAGATGACTGAGAAAATTAATTCCTTGAAAATCATTACATAGAACTATGTCCACGACTTCATACTGTTCCTTGTTAATTCAAACAACTCTCTCAGGCTTATCATATAATGCACAGGCAGGAATTGGCTTCTGTTTCAGATGTATTGTTTGAATACATCAGGCCATGCCATGTTATTTAGATTAATTTAATCTATAATCTATAAAAAGAAAAAAAGCATCTTTGGTCTTGCTTCATGCTTCACAATAAGAATTTCAGACCAAAGACAGAAAAACATGCATTATTCTTACTCTGTAGGTTATTTACATTATTAACCAGCTACAATAATTTAACATTTACAAGAAGAAAAAGAGAACCTAATCTGTACTAACTTACTAAACATATATCTTTTAAGTTTAATTTGTTGATCATTAGGAGCTTGATTAGAATTGGTCCTTCAAGGGCCATTTGGTATTATAAGAAAACTTCTACTAGCTGCATCCAATTCACATTGGAGGAGGGATGGCTAATCAAACAACTTCATGCAGTAACTCAAAGCTATTTAATTAGCCATTCACTTCTCCAGTTGTGACACATCACAGCTGGATTCTTACACACACACAAACACACACATTAACACACAAAATGTATTTTATGTATATATACTATGTATATGAAACACATTTCACAGCAAACACATAACTGATTACAATGAAATCAAGTTAAAACTACTGCTACTACTTTCACAAAGTCAATACAATATCTTTGCCTTGATTACATTACCACTCAATAAATTCTTGTAAAGTTACAGTGGCCTGTAATTTAATGATTTCATATATTAGAGTATGCTGCAATGTCCAGATCACTGATACAAAATAAGCAAAAGTGTTTGATTCTAAAAGAACAAACAACTTCTTGTATTCATTTATAAGAAGCAACAGGGATCTCTGAATAACAGATTAACAGAGTTGGAAGGGACCTTCTAGACAAATCCCTTGCTCAGGCAGGAAATCCTATACCATTTCAGACAAATAGTTGTCCAATCTCTTCTTAAAAATCTCCAAAGTTAGAGCACCCACAACTTCTGATGAAGTTGTTCCACTGATTAATTTTTCTAACTGTCGGGAATTTTTTCCTTAGTTTTAGATTGCTTCTTTCCTTGATTATTTTCCATCCATTGCTTGTCCTGCTTTCAGGTAATTTGGAGAATAAGTTGACCTCCTCTTCTTTGTGGTAGCCCTTAGATATTGAAACACTACTATCATGTCAGGCACTATTCCTTCTTTTCATTAAACTAGACATACCCAATTCCTGCAATCGTTCTTCATGTGTTTTAGCTTTCAGTCTGTCATGCCTCCATTGGAGCCTGAATCTGCAGAGGAAAATGAGCTGGAATGGGACCCTATGGAGGTCAAAGGAGAGGTGTCTGTGGTTTCAGAGGAATGTGGGTTTCAGAGCAGGCCGAGGCAGGCCAGGGCCCTTCAGAATTGGCACAGGATGAAAGGAGAGGCAGAGTTCAGGTGATGAGCAAGGGCCACCTCCACTTGATCCTTGAGCACCGAGAGTGGAGAGAAGGAGGGAACAATGCAGGCAGGCTCAACTACTTGGGAGAAGAGTGTCCCATCCCTCTCCACAAGGCACACCTGGAGACTGAGATTTAAGGAGACGCTGTGGGGAGAGGCATTTGTTGGGAACAAATGCTGATTCCTTGGAGTTTTATGTGTGTTGTTGCTGATCTCTTATTCTGTGACTTCTCCTTAGAAAGCTGGAAACTCTGACCATTGGACTGGCTGACAATGCTGCTTGGATGTTCAAAGATCTCAGACTGTATTTTGGCTTCCCTTTTGAAACTTCTTAGGCAAGTGTGTATTCACACAGACTCATTAGGTTTATGATGTATGTGTCATTCCTTGTTATCTCCGTGGCCTCTTCTCCTAATCAGACTGTATATGAAACTACTTGCAGCCAGAGGTGTGTGTCTTCCTTTGTTTGGAGGCTTGCCAGAAACGTGGGAGCATTTGGGGAAAATTTGGAGCAATTAAAGGGTGGTTTGAATTGCCAGCTGACTGCATTGCTCTGTGCTGTGCCCTGGGTCATCACACAGTTCCCTAACCATCTTTGTGCTCTTCTCTTTTCTCTTCCTAGAGTCTCAACATCTTTTTTATATCGTGGCAATCAAAACTGGATGCAGTACTCCAAGTGTGGTCTTACCAAGACATTATAAAGTCATACTAACACCTCATGTGATCTTGATTCTATCCCTCTGTTAATACAGCCTAAGATTACATTGGCTTTTTGCGGCAGTTGCAGCACACTTGGCTCATATTTAAGTGATTGTCTACTAGGACTCCAAGATCTGTCTTGTAGTTACTACTGTAGAGCAAGGCACCATCTATACTATACCTATGCACTTGGGTTTTTTGTTTTTTTGTCTAAATGTAGATCCTTACTTTTTTCACCATTGAATTTCATTTTGTTAGATATTATTTATTCTAATATAGTGCAACCTCCAATTTTCATTTGTTCAGGTAGAGCATAAAGAACCACTGTCTAGATCTTAACCACCCAAAAGATGCTCAAGACAAGAGCCCTGAAGAATACAAAGAGCAAAAGGATGGCAATTTAAAAAGATATCACTGAATATTTTCTGTATCTTGGAGTTCCCATATAAAAAATAGACCAAAATTTAAAAAATAAATTTGAAAAAAATGTGCCTGAATCCATCATACTCATAACCCAGTTAAATCACTGTCCTATCATCTGTTCCCTCCTGCCACCATTGTCTGCAGCAATCCAGCTGCCACATCTGGTGCTCTAGAACCAAGCAGGCTTCCAGTTTGTACATTAAGATGCTTCATGCATAATAACTCCCAAGATGAATGAGTTTTATTTACTGGGTAAGTAGAGAGCCTGAGAAATTGTTACCATAGTACAAGTTTCTTTCCTGATATACAACCCGTCAGCAATCACGTCCATCCCATCCCCCTTCTCCATTAGACAATTTACCCAGATGCTGCAGCAGCATTTTATACCAGAAATCAAATTCCCATTCAGAAGAACAGACTTGGCAAAAGATGGACATCATTTTAAACCTCTGAAAATGCATCGCCTGACGTTATGATAGGCTGTGTGCAGTCAGGAAGGCAGATGGAGTGACTGATCTACAGTGGTACTTGGCAGAGAGCAGAGGAAATGTTTGTATGTGGGGTGCAATCAGAACAGGCTATTTTTCCTGGGCCAGATACTTTTGTTGGATGATGGGAAGGATATAAGAACAGGCTACAATCAATAGGACAAAGGCTGGAAAGCTCAGAATGCCAAGATTTTAGCAGCTGCACAGAAATGGGAAGAAAAGTCATCATAATAAATGGTGGAAGGATAATCACTTACACTAGGACAAGCATCTTCTCCTTGTTGTCCCACCAAGATATATAAGGTATCATTCTTCTCAAGTGGAAATATTCCCACAACATTCACACCATGTGATCTCATCATACTGTTTTTTCCTTTGCCACCAGCTGCTCCATAGCCTGAGATGCTGCAAATAAAAGAAAAACAAAACAGAAAAAAGGCAAAAGGTCATAAGAGAAATACAACCAGAATTATTTATTCTGACCACAGAATAACCTGGTACAGATTTTTCCCCTCCCCCAGGTTTGTCATTTTCTAAACCTTACATTTGCTTTATAACTAAGTGGTTCTTCTTTGCTATATCTCAGTCACTGATTTAACTGGCCCAGAATCTATACTCTTTCAAGATGATCAGAAGCTGCTGATTGGGCAATATTGGAAGAAGGATTCCTTGCCTACTATAGAAGAATGGTTTCTTAAAGTTTCTTATTTATCAGAAATGGCAAAAATTTCGGCTTATCTGAAAGACCATTCACAAGAGAGATATATCTCGGTGTGGAAAATGGGTAAATTTTGTACAGAATAAATATGGGATTAGGAAGTATTATTTAGCTTTTGAATAATTTATAGTTTAAAATGGGTATGGTTGGATTTGTAGTTTCTATGTATTGGAGTTAAAGTACTTTAAATTTTTTGGATGTATGTATAGTGGATTGATGTTCATTTAATTTGTATGGTTTTTTTTGTTTCTTTAACCCTGTATTCAGCTCTTGGAACGAGGGGGGAGGGTTATGGGATGGGAGGGGAGGGTATTTTATTGTAAAAAGTTTATAAAAATTTTCAATAAAAAAAAAGATGATCAGAAGCTGGCAACGTTGGCTCCCTAACACCAAATGCTCATAAAGCAGAGGGGGTTCTTGGAATCTGATCCAATGATGCTCATGTGTCACTTTCCATAACCCAAGCTATCATTCTTTAGTAAGGCAGCAATTGACACACGAGAGGACATGATGGCCACGAGATAGCAGCTCCTGAACAGATGCTAGGAGGAGCAGGAGGCATTGAGCTGATTTTTAGCAGGAAACTGTAATGGCTAATGAGGTGCGCTATTCAGCAAGGCAAGCTGGCAGGGCTAATTGGCAGCAATTAGGGGCCATATTTTTCTGTGTAAAAGTAGATTTTGCATATAAGCAATAAAGTCAGGAACCCAGAGAGACACTCTTAGTGCCTCATTCACCAGCTGTGAAAGAAGAACAGTTAGCTCCAGGTCACAACTCTACACATTTGTCAAAGCCTACAGCTACAAAGAGGGTATTTGTTCTGCCATCGATAATGCATGGCAAATTTGCATGGCTCTTATAGTGCCAATTATCATCTTGTTGGGATGAATGATAGTAGTTAAAGCAACAAGAATGTATACAATGGTGTTTTTGACAAGATCTGTGGATAAAAAAATGGGGATTTGGTTTGTAAAAAAAACCTATGCTTGCTACATTTATATTGTTTTGAGGTGAAGGACACTAAATCATTCTATAAGAAGCCAATTGATGGTCTTATGTCAAAGCAATTTAACATAGGACATGGACTGTTTGACTTGGGACATGGACTGACTGCCATAGAATTTGGGAGGCTATGAGAAATGTAGATAAAGAAACCAAAAAATTGAGATCTTAACCTTATTTTCCCTTGGATTGATTGCATTTTTTTCCTTTGAGTTCTATTTAATTTTCTTTCTTATAAAGCACTTATCAGAGCAACATAGAGCAAAAAAAAAAAAAAAAGCTGTTTAAAAATACATATAAAATGAGTCAAAAGTAAAAAAAAACTTAATTCCATTCTATTGTCACCATTAAATAGCAGGAATGAAATTAGTAATAGAATGGGCTGTGGTACTAAAATTAAAATTAAAAATTAATAAATCTGGGATAATTAAAAAAAATCCTATCCTGGTACAAGAAAATAAAACCAGAATGGATACCAGGCATACAGTATCTTCTTTGATAAGGCATTTCAAAAGCAAGGATTTACTGCTAAAGAACATCCATCAGGCTCTTCTCAAAGATGATAAGGAATTGGATCTGAATATACATATTTTTTACTTTTGTTGTTGCTGACAGAATCAATTATCTGTGCCATGCCACTTCACTAATACTCGATCAGCCAAATGACAGAAAAAAGATACTGAGGTGGGTGCTAGGGGAAAAAAAAAAAAACACTTAAGCCTGTGAAGACATGACTTGTTCTTAGATGCATTAAAAACTGGAAGAGAATATATATTTTAAAAGTAGTGTGCAAATCTGCAAATACCACCATACCGCCAGATATGATGAGCCTCCTTATGATGAGTCTGCACTCATAATTAGTTTCCCTTTGGCTCTTCATGCATCCATGTGACACTCAATCAAAAAAATTATACTTACTTTTTGGATAAAGTAAGTTGAGAGAGAGAGGGAGGGAGGGAGGGAGAGAGAGAGAGAGAGAGGGAGGGAGGGAGGCAAATTTTAAACAACACACATGAAGGCTTTGGGAAGAAAAAGCTTCAAAATGGGGCTGATGGCTGTCAGCTAAAATGACTAATGTGGACTTAGAGAGCTCTAATGGTTATTGTAAATGGGTTGTTAGTTTCAGTTCAGAGAAAGACTAGAGAGTGATTCTAAAATGGATTAGGTGTTCCTTGCACCTTAGCTGAAAGCTTCTTAGTTTGTAAACAGTACTAAATCTATAAAGTGTGTTAAAGAGGAAGAGAACCAATATGGGACTAGTTTCAGAGGACCCTTGGTAAGGTTGAGGATAATGAAAGAGAAGACTGTTTACTTGTTAGAAGTCATCAGCTAGATCAGTGGTTCTCAACCTGTGGGTCGGGACCCCATTTGGGGTCAAACGACCATTTCACGGGGGTCGCCAAACAAGGCTGTCCACCATTTTTTTCCCCTTTTCTTTGGCCACGGCCCTGGCACCCGGTGATATATAAGTGGTTGGGGGGTCACCACAACATGGGGAACTGTATTATGGGGTCGCGGCATTAGAAAGGTTGAGAACCACTGAGCTAGATGAAGGCATATTGTCAGTTTGCCTGACTAAAAGAGGAAACATTGCCACAAACTAAAAAGGAAACAATTATAATTAAGGAACACCCTGGAGCTCAGGTCCCTTCACAATACTGAAAATCATAATGTTCTTGCAAGTGTTGTTGAAGTCTACCCATCTCCCCCTAATTCATTTAGAGATGAAAACCTCTAGCAGCAACTAGAGCTATTCCTTTATTTATAAACAAACATAGATTATATAATAAGGGTGTTGGTTGGCACCAGTGATGTTTTCACTCCAAAATACATCGAAATGAACATGACCCATAGCTGATTATGTCAGTTTGCATGTCAGGTAGAAAACTTTCAAGCACTTTGCTCCCAACAATAGCCTTAAAAATAATGCTTTTCTGCTCTTTCTTAACACTCTGAATCAGTCTCACGCTGGTTTAAGAAATGAAACGAAAGATGTGGCTCAGCTTAAACTGGGAAAAATGTCTCTGGTTTGCAAGGAGTCATTGGCGATGGGCTTTTCTTGGCCCAAACCAAACCAAACCAAACCAAACCAAACCAAACCAAACCAAACCAAACCAAACCACTAAAATTCTAAATTTTAAAGAAAATAATCCTCTAGGAATTGAATCTGCTTTCATTCCATGGCAATAATAGAATAAAGAAAAATCAAGTAGTAGGCAGCAATTACAAATGCCTACTGAAATGTATCTCTCTCTCTCTCTCTCTCTCTCACACACACACACACACACACACAAAGACAGACAACATTGGAAATGTTAATATTACAAGTAGTCCTATACCACGGCATGCTATCTGGGAAATTTCTGGAAATTAAAATCCACATATCTTACAGTCGGCAAGGTTGAGAAACACTATTATAGGAATGGATTATTTGTTGTTCAAAAGCAAGGTGTTGATTGCCAGTAGATAGACCAAGTATCAGACTTTTCTATCATTGATGTCTGTATGGCATCTAACTGAGATCATTCCCCTTAAAGATATACTAACTAGGCTCTTAATCTTAGAAGGAACCAGCAATAAAATGTTCCACATGGACAATTTATTTCATATTTATTTGTTTACTTTTTGGGGCTGTTTGTAATGAATGCCCCATTTTTTTTTTTTAAAATGCTCATTCATTTTGTCATATTTTAGTCAAAAATGAAAAAAAATTCCTTTTGTCCAATGTCATACCCCACTCCCCATGTATTTTAAGAAGCAAAGAATTTCAGCTGATATCATGAAAGGGATCAAGGCCAGCAATGCTGAAGATCTAACAACAGAAACAATATAAGTTGCTAGGGAAATTGACCCAAAGGAATGTTCTAATCAACTCAGCTAAGCCAATTGCAGTAATTGCTCTTAGCCAAAAATGTCAATCAAAGGAAAGTGCTTCCATGATATCCTAAATAATCTTCTATGTCTGCTTTATGTAACAGGTTAAGATATCCTGCAGTATAGAGAATGTTTTGACTCAACATGTCTCCAAAATAAGCAGAATTAAGCCTTATAACAGGAAAGACAAAATACACAACATCCCCTTAAAAAAGCTAGACACTATATTGATGACTTGTAAGTTTTGAACTACTTGCTAGTGTATTAAATAACAAAGTCAGCCTTGGGGTACTATTAAATGTTGTTTCTTCCCCCAGCATTAACATTAAATAAATGAGACTTCTGTATGTATAATTTACTACTCTTCTCTTTTACATTAGGGTGATATTTTATATGCACTCATGTAACATGCCAGCCTTGAAAAATTATTCCCACCTGTTCTCCCACAGGAAAGTAATTCTTTTCTAAATGGCTGAATGAAACATTATTAGGTATTTTTTCTTTCATTGGCAACAATTTCCCTAAAAATGGTCAGGCAAGCAGATTTGGGTCCTTTTTCTACTCAATTCTACCAAGTTGTGTCTCAGCTATTTAAACCACCATTGGCTAATTTGGACAGTGTAGGGATCTGTCTGTCTGTCTGTCTGTCTGTCTGTCTATCTATCTATCTATCTATCTATCTATCTATCTATCTATCTATCTATCTATCTATCTATCTATCTATCTATCTATTATCTATCATAGAATAAGCAGAACTGGTCCTTCAGAAGCATCGGGAAAATTGAAGGTTTTCATTTCAAACCAAATCATGGAGACTTCCAAGGAATAGACCAGTTGTTTAGAACTTCTCTGATTAAAAAGAGGATTGGATATCACCCTTATATACTCCAGACAATTGCTCCTCATGAGAAGGCCACAGGAATATTTTATAGTTTGGAATGTTGGGAAATCAATAGATCAACCATCTTCTTCATAAACATGATAGAGTATTTTAAAAGACAATAAGTTTGCAAGTCTTACTTTCTAATTACTTTCTAAAATTGCCTATTAATCATGTTTAAGCTATTAGAGACCTTTGAAATACCATGTTGGAAAAGTCTTTATTGGGTAAGTCTTTATTCAACTCTGAACAAAGGAAAAATTAAACATCACTTAAAAAAAGAACTTGAAATACATAATAAAAAGCTATGTAAGATTTTGATCTAAAAAGTTATGAATAATTAATGGTCCAGATAAATATGGAATATTGATTTTTATTATCAGATTTTGGAATTAACTATTAAAAATAAACAGTTTCTACTGACAAACAGATTTATTTTGGCTATCCTAGATCAAAACAAAGATAAGTGATAATATTGGAAGCTAGAGAGGACTAAAGGTTCTACTTAGAAAACAAAATACAAGCCTGTTTTTGATATCAGAATACTGGGGCTTACAAAATAATTCAAAATGTAATAATAGTGGAAATATTAAAGGATGTCTTTGAAGAATGAAACAAGAAATTAGTAACTACAATATCAACACTGTCAGTAATGATGTTTGCTTCAATGGCTAGACTATATCTAAAATATGTTAATGAAGGAGACTTCCGGGTTGGTCATTGGTACCTTTGGACGCATGGAGGCGAACTCTGTCTTCAGTGTCTGATTTCATCCCACTGGAGGACCCTGGAAAGGGTTGAAAGTCACCCTGTAGGAGCGATGAGCGATTGATTGCAGGAGGGCGGTAGCCCTTCCGCTCGATCCAGGGCAGCTCTCCAAACTGGCGGGGGAAAGACCAGCCATAGCAATATGGCTCGTCATTAAGCTGCTGACAGCTGAAGTCAAAATTACTACCAATCAACTTTAAAGCAACGCGGATGAAACTAGGTGAGATCTGATCTTCTCTTTCCTGCAAAAGCTGCTCTAAGCATTCTTCCGCCTGTGAGGAAAGAGGGAAGGGAATTCCTGCCCAACCCTCTAAGAACAGCAGCGACTGACTACCCAGGGGAAGCAAAGCAATTATAAAAACAACTTTAATCTAATTGGATGCATATACTTTTGAAATTTAGGGACTAAAAAGTTTTCCTAGAAGTTTTCTTAGTCCTGTTTCTACTGGATACACTGATTTTTATTTAAAAAGAAAAGAAATAAACTTCGAAAAACTATTATAAAAATGGGGGACTTAAAACGTTTTAAATGGCATCAGTGACATCTTATGGTGAAGTTTGGTATTACAACTTGTTATTGCCTAAAATAGACTTGGCTTGAAGCCCAGACTTTAGATAAGACTCTTTTGACATTGATACCACCTGTGAGAAATTCAGCTGTAAAAAGAACGTCTGGGTGGCATAACTGGCCTGCTTGAACTATGAATGTAAACCTTTATTGACTTTCAGAGTTATATGTGGGGAATTGCCTTCCTATCTCTTTATTTGAGGATGGACCTTGGACTATAAAATCTTACTTGACAAATGACTTCTACTATAAAGACTATGTATAAACACATGAAATAGAGGTCACATACCTAGTTATAAATTTTTTTAACGTCTGATTTTAAAGTCCTCAACTTAATACATTATTAAGAGAATATGGATGAAGACCAAGGAAAGATCCTTTCCAAGTTGAAAGCAATACATGAAACCATTCTTTCAGCTTGTGATAAAATAAGACCTAACATAAAAGAACAAGAGGCCAGCTTAGATAGACAAACCCAGACTTTGACTACAACCAAAGAACTAACAACACAGAAGATAACAGAATAAGTGGAACAATCAAATATTAAGACAGAGGACTCTATTGACCAACAAATACAGTTAATGGAAAATCCAGGGAGTGACAACACTAAAACTGGAAAAGACTTTCTATATAAATCAGAAGAAATTTGAGAAAGAAGAATAGATTGAATGGAAGATAAACATATCAGGACAATCATGGGGGATTGGAATAATAGGGAGACAATTTAATGAATACAAATGGGCTAGTCCTTCCAAAAAAATGGCAACTAAATGGTCTCTCTTATTTCAAATAACATATATAACAGTAGAGGAAGATCTATTTGATGATCTAAAAGCATAGACATGGAAGGCTAGTTGGCAAAGGAAGAAAGCCAGAATAAGGCTGAAGAAAATTGGGGTTTTGATTTATTAGAGGGGATTTCATAGTACTAATCAGAGGGTTAAAGGGAGAAGTTGAGATAAGGGGAATTTTGGTCATTAGATCTAAAATATTTGGAAACTGATTGAAAATAAGGATTTTATTTTAATATCTAAAAATTAGACACACACAAAAAATAATTATTATGAATATGTTTGATTTATTGATTAACCCAGACAATATATATAATGGTTTTGATTTATTAAAGGGGATACTGTATTATTAAGTAGATGATTTAATATGTTGGAAAATAAATAACTTTTAGGAAATAAACAAGACTATATTCAAATAGATAAAATATGTATTTTGAATATTATATTCTGCTATGAATTGAGATAAGGGAAACTTTGGTTAACTAAAGCCTGAAAATTATAAATATCAAATGTTAAATTGGAATATTGATGGGAAACTAAAAATTGGGAAAAAATCAATAACAGGACATTGATTGTTTATAAATGTAAAATGTAAATGTAAAAGTAAAAGTAATTAAGATATGTATAAGCTAAAAATTTACTGATAAATGTAATAATGATGTTTTTATTTGATATAATAAGAACTGTATTAGCTTAAATATGAGATAGTAGATATTAAGGGAAAAAGAGAGGAAATATTTGATGTTGTAACATGAGATTTGTACTAAAGATTTTTGTATGTTATTGAACTATTGATTAACTCAGCCACCATACTGCTTTTTAAATACTTAAATGTAAAATTGGAAAATTAATAAAATATTATTAAAAATATGTTAATGAAGGAATGACAGATAATGAGCAAATTTTATCTGAAAGACAGAAAAAGTACTGAAAAGTGGAAGTAGGCCAAGACAGTGATTTCGAAAAGGATGCTTTACTGGATATACATAAGAACCCAGTTGAATTTTTAAAAATTGAAAGGGAGATACAAATGATAAATCAAGAGAATGATATGGAAAATGTTTTCTTATTGGATATAATAAAGAGATTTGATAAAGCTTTGAAGAATTTTGTGCAATGGGATAAAGAATTGAAGGGAAATAATTTCTTATAACAATATTTGATTGAATTAAAGATTAAAACTGTTAGAAGGAAAAGGTGTTTGGTTGATCAACGTTAAAATAAGGCATTTTTTGCAAAGGTGTGATAACCCTTTATTCTGACATCAAAATTGAAAAGCTAATGTTTTAAGGAATTGCTTATAAATAAGGGACGGTATACAGGATGATAACATATTTGTAACCTGTTAGGGTGTGAAGAGTTATTAGATTTGTTCATACCTGTTGCGATGAAGATTAGAAGTCACTTCTTTATATATTCTTTTCTTTTTCTATATGATATTCATTCTTTTCTTTTTTTCCTGCACTTTCATTCTTTTTTCCATTCTGTTTTCTTTCTCTATGTTTAGTTTGTATTAATTTCACTATTATAATTAAAATTCTTAATATAAATTATATTTAAGAAATAACAAAAGTAAAATTATGCCATTAAAATATTGCCTTATTCCTTCCATCTCAGTGCAGATCCCTTTGCAACCTTTGATACTCCTTGGTGACTTTGATATTAGGTAAGTTTCCATTTTCTGTACAGAGCATTATTTGGTTTAAAAATTCAGAATTTGATGATAACAGTTTGAAACCCAAAAATACAGCATATGGTTATGAAAAACACATTGAAACATAGAACACATTTTCAAAATATGTTTTGTATGATATGTGTACACAAATATGTATATTTTGGAACAAGAAAACCAAAGTTAAAATATCTGCAGGTAGGATCAAATATATTAACTCATGTGGAAATGGTTTAGAAATAAACCAAATCACACATGCCTACCCGAATCTTCTCAATTTTTCCATTTTTTTTTAAAAAATGATGCAGTGCTTTCATTTCTTTAAAAAAAATCAGCCAAATGTGATTCCCTTGGCAATTTTTTTTTTTAACCTACAAATGGGTTGAACTTAGTAGCAATATAATATTGCTTCTAAACAGTATAACAATTATACACCTCACATTTGATTCTGGGCAGCACTTAGGATTGAGTCAGCTTGGCAGCCCTTTGGTACTTTTACTATTCACTGATATCTACACATTCTAAACCAGAAGTCATCAACTGTTGTGAAACAACTCCCCTTCCCCATAAATACACACTGAGGAAAAGGAGAAAATTACAGAAAACTACAAAACTTTGAGGAGTTCTTATATGAGTTCTTGCAAGATTTGGGTCATCTCCTCAATTCTTGCACTGGATTACCATAAGCTTTTAATATTTATTTATAATAGGATGAAAAAGATTTCTTGGAACTGCCAATGGTGTAATGGTATCCTTGGATACTGTGCTACCATTACCATAAGATTAGATGTTTCATATTTAACTCTATACAATCCTCTCCTTAAACTATAATAGAGGATTTACTAGTTTATTCATACTGCAGCATGGATGTGAGAATTCTTTATGCCATTTCATATCTGCTACAAATGTAATGTGTAAAGTACTAATCACGCCTCTTAGACTTGGGCCAATCTACATAACAGGCTAATTAAGTTCTTTTAAATGGAACTGGCCAAGAACAAAATCTAGGGTCATTAGTTCACCCTACATTTTTCAGGAGTAAAGATTTTCTTTCTTTCTAGTCCCCGAACTAATGGATAAAATCCAATTCTGCCCTTTGATGGCAATGGGGAAATTTCTTAGTCTCTTCATTTTTTTGTGTGTTTCAGGGCTTAGCAAAGTTTGGGGAAATAGATTCTAGAGATCAAGCTCTGCAGTTTTTCTGCCAGCTCATTTTTAACATAGTAACTGTTGTAAGAAACAAATAAATCATGAATGAGTACTACTTGCTCATATTATTCTGTAAGTCAGTCTGAGAGCATTTTAGAGCTGAAGAATAGGATATCAGCGTTTCAACAAATAAGTAAAAGAAAGCTCACCTGTATGTATTGGCTGCAGGAACTCTCCATATCTGTACACCAGGAAAATGTTCCTCTGTTCCTACCAGTACACTGATATTAGAGATCTTATAGAAATCATTACACTGGGTCTGAGTAGGTCCTTGTGATCCACTGGCACCACAGGTGGAAAACACCCAATTATCTGAAAGAGATACATGCAGGTATATCCTCAGTATCAAAGAGGTGGCAGTTAATATCCTCAGCTGCATGACAACAAATGAAGAATCTACAGGAGCCTCACTAAAGAAACAAACTTCACATTCAGTTGTTCCAATATGCCATGTGCTCTCATTGGTTAACAAAGAGGTCCCCCTCTCCTACAAAGCACATGCAGGATAGATCTGCTGGTAGGAGCAAACTTGAGGGAAACTTGAGATTTGAAGGAGAAAAAACATTTGTAGAAAACAAATGAAAATGAGAATAATCCCAAAGGACTGGGTATCTTCAATAGATATAGAGTAAAAAAAGAAACACTCAGAGAAAAACTGAAGGAAGAGAGAATGGAATAGAGCTATATAGCAGACTCAATCCTAAAATAGCTTCAGCCTCTCCATCATCCCTTAATGCTCCCCAGTAAATGTAAATTCTTCAGATAACAAATTATTTGCCCCTAATTTATACTGATGGAGAAAAATGATACCATGAAGCAATTAAAACTTAATGGCAATTGTTTTTAGCTATACTTGTGTGATTTGGGTTTCCCCTCCATTGTGACTTGCATTTTAATTTTTTACAGTTCAGCTGAATGCTTGAAAATGGGTTGAGAATGTCCTTTTTTCTCTTGGACCTTCACATTTCAGTTGCAAATTCTGAAACGGAATTATATTCATATTTATTTGAATGCAAATGCAGCATTCCTTGTGACCTGAGCCCCAATAAAGCAGGTTTCCTGATTGTGGGCAAAGCAGTATTCACATTCAAGTAAGGAGAGTTCCATGTCAGATCCCCAAAGCCCAAAGAATGATCAGTGGGCTCAGTATGCAGATTCCCAACACCTGAGGAGGCCTTTAACATGTTCTTTCCAAATTAAGCCTCACTGAGTTCAATGGAATTTACTTTCAGAAAGCATGAATGTAGGACTGGACTGTGCTTTATTGAGGGTTTATATATAGTGTTATTGATTTTTCTATTCTTTTAACCCTAATAAAAGGGTATGATAAAAACTTTCAAAATCAAGGATGAGAAATGCACAGCTTGAAAAAGAACTACTCTTCTTTTTCAGTCCATAGAGCCTACACCAATGGATATATCAAATTTTCACACCATACTTTTTTTTAAAAAAAAGAATTGAAGATTAATGGATAAAATGGATGCCCTAAAATCTTCAGGAACTTAAAATCACAATAAAAATTATGTGAGAACTATATGTTTATTATTTTGCCCTTCTTGGAGAACTTATATAATTAAACATTTTTAGAAAGATTATTGTAAGGTGAAGGCTTGGAACTTTCTTGTCCACACATCTGTTTCCAGAAATGGAAAATAAAGCCCATGAGACAGAAAAGTGAGAAGAACTTGTAACTTTTAGAATTCCATTCTTAGATTTTTATTGCATTGAGATAGGCCTGTCCTATACAGTGACTCATTATGACATTGAAATAATTTTAGTACATTCAAGGAGGACCCAATGGGTCTTAGAAGCTCCTACAATGACAGTACATGTTCAATATAGTCTAATTATTACATTCTCTGTGCTTTTTTTTTTTAAACATTGAATCCATTCTTTTGTTCAATGAAACTAAGCTGTCCATATTTTGAAGAATCAGAAGCCAAGGTTTCAGACTCTGATGCCATGGGCCAACTGACGTTAATATGGTGACTAATAATTTCTCAAATAAGTGTTAGAGCTGAAGGTGACAATTCATCATATACTTTCTATGTGATATCCTTATGCTGTGGCAAGATTGCTTATGGCATCAACTATAAAGGATGTAATCCTGATTGCATTACTTTCAGTGAGATGTCAAAGGCACTCCTGATGGCCCTAATTTCATAATGCCTGAAGGGAAGGAATGAGAAACCATGTGGAAGAATCCAAGATCTTCATATTAATGGGGTAAAGATTCTGAAGTAGAATGTGAGCTACATTTTCTATTTCAACCTTTCCCTAGCCAACTTAATCTTTTTTTTGAAAAGTATTGCACCCTCACAGAAATTCATGTTCCTCTGTTAAACTGCAAATCAGAAAAACAGGGATATCCTGCCAGCAATCTTGAAGTCTTAACACTTTTCTGTCCCAGTAGGTTCAGACCAGCTGTAACAGAGCATATGTTAAATAAAATGAGCAAGCAAAAGTTTATACCAGGAATATTAAGAAACAGTTGCATTGTCTCTGGTGAAAAATTAAACATGTTCCCTCAAGTGGTAGCAAGTGACCTTGAAAAAAGATTTTTTTTTTTTAAAAAAAAGAGAAAAATCATACACCAAGAGAGAAGATTAAACAAGAAAAATTGAACTGTGAAGATTTATCCCCATGTCTCATTAAGAAATAAGGACAGTTTAATTGTTGTTTAATGAGTTTTCTATATCATGAGTTTATCCTTTACATTCCAAGTCTGACATTGCTTAATTCTTTACATTTTTTTCTGACACTGCTAATTGGTGCCCGAACATAAAGTGAGAATGTGCTAAAAGATGCGTGACACAATTTCATATTCACAGACTTGTACTCCTAAATATATGTGACCTTCAAGCTTGAAAGAACCTGCAACATCTTTTATGTTAGCCGTATCATTAGGGCAGCTTATCAGACATAAGAAATATAATGTATACAAAAATTAGGAACTATATCCAATTATTTGTACTAATTATTTCAAACTACTAGTAGTAATAGTAGTAGTCATTGCTTGATGTAAATAGCAATCACTAAACATCTTGGGCCATTGGCAAAAATATTACTTGGATAATTTTGATCTCTTTTGTACTGTTAAAAAATCACCTGGTAACAATTCCAAAGAAACATTTCTTCTTCTTTTGTTAATTTTATTGAACTCAAGAACCATTTATTGAAAAACAATTCTGGGGAATTTATTGCTTCATAATACTTTTAGTATTCTTTCAAACTAAACTTCCTATTTTTCTTCCATATTCTAATATCCATTAGCTTCAGATGTCTACCTTATTCTGAACAGGACCTGTGGCTACAAGGTGTTGGTCAGATGACAGTTTTGTGAGGGAGTCTACCACTGTCTTCCCCATCATTTCATATTCTACCTTTAAAAAATAATTTTCATAATTGCTTGTGTAGATGTGTATTCAAGTATCTTCAACAGAGGGTCAGGAAGTAATATCCAGCAGGGGCTATAGTATAATTCAAACACATCTACATTTTCTTTTCCTTTTGAAATGTTAAATAGGATCTCTTGGTAGACAGCAGCTTTTCAGGACTTAAGATGTCCTTACTCTCAGAGATCCTGGGAAGAATATCTGGAGTCTTTCCCACATAAAGTATGTATTCTTCTGCCTTGCCTTGTGAAGCATCTCCAAAAATATGCCAATGTGGACAGTGATAAGGCTAAAGAATTAGAGACTTGGTGGGAACAGGGCCAGTCCTACATTGGGCAAAGAAAAACAAATTATCTCAGGAGCCAACAACATCAGTCTTTTATTTAAACTTTCATTTTATATGCTATATTGTAAATTAAAATTTAAATGGGTTACTGTTTCTCTTTTACAGTTTTAGAAAGGTATGTGCCCCATCTTCTTATTAAGTTTAACTATTAATATGTATATGAAGTTTATACCTCAGTCTGAATACAAGTATGAAGGAAAGGCTTATGCCACAGATTGATTTAATTCACTTTCCCTCTACTCAGAAATTTCCATAGCACCGACATTGATCTAAAAGCTTTATTAAATGTAGCATTTGCCTGAAGCTTTGAGCGTATCAAATATCCAGTGCTCCCTTAAACGCAGCCTATGATACTTTGGAGAAGGAAGAGGTCATTTCCAGTAAAAATCAATATGTCTCTTTTGTGTATTATTGATTTTTTTTTTACTCATTCCTCCAAGAACTAAGGAAAAGAAATTTGCAGGGTGTCATTCACAAGCCATTAAAACATCATACAGAATGGTTTCTATAGGTTGCTACATGTTATGGCAGTTCAGGGTAATTTGGTTTACAGCACAGATTTTGGTCTTCATAGATAAAAGAAGCAATGGTGAAATGGAACCTCTAGCTCCAGAGACTCTGGTGTAGCATTTTCTATCTGCAGACAACATAATGCTGTTCTGCATAGCATTGGCAAATGAATGTGTTTTCCTTTTGTTCTGTACTGCAGAACAGAGAGATACATCAATTGGATAATCCTCTTATCTGAAGTATGCCTACAAATTTGCAAAATCCAGCTAAATATATAATCAATTGCTCAACTGTTCAGAAGAAATACTGATATAGCAAAATGGGGTTGTCTTGCAGTTAAGCATAAGTCTGAACGTTCCAGGTGCAAATTAGCCTCTGACAAAAACACTTCAAGTAAGGATTGTCTATTGTCGCCTTTGTTTGGATCTGTTGCCTTTTTATGGCTTCAGTCATGATTTGTATGTATGATTCTTGCTATATAAGATGATAATTTTCATTCATACATTTTTAGGACATTCTTCATCCACTGGGCAAAAAATTTGCATATTATCTCATGACATGTACATGCAAACACACTATCTCACTACAGGCCTTGGCAGCATGAAAAAAAAAAGACAAATTATTTGGATTATTTGTATCATCTGTTGAACAGAAAGTTGAGTAACTGAATAAAAATGACCCCAGCATTTCATCAGTTGTTTGCCCCTATAATCAGCCCTGGCAACATGCACATTTTAAGGGGATTAAAGCTGATGCAGTTTGTCACTTAGAAATTGTAGGTTTCAACCAAAGAAATATTGCAGCCAGCTAAGTTATATTCATTCCACCTGTGCAAAGTCCTCATTGTATTGTAGTCTCAGGGCACTTCTAGGTGATGAGCTTTTGTATCGTCCAAGTCATCCAATCCACAATTAAAACAATTTCCTGATATTTTAGGATGTAAGAGTCCATTGAAACAAGCATTTTTACTTGCTTTCATATTTACAGCAACTGAAGTATATCACACTTTATCCTTCCTTGTCAATATTGAACACAAAGAAGTCTCATTTTAGGTTCATTGCTATACTTTATCTCACACCAAAACTCATGTTCTTCCTGTTTCTTGCTGAAAACCTTCTCGTATGTCCCCTATAACAGCATACAGTATCTTCTGACATCACAATTTTGTATTCAGTCCCTTTATGTAATGCTGCCAATCCAAACATGATGGGATAATTAGAACAAATCAAGCATTGCCTCTCGTGAAACTGCAAATTATACTACATAAGAGGATCTTGTTATCAACAGAGGGATAGTTTCAAGATCACATAAAGTGATTTTACCACTTTATACTGCGTTGGTGAGACTACACTTAGAAAACTGCATCCAATTCTATTTACCACAATACCAACCCCCCCAAAAAAGTTGAGACCCTAGAAAGATTGCAGAGAAGAGCAACAAAAATAATAAGGGGTCTAGAGGCTAAACTATATGATGAATGACTGAAGGAACTAGGTATATCTAGTCTAAGAAAGAGAGGGATTAGGGGTGATATGATAGCATTCTTCCAAAATTTGAGAGACTCCAAAGCATCTGAGGGCAGGACAAGAAATAACGGATGGAAGATTATTAAAGAGAGAAGCAACCTAGAACTAAGGAGAAATTTTCTGACAGTGACAACAATTACTTAGTGGAATGGCTTGCCTCCAGAAGTTGTGAGTTCTCCATTACTGGAGGTTCAAGAAGAACCTGGAATGGTATAGGATCTCCAACCATGGGCAGGAGGTTGGACTAGAAGACCTCCAAGGTCCCATCCAACCCTTTAATACTATGTTTTCTACTTTCACGAAGTAAGAAAGATCTAGTGCTATTTTTTTTGTTATGATCCCAATTCTCAGAAATTAGATTTATCCCTTGTTTAACAACATTCCAGAAGACAGTAAAAAATGGAACTCATCTGAAGCACAGTTGGAAGCTAATTACTCACCATTAGTAATTGTTATTGCAATTGTTGTCTTATTATTTTTGCTGGATTAGATGATAATGCTTCCATCAAGATTATGAGGATTATGATATTTACAATTTTAATTTACTCTATACCATGGATATTTTAACTCTGTAACTGTGTTATTGCTGATTTTTTAACTGTTGGTCTTTCATAAACATCTGGAAATTTCAGATAATCAGCATTATACAAATGTAATTGATAAATATATGTATTCGTGTATGTATGCAACAGAAAAATACTCTTTCCCATGAAGTGGCTTAAAATAAATTTCTGTTTCAGATAGATGTTAAAATGATTTATCCCTTGAAGTCAGTAGTAATAATTTACATTACTTATAGGCTTTAAGAATTAACAGATATGCATCCTCTATTTCTTAATTCACATGATTTATATTGTATATATCACTAAACATCTGGAAGAAATATGTCCTGGAATTAAGGGAAGCCCAGGAACATGTTGGTGGTGAAAAGCAGCTGGTTAACAACCCCCCTCTCACCTCAACATATTGCAAAAGCAAGTAGCCAGGGATCAAAGTTACTAGCAAAGCAGTCCTCTCTGGAATCTATTCATGTAATTCTTGGATGTCAAAAAGCCACTCACAGAGACTGAGAGGGACAATGTAAGAGCACAATTATTTGTATTGGAATAAACCAAGTTGCACCCAGCCCAGCTGCCTCCCATATGGCTTACCAGATTCTTTAACAAAAGTAATAAGCCTTTAACAAAAGTGGTGCCTGACCCATATGGTGGTCCACAACAGCCCCCCCCACACACACACACACCAGATTGCCTCTCAGCATCAGGACTTCCAGGGAGCTATCAGCGTTCATTTTTAACTGTCTGGCACTCCTGCTCAAATCCACCATGTCTTGCAAAATAGAGCATGCAAAATAGAGTTCTTAAACAACTGTAAGTATTTTAAGATTAATTTTAGAACACTTAATCTGACCTACAGGGAGAAAAAGAGTTATATTTAGTGAAGGTAGAAAGCAATTTCATTGTTCAAAAATGTGGGCAATGTAAAGAGAACAGCAACAGGCATCTTAACTGTGCTTCATAGGTCTAAGTGCATTAACATAAGTACTTCTGAACCAACAGTTAATTAAGGAGATTTATTCAAGGAAAGCTTTTATTAAGATTAGAAAATGCATCACATAATTACATATTGCTTGAATCTAATACTACTTGGCAAAAATCATTCTCCAATAGACTTCCCCCATTGCAGGAAAAACATAATATAACTTTGAAACATTATTACTTAGTATGCCTTTCCTTGGTGGCATAAACTTTCCTAGACACTTTTTCCAATATAGTAGTCAGAAAAGATACTAATCTGACCCAACCTCTTCCTATTAAGATTCATACTGGATGATCTCATAGGTATTGGTCTCAACATGAAATGGGACCACCCATAAATAAGGCACCAGATTATACACACAGGAGAATTCCCTGGAAATGCAGGAGGATATAAATTTAACATCATGGCATGACATGACATCATCACAAATGGCAAATCAAGAATTTGTGCTCAGTGAACTTCCAGTGGAATGTCAGAGTGGTTGAAGGCCAAGGTTGCAGGAAAAGAGAAAAAGAAAGATTGAATGTGTTGAGTCAGATGTGCTCTACTTCGTTTCTACCAGTTCATAATACAGCCATATGCAGATCACACTGCGTGTGAGAAGAACTAAAAAAACTGTTGTTGACCTTCTACTGTTGCTCCATAGAGAGCATTCTAACCTATTGCATTTGTGTGTGGTTTGCCAACTGCACAGTAGCAAATAGGAAAGAGCTCCAGAGGGTCATTATCATCACCCAGAGGATTATTGGGGGACCTCTCCTCCCCTCCCTTGGATGAACTGTATAGTTCCTGCTGTCTTAGAAAAGCTCAAAATATTTTTAAAGACTCATCTCATCCCAGACATTCTTTTTTTGAACTATTACCATCTGGAAGATGATACAGGATAATAAAAAGAAAGACAAATTGGCTGAAAAATAGTTTTTATCCCAGAGCTGTAACCATATTAAATACTACTGTATAGTGCAACCTTGAAGTGCAATATTAGGGGCAGTGCAATGGTGAATAGAATGTGAAGGGTGCATATATATAACATATGTTTTTACTTGTGGTTTTTACTTGTAGTGTGCACTGTGAACAGCACTTAATTTCATCGTGGGATACACAGTGACAAAAAAGATAATTCTATTCTATTCTAAAACAGGGAGAGGGGTAGGAGATGAAGATGCTTTAGATGTACCTGTAAAACTCCACCTAGCTTTTTTTAAAAATGAACTTAGGATATGTAAGAAAAAAAAATCAGTTGAGCATATTTTGTTATACCAACACCTTCACATGTAAATCATTTTGGAGAGGAATTTTGGGGAGTTGGGGATTGAGGTTAGGAATAATGCATCATCCCGAGTTCTGAGAAGTAATAAATAACTAATTGTAAGCCTATGCCAGTGGCTGCCAACCTTTTGGGCACCAGGGACCAGTTCTGTGGACAGAGGTTTTTCTGCAGACTGGAGGGGACATGGTTTCCCATGCTGCCAGCAACCTGCAGATGGGGCTTCACTGGTTTGTGCAGTCCAGTTTTTGGCATGCCATGGCCCAGTGCCAGTCCATGGACCCGAGTTTGGGGACCACTGGTCCATGCAATTAAATTATATATTATTTGTTTTCTATATGTATTTTCTTAATTCCAATTTTGTTGCTAGAGATGCCACCATAAAGACATGCCATTTAATTCCTGGGGGAAAAAGCATAAACATTGTGTCCCAGACAAATAGCTACACAAAACATATCTCAATAATTTACAAGAGAACCGTTTAACACAGTAAAGAAGTAAACTTTTCATTTGGGTTGTTCCTGCTTAATGACATGTCTATGTGCAATGGAGTGGGACCTAGCACATTAACTTTTTTATGCAATAAGTTTGGAAAGAGGTTAATAGTGGAAGAAAATGTGGAAAATGGCCTTCAAGCTTGTGGTGGATTTGCAGGAAGGCTGAAGTGCCTGCATAGATATCTATATCTATATAATATATTGTTACATTGCAATAAATAGTCAAATGGAAAGACTGGGAAGAAGCACAGTAATGAAAAATATAATGGATCTTTCTGCTCTGTGGAAATTAAATGGTTTTGTTAGTTGAGCAAAAGAAGACCAAAGGCAGTGAAGGAAATTGCAGAGAAGTTAAATGAGTCATGCATGTCAACCCTCATTGCCCAGGATATTAGAGACATCCACACCCCAGACCTTGTTTGGTTGGGGGGAGGGAGAAATGTAATCTGAAGAATTTTAATTTGCAAGTTGGGTGGCCATGAACAATGATTAAATAAAGAACTGACCTCTGTTAATTGGAAGCAAGAAAGACCATTTGAGCTGACAAATAGAAAAAGCAAAAGCAAAGAGGCACAGGAGTAAAGGCATAGGAGCATGCCAGTTAAACAGAGGCTGTGAACTGACTGGTTGTGTTTTTTATTTCTTCATGAAGTATATTCTGCTTATCTGCTGAGAAGGCACTCACTGTTTTACACTAATGCCATTTTGATCTGTGCTGTTGAATCAAAGTACTGTAGCTGTGCTAATTGCTTTCAAGGGTGCTTTTGCTCTTCCTTTTTCCACTGTGCTGTTCTCTCCTCTAATTCCTCTATAACTTGGCTCTAGTTTTTCATCCAGCCTCTTCCTCCCTGCCTCCCTCCCTTCCTTTTCTTTCTTACATGTATATAGCTGCCTGTCTTATGTTGAATTCTGGACAGCTTCTAGCCAACATCAATAAAAAGAGCATAACATAAATCTCTTAAAATCACAAACACTGAAAACCTGACATCAATGTTAAACTTCCAACATCCTCATTAAATCCTTTCACCCCCCCTCACCCTATTCCAGTATTTTTTTTTGGGGTGGGGGAAATCAAAACTTTTAAGTGCTTTATGGAAGGCTAGGAGGGTAGAGGCCTGCTAAATTTCAAAGAAAAGGATGCTTCACAAGGCAGGAACTTCCTGGATTCCGTAAGATGTCAATGTTGAAGGGAAGGACTAGGAGCATGCCCACCCTATCTGATCTGATGGGATGGGTAACTGTCCTTAGGGAGAGACAATCCCTCGGATAACTTGGCCCTGTTCCTTATAGAGCTTTAAAGGTAACAATTAGACAACAGCCACACTTCTATCCCAGCTGTGGAGTTGCAATTGGGCCACACATGAAATCCAGGAGGGCAAATTTCAGAGAGGGGAACCCCACCCCACCCCCACTCCCGCCCAAACAAGTTTTAATGATACAGGCCAGGTCAGTATTCTTATCCACAATTAAGGAACTGTCAGAAGACAGAATCCATTCTGACATGTTTCTCATTACAATATAATTTTGACAATATAATTTAATGGTTGTTATCCATATTCATAGGAATGTTACTGTAGTTCTTGGGATTATCATTTCATTAAGAGCAAAACCTGCATTCCTGATCCTGGATGAAATGGAAATTACATAGAATCTATACTTCATGTAGTGTTTACAGAAAGGTAGACTGTCTGTCAAAGAGGTTCTTCAGTAAGATCTGACTTTCCGTGCCTTTCTTAATATTGCTGCTCCATGCCCATCTTAAACGTTTACCAAAAAAGAATTATTCTCCTTTAACCACCCGGTATTCTTAGGCCAGTTAGCTATTGTATAATCATCATTAGGCAAAGTGATTTTTCATCAGTGTCTCCATGATTTTATCTTCATTTTGTCTCCAGACCACAATCAAGCAGTTGTTAGAGTCAGTGTTAGCTAATGTGAATCAGAATAACATTTCCTTCTTATTCTGTCACCATCCAAGGGCAGTCTTAAGAGTTGCAAAATCTGTTAGGCTTTGCATTCCAGTATTTTGGAGGGAAGTCAGCAGTTTGGCAGAGACTGGGAATCAAGGCAATAAAGATGGAATAGAATCATCAATGTGAACAGCACATTTTATGCCTATACAGTTTGTTGCCAACTCAGGATGGATGGGTAGCATTGTAATATGGTCGGAGGAAAAACACTTAGACAGCTGAAGTCACATCTAAGACTAATGCATCTAACACTTCCACCACAAATGCCTTTTGGATTAGAACTGGTCACTGACTGAGTTAACTGCCACTTTATAGAGAAATCCAATTCTGCAGACATCTTTATTGCATTATGCCAACAGTTCAGTTAGCATAATTGCATGCAAAGAGCCAACAAATGTAATTTTATTGTAATTAATATTTGCTCTGCTGTTCCTTTCAGCTCCTTCATCTGATTAACTCATGTGACTCACAGTCTTTCCCAGGAAATGCCATTTGCCATCTGAAAAAGGATCTGATGACTCTTTAGGACCCATTCTGTGGGACCCATTCTGGTGTCAGAAGCTGAAAGGGAGGAGTCAATAAGGAGAAAGAAAGAGAAGTAAATAATAGTAGTAGTAGTAGTAGTAGTAGTAGTAGTAGTAGTAGTAGTAGTAGTAATATTAATAATAGAGTTGGAAGGGACCTTGGAGGTCTTTTAGTCCAACCCCCTGCTCAGACAGGAAACCCTATGCCATTTCAGACAAATGGTTGTCAGAGCACATTGAAAACACA
Source organism: Crotalus tigris (assembly GCF_016545835.1). Lineage (NCBI taxonomy): Eukaryota > Metazoa > Chordata > Lepidosauria > Squamata > Viperidae > Crotalus > Crotalus tigris. Next base: position 129,056 of record NW_024096554.1, on the reverse strand, counting down.
AGAGGTGGACAAAACTACTAAAACAAATCTCACACATGCTGTCAGAATATTTTTACTTATTTATTGCCTGCCCTTCTGTTCTACTGACTAAAAATGCAGACTCTGACTTGTGAACAAGATTTCTCAAAGCAAAACCTGGTAGTTCATTCTGCAAAGTGAACACAATATAATTGTGTGGGAAGAGAAGACCAGTAAGCAGTGGTGGGATTCAAATATGTGAACAACCAGTTCTCTGTGTGGATGCCTGGGCAACAAAAAATTAGCTACCGGTTCTGCCAAAGTGGTGCAGCCAAGGAGGCTATGCAGGAGTTATTTCCTTCTTTTCTTCCCTCTCCACTTCCCTTTTCAACAGGCAAGCAAGTGGCTGCTTGTGGGTGGGGAAGGAAGTGAGGGATTGCAAGACTGCCTAAGAAACTGTCATGGAACATTGAAAATGAAGATCATGTGACCACAGCAGCATTCCAGTAGCACAGTACCAGTAGCAACCAGTAGCATGAAGGAGCCACAGCTTCCTCAAATTTCACTCCCCCAAATTTTGAACCTATTCCTTAAGTTAGCTCATTTGAGGTACCTTGGTTTAAAAATTGTTGTCCTATGATGCATTGTCTTGCTCAGATAAAGGTCATGACAAGAGTTTTAGTAGTAGATAGACAATGTAGATACAATCTAAATATAAAGGATTAACAATGATTTGTACATTTTTCCTTATGTACAATGTTACCATGCTTCAGTTGACATATAAAATGATTATTAAAATCTGGAGTCCAGAAAATGTCAGTAACTTTATGCAAGATCTTGATCTAGGGAGGATAAGAAAGCCATGGTTCCAAAATATTTTTTTCCTTTATTTTAAAATTTAAATGCAGGTTATTCATTTTTTATTTTAAATATTGTGATTTTTATGGTTTGTTTTAATGAAGAGCAACATTCCTGCCCTTAAGAATATGCTGCAATTTTTTTCTTCATCAATATAAATGCTGAGAATCATTTTTCAGTTCTTCTGCTTCTGCTTCTAATGCCATAATAGTGGCTCTGGGAGAAGAAAGTTGTTAGTGTAAGGGGAGCAAAAGGCCAACTTTTTTAAACATTTATTTTTAAGTCTAAAACAGCTTAAGAGGAATAAAGGCACCTCAAACCAATATCTACACAACAAGAAAAAAAAAGGAAATTGATTCTTAAGGGTTTGGGGGATTTTAAGTGTCAGAATGTCTTTATATCCTTGCTTTATTGGGAAAACAGTCCTGATTCACTGCATCTATGGGCGGCAGGCAAGAAATCAAAGAAAATTCTGCCCAATTTATCTAGAGTTAAATTAGGTGCTAAATGTATCTATTTGCCCATTGCTCTACCCCCTTCATATGGTTAAAAAGACTTTATGAAAACTTTACTGTTGGTTGTAAAAAAAAGTTGCTAAGATTTTGATATCCAGCACAAATATAACACTAATTATATATAGTGCTAAATATAAAATGATTTCTGGCAATTTCAGTATCTTTGAAGTCACATTCTTTCTTCCTTCTCAGAGACCTTTATGACAGTTTGAATGTATTTGGAATAACATTACTTCTAGCAATTTCAGTGCTATATACCTGTATGGAGGATATGGCTGAGAAGAATAAATATGACACAGAATTTGCTAGAAGTAATTGTATTATTGACTAATACATGGCCTGCAGATTGTATGGACAATCTGCAGGCCATTTGGCCCCCTTAGGGAAGCTGGTATATTTACACCAGCTGAAACAAGGTTCCAGGTACTCCTGCCACTTTAGCTTGTTTGTGACCAACATGCCACATGTTGTGCAAACAGCGAAGCTTCTGTTAGAAGCAGATGTTAAAGACTTTCAGGTGAGATAAATCCAAAGTTATCTGCACTCATGAGAATGAGTGTTTAAAGGCGTATTTTTACCTAAAGTTAGCGTGGATGTGCCCTAATAGTTAAAAAAAATACAGATATAGAGTATCTTGCAGCTCAATCAAGAGATGAGAAGACGATATGAAATTATTTATAAGAAGTCATATTAAAGAAGAGCATGAAACACAGTTGATTAAGTAACACATATTAGAGCACAACAAAAATTATTTCTGAATAGAAAATATGATGCAGAAAAGATATGGTTACAAATTCTAGGCCTTGTGAATTCAGTTGTAATGTTTTTATCATTTCTCTTAGTATGTTATCCAATTAACAACATAAATAAATAAATAAATAAACCTCTGGTGGACAACTTATTCCTATGTCTATCTGATATCCCCAATGCTCAGTTCCATATAGTAAATTGGCAAGAAGCAAATTCTTATACATAGCTTTTTTCATTTCTTTCAATTATTTTTCTCCCAGAATTTACTTATATTAAAATTTCTCCATATATTATTCCATCTTTAGTAAACATTCTTCAGGGGCACACAGATTCATCTACTTTCTCTAGATTTCTTTTTTTTACCAATTTTGTTGGCAAATATGTTGACTCTGTTTCCCTGTCAAACACAACTAACTTGGTCGTTGATATATTAATGTTCAAATACACTTCAATACAAAATACAATCTGTCTAACATTTGTTGCAAATCATTCAAGTTCTCAGCCAACAGCACAGTATCACCCGCATATAAAAATAGCATCGGCATACTTTCATCTCCCCAATCGACACATGATACATGCATTCCTTATTATTAGACAACCATGTGTATGTCACACATCCTTCAAATTATTTCCTCTTGCTGTTGAACCATTTGCTAAGAATGTTGTTTATTCTTATGCATGATTTAGTTCCATCATATTGCTCTTATTGCACTCAGCAAGCAAAACATTCCATTATTCAAGTTGATTCACTTAAGCATGCACTTTCTCTGAATCAACAAAAATAAAGTAAATATTTCTTCTCACATTATACATTTATCAATCAGCTGCTGAAGGGACAAAAATTGTCTGCACAACCTTCCATCAGCCATCAAAGCACACTGCATTTCATGGATTTTATACATGTACATATTTTGATCAGAATTCTGACAAAGATGTTTTGTTAGACTTCTCTAAAGAAGCTGAAGTGAAAACACATAAACAGGTATTCAAGCATATCAAGAACTTCATTTACTGTAGAAAAGTGAATGAAGCCATTATGAAAATATTCCAGTGACTATTCTGTAACTAATAAATGCAAGCCCTATTTATAGTGATTCAGGGCTTAAATTATTGTGCTTCTTTCTAGGAAAAATAATGGCCAGGAGGAATAGCTTTTATGTGTCTGCTGTTCTGATAGCAGACAAATCTGGTATCACACTGTCTCTCTGTGACCTTTTGAGAGCTTAAATGAACACCTTTCTGTGTGTATCTACCATATCTATAGTGTTTCCATTCAATCTTATTATCTTGACCTTTGAATAGGGGAACAGTAAGAGCTTTCTTCCTATTGTCAGACAGAGATGCAGTATTCACACAGATGATAAACAAGTCACACAGCCACTCCATATGTAAATCAATCCATATTTTCACTTTTTTCCATTTATATCTGCAGCCTTACTGTTTTCAATATTCCCACAGTAGCTGTGACTCCTTTTATCATTTTTCTTGTGCACCAAGATTGCAAATAGCAATCTTTTTAATTCTGCTCTTTGATTATCATGTGCAAATATCTAGAGTTCTTCCAGCATTCTTTCACTTCAATTTCATCCCAAATTATTTTAGTATTTTCCTCAAAGACCCATGAGCAAGTATTTCTAAAAAGGACATTAGTTAACTAGTTTACCTAAATGCCAAAATAGAATAGTCAAAAGACATGTTTATTATGACCTGTAAAAAGCATGACTTCCATGTAATAATAATAATAGTAGTAAAGTTGGAAGGGACCTTGGAGGTCATCTAGTCCAACGCCCTGCTCGGGCAGGAAACCCTACACCATTTCGAATAAATGGCTGTCCAGTCTCTTCTTAAAAACTTCCAGTGTTGGAGCATTTACTGCTTCTGGAGGCAAGCTGTTCCACTGATTAATTGTTCTCACTGTCAGGAAGTTTCTCCTTAGTTCTAGGTTGCTTCTCTCCTTGATTAGTTTCCACCCGTTGCTTCTTGTCCTGCCTTCAGGTGCTTTGAAAAATAGCTTAATTCCCTCTTCTTTATGGCAGCCCCTGAGATATTGGAATACTGCTATCATGTCCCCCCTTGTCCTTCTCTTCGTTAAACTAGACATACCCAATTCTCGCAACCGTTCCTTATATGTTTTAGCCTCGAGTCCCCTAATCATCTTTGTTGCTCTTCTCTGTACTCTTTCTAGAGTCTCAACATCTTTTTTACATAGTGGTGACCAAAACTGGATGCAGTATTCCAAGTGTGGCCTTACCAAGGCATTAAAGAGTGGTATTAATACTTCACGTGATCTTGATTCTATCCCTCTGTTAATGCAGCCTAGCACTGTGTTGGCCTTTTTGGCAGATGCAGCACACTGCTGGCTCATATTTAGGTGATTGTCTACTAGGACTCCGAGGTCCCTCTCACAGTTACTACTATTGAGCATGGTGCCAACTATGCTGTACTTGTGCATTTGGTTTTTCTTGCCTAAATGTAGAACCTTGCTTTTTTCACCATTGAATTTCATTTTGTTAGTTAGTGCCCAGTGTTCAAGTCTGTCCAGATCCTTCTGTATCTGAAGCCTGTCTTCTGGAGTGTTGGCTATTCCTGCCAGCTTGGTGTCGTCTGCAAATTTGATGAAGGTGTTGAAGAGTACTGGGCCCAGAACAGAGCCCTACATCCTAGGTCACTGTGATGTGAACATTGGTGAAGGAGAAAGGGCACTCTTCAAAAATTTTCTGGTCAACAGAAGGCTGCTAGACAGGGTATATGTAGCACAACTAATCTATATAAATTTAGTGAGCACTGATATTTCTTTTCACTATACAGTTTGGTTGGAGTATATTTAATTGTAAACCCCCCATTCCTTACCATTGTCCTCTTTTCATGGTGTTTTCCTTTTATTACGTCCTCTTGAAGAGCAGTTTGGTGTAGTGATGTAGCTAGTTTGGTATAATGATTAAGATATTAGGCTAGAAATTAGGAAGATATGGGTCTAGTCCCACTTTAGGCACAAAGTCAGCTGGGAGCCTTGGGCCAGTCATTCTCTTGCAGCCCTAGGAAACAAGTAATGTCAATCTATTTTTGAAATCTTGTCAAGAAAAATGCAGGGATTTGTCCAGGTGATTGCTAGGAGTCAGCATTGACTTGAAGGCCCACACATATTTACTTTTCTTAGAATATTTTAATGGCTAGCTCAGCCAGTAGCTATTGGCCAGACCAAACTCCTCCCCATCTCACCAGATGGGACAATGGATGATCTCCTATTACCATGGGTTCAAGATGGTTATTACAAGTCTGATATTCCCCCATCCAACCCCTACTTTCTACCGGCTATCTTGGAGAGGGAGAGAGGAGCCGGAATAACACTGTTGGTGTTATTTAACATGCAGACATATAGATAGAAGTGACTCAATTGATGTTCTATTTATTTGATTTGTAATGCACCTCATTCCAGAGGTTCTATAAAGTGCTTATATATAGATAAGATAAGATCCATGGTGGTGCAATGGTTAGAATGCAGTACCGTAGGCTACTTCTGTTGATTGCCGGCTGCCAGCAGTTTGGCAATTCGATTCTCACTGCCTCAAGATTGATTCAGACTTTCCTCTTTCTGAGGTTGGTTAAATGAGGACCCAAATTGTTGGGGGCAATATGCTGACTCTGTAAATTGGTTAGAGAGGGCTGTAAAGCACTGCGAAGCGGCATATAAGTCTAAGTGCTATTGCTATTGCTAGATGTCCACAAAGCTCTTAATGAAGATTTTCAGCAAAGATCTTTGTTTAAGAGTAGGAGCTGTGGATTAAGAGTTCAGTTAATCTTAGCCAGATACTGGTTAGGATAAGAAACTAAGGGTAGGAATAACTGGAAATTAAGTTATTATTTCTAGAAATAGTCTATTCTTCTAGAATAATTTGCCCACAGATATACAGGACCCTGTTCAGCTTCCTTGCGTAGCTTCTGTGAAAAGTTGAAACTATTTGGGGGAATGATAAATTTGGATCTGCTCCTGTTTGGTAACACCATTATAGTTTGGTTTATATTAACATTATTTTCTATTTGTTGTATTGTTATTAATTTCTGCTCCTACTGTGTATCAGTCAGAGGCATTTGGTTTGGAATGACACTAAAATGTCAGTAATAAGTAAATAGATAAAGTGCATACTCATGTAATGGTGGTTTTGTGGTTCTGTTTTCTAGGTAGCCTGTTGAATTACAGCAACAATTGCTCCATTGTTTGCTGTAACATGGATTAAAGCTGTGAATTGTGATTATGTTTAAAAAGAAAAACTGCTATTCTCTGTCTATTTTCAAAGTAGATTTATTATATCTGATGAAATTTGTAAATGCCATTTGTAAAGGCTCTAAAGATAGATCTGCTGACTTCTTGAGTAAGAGTTTGTTTATTTTGACTTTCAAAATAAAAAAGACTATCTGAAATGCTGTTTCATGGATCAGTGGCATCATATCTGGCAAAAAAGGACAATATGGCTTCTTAAGCATTTGCTTGCATTTGCAATATATCTTATGCAGAATGGATATTGTATTCTGTCACATTATACTGCTGCCATAGATAGTCTGTGCTTGAAGTGTCATTCTTCCCAGAAGGAATAAAGTAGGCTTGATTTTTTTTTCTTCCTAAAGTGCTTTCATTTATTATCATTTATTATGTCAGACTTCAAAAAGGCTGAGAGGAAAAGACATCCAAGCTCCCTAAGACAACCATGAATATCATTTCTTTTCAGAATCAATTTTTACATCTATTTTTAATTTATGGAAAAGGTAACTATTAGTTTCTATAAACCTTTTCTATATGGCAGATACAGGCTTTCTCACAAGGTTGCTGAAACATAACCAAAAATGGAGAAGGAAAATAAATGTAGCATAAATATTAAAATATCATGCTAAGGTGATTTACTTGTTTTTTTTCCCCCTTTTCTTCTTTATTTTTAAAGGCTGGCATATTTCAAGAGTGACCTGTTGGATTCTGTAATTGTAATAGCAAGTCAAAAACATCTTATTTTGATGGTTGCTTTTCTACATCTGAGCATTAGCAGTGTCATGATGGCACAATCAATGTTGTTATGTTTATCAGGAGGAACTTCAAACTTACTGTTGTGGCCACCATCTTGACTTTTTATTTTTTTTATTATAAAATTTTGCAGACACCTCTCTTAGAGCATAGATCCAAATGGTCGGTGTGACTGGAAGTTCTAAAAATTAGACCTGGTCATAAATGGCTTTTCTAAACATTTCACAAAAAATCTCCAACAATTTCTTAAGGGCAAGAGTCTTGTTTAATGATGATAGCAGCACCACGACTGAAAAAGTTCCAGAACTTCTCTCACAATGACTTCTCTTGAAGCTGTGGATGACTGAATAAATTATAGTGTCATAAAAGATGAGAGATTCACCCATACTTCTTGGCCATCTCATAACAAAACAAACACAAGAATAGTATAGTCCACTTTAATGATAAATTCCCTTGCACTGGGGAAGTTCTTTTGAAATGTTCAGTCCTCAAACTGAGTGAAAACTGGTATAAAAACTATAGAAGATTTCTCTGTTATCAGTCTGAGTCAATCATTTGACTTCAGACTAAAGAAAGATTGGATAGAAACCTTGAGACTTTAGCAGTGTTTCTCAACCTTGACAATTTTAAGGCATGTGGACAATTGTCAAGGTTGAGAAACACTGCTTTAGAGAACCTTTGGACAGGAAATGGTGACTCTGTCCAGGTGTTTCTTCTGTGTGAACTTGCACAGTTTTCAATGTAAATCACAACATAATATCTGCTTTTAGAGTTGTTTATTTGCACTTAGTTTATTTTTATGCTGGAATTTAGGGCATGTTTTATTGTTTGATATTTGTTTACTTTTTTAATTCTTGCGAACTGTTCTAGGAGCTTTTGCTGAAGAGTAACTAGTATATAACTTATAAATAAATAAGTACCTTATCTGTAACTCTTGATGTTATTTTGCTGCTTACTCCTTCTTGTTGCTGACATCTAATTTTATCCTGTGGACAAGTAATTAGGCTGTTCTAGGAAAGTAAATAGATGATTTTGCTGTGCTGGAGAACTTATCTCCCCCTCCATCCCTGCTGTGCCTCTTAGCTTTATTTTCAAACTGAAAGCAGATAGCTCCTGCAGAGCTGTAGCCAAATCAATTTTAGTTTCCAGCAGGAATGCAAGACTGTCACTTTTATGATGAGGGACATGCAACCATCAAGAAACAGCTATCACAAATAAGAGAAAATACCCAATCATGTGTGCTAAATGTGTTCTCAACATGCTGATGTAGCTCTGCATTCAGGAGGTGCTGGCAACCCATTCATGTTGTCCTGCAAGGTACTCTCTAGATTAACAATCTTATTTTGCAAAGAAGAGCATGAATATATTTGAGATAAAACTGGGCTTAGGTTAGTATCCTTGAAGCATATAATACTGTCAGTTTGGATATATTTTGGGCAGAAGGAATGGAAATGTAAACTTGTGAGCCTCTGCTTTGAAAAATTTCTCATATGATTTGTATCTGTGGAGATTCTCAATTATCCAGGCCATGGTTGTCCCAAATTTCTCATATGATTCATATACACATCTTAAACATTTGTATTCATTTGTACAACTGGAACAGGGATGCATATAAATCTAAAACACAGTCAATTTCATTATTTACAAGAATAAATTAAGAATTAGAGAAAGATACAAGAATGACATAAATGCGGGACAGACCATTTTTGGTACTGTCAAGAGAGGATTGGGATGAAAATAGTCATAGAGGAAGAAAATGAAAGAAGGATGAAATTTATAATAAATGTAGAATGGCTATAGGCAGAGAAAGTAAACTAGCCCTGTAGAATTTAGATCAACCTCCCTGAAGAGAATATCTCATGCTTTTAATCTTTTTGGCTATATTTTTTGTTTTTGTTGTTGCTATCTTTTTTTGCTACCTTTCTGAACTTTGAATAGGTTGCTTACCCCCAAAGAAATAGCATGATAAATATGCATGTAGGTATGTATATACGTAAGTAAGCAACATCTCTCTTTGATCAAACAACACAGTCTTGGTTTGCAATCTCTACCCCTTTCACATTTTTTCTTGTGGGTCCTCGGTTTTCTCATTTTACTCATACCCTTTTTTTCCCACAGGAGCCATCAGATCTGGGCTGTAAAAAGGCAGACAAATAAAGACTCTTTATTTGTGACCACTTAATAGCCACCAGGAACGTAGCCTAAATATGTCGTCCCATCCTCCTTCGTACCAGATCCTGGGAAAAGAGCTTCTCCCAACTGCTTATATGGGAGGGCATTAGGGCATGGGGGGGGGCATTAGGTGACCAAGCAGACAAAAGAACACTTCCTCTGCATCACTTGGTGACAGCCAGTGGCTGCCATTCAGCCCCTGCATCAATGTTATAATTTCCTCCTTCCTGCACCTCCTCTGTTACCTGCTTCACCTCATACAGTATATTCAGGAAGTAGGCAGGAGATTGATATTGCTGGCTTTGCCAGGTATGGAAGAGGGGAAGTTTAAAGGATTGGCTGAGGGACACAAGCAGAGGATTGTTGTTGTGTCCAGAAGAGTACAGGGATGGGTAGAGTAAGAAGTGGGAAGAGGTCTAGTTTAGGGACCTCGGCTTTTCCAAGCCACAATGCAACTGCATAGAGTATGCTATAATTCTCATAAAGCAGCCTTGTGTTTACAAGTGCTATGTCATTCTGAAATATAAAGGGTAAGTGAAAACAGGTTGCCAGGTGCCCAGATTGCAATCACGTGATCAGAGGGCCCTGCAGGGGCTGTAAGTTTGGCACCAATCATAAATGTCTTTGTTCAGCGCCATCATAATTTTGAATGGTCACTGACTAAATGGTTGTTAAGCGAGGGTGCCCTTTAATTATAAAATATAAAATGTATAAATCAAATATAAATTTTATGTTTGGGTATGTTACGGTTGGATAACAACAAGCATGGACAAGTTGAAAATGTGATTAATAAAGAATACATTAAAAGAGTGAGAAAAGTACTCAAGAAAAAAATTGAACGGGGGGAAACACCATCAAAGCCATCAATACCTGGGCCATACATAGCTGATATCATTAAATGGACACAACTTGAACCCAAAAATTAAAAAGCTAATTATTCATTTTGCATTACATCTCTGTAGTGATACCTGTGCTGCAGCAACAGAGGTTGAGCTTTATCTCAAGTCCAACCAACTGTCAAAGAGGAAAAGCATGTGTTGGCTGATTATGTAAAAGACAACCAAGAACACATATTGATGCAGGTTAAAAACCGGAACTTACGAAATGTGAAAGAAACAAACATGAATATTGAAATAATGTAATAAAAACTCACACAGAATGCTGGTAATAAAAACATTACATGTTCAATTTCTAGAAAAATCAAGTGAAAAGTAGATAAAGCTAAATCCTGGCAATAGCTTATAACTGGAATATTTTTAAAAAATGATTTTGTAGGCTTGATTTTAGCTGCTCAAGAGCAAGCTATTTGAACTAATGCAATCAAGGTCAGAACTGAAAAATTGTCTAATGATTCAAAATGCAGATTATTCAAAGAAACAGAAGAAACAATAGCTCACATACTCAGCTTGTGCAAGACAATCACACAAACTGATTATAAATGATATAACACAGTCACCAAAATGATTCACTGGAACATCAGTAAAAATGATCGGTAATGAAAAATTGTTGGGAACATAAGAATTGAAAAAGTACTTAAAAATAAGCAGGTTAAAATATTGTGGGATTTCCAAATACAAACTGATAGTCTTGCTGTATAGCACATCAGATTTAACTGTGGCTGAAAAGAAGAAATTGTACATAATTGATGTGGCAATACTAGGAGATAGTAGAACAGAAGTCAAAGAATTGGAGAAGATCACAAAGTATTGTGATCTGAAAATTAAAACTGCAAGATTATGGCATAAACCAACCATGGTAGTTCCAGTGGTTATCAGCACATATACAGTAGGTTGTTGGGAAGAACTTGATGTGTATGAAAGCCAACAACAGCTAAAGAAATGACAGCTGTGATTTCACACTTTTGTCTATATTATACTGTAATTGATGTGTATGAAAGCCAACAACAGCTAAAGAACTGACAGCTGTGATTTCACATTTTTGTCTATATTATAACAATAACAACACTTGGGAAGAAGGCAATGCATATGAAGGTCAATATTAGCTAAAGAACTGGCAGCTGTGATTTCACATTTTTGTCTATATAATAACAACAACAATAGGATCTCCTAGATAGAATCTGGAGAATGAACTGAAGAATTCCATTCATGGTTATCTCAATGTTTCCTACATATTCTAAGCTATAAGGTAACACCCCAGTTCTTCCTGAATTCCATTTTTAGTTCAGAATATTTTTCTTTTATTGATGCTTTTGAACAGTTGGATATTTTAATTATTTATATTGATTGATACCTTTGATCTTTAAGGTGTGTAGACAGGCTGGTATTTAACTGCAATTGTTATTGACTGATACTGATGTTGGTTATTGGGTATCAGTATTTCTCTTTTTGTTGTTTGCCTTCTAATTGACACTGCACTGGAAATCTGCACTCTTGTGAATGGTCCAATCATTCTGAAATCATTGTCAAGAAGCCAATATCCTACCTGCAAAGCCAATTGTAACAGGAAACTGTGTGGGTTTTTCTTCAAAATGTCCTTCCCCCCTACCTCTTTCATAGAGCAGATTGCCTGCGTCTGGTCTGTTGTGTCGAGATGTCTTCTCTTCATTGACTGAAACACAAAAAGCAGTCTGTTTTTTGACTGTGTAGGGCTAAGTGTGTAGGCCTAAAAAAGTGAATCAAATCAGGCCAAATGATCGCAACCAGAATACACATAGTGTTAAAGGGAAAGGTAGTCTGGCATCTATTATTGCTATAGCATCATTTGAAATAAATAAAGGGAGAAAGAAAGAAAGAAAGAAAGAAAGAAAGAAAGAAAGAAAGAAAGAAAGAAAGAAAGAAAAAAAGAAAGAAAGAAGCTAAGAAGTTGAAGGGACATATTTTTTATAGTTGAAAAATTCCAGTAAATGCTGTATAACCATCCAGTTACAGCAAGTTTATATAATTTTCATAATAGTAGTTTTTCTTTCTTTATATTCTTTCTTTATATTTCTTTATAATTGCAGATGCTAAAACTAAACAGTATTTGTATTAGTACACAAAAAGTGCAAGCAAATGAAATTCATTAAAAAGAAAGGAGAGGTTTCTTTTGGAATGCTGTGGAGCGTGGCTGTAAAATAGCTAAGCAATAAATATAGGTAGTCCTAGACTTAATGACCATTCATTTAACAATAATTCAAAATTACAATGGCCTTGAAAAAAGTGATTTGTGACCTGTCCTAAAAGTTATGACTCTTGTGATTTTGTGTAATTGCAGATGTTGTGGTTCCGGCTAATGAAACATTCCAAAGAACTTCCAGGCATTTATTTTCCTAAAAGTCTTTTATTGTTACAAAATGTCGGCACAGGCACAACAGAGGGATGCTAGGATCTAAGTTCTCTTCCTCTGAGCAGTTAAATTATCAGCATGTTCCCTCCCTAAATTAGCCGTCATATCTCACACTATCCAATTAGTGTGAAGATGAAATGTTTTCTTCCTCTTTCTTTCCCGGGCTTTACCCCCAATGCCCCTTCTGTTCTTTATTAACCCCATATATACCAGACAATTCTGCATATTGTCAAAAGCAAGAATATACAATATTTGCAGCGTTGACAGCAATTTAGATTCATGTCAACCAGCTGGCATTTATAACCAATTGTAGGTATCCTATGGTCATCTGACTGAGATTTGCAATCTTCCCAGACAGTTTTGAACCGCAGCGGGAATTGGGGAAGCGGGATTAGCTTAACAATTATACGGTTTTCTTAATGTCCATGTGATTTGTCTAACAGTGGCAACTTACTTTAGTGACCATGGTAAAAGTGGTCCTAAAATCAACTCCAGTCATGTGATGACTTACTTTAGGACTGTGCTAATTTATGATGGAAATTCTGGTCCCAGTTCTGGTCATAAGTGGAGGAGTCCCTGTACCATGCATTTACATTAGAAGAACTACTAGCTAAAGGAATATGTGAACAGAACGTGGTTGAAGATTTCAATGGTTGGAGGAAATGGTTAAGGGGATGTAACAAACAAACATTTCACACTTAGCTATTATTCAATAGTTCAGTGCATTTGCATTTAGTACATATGAAGTTATGGGGAAAATAAGAATGGTAAAGTAATCTTACTCAGCTAACTTACACTGCACTTGGGTTCCACTGGGATGGAGACTTACACAGATTCCTGAAATGTACTATTTTAAAATGTTTTTGGTATTTTTACTGGTAATATATTTTCTGAGCTGAAAGCTGCTCAGAGTTATTGACTGAAATTGGCAGCTATATAAATTGAATAAAACAAACAAACTCTAGCGAGCATTATATTACTACATAATGAGACTTTTAATGTTTTCTGCCTAGAAAATCACTGGATTTCTTGTCAATATTCAACACATTAAATGCAGAAAGCTTTGTGACATAAACTCATAGTAATACTGGGGTCATCTTATGTAATGGGCGGAAGGAATAACTTTGAGGAACAGAGAAAGAACCCCAACCAAGATAATGTTCAGATAAAGGAAATATAAACATTCAGATTTGTAAGATTCTCTTATCAAAAACTTAGAATATAAGTAGCATTAGCATTCATAACTCCGATTTCCTGGTCTGATCTACCTTGAAGGACTGACATCTTGTCTTCCCTTTTCAAAATATGGGGAAGCACCAAAGCAGGAAATAAAAGTTACACCTACATTCTAAGTGTAATGAAAAGCATTTAGTCTTTGGCAAGACATGCAGGCACTCTACCAATCTAAAAGCTAATCACAGGCTTGCTCACTTGTCAGATAACAATCCAGGCTGAGAGACACATTATCAAAGGCAATGATGGCTTCTGATCCAGCTTTCCAGGATGCAATAATCTGAAGCCAAAATCTGTAAAGAATAATGGGAGAGATCAGACAATGTCAGTCAAGGCAACCACTCATCATAAAACCACTTTGGTCTTAATACGCTCAGCCTAGACTTAAACTAAAAAGTATCACCTTTTCAAATTGGTGCCCTCTGGTTGTGTCAACTGTACAGACTGAAAATGATGGGAATTTTAGTCCACACATTTGGAAAGTATTAGGTTCTGGAGGACAGGTAAAACACACTCCTGGAATCTAGCAAACCACTTGTTTTAACAAAATAAAAGCAAGTATTTGGTTTAGATACAAGTGAAAGTATCTATGCTGATACACATAAGACTTCCCCATGAAGCCATCTTCAAATGAGCGAGAGCTACAAGGGCAAGAACAGGTGTCCAATTTCTGGATTTACTCACTGATTCTGCCCACTTGGGCTCATCTGAGGCCCAATGTGTTATGCTGCCTCTTTTTTATTAGATGGCCTTTGGCACAGTTTGGTAGGTAAAAGAAAGATCTTTGCTATATCTATAAAAAGGAGTCTCGGACTTACACTTGGTAGCTATTTTCACATAAATATGATTTTCAGTAGTGCTAATCAGAAATGCTCAGAAATATTTATTTCTGATGAATTTTATACATTTGTCACAATGGAAGATTGACAGAAATTCCAGAATTGTAGGCCAGACTGGGAGGTTAAAAAAACATCTTGGGAAAAAATGTTTTTAAACTATTTTTTCTTAAAATGCCTCAAACTGGTAGACACAAAGAAGTATCCTTGCTCTTAACTTTTAACTATATGCTTATTTAATAATATTTTGCAATGGTATATTTTATGCTGGATTGGTAGGAATATTTAGATATGAATGTGAATACATGTATATGTACACACACATACACACATGCTTATGCACACATGTGTGAACCCATGTGCACATACATGTCCATGTGTATATAGATATAAAGATTCCCTGGTGAAAATAGTTATTAAAGAGTTATCTTTAATAATGAATATTTCAGAAACAGACAATACTTGAAAATATCTACTTCTCCCTTTACAAAATATGCCTTCTGCTTTAATCCTCATTTCCTCTGAAATATTCCCTATGGAGTTCAGATCTTCATACTCATAGCTGCATTGCAATTTCCTGATAAGGTTACCTTTTATTCTATTCCACTTATGAGTTCACTTGAATTTTAATAGTTAAATTAACAACCTGGATTTCCATCACATGAATTTTCTATTGATCTGATTAAGTCAAATAAATTAAGAGTATATTATTGACTTTATAATTTAATCATATTAATACAACATAAAGCCCCATTGGTGAGAATAATGGTTTAGATAAGGATAGATTCTTGTACTAATCAACAATAGCTGCTTTCTAACTCATATGTTTTTTTATTTTCATAAATATAGAAAAACTAAAAAGTGAAGTGTGATAAATAAACCCATTCTAATAAGGGCCACTCTTATATTAGTAAGAGTGAAATGTATATAAAACTAAAACTCCATACCATCAACAAGTTGTCTGTCTGTCTGTCTGTCTGTCTGTCTGTCTATCATAGCTGTGCATCTTAGAAGTGAAATTCTGTGCATCTCACAACAATTAAAACAATAGAAATAGTAAATAATAAATTAGCCCAATATATAGCTATCTTAAAACCACAGTTATAAATTCAGTAAAACATAATCACAGTAAAACATATCACTATAAATCATATTCCCTCTAATATAGTCATTACCAAGGCTCACCACTATTGCTGAACCCCCAGGCACAATGTGATAGCCACGTCCTTGGGCCCTTCCTAAAGGCAGAAGGGTGGGTGCTAATCTAAGTTATATTACAATAGCACCAGCCATCAAATGGAGAATTTTCATTCCTTTATTTGAAAATGCCAAGCAATCCATTAGGGAAGAAATATTAAACTGGCATTTCAGCTACCCTACTTCTAAATGCAGTGGAAATAAGTTGGTCTTCCTGATGGATTATTGCAAAGGAAATTGTTATGTCCTGGGCCAGCAGGTGCAGGCTGTAGTGATTGGCCCAGGCAGACCATGTGGATGCCCAGGAGCAGAAAAGCTGTTCCCAGCTTTGCGCACATTACAAGACGGGAAAATCCCTTGCAACGATTGGCCAACAAGGTGCTGTGCAGGGGACTATAAAACGGAACTGCACCATTGTGTAAACTGTTCTGCTGGTGTTGCAATAAAGAAGGACTGTTTTGGTACTCGTTACTTCATCTCAATGCCTTTTTTCTGAGAACAAAACATTGGCGACGAAGGTGGGATGCCTGCAAGGAAAATGAAGTAAGAAGCCAAGCTGACTCACCACGGGAGGCTTGCAGCTCAGAGAAGTGTGGCGTCCGGAGATCACAACTCAGCCTGCCAGTACGGAAACACTGGAGGTGAGCTCAGCAAGGGGAGCCCCTTCCCAAACCTTGCAGCAGAAGGCGTGGACGAAGTTCCTGGACTGCAACGATGGCGAAGATAGGCAAGCTGTCTGAGTTTGACACAGTTCATCCAGAACGTTGGAGCTCATACGTGGCCCGGGTGGAGAACTACCTCCGGGTGAATCAAATTCACGAAGACAGCCTCAAAGCTGCCACATTGCTGTGTGTTTGTGGGCAAGAGACCTTCGATATTGTGGAGAATCTGGTCACCCCAGCACCACTGGAATCAATCGCCTACACAGACTTGAAGAGGATGCTTCGAGAGCATTGCGAACACAAGCTCTCAGTGATTGCCTGGCGACATGCATTTGAGCAGAGGGACCAGAGGCCTGGTGAGTCTGCTGCGGAATTTGTTGAGGCCTTGCGACAAGCAACTAGGCCCTGCAAATTCTTGAAAGAGAGGCTGAGAGATCAGCTGGTCTGTGGCCTGTGAAGCCGGGAGTTGCAGCAGAAGCTCTTTGCAAAGGAAGGCCTCACGTTCCAAGATGCCTTGAGGGAAGTTGCCACCGAAGAAGCAGCCGGTGGAGCGGTGAAGGCCTTGCAGCTTGCCAAGCCCCCTCAAGTCCATCAAGAGGTCGCTTACGAAGAATCCAAACAGGATCCAGAATCAGAAGTGGACTGGCTGCATCAGGCTCTGGAGAGAAAGCCTCATGGAGGGAAGGCCCAGCCAGCATCATCACCTTGGAGGCCGCCATCGCCGCGCAGACTGCCATTTCCGCATCGCCATCTGCAGGGCATGTGGTAGGCAAGGCCACATTGCCTCTGTCTGTTTGGGCCACCAGAGGGAACGTTACCCAGAAGAATTGCCTCAGAAAGGTACCAGGTCCCCAGCCAGAACAGGGTGGGTTTCTGCGCATCACATAGGAGCATTTTTAGAACGGGGTCCACAGGCCACTTAGGAAGAAGCTTCACATTGACATGAATTTGCAAGGGGTCCCCTTGTTGATGGAGCTGGACACAGGGTTCTCTCTAACGATCATTTCCCTAGACACCTTTTACAAGGTTTGCAGCAGAAGCGGCCTATGGGTTAAACTCAGGCCGTCGAACCTCATCCTCACAGATTTCCAGAATTCCAGAGTCAACGTGAGGGGACAGGCCACGCTCAAGGTGCAGCATAGGAATTTTGAGGGATTGGTAGATGTAGTTGTGGTTGGAGGAGACCGCATGAGCCTCATTGGACTCGACTGGTTTGAGGCCCTTGGAATTCAGGTGGCTGGAACAAACAGAGTGCAAACAACAGGCCTGGCTGGGGTCTGCAAGGAGTTTGCAGATGTGTTTAGTCCAGAACTTGGCTCGTACAAAGGGCCCCCAATTTCTCTGAGGCTAGATCCCATTAGAATCAAGCCACGCAGGGTGGCCTTTGCCTTAAAGGGTAAAATAGATGCAGAGCTGGACAAGCTGATTCAGCAAGGTATCTTAGAGCCTGTGGACAGCAGTCCATGGGAAACCCCTATAGTTACACCACTGAAGGCCATTGGTGAAGTCTGAATCTGTGTGGACTACAAATGCACGCTTAACAAAGTGCTGCAGCAACATTTGTACCCAGTACCTGTGGGTATTCTGGCTTCCCTCAAGGGGGCCAGATCTTTGCTAAGCTTGACCTGGCTCAGGCCTATCAACAATTGCCAGTGGACAAGGCAACGGCAGAGGCACAAACTATAGTAACTCACAGGGGGCATTCAAGGTAAGAAGACTGCAGTTTGGAGTAAATGTGGCCCCTGGCATTTTCCAGAGTGTAATAGAGTGAACGCTCCATAATATTCCTGGTGTTTGCCCATACTTTGATGATGTCCTCATCGCTGGGGACTCAGCTGACAATTTAGCCGAAAGACTGAGAGCCGTTTTGCTACATTTCCACCAAGCGGGGCTGAAGCTGAAGCAAGACAAGTGTAAGATCGGGGTTAACTCAACTGAGTTTCTAGGATTCCACGTTGATGCTCAGGGCATCCACCCTGCTGAATCCAAGCTGCAAGCAATTCAGCAGGCTCCAAGTCCCAAATCCAAGGCGAACTTCAGGACTTTCTGGGACTGTTAAATTTTTACCACTCATTCCTTTCTCACAAGGCTGCAGTGGCTACACCGGCTCTTGGACAAACAGGCTTTTTGGCAGTGGACACAAGTACACGAAAAGAGTTTCAAGGAGGTCAAGGGCTTGCTCTCTTCAAATGCGGTCTTAGCACATTTCAATGAGCAATTGCCGGTGTGCATTGCCTGTGATGCGTCCCCTTATGGGATTGGGGCTGTGTTAAGTCACTTGAAGGCTGATGGGACACAAGTCCCAATAGCATACTACTCTAGGACCCTATCCTCAGCTGAACGCAACTATGCAAAGATAGATAGGGAAGCCTTAGCCATAGTGGCTGGCATAAAGAAGTTCCATGACTTCGTATATGGCCACCATTTCACGGTCTTTACAGACCATAAGCCACTGCTAGGATTGTTCACAATGAACAAACAAACCCCACACATAATATCCACAAGAATGTTGAGATGGTCTATCTTCCTGTCTGCATATGATCATAAACTGGTTCACAAGCCAGGCAAAGACATGGGCCATGCAGATGGCCTCAGCAGGTTGCCATTACAGCAGGTAGAGGCAGACCCGGCACCTGCCAACTGCATCCTGTCTATTCAGGACTTGCCTGAATCTCCCCTCAATGGTAGGGACGTGGCTGCAGAAACAGCCACCGATCACACACTAACACACATGCTGATTTGGGTATTGTCTGGATGGCCTGACACATGTCCAGGCTCAGAATTCCAGAGCTTCTGGCAGAGGAAGCACGAGTTTTCCATCTTCAAGGGATGTGTCCTATGGGGTAGCCGGGTGGTAATCCCAACCTCATTGAGGACTAGAGTCTTACAGTCTCTGCATGAGGGAAATCTGGGAATAGTCCAGATGAAAGTGTTAGTGCACAGCCATCTTTTGTGGCCTGGGCTCAACAAAGACATCGAGGACCAGGTCCACGGGTGCACTGTTTATCAACAGTTGAGGCCAGAGATGCCCCAGGCCCAAGTTCATAGGGAGGAGACTCATACCCTGTGGTCGAGGGTTCATATCGACTATGCTGGATCCTTTCAGGGGCAATTCTTCTTACTCCTCATGGACAGCCATTCCAAGTGGCTGGAGGTTGTGCCTGTCTCCTCCACTACTACTGCCAGGACCATCCAGGTGCTGCGAGGGATCTTCGCCTTCCAGATGTCCTGGTCTCCGACAACGGGCCCCAATTCATTTCATTTGAGTTTAAGGCTTTCCTCCAGGCCAACATGATCCAGCATGCCACATCTGCACCATTCCATCCAGCTTCCAACGGCCAGGCTAAATGGATGGTGCTCACAACCAAGGATGTTTTAAAGCGGATCACTCATGGAAACTGGCATCACAGGTTAGCGGACTTTCTTCTTTGCCACCGCACCACACCATGCACAGCTACTGAAAGAGCCCAGCTGAACTCCGCTGGGGTCGCCGCCTCACCACGAAACTGGACAGGTTGCACCCAGACCAGGTGACTTCACAGGTGTCACAGCTGCGGGCACCTAGGAGACTACAGGTGAGCAATCTGGTCTGGGCAAGGAACTATGGACCAGGACATCTCTGGGTCACAGCAGTCGTATGCCAGGTCTCTGGGCCGCTGTCATACGAAGTGGCCTTGGAGGATGGTTGGGTGATCTGATGTCACATTGACAAATTGTATTGGAGGCTTCCCAGTAACACTTCTGCTCTGGGTTCTGCTCTCGGGGGGAGGGGGACCATAATTACGATTGTGGACCACAGTCTCTCAGACATCCACAGGCTTCAGCTATTGCCCCAGAAAGGGAGTCTCTCCGACATTTGCAGGCTTGAGCTATTGCTCCAGAAAGGGGGTTTGCCATGGAGGCGGATCCTGACTCTGGCAAGTGCGGCACAGACAATGGGGCAATGGACCATTGGGGTAGATCAGCTACACAGGCCACTCCAGCTGCTGATCTTGGGCTCAAGGGACAGCACTCCCAAAAGGGGTCCAGTGTGGACTCAGGGAATTCCACCCCCTCACTGGACTTGGGGAATTCCACCCTTTCAAGGAACTCTGGTTTGGATTTAGTGGATCCAGCCAGTCAGCAGCTGGGTGGGTCACCTGGGTCTCGGGGGCAATAAAGTCCTGGTCTGCAGGCCAGGCACACACACCAGCTGTGAGGAGATCAGGGCGGGCCAAAGGTCCTCCCAAATACTTACAGGACTATATATGGTCCTTATCAGTTCTTGTGCAGGCCTAGTGGTCTGGGTAAGTAAATGGAGCTCAAGAGGAGTGGGGAGTATGGCTGTAGCAAGATTGTAGCTTGTTGTGTATATATGTAACGTAAGCAATGTAATGGAGTGATAGGGGTATTTAAAATAATAAGTGTGCCTTATTATTTTATTCAAGAGGGAGGGTGTTATGTTTTGGGCCGGCAGGCGCAGGCTGCAGCAATTGGCCCAGGCAGACCACGTGGATGCCCAGGAGCAGAAAGGCTGTTCCCAGCTTTGCGCGCATGCGCAAGGTAGGAAAATCCCTTGCAACGATTGGCCAGCAAGGTGCTGTGCAGGGGACTATAAAAGGGAATCGCACCATTGTGTAAACTGTTCTGTTGGTGTTGCAATAAAGAAGGACTGTTTTGGAACTTGTTACTTCATCTCAATGCCTCTTTTCTGAGAACAGAACAGAAACATTCTAAGGATTGGTTCAAGGAGGCAAAATGGTGCCATTAGTTTTTCAAAAATATTAAGCCCTCTCTGGAAGGGCATCTTAAAACCTGTAACCTCTACATTTGAGGCAAGACTGCAGGGACAACATAGGCATCCTCTTCTTACATTATTACTTTTATGTTTGCAGGGTTGAGGCATTAAGCGGAGACACATTGTGTAAACAAGCTTCCTTTATTACTCTCTTCTTACTACCACCAACAACCAAAACGGCACACAGGCCTTTTATAATGTCCCAGACCCAGACAATGTCAATCAATGATTACAGAGGCTGTCTCCCGCCTTGCGCATGCACGCAAGACTGGAGACAGCCAGTCTGGTCCTGGGCAGCTTTGGGTCTGCCTGGGACCCTTTGCAACATTTCTGAGCCTGCCTGAATGCTTCAGCAGGCTCAGGACATAACAATTACCGTTTTCCTTTTTTCGGCTCCATAGGGTGGAAGATGTCTCTCAAAACAGAAAACCACTTTGAAACTTCTTCCATCTGATTTAGAACAAGAACCTACAACATCCATATTTATTTCATTTCTACTTAAAAATACTATTCAAAAGCATGAAATAATTCTCAAAGGATTAAGCTATGATAATGAGACTAACTATGGTTAAGAAAAGCTTGTAGAAGGCAACACAAATCATGCTCCTATGATTGCTCAGCAGAAGTCTAGGGAATAATAATAGTCAAGGAAACAACTCACACAGGACAACATTGTTATAAGTTCTATTAAATTACTAACTTTCTGCATATTAAATGAACCTTAAGGGCATTTATCAAAATACATTCAACTTTTCAGGTGAAGGGTTAATTTAGGATAGAAATGTATGTGTTGAAAAATAATAAAATCACAGTGCCAA
This sequence comes from Crotalus tigris, assembly GCF_016545835.1. Taxonomy (NCBI): domain Eukaryota; kingdom Metazoa; phylum Chordata; class Lepidosauria; order Squamata; family Viperidae; genus Crotalus; species Crotalus tigris. The sequence goes on along the minus strand of NW_024096554.1, from coordinate 106,984 downwards.
TAAATGTTATACAGATGAATGATGGCAAACAGAAAGACTGTTACATCTATAATTTCAACTCTAGTCAATAACAAAACCAAATTTTAACTTTATAACTTCTGTTTACAATAGTCCTTCACTTCAGTGACAATACTGAGTAGATTTGGCTTTTTACTGCTAGATACATTGAATGCAGTTTGAATGGGTTTTGGGTTGTATTTCAAGAAAAACTTGTAAATAAGACCCAACAAATATTCTGAATTTTGTGTTAATTTTTTTTCAATTGTATTCACTCACTTGTCTATTGCGGGAGGTGGGTGGGTGGGTGGGTGGAGTGGAAGCAAGTACAGCCTAAGAAGTAGAAGGCTTTTCCGATATTTCTGGAACAGATTCACTCCTTAATTTCTTTATGTGAACTAGGCTGGATGAAATGGGTCGTTCTTCCCTCCCTTTGAACAACTACATTATGTTTCTCATTTGTGTTCTCACATGAATGTATAATATGGAGAAAGGTACCATAGAAACAGATTCACAGTTCTTTGATAGCTGATTTAATTTGTCATTTTGTTATGCTTTTCCTATAATGCTGCCTTTATGAGTGTATACTGCCTTTCTATTTGTTTCATACTGCATTTTTGCTATTCAGTTTCAATTTTCATAGCATCATTTATGCTTCCCATCCTACTAAACCTACAATGAAGGAAGGGTTAAAACTTTAAGTAAAGTTTTACCGAATAAATACATGTTAATGTGTATATTAATCTTTGGAATCACAGAGGGTTGCATAGTGCATTTCAGGAAGCACTTAAATGAACGATATTTTAGAATCACTATTTGTACCTTGTCCTAATCATATGCCTTTCTGTAGCTTTGGTATAACTGGAACCCTTCCCTCCAAGGAGAGAATTGCACTGGTGGCTCTTGTATTTAGCTCTTTCATCCCCTTTCCTTTAATAACTCTTTGTGCCATAATGCTTTAGCTAGCCGAGCAATTTAATATTGGTTTGCAGGCACTTCAGACAGGATCATGCAGCTTTTCTGAATCCAGGAATTGCTCCATAATCATTACAATCATAATTCCATTAAAGGTGAAGATGGCTGTCTAAAGAGAGCCATAAAAGTCTCATATACACTTAAAGTAAGACAATCAAAAGTGAAACAGAGACCTAATAAGATAAATAGAGAGCATGCACATTTCTTCCATTTTTTAAAAAACAATGTTTCCTCTAATAACAAGACCTATCAACATCTTCATTCAGGTTCTGGCTCAGATTGAACAAGAACAAGAACAACAACAACAACAAACTATGTAAGCTCAGGCTCCAGTCAGTTTGGATTTTCTCATCCAAAATGACACACACACAACTTCCAGTTCACTAACTGGGGAGAAGTTGCATATTTCATGATAGGATAAAAATGCTATTTCAGAGAAAGGGGCAAACTATTGGAATCAAAATAGGATGAGATTCAAACTCCTTTCTTCTGGCAAATTAAAAGGATCCCATTTCAACAGATATACTTCAGTTGAGCTTAATTTTTTTTTCAAATAAACCCCTCTCCCCACCCCCCTTGTAGCTCTGACTACCCTTATTCTGATTTGGCTTGTGACTTCAACTAGTAGTCAGATGTGTTTGGTTGCATACAAATGTGTCTGCTCAGGTTGCCAGCATGATTTTAAGTGACTTGGATTTTCTCAGGGGTTGCTGCAAGTGCTGTTGAAGCCACTCAGCTGTGAAAAAAAGGTAGCAGTTAATTTTTCAAAAACAGTGTTAAGAAAAGATAAGAAAGGGATGGCAAGAAAATATTCTTCCTTGATCTGTAATCAATAGAAAAATGGTGCAATTCTACTAATAACACTAGTCAGGAGCTGCCTGCCAGGTATCCAGCTATAAAGAGTATAGTATTTTTGTTAGTGGCATAAAATGCTTTAATATCTTTATTGTGCTTTCACTCAGCACAGCCTTAAGAAGTAAGCTTATTCTGTTAATTCTATTTCACAGATGAGGAACAGAATATGACTAATTTAAGAAAGTGTCTTGCCTTATCTGTTGAAAAATTCACCTTTCATTTTGAAAACATAAGCGTGTTCCTGCTCTTATTATTGAGGTGATAGGTTTATCATTCATGAACAATCCCCTAGTTGACATCTCAGAAGCCAGGACACCCAGAGAGCAACATCTCTGTTTTAAAATCTAATTATAGTATAAACTACTTTGTACAGATTCAGTTTCTAAACAATGTCGTTAGTCAGCATTCCTTTCTTTAGTTTCTCTGCATTTAGAGATCAAGTCACATTTCTTTTCCAGCAAAGCTTGGACCTTGTGAAACCAAACATTTCAAGCCTCAATATCACAGTATTGTAATTAGCAATAGCCTTAGAAATTCTTGTGATAAGAATTGCAGAGACAAGCCACACTGGTTCAAAACCAGTTCTCAGTTTTGTAGACTTTCTTCAGTTCTTTCCATTGGAAATTACTCCATTTAAATTCCACTTGCCTTACGGGCAATGAGTAGTGATATGCCCAGGCTCTTGCTAGTTTCATGCTATGCTGGATTATTAATAGAAAGCATGAAACAATGACTTTTATTTCTCCTTACTTCTGAGTAAAATGTGGGGCCAGATGAAAAGCAGCTGCTCTTCTGTTGCTCACAAAGAGCAAAAAGCAAGTTAATGTTAGCAACCTGTCTGAATTCCAACTGAATTCAGATTAATTCCAACTGAAATGTTGGGACTGATATGGCCAATAAACCCATTAAAAGAAAACAAGCCTTTCAATTTTGTACACATACTATTTCTACCTTTGATTTAAAAAGAAGGATGCTGATACTGCACTGTGTAGTCAGCTGATTTTGCTCCATGGGAATCCAACTACAGCTATCCAACAGTTCTGCAAGCACTAAGCTGGAAACATTTTTAGTAAAATAAAATGAAGTGGGAAAGATTCCTTTCAGCAGCTTTTTGGTCAATCAGTAGAATGTTTCTTTTTAGTGCCAGTACCTTGTAATTCTAAAAGACTTTGCTCTTTTGACTATAAGCCCTTATTTAATTGTTTATAAATAGAAGACCATTTGTCCAATCTGTCTGAAAGCTACCTTATATATATATATATATATATATATTTTCCAAGGATAGTGGACTGTCTCAAAATGAGATGCCACTGAAATGAAAAAACCTCAGCATTTCAAACCAAGACTACAGTCACAAGTAAATCTTCATTGAAAGTAATGGGAAACTGATAAGATGTCAGACCATATTAAAATGAAGCATTTTGCACTCCTTGAAAATTGTCCTCACAACATGCTGATCTTCATCTGACAGGAAGTATGATATTGAAAGATATCTCTTCAAAGGCCTATGATATATGAAAGGCATGATGTTAAATTTGAAAACAGTTTCAGTTCATTTTGGTCAAAGCAATATAGAGAGAAATATGAGATGTGATCAGGAAGTTTTCCTAGTTCCAAAGTACAAAATATGAAATAGCATATTCAAATCCAGAAATAGATTCCAATTGCATGGTAGAAAGAATTTTTTTAATAATAAGAGCAGTTTGATGATGGAACCAATTACCCTGAGATGTGTTCAGACAAAGGCCAGACAGCCTCTTATCTAGATTTTTTTTAAACTAGATTGAGGTGAAAGTTGGTGTCAATGGACCCTTGCAACTCTAGAATGTTCCATTCTAGTTTAGTTTTAAAGGCTACTATGGCTACTATCCTCCCATTTTTTTCTACCCAGCTATCTTCAATTTTTTAGATTTTGTTTACTTTTAAGACATTTGGTTCACTCAATTTTTTCCCCCTAAAAATGGCAAACAGGAATAGAATAGTGGTGTAGCAGAAAAAATGCAATCCATCTTCAATCTCAGAATGTCATATTAACACAATTCAGAAGTTTTGAAGGTTTGCAGCTTCTGTTTAATGAGCAAGTGGCAATTATGCCCAAGAAGGCCTTTGCACAGCTTTATCCAGTGCTTTTTCCTCGACTGGGACATACCAGACAGTCACTCCTGCCCTAGTTATCTCATGGCTTGACTATTGCAATATGCCATACGTTGAAGTATAGATACCCCTGAAGACCACTCAGAATCTTCAACTGGTCTAGAATGCAATGGACAGTATTTGGCATACCTTGGTATATTGACGGGACACTTCTGCAAGCTATACAGGTTGCAGTTTGTTTCTGGGTCCAGTCAAGATGCTGATTATGATCTATAAAGCCCACCATGACTATCTCCAGTCAATTCACGCTGATAAGGCAGGCATGTTACTTCAATCAAATGCATCAAAACCAGGAATTGTGCCTTCTCCCTCACAGGATCTACCTCTGGAAAGAGGTGGTCCAGAGATCCAGATGGCTCCCACTCTGTTGACATTTCAAAGACCATAAATTGTGATCTTTTTCCCAAGTCTTGGACTTGGGTTGGTGGAGCCCTTTGCTGGAGGTTAGATGTTGATGAAAGTTTTGAGTTGTTCCATAGGTCTGCCATATTATTCCTTTTTTCCAGGTTCTAGTTGTTTGTGTGTGTGTGTGTGTGTTATTTGTTGATCTTTATTTTTTAATGAAGAGTTGGATGGCATCAGATAGATAGATAGATGATATATAAGCTATTAAGATCTAGTGTTTTTATTCTGGTTACCTAGAAATGTGAATAAATGAATAAAGTTTATCACCTAATGTAAACTTGACATAGTCACAAAATATATAGTGGGCCAGCTAACTAATTTAAATGTTATTATTTTTGCAGTCATGTCAATTTAAACTGGAGGAGGAAGTACAGAGAACCTGGCTGCACTGAGTGTGCTGCAGATAGGATTGAATTTCATTGAAAGAGAACTACCACAACAAATTAGATATTCCTTGATTGAAGAAGAAATCATTTCCAGAGGTTTGAAAGAAAATAACAGTTTTGGGAAAATAAATTGCTGTGGGAGTTAATTATTTGTAAAGAAAATTATCTGGGGCAAGACAGAAATATTTTCAGTTCATTTTGCTCAGGGAAATTGCACTATAGGATTATTGCTGTTCTGTACAGCAAAATAGAAATTTGGCATACAATCAGGAATCAGATGCCGATTAGTCCAACATTCTTGTTTCATCTGTGAACTGGTATTTATGTATCCATTTTCTGATTGTATTATCACTGCCTGCCAATATGAACTGAAACTTCACTGAGCAGAGGTTGCCAGAGCATGTTTTCTTTCCCCTTGAAAGAAAACAAGTGAGGAACTACTACAGGAGAAAAGATTAAGAAACCTTCCACCATGCATCTGTTTGCTGCTTCAGACTCCAGAGTTTCTTTATCCTTGTCTTCATCACTAACTTGCATATTTGGTAAGGCAGGGCTAGATGAATCAAAAGTTGGAATTAAGATTGCCGGGAGAAATATCAACAACCTAAGATATGCAGATGATACCACTCTAATGGCAGAAAGTGAAGAGGAACTAAAGAGCCTCTTGATGCGGGTGAAGGAGAGTGCAAAAGTTGGCTTGAAACTCAACATTAAGAAAACCAAAATCATGGCATCCGGCCCTCTCAATTCCTGGCAAATAGATGGGGAAGAAATGGAGGTAGTGACAGATTTTATTTTTCTGGGCTCCAAGATCACCTCAGATGGGGACTGCAGCCAAGAAATTAAAAGACGCTTGCTCCTGGGGAGGAAAGCTATGGCAAATCTAGACAGCATACTAAAAAGCAGAGACATCACCCTGCCAACAAAAGTGCGTATAGTCCAGGCCATGGTTTTCCCAGTTGCAATGTATGGCTGTGAAAGTTGGACCATAAGAAAGGCTGAGCGCCAAAGAATTGAGGCCTTTGAACTATGGTGCTGGAGAAGACTCCTGCGAGTCCCTTGGACTGCAAGGCGTTCAAACCGGTCAGTCCTAGAAGAGATCAACCCCGACTGCTCTTTAGAAGGCCAGATCCTGAAGTTGAAACTCAAGTACTTTGGCCACCTAATGAGAAGGAAGGATTCACTGGAGAAGGCCTAATGCTGGGAAAGATTGAGGGCAATAGAAGAAGGGGACGACAGAGAATGAGATGGCTGGATGGAGTCACTGAAGCAGTAGGTGTGAATTTGAATGGACTCCAGAAGATGGTAGAGGACAGGAAGACCTGGAGGAACGTTGTCCATGGGGTCGCGATGGGTCGGACATGACTTCGCAAGTAACAACAACAACATCTTGCTTCATGACGTACTTCTATTTCAGCTTCAATTCATCAACAAAAAAGAAAGAAAAAATAACAGAGTAAAGGAAAAAATATAAAGAAATGGTTCTCCCTTTCATCCATAAGTTTAAACATTTTTTGTAATTTATTACTTTCCCTTAAAATTCAAGAATTAATCTTTTCTTCCTATTTCCCATCTCTGATTTATAAATAAATTCTTAAAGCCTTGTCATTTCAATCCTGATGTCAGCAAAAGTTCATAGTAGTTAAGAGAAATAACAATGTATGTATTTTAACCTTGATCAGATAAACAACTTAATATTACTTCCTTTTGTTTCTAACAATCTTGATCTATAATCTTTAAATAATGTCCAAGAACTTGATTTCTTTTCACCTTTTCTTTGTCCTCTCTCACAAAATTCTTCAAAACTTCAATATACCTCTTTTGTAAATCCAATATAGGGAAATTATCCAGGTCACTCACTTAGTTATTTGTATATCCCTTTTTATTATTAAGACATTAGCCAGTTTCTTTTGTATATCCAGTGTAACATTTTTTCCATGTCATTCTTATTGTCTGTCATTTTTAACTCCACTTTCAATTCAACCTAAATCTTGTCATATAAAATCAGTTCCTCTTCCATAACATCTTTTAAACACAATCTATCTATAGAGGCAAATACTCTTAAAATTAACTTCTGAGTCTATTGTTTAAAAATATCCTTCTATATGGCCAATGTTAAAATATTTTGCAACCCCCTGGAAAATTTTATCTTGTTCTCTTGAAGTGATTTTGATAAGATAATCTCAGGAAGATTTGCATCCCCTCCAAATGTCCATTTCAAGACTATGAATCAGATAGTAGACTAGTGGGAATCCAAAACTTTAGAAATGATTTTGTAACTTTGTCTAGAATTATAACAAACAATGAATTCAAGTCACTAGAAAATTATTTCAAGGAAGCATAAGATCTTTCTTATATTGTTATGGTGAAAATTGTGATAAGGGACCCAATATTTATGATATATATATAGCGCAGGGCCAGCCAAAATAAAACCTCTATTGATGAATGGAATATTCCTATGATTACCCTTAGTTTAACTGAACTAACTGACTGTATATAGAATAGACTATATATTAGACTAAATTCTAATAACTGTTTGTGACAAATATATGCAAAACTTGAGAAAAACCAAGAAGAGGTGAATTCTTTTCCACAAAACTAGTATCTAGATGAGAAATCTAGGCTGCAGGTTAGATGGGGATTTTTTTTAAAAAAAAAATCCAGAAATAAAGCAAAAGTATTGGCAAATCATTGCAAATAAATGACATGGCTATTCTCTGAAATCACCCCGAATTGTGTTTGGTTTGAAAAAAGAATTATAGTATTTTATGGGTGTAATATCTATACTGATAATTTTATAATCTGTTTCTAAGTCATGAAAGGCCATGAGAATAGAGGCTGTTAAAAATGTCTAAATAAATATAAATTAATGTATGCACCTATACAGGTGTAGTTAAGTGGAAGAGGAAAGGGAAAAAACCCAATAGTTTTACTGTAAGATTTCTTGATTTTATTTTTCCATGCATTTTAATATCATGTTTATACCATTCTTGATAAAATGGTTCTGTGGATTGCTTCCCAAATTCCAGAATTCCTTCAAAGAGCTTGTTTTGAATGCTGAAGATTGTTTTAGAGCTCTCCATAGACCATATAAAGTTTCTAAGAAAAAGATAAATATGAAACAGCATCTATATGATAATATGCCAAAGATGAATAAATTTGCATTTGACCATGCAAATAGTTAGAAGGAAAGCAGCACAGAATCTGAGAGTCAGAATGGAGCCTCACAAATGAAGTATATGAGAATGGATAGGGTTTAGGGGGGAAATTGTTACCTTGGCAACACATACATGATGCTAGACAAATGAATTCAAAAAAGCTACTGAAAAATGGAAGATAACTAAAAGAAATGAAGCTAGTACATCTTACTATGGAGGGCAAAGACAACAAAGAACAGCAAACGGAGGCAATGCTGATAGTTTTATATCGTACATTAATTTCATATCCACAATAGAATGCTTTTTGTATTAACCCACACTATGCTATGCTATTTCAAGAGTCAGGAAGATGAAATATATTTTTGGCATAGTATCTCCACCAAGGTACCCTTAAAATTATATGCATTGTTTTTAACATGAATGAAAGTGTTAAGGCTGAGACACAAACAATAAATATATTATTTGCAGCAAAGGCTTAAGCACTCAGACATTTCCCATATTTTTAGGTTAGCATTGGGGAAGACAACTAGGAATACAGAGTTGTTCCTGAGACAAATAAATCCTTCTGTGATTTCTAAAACCCTTTTCTTTTATGGAGAAATTGGTGAATATTATTTATTTATTTTTATTTATTAGATTTCTATCCCACCTTTCTTCAATTTTCATTTGAGGCACATATGACCATTGTCATATGCTGGACATATTATGTGAAGACCTGCTCTCTTGAGAAGCCTATAATGCTGAGAAAGGTGAAAGAAAAAAGAGCAGCAAGGTGAATGGACCCAATTACTATGACATTAGTACATTACTAGAAACCTGAAGGGGCAGAATGTGGAGAAGTAATCCTAGGGAAGGTCTATCTATTTTGTCTCTAGGAGTTTGAACCAAGCTGATAGCACATAATCAGATTGTTCAATTAGCTCATTAGTTGTCATAATATTCTTTTCTCTGATTTTTTTTTCCTCATAACAACCTTGTGGTGCAGAGAAAGTGGCTGGCACAGTGTAATCCAATAAACTTCAGCGGCTGAAAGTAGACTTACTCCACTGCTATATGTTAACTACATCACCCACATCAATTACTATCATCAATGAGAGATGGAAGGAGAAAGATATCTGATTCATTGAAAGAATCTTATGTTCGAATTATCTGTTAAATCTTACTGGAAGTTCATACGTGAGTAAGACAGAAAATATGAAGGAAAGGGAAAGAGAAATGCAAATTTGGGAGAAAAAGCATGGAGCATAAAAAGACCAAAATAGCCATGAATCTACTGAAAGTGAAATCTCATGGGGTACAGAGCCTATAAATCTGTATTAGACTTCATGACAGGCAAGGCAATACATCTTGATTCTCAGATATTTCATCTAGTATTCAGGAATTTACTGCAAGAGAAGTTCACAGATGCAAGACAGCTAGATAAGTTGTTTTAATGCAGACAAAATAGAAGCTGTGCAATATGCGTCTCCTACAAATCACAGAAAAACACATATTCATTCTTCTATATCATCTCTCTCTCTCTGTGTGTCTGTCTGTGTGTCTGTCTGCCTATCTATCTATCTATCTATCTATCTATCTATCTATCTATCTATCTATCTATCTATCTATCCCTCCCATCCCTCCCTCCCTCCCTCCCTCATCCCTCCTCTATCATCTATTTTAGTTTACATTCTTGGTCTTCGGTGGAAATTATATACAATGACAGTTTTTTCTAGTATGAGAACTATTAGTCCCCATCTCTTCAGCTTTAGTCCTTACAAAATGGTTTGAAAGATATAATATTTCTTCCCAGCCATTTCTTCTCAGCTGTTAAATGTATAATTTACAAATAAAACAGACATTAAATCCTTAGATTCCCACATTTTCTCATTGAAAGAGTAATGCTTTCAATGTAATGAAGCTGTTCCTGGAATACTTAACTACTCAAAAAATAAGGAAGAACAGCAGTGTTGAACATTTCAGCCAAGCTTTCCCTCTCCTCAAACACATGGGGAGGAAAGATGAAAATGTCCCTAAGATGAGAGAGGAGAAGAACACCAGATTTTTTTAAGAAGTAGATTGGGGTTTGATTTTCATTTAGTGATGGTGTTTGTGGAAGACTTTTCTATCCTGAACAAGATACAGAGTTAGCTGTTTTGGATTCCCAAGGATTAATATTAAATGTTCTGTAAAAGGTTTTTATCATGCAGGCCTAGCAACATTTACTCTGAAGTATGCTTAGATATGCTTACCTTATTATTTTAAAGTAGCAATATTTTCTGAGTAACAATTAAGAGCTTGTGTCTTTATTTTATAAAAGAGGATGTATTTGTGTAGATTTGAGCATTGACACACTGGTGAATTATATGACATGTGCCTTGGGGGCTCTCTAGTGCCATATTTAGCGGAGACCCCAGTGGCTAAAGTTTTTAAGTCTCTTGTATTCATTCTGTGATCAAAATAATATCTACTTCATTTCTGCCACAGTATGTCTATGATTTCAATCCATTTAAAAACCTGTGCAAGGCAGAAGAAAACTTATCTTTTGTAAGACACTCCAGAGGGGCATCGTATGCTAGAAAGATACTAAGCCTATCTCCTGAAGTGACTGCCTATATTAAATCTGGGGTCAAGGAAGCAGTTCTGAACTGAATCATCATGAAACCAGTCACTGCATAAAAAAGAAACTCCAGGCATTCATTATCAGCAGGCAGCAAGAACAAATAAAGAATGAGCTATGGGCAAGCAAATCTGATGCGAGAGAGGAAAAGGAATTGTCCTAAGAACAATGGCTGTAGAGAAAAAGTTATATTTCCTGTCTATGATTGTGTTGATCCCATTAAATATTGGACAACCAAGCCCAAGTAGATGCAATTTGCTTTTTTTAAAAAAACACACTGCTTTCAAATAATATAAAAAAAGCTTAAATCTGAATTTAAATGAGAAAAGGTTAATTGGTTGTCATTGCTTATCAGCAGTTTCAGTCAGTTAAGAATTCATTCAGTTAAATGACATATGAAGAAGCATGATATATCCTACCTGTCAAAAACGTCAGGGAGAGGTCTGATCATCTTTTGCCATACTCCCAATCCTTTCTGGTCATTCAAGTGCCAGAGCTTTCTGCTCTGCTCTTTTCCAGTCTTGTTCTCAACAAGGACAAAGGAGACATCTCCAAGCAATTTGCCTTGGAGGAGCCACGATATCTGAAGCTAAGAGAGAAAAATGTATGCAAAATCAATGAAAACAGCATGCTAAGAAACAGCAACCATCTGCATTACAGCAATAGCACTTAGACTTATATAACACTTCATCGTGCTTTACAGTACTCTCTAAGAGGTTTACAGAGTCAGCATATTGCCCCACAAAATCTGGGTCCTCATTTTACCAACCTCAGAAGGATGGAAGGCTGAATCAACCTTGAGCCACTCAGAATCGAACTCCTGGAGTGAGCAGTGAGTTAGCCTGCAGTACGGTATTCTAACCGCTACGCCACCATGGCTCATTATGTCAAATTAATTGTGTTCACTTTAAGCATGTACTATGAAGAAATGCTGAGAATACTTCTCCAGTGGTTGCATGTGGCTCGCTCATTCTTCCCTCCCTCCCAAGTAATTTAAAGTTGAGTTTGTAAAAGAGTTTCACATTTCACATATAAATGCCACTTCCTTTTCTTATGTACCTTATTTTACACAACAGAGAAGCAGTAGATGGAATATCTATTTTGGTAATCATTTCAGAGATGGCTTATGCTGGTTTCAATACTTTCTCAGCCACTCAAAGCTCAAGTTATAAAGCTTTAGCCTTGAGCTCCATTCTTATTCCTTCTGCATGCCATATTCCGGGAAATAAGCCTCAGCATCACACTTTGTAGCTTCTATGTAATCTGGCTGGTTTGGCAATCAAATCTCTGCATTTCTTTCTAGAGAGTATAAGAGTTTACTTGTCTCATTCCAACTTATCTTAGAGCCCCTTTCCATATTTACTAAGAATATTTCAATAGCAAGCTTTATAGTGATTTCCAACATTACATTAATTTTCTTCCAGGGGAAAAAAAATAAACCCACCGCCAACAAAAAGTAAGAACAGACTTCAACAGCACAATTCAAAGTAAAGCATAAAAAATGGAACAGAATACTGAAAGAAAAGGATATTCACTTGTTTGTGGGAGTCAAAAAGAAGGACTTGGCTGAATATTCACTGTAAAAGGAGTTTGCTAATGTCGAGGTTATTAGACCAAGCACTTCCCTAAGGTGGAACAAAGTCTCATCAAAAGATGTGCTGGAAGGGGGCATGCTGAGACTTCCCAAAGAGAAGCCACTTACTAAAACTGAATGCTTTGATTTGGCTTGAGAAGTACCTGATTGTTTAGTGCAGATGCTTCTAAGCAAGTGATGGACTAGAATAGGAAAGCCACACATCTGCAGGAACTGAATTTTCTGTACTCTCTTCAGTGACTACCTGCATAGACTGCATTGTAATGGACTAATTTTAGAAGATAAACTGGCCGGTTTAGAAGTTTAGGTTAGAAGATAAACAGCGTTGACAAATGCTAAACTTAAACTGAACCATTCAATCATTAAACTGAACTAAACATGGCTCCTTCTAGAGGGATGGACTGGATCTTGAATAAGTACATCTCTAGCATTACAATTAGCTCTATTTGATCTAGACCAGGGGCCTACAACCTTGACAACTTTAAGACTTGTGGACTTCATCTCCCAGAATTCCTCAGCCAGCATAGCTTAAGTTGGCTGAGGAATTCTGGGAGATGAAGTCCACAAGTCTTAAAGTTGTCAAGGTTGCAGACCCCTGGTCTAGACTGATCTAAAAAGCACATTTAATTTCCATCACTCTTAGATAAGTATTAAAACTTCATACTTTGATATGGTAAAAGGGTAAAAAATAAAATAAAAACCATTACAGTACTAGCTGTTATTTGCATTGCAATAACGCCTAACTTTGTATGGTATTTTCCATTCATTTCATATAGACCTTAAGCGGGCAGGGAAGGTAATATGGAATTCTAAATGTGGCCATTTATAGGATGTGGTTGTTTTTCTCCTTCATAGCATCTTTTTATTTTATAAATCATTCTGGTGTTCCTAACCCAGCCGTTATGTTTGTGTCTGTAGTTGTAACTGTGGGAGATAAATCTCTTATATTAATATCATTTTCACATAGTTCACCTCTAACTTTGCGTTATACATTTTAGTTGTTGGACAGGCTTTGTTTAGGTCTGGTACCAGATACTACATCAAAGGCCTCTGTGAAAGCTCTGTCATCGAACACAGGGCATTTACTATGCTGGAAGAATTCTCAGCTCAGCTTACCATTTAAATATGCCTTTTTTTTATAAAACGTACATTAATATTCATATGATTTTAAATAGCAAATCCCCCCTCTCTCTAGGCATGGTTCAACAACTACATGTTAAAATACACAGAGGTTTACTTTCTATACTAAATAATTTTGTATTCAGGCAGTGGCAAAGAGAAGTACAAAGAATGCAGAAGAAGGTATTGCCAGCAATTATATAGTTATCTCTTTTGATATTCTTAGAAAAAATGATTTCATCTTTTTCCCTGAAGGTTATTATAATTTTTTCAATTATGCTCCAATGGTGTTTGGATTTCTATTAATTAAAATACCATACACCAAAGTATTCTAATTGATTTCACTTAGGTTTAGACTAGTAATCAAGTCCCCCTGTGATCCTTTTATTCTTATATATAAAATCCCTTCCTAATACTGTTATTTGCCATTTAAAATTGGTTTCATCTCATTGTTGAGAATGAAATAAAACTTTAGCAGTTTTAGTAAATCTCAATAAAGTGCAGTATGAATGCTATGTGTCCTTATATGGATAGGAAATAGGAAATAAGACAAGGAATTTACAAAATTAAAATTCAGGGAAGTACAATCATTTAAAAAGAACCCTAAACAATATTAGAATACTGAGAGGTTTATTATTATTATCATTATTGAAATTATGTTTAATAATAATAAATTGTCTAATGCTGTGTGTGTGTGTCTATGTTTGAAAATATATATATATATATTGGATGTTAGTACATTGGTGAGAGTGTGTAGTCTTCTTGTAGACTAAGACATCCTTCCTGGATGTCTTAGTCTACAAGAAATCCAATGGCTCCCTAGGACACACCATCTACCAGAAGAAAACACACACAAACCGCTATCTGCACGCTCTCCCACACCACCACCCAGTACAGATCAACTCTGTAGCCAAGACACTCATCTCCAGAACAAAACGCTTAGCTGACAAACAACACCTAAAACCCGAACTACACACTCTCACCAATGTACTAACATCCAATGGATTCCATAGAAATAAGATTACAAACCTAATCCAAAAAGAAACCCCCACTAAAATCCAAGACAAAGAACAAGAAAACGGCAAAGCCCTCCTCCCATACATAAAAGGCACCACAGACAGAATCAGTAAGATCCTCCATAAACACAACATCAAAACAGCATTCTGCACAAACAGAAAAATATCCACCATCCTTAGAAACCCCAAAGATAAAACCCAATCAGAACACAGCCAAGCTCCCACCCAATCAGTTCATACCCCCACTGGCAGTTAAAAGGAAGAAACAGCTAAGACCACACATTGCTGCTCAAAGCACGAAGCTGAAAACACCAGCCTGAAGATGACGAATGGGACTTCGTCGAAACGTCGCCAAGACACTTCCAATTTTACGCGGGAGAAAACCCAAACAACCAAAGACCTACATACAAATACCCGCGAAAACCTCAGAAAACAAAATATATATATATATATATATATATATATATATATATATATATATATATATATATATATTCAACTCCACCTGAGCCATGTGGAGTTGGATTTTGAAGATTATCTAATCATTTGTCTGGTCTGGAAGACATTTCTCCAATATAAAGTTTACTTTTAGTTCTTTCTTTAGTTTTCATGGTTTCACATGCAACTACTCTTAATTAGAATGGGGATGTGGGATAAATTAGAATTTGCAATCCATTATTTGTATTGACTGGAATTGCTAAGAGTTGTGATACAGCATTATCTAGAAGGCCACACACATGTCCCACCTCTGCATTAAAAGATAAGCTGTTTTTGCCTATTTCCATAGAAACATTCCATGATGTGCTTTTCACTTTTTCTGGCATTATAGCTGAATTACTGAGCAGGGCACAGAGTTCCACTGTAGAAATGGATTACTTCCCTCACCAAGTGTGCTCATTAAAACATTAAACATTAGAAATGAAACATGGCAAGTCACATTAACATGCACAGCTTGAAGAAGGAGCCTGCTGTTGAAATGACAAATCTATGACCCCCCATATATTCATTTAGCTAATCTTAGGGCTTTTCTGCATGACCTGCTAATTGCAAACAAGCAACACTTCAGTGGTCATTTGTGATGCCATCTTCAACTCTCCTCTATCCTGTTGAGAAGGGAGCCTGCAATAATGCTCTCCTGCTCTGCTTTTAAAATAGTATTTTTGATCTGCACCAGCATGAGTCCAGGTTTATGTTTTCTCTGCTGTTCAATTGAGGCAATGTCTGAACTCTTATTTGTTAATATGCAGAGTTTCCAAAATCCCTCTCTTCTGATTATTGGTTTCTGCCCTCCACATCTATTCTCCAAATGTCTACATGGAGAAAAGGGACTTGTCCTTGTAAATCCACAGCTTTTGCTGTATCATGCAAGACAGGTCTGAGCAGTGGTGGGATTCAGCTGGTTTGCACCACTTTGGCAGAACTGGTAGCTAAGTTTTGTTGCCCAGGCCCAGAATGACTTGCAGAAGCAGCATCCACACAGAGAACTGGTTGTTCACGTATTTGAATCCCACCACTGGATTATGTGGGCTTCTTCCTCTCAGTGTTTGATAAGTTGTGCTCTGAAAAACTAGTTCACCAACTCCACCCTATGTGCAGCCATTGTAAGAGCAGGAGCTGGTCAGAGAGGAACAGTTATGACTTATGAAATACTGTATTTTTTGAGGGTGAAGATCCATTCCCCAAGCTTGTGGTTTGGTTTCTGAATGTTTCATTACCAGGCTAGGTAACATCTTTAGGAGAGTTTATGGGATATTATAAACTTATAAACAGAAGAACACTGACATCCCCTAAACTCTGCTGAAGATATCTAATCTGGTAACGAAACGTTCAGAAACCAAACCACAAGTTTGGAGAACAAACATTCACCCTCATTCTATACCTGAGCTATAGATATTCGCCACTATTAAAAACTGTACTTTTTCTTTTAATAAATTGCCCCGTAGGCCATTGAAATGTGACTTCTTTCCCCCCTTTTCCAGGTGAAAAGGAAAGTTTTTCTTTCTGGCATAAGTGACAGGATAAAAGTTAAAACTGATGCAAGGCTGTCCAAGCTCAGTTTGCTACATAAGAGTGGGACAACAGTAAAAATAACACTGCCTCATGACCCTCATCCAGTAACTTCATGTATGGTGGGAACCTTATCCATCTCCATCTAGATCTAGTTGGTTTTATAGAAAGAAATAGTTCAGAAGATATCTGTGAACCAAATCATACATGACTTTATAAGTTAAAGCCCTGACCCTGGAAGGCTGTTAAGACCTGTTGATTCCCAAAGTGTTAGGGGCAAGATGTTAGTGGAGACCAATGAATGAATGTTTATTTTGTAAAATAATTATATAGTGTCTTGCTTTTGTTTTTTTTGCAATGGATTATTTTTAATTTTTGTAAATTGTTCATTTGCCATGAACTGATATATATATATATATATATATATTTCAGATGGGTGGCCCAAGGAGTTTTATAAATAAATAAATATTGTGGAAGTCCCCAGTGGCAAACTAAAGTTTATTCAGTTTAGGAAGCTGGAACTCAGCTAAGGAGACATGAGCATTTATGAAGGGAGGCTGAACTGTGTATTTTTTTTCCCTTTCAGTCTGCCAGAAAGCAGAGAACTGATATTCTCCTGCCAATTCAGAGCAATGTTGGTGCTGTATGTCTCTCAGATTATGTTGGCTAACAATACTAAAAGCAAATCAGGCCAACTTCCCATTGTTTGTTGCCTTTTTGCTTCTCTGGATTATCATTACCCGCTGATTACCAAATGAGCAATTTGTGGGCTTTTCCCTCCCTCCTCCTTTTGTGACAATTCAAAGAAGGAAGGACTGCTAGGTTAAATCCACAGAGCCAATTGGGGTGGATTTTTCTGGTGTTGCAAGACTTCCAATGTTGAACTGACAACCTGAGAGAATTTTGGCATGGATTCAGGGCAGCTTCTGGCTAGCGCCCAACTCTGCCCAGCAGGAAGTATTGCAAACTAGTATAACATAGTGCAGGAGTAGGCAAACTTGGCTCTTTTATGACTCGTGGACTCAGAATTCCTGAGCCAGCCATGCTTTTTTTCTAAAAAAAAAAAAGATGCTGGAACTCACACATGTCATACAACCCGCTTTGCCTACCCTTCAATGCTCCATCCAAAAAAGGTGCTGGAACTTCGTTCTGGGCGTTCTATGAGAAAAAAAAACCCTGCATAAAAGAGCCAAGATTGCCTACCCCTGGCATAGTGATATCCCTTCTCAAACTTTTTTGGAGACTGAAAAATTTTCTACTCTCTGTTACAGACCTCAATTGTTCATGATATATCCTGATTTGACCTTGAGAAGGAGTATTTAAGAGATGCTTGATTAAGAAAGGACCATAAACTTCTTGATTCAACAAATGTATAAATGTCGTAAGATTGAGACATTTCTTGAGTGCTTTCCTTCCTTAAGCTATACAAAATCTGTGGTTGATGATCTTGTACTCCCCCCCTCTCTTGGCCAATTCCTTCCTTTTGATTTGCAATGATGGCCTGAGATAAAAATGTGTATCCTTGCGTTCCAGCATGGAGCAGTTCCTTAGAAGAGAAACAGTTGAAAGCTCAAAGAATATTTTTTTATCTCACTTTTTAGGTCTCTTATCAGAAGTAATACTGATACAGTATGTTCTGGTTATAACCCAAACACAATACTGAAGAATACGACAGTTTCCAGCACCACTGTCTTTATGGTTGCTGGGCAGCCAAGTCCTCCAGGCCATCCTTAATTTGAGTTGGAGTCAGGTCTCAGGGTGTTGCTCAGAGTGATGATCCAGACAACTATGTCCTCAAGTATATTGGAGTCACAACTGATACAAAAGGTGACAGAGAGTCCTGCCCTGTCTAAAAATCCCGAGGCAGCATTCTCTCCTCACCTTATTATCAAAAAGATTAGATATATACCTAAAGCCTTTCATAAATTGTAAAGGATGTTTTAGTTTGCACACGTCAGCTGCTTGGATGAAAGAAATTATTGGTATCATGTATAGGAGCTCAATGTATTTGCAAAAAGCAATAGAAGAGACTGTAATGAACTGGCTCAGATTGAATTAGCTGACCTGCTTCCTGAATGAATGCCTTTCACTTTTATTTCTCAGATCCTGAGCTCTACAGTAGGGGATTCTGAGGCAGTAGGACATGCTGAGTCCAGATAAACTGAACAAGAGCACGCAATGATCTGACTGCCTTGAATCCTGATGGCCAATAGGACTGGCACTCCTTTTACATATGAGATCTTCAGCAATGATAGATGGCACTCTCTGTATGATGAAGCCTGAAAGCAACTTGTACTATGTTTTAAAATAACTGACTTTTTTTTCTGGTTAACAAAACAAAGGTTTATTGGAGAATAACATAAACAGAATAAAAGAGAAAAGAGAAAGAATGGCCATTATTTCTGGCTTTTCCCTTTACTACAAAATGGCTCCCTTGCCAGGAATTTTCATAAAATGAAAGCCAGAAATCCTACTAGAAATGTAATTACCCATCCTGAGTGGACACTGACTCATCAGGACTTTGACAGCTTAACTGATTCACTAAATAGGAAAATGTATAATGGGGTTAAAATAAATCACATTGAAACATAACTGCAATAGCACCAATATTTACACTGAAGCCCTTGGCATTTAACCAAAATGTTCCTTAACACTATTATTATAAACTACAAAATCAAATAGATTCTTGATTGTATAACATCCTTAGAAAATGTACGATATAGCCAGGAAGTTAATTTCTACATAACATAGAAACCATTACATAGTAAATGCATACAAGCTTTTGGCTTATTAAAAAAATCCAAATTAGGGCATTTTATATCTTTGGGATATCACCTATTGTAGATAGTTACTATCATTATCTATGATAGTAGATATCATCTACTATATTTGTGAACCTACTATTCTGCCCTAAGGAGACTGTTCCCATGACAATGTTTCTGAAAGAGCTCAGTGATTTACTAAGTAGGAAATAAGTAAACAAACAATTTTTTTAATCTTCTTTCCTTAGAAGATAAGAAATTAAGAATTATCTTGGATGGATCCATTACAATTCTATCTATTAAGCACTATTGGTATTAAGTAATACTAGAGGAAGAAAATATGCAGCATCAACAATACTTCATACAGTTATAAGATTAGAATTTCCACTTGAATGGCATGAATTCAGATTCTCTGTTTGGAAAGTTCATTTTTATGTCTGTACTAATTAAGCCATGCTTGATTTAAAAACATCACTCTGTGTGCTTCATATATGCAAAAAAAGCAGTGGTTTTTCCCTGTCTCCTCTAGCAGAGATAAAACCATACATAGAAAGGAAAACTGTGATTGTTGATTCATAGTTACTACTCTATCCTGCTAGAGGCTGAAGCCACCTCCATTATTTGTTGGAAAAGAGATTAGTGATCAAAGAACTCTGATGTATCCTGATTCAGTGATGACAAGTTCCTTGTTTGTAAAACTTTGGGGCAACTTTAATCCTATGATAGATATATGGAAGGTGAAATAGCACCTGCAACAGGATATACAATGTATTTAACATTGACCTAACATAAATTTAGATCATTCAATTTCCCATGGGATAGCAAGGTCAGAACATGTTTTATGGGAAGAAGGATGAACACATCATTAGGAGCACAAATTTACTACTGTTTTTCAATGGAAACAATTTTTACCTGATGGAGTTTCTCAAAATGAGCTATTTGAAGATTTGATGTGGAGAAAACTCCTTCTGTGATATAGTCACACCTTTGTTCAAATTGGAATGGAACTCTCTTCAGCATTTTATTTCTGGAAAGGGATGGCAATATCGTATGAGCAGCATTTTAAGGTTTTGGTTTTGACCATGGCTTGTATATGGAGGCAAAGTGAATCAATAAAATGTAAGCAGTTCCAGCCTTTTGGTGAAATGATATGAATCTGTCTATGAAAGAATATAAATACTGTACATGTTCAGAGTAAAAGATAGTATGTTTCTAATGCCTGGCAACAAATACATAGCTTCTGTCACTTATTGTAGCTTCAGCAACAGAAGAGGATAAAAGGGTCTGTATTAACAGAATTGGAAGAGACCTAGTCCAATCCCCTACTCAAACAGGAGACTGTAACATTCCGTAGATCTTAGATCATTTTGTGATTCTAATCATTTAACTGTGTTGCCTGTTTAAAATGTGTTGGAAGCTTTAACTTGTTCAAGATTTAGTTCATAGATGTTTGCAAGAACTAGGTAATATATATATACCTATATATAAATCTTCCTGACTGACTCTTTTTAAGCTGGTTTTAAAGGCTTAAGATTTCCAGTCTCTTTTTTATATAGGAGTATGCTAACTATTTCAAACTTAGAAAAAAAATCTAGTTTAAAATAGGTTATTCCAATTTTACAGGGTTGTTCTGACCATTTTGTAAGTGTTTTGAATTCAAAATGAAGTCATTTGAAGCTCAGAACACCTCTATAATGAGAGTAATATTGGAACTCTCCTGGCAAGATTTGAAGAGCTGCTTAGAATTCAAAACAAGCTCTCACCTGAGATTCTAGACAAATGTTGCCAACTAGAATAGACCATAGTAAGCTACTGTATATAAAGTTTTCCCTAGCAAAAGGTGTCTTAGGCTATGGATGGAAGTATCAGATCTCATTTTACACTATCATCCAATATTAGGATTTAGAACAATGTTTCTTTACCCACCTCAAATATGTTAAAGCTTTGTTAGGTTTCAAATAACAAGCAAACACTATCTGCAGAGATTCTGATTAACATGTCAACTTATCTCACCTTATGGTGCTGTCCAGTTTGGAATGAATATTTTAATATGGTCCCACCAAATATTCTTGGACATGAACAGAGACCAATTTTCTGGGAAGCCCAAAGAAAGCCTTAGATCTTTTTGCAGATAGAGATCTAAGTTTTGTGTTAATTTTTTCATTAGAAGGTTAATAGAATTATCAGTAAGATGCATTTTTCTTAATGAGATACCAGATTCAGTTGTGGTGGAAAATTCCAGTTGCTCAAATTTTGAAAAGCTCATTTAAACAGTTAGTGAGAAAAAAAGACCTGTGTGCAGGACAAATAGAAATTTGAGCCTGAATTTAAGGCAGACTGTTGGGAAAAAGGAATGATAGTGAAGAAGGATATATGGAGTAGCAAAATTGTAATTTCACAGTCATAACTATTACTCTGTAATAAACCTGATCACTTGTATCCATCCTCAGGAAGAATTAGGGGCCAAAGATTTGATTTCTCCTTGCAATGGGCCCAATAATGCTGTTGAATTATTCCAGTATATGAAGCTGCAAGCAAGGACCTGTTCAGAATGAAGAGTTTTTGCACAACCCCCCCCCTCTCTCTCCCTCCCCCCCTCTCTCTCTCTCACACACACACAAACACAAAGAGAGACAGACAGACAGAGAGACAGACAGACAGAGAGTCTGTTGAATCTTTAGTACAGTTACAATGCTGGCTCTCTATGAGCACATTTTCAAAAGCATCATGGAAAGTTAAAGAGGTAAAACTTTAGATGTAGATGTAACTGATCTCCCTCTTTCCTTGATCTCCTTTTAAATGAAAATTTAATTATTCACCTTGTTTATGAACATATAAAAACACATATTAGGAAATGATTCACCTATCTATTGATAGTAGGCAAATTATGAGAAATAGTCATACTTGCTTGGGTGTAACAAAATGAAGTTTTTAAATATTTAGAACCTCAGCTGGGGGAAAGGAAAAGAGGGACTCTTTAAAAGAAAAAGGATAAAGATAAGACACAACAGGGGAACAAGTGGGTATCTGTGTCAACATGTCAATTGGATGAAGATAGCAAGTATCTCATTATCTGAAAGAAGCTGGGCACAAATACAATCAGACTGTAAAGCAAAGTTTTATAATCTGAAAAAAATCCTACAGTTGAGGATGAAAGGGGAAACTAAAGATTTAACTCAATAAATCCAAAATATATCTCTGTATATAAAATCTAATACAAAATTATGTACATGTTAGCATATAAATCTCATTTCAAACTCAGTTTCACATCGTTATACAAATATGAAAGACACACAATTTCCCATTTCAAAACAAGTATTTTATAACTAGCAATGCTCCTATCACTGTGATGGCTACCCTCTTCTATTAATGATTGATTTCTGATACTAAGATGATGATGAAAACGATGTCAGGGATTTATCAGCGTTCACCCTCTAATGAAGTGCTCACCCGCTTGCTGGTTGAGGAATTCTGGGAATTGAAATCTATACAATTTAAAGTTGCTTTGCTTGATATATTGCAGTTTAGAATTATGTGCCATACAGTAATCAACAGAGGCATTGAGGAAACTTAGGCCATGGAAGACAATAGTACTCTTTTTCTGTTGATCCCTAGCACCTTATACCTAAGAAATAGATGTTGTAATTAGGAACCTTTACAGCAATCAACTTCATCTATTAGTGATAGCCCCACTTTTTCAATTTATCTAGTCCAAATTTAAGGTAATCATCTAAGCTGACAGCTATCATTACACTGAATGAGATTAATAAATGCTAAGAATTATACGGCAATGACAAATCCATGCACATATATGAAGAAGTTTATGAGTATATATCTGAGCACCATGACTGAACCAAGATTCCATTATGTATGTCTACAAACATTTGTTATAAAATCACAGCATGGGCAAAAACTGGCATGTACATGGTCAAAGGTCTACCTTATGATTGTGGAGATGAATTCAATTATATTGAAGGGTTTTCAAAATAAAGGATGACATAGATATTCATAAAATTGCAAGGAACACTTTTTGCATCTCTTTTTTTTAAACCTTATCTAAACACACTTGCCTCACAGGGAGAATTCTTCATTGGAGCTGGAAATACAGCACTAGTCACCATAACTGTCTCTGCAATGGGACTCTCACTGGTATTAAGCAAAAGGGCACATTCTGCAGAGAAAAAGGGAGGAAAGGTACATAAATTATTAGAGTGAAATTAGTTAATGTTTTCATGGAACATTTGTGTAGCAACACAATCAGGTGAGGTTTCTGTGTTGCAAGAGCTGTGAAATAACCCTTCATATGAAACTGCACATGAAAATCATAGGTGGTCTTACATTATGCTAGGAATTTTCAATATTTTAAAGATATCATAATACAATTTCATTTATTTTCCAAGATCTCTCTTTCTATCACTTATAATGTATAGCCTTTGTTTGTGATTTGTTTTGTTCATGTGATTTGTATCAAAAGGCATCTATTTTTTATTATTCTGAATGAACTATTTCTACTACAAATGAGGAAGAAATGCTGTCACACCAAAGCTGGAAGCCAGGAGTCATGTATATGTTTATAAAGCATTTTTTCTCAATAGAGTAGATTTAAGACCTGCTGAACTTCAGTTAATTGGTGGGGTGGATTATGATAAGGATAGTCTAGCACATCTGGAGGCTACCTGGTTGAGAGAAAACACTAAAAGAATGGTAATTCAGGGCTCTCACTTACTGAACATTATAAATGAAACAATATTTTTTCCTCCAGTTATTTAATATCTTAAAGAACAAGTAGACATTGAGTTATAATCATAATATAATTGGCTTGAGGCTCTCTTGGGTAGCTGAGTGACTAGATTGGGTAGGAGAGCTAGAGTGTAAGGGGTGCTGCATCAGCTATAACACTGAAACTAGGTCATAAGTAGCTTTTTTTGGGGGGGGAGGAATCTGTCATAACTTCAAACAGTTGTTATATGACCAATCGTAAGTTGAGGATTATCTATAGTGACATCTTTGATCTCAATTTTTGAAAACTATATTCAGTTTTCCCTGCAGTTTACAGAAATAGTTCACTTTCACTTTAGTTCTTTATTTACTAATGCCTGCTCCAAGTACTGACCAGGGCCAAGCCTGCTAAGTTTTACCAATCAAGTTGATAAGGCATTGCTTCTGACAATGTACACCATTAATAACCAAATTAAGAGTTGCCAATTTACCAATGCTACTAATCTTAAACAAGATGATTTTCTACGAGTCCTATTTTTTTTAAAAAAATCATACATTTGTATTGCCTGTGGACTCTCTTACTAATGCTGTGTCAGAAAAGTATTTTCTGATTTTTCTTCCTGTTGCAAAAAACACAATAAAAAAGATCCAACTATCAAAATGAACAACAATGGCTTCATCCCCATCACATCCTAACTCCTTTGACAGACCGCTTAGTTCACCCAGTTGTATAATTTTACCGTGATCTACCTTTCAGTGAACAAAAGTGACGATATTCTGGATTCCCAATATGCCACATTTGGGCCTTTGGTGAAGTTGATGAACTTTGAGTCCAGCCACACTCTCCATCCTCAAAGGAGCAATAGAAACCAGTAGGAAGGTTTTCTGCATGGGGAAGAATGGCAAGAGATAGAGAACTGATCAATAATTCCTAAGAACAAAATAGAAAGTATATTCAGTATTTGCTTTTCGGAACTCTGATCTTTCTCTTTGGTTCTTGCAGCAAAAAGGACTACTTTCCCTATATAAACTACTAAAACACTTGTGTCTGAAACTTTGTAACCTTCAATTGGGCGAAATGCTGCATCATAGGGCAAAACTCTGTCAACAGGTGTACCTCAAATGGGCTAATTTACAGAATGTTGGGACTCATTACTCCCAAAAAAATGAAATTTGGAAAATTGTTTGCCACTTCAGCACCTCTTGCTGCTGCCACATAACAGTGAACCGTAGTAAAGTGATCCTCATTTTAACATATCCCGAGAACTTCCCACAAGTCAATGAGAAACTCAGAAAGAAATGGTATGATTGTCGAAACTCCTTACCACCTTCCTACTTCCTTTGCTTGTGGGAAGCTTGCAGGGAGATGTCAATGGAGAAACGGTGCATCCTCCACCAGCCTCTCTGAACTCATACACACTGGTCATTTGTCCACTCCCTCAGTCCATCCTCCACCCAACAGCAGCCCCTTACCTACTGGTAAGGACAGAGGGAGGAAGAGGGAGGAAAGAAAAGGGAAGGAGGGAGGGAGGAAGGATTTCTGACACTCACTGCCAACTTCCCACAAGGAAACTCAATGGAGAAGCCAACAGAAAGTTAGAAATCACACCTGCTACCACTGAATTTTTGACTGCCCATGGTCATTTTGTTTATCTGTTTAGGCAAGGAAATATTTCTGAAACATATGGATGGCCGAGTACACAGTAATTTTCCTAAAGACAGAAAGTGTATTTCAGATTGTGGCAGCATAAAAATATATAAATAAATAATAAACCTTCACAAACATGTTTGCCCACTCCCTCCAAGATTGAGGCTAGGCATCAAGCATTATCAAAGCAATTCTTACAGGTAGTGCTGGTTTACAATTCCTATCCTTCTTGAATATTAGCATTTTGGCCACGCTGGCTGAGGAAGATGAAAATTGTAGACCAACAATTACTGAAAATTAAAGGTAACAAATCACGAGTTATGGAAACTGTGTAAGATAGGATCAGGATTATCTTCATGTTTCAATTTATATATGAGTGCAGCCTAAAATATTTTCTTTTTCCTAAGGCCATTCCATGAAGCTATAGCAATAGCACTTAGACTTATATATCGCTTCACAGTACTTTACAGCCCTCTCTAAGGGGTTTATAGAATCAGTGTATTTCCCCCAACAATCTGGGTCCTCATTTTATTGATCTCAGAAGGATGGAAGGCTGAGTCAACCTTGAGCTGCTCAGAATCGAACTCCTGGAGTGAGCAGTGAGTTGGCCTGAGTGCTGCATTCTAACCACTGCGCCACCACGGCTCTTGATTTTGATGAAGTGTAGATTGGCAATACATAGTTCATAACTGTATGGTCTTAATAATTATAATACATAATCATTTATTAACTATATCTTCAGGTTCAGCTTTCAAATAATTCCTTAACTTCAGTTATTATGTTAATTAAACGATCAGTAGCAATAAGCTGTGTTAGCAAAAGTAGGAAAATTAGAATTTTCCTTTAACTTTCTAGTTTTGTTATCTTCAGATGGCAGGGTTTCATGCAGCTTCCAAGAGGTATATTTAATGTAGATTGCATTTGTTAAGACTTTATAGATAATTGAGATGAGTCTGTGACATGTTAAGTGAATGATTTGCCAGAGGCATCAAAGAAGGGCCAGATCTACAAGGATTGCCTTTTACTTTATAATGTAGCAACTTCTTAATCCTTTCATATATTTAAAAATATAGAACTAATTCCAAATTGAGTGGTCAAGTTAAAGAGTACATCTACTATGGCTGTGAATAGCAAGGCTGGAGATCATTATGGATACCACATAATGATCATCCATAATGATCTCCAGCCTTGCTATTCACAGCCATAGTAGATGTACTCTACTATGGCTGTGAATAGCAAAGCTGGAGATCATTATGGATACCACATATAAGTACTATTTGAAAACTGATTTTTTTTTCAGCGACCAGTCCAAGTTACTGCTAGATTTAATTTGTGAAACCATTTTTCTTACACGCCGCACTTTAATTTGACCTGAAGATTTTGGAAATTTTCCATTTAAATTTCATATTTATTCAGTACCACTTTATCCTCTTGAGAAAGATTTGTGCCTAAAAGAAGAATCTATAACCTACTGTATTCCAAGCAACACTAACTCGTAATGTGCCTATAGAGGACAGTAGTTCTGCCGAACTCTTTTTTCCAGTCTTATTTTACTTCATTCTTTTCATTCCTGGTGAAGTGTTGCTAAAATGAAAACAACGTTTCAGCTTGTCCTTTTCCTAAACTTCATAGTGGACAACCAGATTTCAAAAACTCGCTCGCCTGTAAAAACATGATACGTTGTTTATATACGTAAAACATGTATTTCTTGACTTAATACCAAGGTGCCCAAGGTCGATTCTATAGAGGAAGAAAATGTACCAACTAAAATACTAGTGTGAGGTTGTTGTTATTTCATTTTTTCCACTTTGAAGACACTGGTAAAAATAAAGCATATGTCAAAATTCTGTCATGCTACAATAGCCATGCATTAAATGATACATACAGACATAAAAGTAAAGGAGTTTTTTTATTAAATATTAAATAGGCATGCCACCCAAAAAGTAAATCCCATCCCTCTAGATGGAGTATCTCAAGATTTGTCAAATTTACCCAGTCACTAATTAGTGTTAAAACCACCGCATCATAGTATAATTTCAAATTCGGTACCTTAAGTCCACCTCTCTCACGGAAGTCTTGCATGATTTTAAACTTAACCCTTGGCTTTTTCCTTGCCCAAATGAATTTATTGAGGCCTTTCTGCCATTCACTTAAATTAATCTCATTCTTCAAAATCGGTAACATTTGGAACAAAAAAAGAAACTTGGGTAGAACATTCATTTTTATCACTGCAATTCTTCCCATGAGAGATAATTGCAACTTCTCCCAATTCTTCAAGTCCTTCTGTACACTAGCCCACAACCTTTCATAGTTATTTTTAAATAATTTTGCATTAGAAACAGATAACATCACCCCCAAGTATTTTACCTTATTAACAATTTCAAAACCCGTCAAGTTAACCAAAGTCTGCTTCTCCTGAATAGTCATATTTTTAGATAGAATTTTAGTCTTATTAACATTAATCTTAAAACCCGAAACCAAACCATAGTAATGGATCAGCTGTAATAGCTTTACTACAGAATGGGTAGGTTGCAACAAAGTAATCACCAAGTCATCCGCAAAAGCTCTTAACTTGTATTCTTTTTTGTTAACTTCTATTCCTTTAATTTCCTGTGACTCTCGAATTTTGATCAACAGTATTTCCAGTGTTAAAACAAACAACAACGGTGATAATGGACATCCCTGCCTAGTACCTTTCTCTATTGTAAAAACCTCTGACAAACCTCCATTGACAATAAGTTGTGCCGTTTGTTTTTGATATATTACCATAAGAGCTTGTAATATCTTTTCACCAAAATTCATCTCTTCAATTACTCTTAACATAAAATGCCAATTCAGTTGATCAAAGGCTTTTTCAGCATCTAAAAATATCAGCCCTGCGGGGACTTGGTTGTTCTTGTCTAAATATTCTAGTAAATTAATGATTTGTCTAACATTGTTTTTCATGTACCTACCAGTTATAAACCCAGATTGATCTTTACGCACAAGATGATGCACAACCCTGGATTGGGCTTTCAAATCTCATATTATAAGAATTTCCTTACTTAGGATTTGGAGAAAATATTATAAAGGTGATTTTAAAGTACCATTATGGGCTATACCTTGGCATGTGATAGAAGGAATAAAAAGAGGTGTTAAAATGGACATGGTGTCTTACAGACAGCTACTCAGATGGGATGGACAAAATTGGCAGTTAAAATCACGGGAAGAGTTAGCACAAGAAAATATTATTATTTATTCTTGGTTTCAATACAGGCAATTAGTAGACAGATGGAAGGTGGATTGTAAGGTGGGTTTTCTTAGAGAAGATGAAAATTTTATTAAGCAAGTGAAGGATCAAAGACAAACTCATATTAAGAGAATTTATGGGGTTCTAGTTGAATTGGACTCAGAAACGGAATTAATTAAAGATTGTATGATTAGATGGGCGCAGAACTTTAGTGAACCAGTTCCATTGGATACCTGGGAAACCATTTGGGTGAGAAATGTCAAATTTACACAAGCACAGAATTTAAGGGAGAATTTTTATAAAATGTTTTATAGATGGCACCTTGATCCACAAAAAATGTCTTTCATGTACCCTGACTTACAGCCTAAATGTTGGAGATGTGGTTGTTTGGATGCTACCTATTATCACATTTGGTGGTCGTGCAGAGAGATAAAAGCCTTCTGGATTAAGATATGGTGGAATATTCAGAGAATTTTTAGAAGGAGGGTAAAATTTACTCCACAATTATTTTTGCTAGGCATAGTTACTGATTGTGATACAAAGGAGGTTATATTGATGTTAAATTTGATTACAGCCGCAAGGCTGTTAGTAGGACAATACTGGAAGAAGGAATCTTTGCCTACAATGCAGGAATGGTTCCTTAAAGTGTCTTATTTGGCGGAAATGGCAAAGATTTCGGCTTTTTTAAAGGAACAAACACAAGAGAAATTTCTTGCTGTTTGGGATAAATGGATAAAATTTATACAATTTAAATTGGATATAAAAAAATATCACATAGCTTTTTCATAACTTTTATTTTTATATATATATATATACATTTATCTTAGTGTTATATTTTCTTTTTTATATATATATATAATTTTTTAATTTTTTTTTAATTAAGCCTATATTCTGCTCTGGGAAGCTCGGGGGGGGGAAGGGGGGGTGTTTTGGGGGGGGTTGGGGAAGGGGAGTTTTGTTATGTCATGTTTAGTTTTTCTGTATATGTTGTTTTTCGTTTTTGTATTATTTTGTTTTTTTTGTAAAAATTTATAAAATTTTCAATAAAAAAAAAAGTAAAGGAGTTTATCCTTCTGTTTATCCTTTTATCTATAGGTATGGATGGGTTTGGCTATTTCCAGTTTGCATCTATTAATTTATCAATCCATATGTTGTTTTTAAATTTTAACATTTTAAATTTATGTATGTATTTCAGAATTGATTCTATAACTCATTATGCCTTTCTATGTGGATTTCATCAAAATAGTATTTCCATAAGAATACTTTTTTTTTAAATATAAGAAGTCCCAATTCTGCAGTTATTTTTAGTTATACTGACTACCAGGAGGCACCATGTAACCAATTTTGTTCTTTATTGGGACTCCAGATGTGACTAGGCAGATGTTGCTCGATGTGGTTCAAACCTTCTATAGGAAGCTGAGCTCAAGGACCTTCACATAAAGGATACACATCATGTAAAAAAAAAAAAAAAATAGAGAACTCCCTCCTCCAAGAGGGGTGTGTGGAAATCATATAAAACACTGTATGTGCAGGCATGATATAATGTAGTAAATGTACCTTTCTGCTTTGAAAGTTTAAGGGAAGATGTACTACATACTGTATATACCATTCTGATATGAATTCTGAAAGATCACTGTTATAGTCCATACATCATCTGGGAGGTTCAGTTCAGATTAACAATACACTTCTGAAAGCAAGCCAAACAAAACTGATCCATACATTCATCCATCATTACCAACATCTCAGGATAAAGCTTAATAAAATAGGTGTCATATAGTTTAAGCTAGACCTTTGTTAGTACTGAACCACACACACAAATCTCTAGAACAATTCTTCAGTGAAAGCAAGTAATCTGCATATATAAAGAAATATGCATATACATGATCTTCGTCATAAAAATAAATGACGATATCAATCATGTTAAACAGTCCCATGAGCACAGAACCCTGGGGATTGGCAGATATTTATGATTTGGAACATGTTTGTTTCCACTGCTATACACTAACCTGGACATTTTTTTTTTTAAAAAAAGCAAATAAATAATGACAGTTAACCCATCATTTGCAGTGATGAATTGAATACTAATCCAACCATCTCCTAGTAAAAACATAGGAAGCTGCTTTATACTAAATCAAACCATTACTTCATATCTCCTGCTGATCGGTTTTCAAGTTGGAATTTTCCAGCCCGCCTTACTGTACCTACATTACTATACTTCTTTTCATCAGTACTGAACACGATGATAATAGAAACTTACTGTCTGCCCTCTGTGATACCAAGTGTTGTTCTTCAAGAAGTACCACGACATTGGCTGTAGGATATGCTCTGCAACTGACTGAGGTCATGTAGTCAGCAGACCAAAAAGGCCCTACTCATTTATGACAGAAACAACTTGGGGATTACATACCATCTGCTCTTTTCTGCCCCCCTGCCCCCAAATACTTTGGGGCTATGTTTTTGGGAAAGCATCAGAAAAAATATTTGAATATAAAGTCCTACCCGTTTCTCCTTTTAAACAAAATGCCACATTCATTCTTCTTTAATTGGATACCATTCTCCAAATCAACAGGATATTCTGATGCAGCCTCAAGCTAAATCAGAACAGACTATCAAGCTAGATACACCTTGAATTCTTCTTGAAGCAGCCCTGCATGCCATTCAGTTTAATTCACTTTGTTGCCAATGTATAGTATATAGAAGGGTGTAATGAAGTAGAACATTTGATAGAAATGTCTAAGCATTAAATACTGCCTAGGGTCTAGAATATCAGGGAAAATGACAGGAAAATTGTGTGTGGAACTATAAATGAAGATGTATTAGCAGTGCAACTGCTAGCCCAGAGTTTTGTTTCTCATAAATGTAACTTTATGAAAGTCTGATTGTTTGGTGCTAAGAAAAAACAGACTTCTTCATTTATTGTATGTAGTGAACTGCTAACAGCTATTTACCCCAGTTCTATGGCAAGATTTAACATATTTAACGTGTGTTAGACAAAATTGCCAGGATTATTTTTCAGTTCGCATAGATCAGACTCTAATAAGTGTAACTGAGAGGAGGAAAAAACTTGCACAGACTTCATGTGCTCCAAGTATCTTTCTGAGATTCTCATTTGTAAATACAGAAGCAGACCTATCAAATGAATTATGATGAACCAAATGCCATGGATTATAATATACCTTCTCAGACAAGAATTAAGTTCTCCTTACAAGTATATTGTTACATTCACTCTGGAATGTGGTGAACACCATTTTAATCAGTAAACCCACCAGGAATCTATTGAATCAAAACTGATGGCTCATCAATCCTTGCTTTTTTTTAACTAAAAGGTTTCTATATAATTTTAAATAAAAAATATAATTTTTATATAATAATACAACATATTTCTCTTCAAAAACTATAATTGGATAATAATTTAAAATATTCCCCATAAGGTAATGATTAAAATGTGCAACTCTTTATAATTTACCCTTCCTTCAAAGTCTCCAAACAGCTGCATATGATTTTTCTTGAAATTTATCCACATAAAACCTTTTTAGGTAGGTAAGCCAATGTCATTCAATGAGTTTCATGAGTGAATGGAAATGTCAATCTACTTCCCCTTAATTTTATTACATTGTAACCATCATCCTGCATTGACTATCAAGCCATATGTAATAATAGAGCCATAGGCTTCCTGGCTGTATTTTAATATGATATCATCATTTTTTCCTTCCTATCCTCCCTGCCATAGCCAAAGACTGAAATATACCTGCCTAATGGCAGAACAACAGAATAATAGAATTGGAAGAGACCTTGGAGCTTTTCTAGTCCAAACCCCTGTTCAAGAAGAAAACCCTATACCATTTCAGATAAATGGTTGTCCAATCTCTTCTTAAAACCTCTAGTGATGGAGCACCCACAACTTCTGGAGGCAAGTCATTCCACCAATTTAATTGTCCTAATTGTCAGGAAATTTCTCCCTAATTCTAGATTGCTTCTCTCCTTAATTAGTTTCCATCAGTTGCTTCTTGTCCTGCCTTCAGGTGCTTTGGAGAATAGGTTGACCCCCTCCTCTTTGTGGCAGCTCCTTAGATATTGGAATTCTTCTATCATGTCACCCCTAGTCTTTTTTTCATTAAATTAGACATACCCAATTCCTGCAACTATTCTTCATATGTCCTAATCTCCAGTTGTCTAATTATCTTTGTTGCTCTTCTCTGCACTCTTTCTAGAATTTTAACTTCTTTTTTATATCGTGGCGATCAAAACTGGATGCAATATTCCATGTGTGATCTTACAAGGCATTATAAAGTGGTATTAACACTTCACATGATCTTGATTCTATTGATCTGTCAATGCAGCTTAGGATCGCATTGGGGTTTTTTTTGGACAGCTGCAGCACTCTGCTGGCTCGTATTTAAGTGATTGTCCACTAGGACTCCAAGATCTCTCTCACAGTTACTACTATTGCTCAAGGTACTACCTATTCTATACATTCTATGCATTTGTTTTTTCTTGCCTAAATATAGAACCTTACTTTTCTTATCACTGAATTTCATTTTGTTAGATAGGACCCAGTGTTCAAGTCTGTTGAGATCCTTCTTATCTTAAGCCTATCTTCTGAAGTGTTGTCTATTCCTGCCAGCTTGCTGTCATCTGCAGATTTGATGATTCTCCCTTCTGTCCCCTCATCTAAATTGAAGATTTAGATGATATTGACTTCCGGTTCCGGGTTACGGCGCTCCTAGTCATACAAAGAGACACGTCTCCTCATTGGCTAGCCTCTCTCCGCCGGTAGACCCTTATGCGGGTCTAAAGTCACACTTCCTTAAGAGGCTTCACTTGGCTGTGGAGGAGCGGCAGCTCCTCCAGCTGTCCGGGCCAAACTCTGAGGGCCGACAGAGAGAAGATCGGCAGTAAAATGGCCAATCACTTAGCCGCTAGAAACCGCAAGTCAAAGAACACCTAAGCTTGAAAACCCACTGAGGACATCTACTGGTTAAAAGCTAATATTGTAATTGGAGAGGAAATGGTTTTGGCCTTCAAACTGTTCTTTAAGAGAAAGATAATTTGATATAGCTGAACAATTTTTTGATATAGGACTTAACTGAGAATAAAGAGAAATTGATCTTGCCTGATAAGCAATTCACTTATGGTGCTGCGGACCAGAAAAAGCAAAGACTGAGACTTGAAATGTTAAAGCAACGAGACTTTATGGTTAAGAGAATCAGAGGGCCAATGCAGAGGCCAAGATGCTTCTCACTAATCCAAATGATACTACAAGCAATAAAGAGAGACTTATCAGCTGGAAGGGAAGCTCTGCTATGGAAACCTACTTGGCATAAGAAGAAACCTAGAATAAGACTGAAAAAAAGAGTGAAAGTTAAAGTTTTATGTAATGGATTAAAGGCAACCTAGAATTATGGACTGATTTAAGGATTAAGCTTATGAGTTAGATGTAAGAAAAATGGGCGACTAATGGAAGATACATAAAGTTTATCTATATGAAAATTACCATTTCTAACAAGATGATTTATTTGTTTGATGCTCAATGAATTGAAATAATTTAAGGTTTGATGCTATCTTGTCAGCTTAAAGAGACTGATTGATGGATTAGATAGCTCTAGGATAGATCAATATTTTAGCTTAAAAAGGAGATATTTTTAGGTAATGGATTAAAGGTAATTTAGAATTATGGGTTGATTTTATGATTAAGATTGTGAGTTAGAAGTAAGAGAAAAAGGGGTGATTAATGAAATATATATTAAATTGATTAAGAGTGTGTTCTTTTTTCTTTTTTGGGACAATAGGATTACTTGTAAGAAAATTATTATGTAATGTTGAGTTAATCTAATAAAATGATTTGTTTGTTTGATAACATGGATGTTATTAGTTATGACAATTAATTGGATGTAATTTGAATTCTGCTTAATGGATCGAAATGACTTAAGGTCTGATTTTCTTTTGTCAGGTTAAAGAGATTGATTAATTGATAGACTAGATACGTATAGGATAGATTAATATTTTATTTTAATTAAGGGATATTAGTGGAAGAAGAATTAAATAAAATTTATGATAAAATCAAGGAACTAGAATATATTTGGAAGGGATACCCGAATGGATAATGTTTGTACTTAAAGTTAATTTGATTATGGTAGTGTAAATTTCTAAAGCTTTAAAAACAGGGATAGGTTGAATAAATTTAAGCTAAAACTGGACTATTTTAAATAAATTATGTTATCTAAGGGAAAAACAGAGGGAATACTAGAGGTATTGATTGAATTATGTATAAATGTTTTGTTTTTGGATGTTTGTCTACCCTAACATCACAGTGTGCCTTGAGCACTTTGTTTTAAAAATTAAAAAACCAATAAAATTTCTTTCAAAAAAAAGAGTATTGGGCCTAAGACAGAGATGTAGGATACCCCTCTATATACTTATTATTATATGTGAATAATCTACATTAGATTCATAGTCTAAGACTGGTAGAAACTTAAGAATTCAAGTTATTATAAATTTGTATGCCACCCAACCTCAATGATTCTGGATACTATGTGCATGCTTCCTATCATAAAACAATCTCAAACACCTAATCTCATCTTCTATGCAAAGATGTAATTATCTCTCTGAAGATTGAAAAACAATAGACTGGAATCAAATTTTTCAGCATCATTATAGCTATATTGTACATCATTCTATTCATATTTATTTATTTATTTAAATTTATAGACCGCCCCACTCCCGCAGGACTCCGGGCGGTTAACAATAAAAACACAATATAACTTAACAAGACAAACAATACAGTAACATTCATCCAGGGGTCAGATTTTATAAACCCCAGGCCTGCCGGAAAAGCCAGGTCTTAAGCAGCTTGTGGAAAACCAACAGGGTGGGAGCAGTCCTGATCTCCGGGGTAGCTGGTTCCAAGACGTGGGCGCATCACAGAGAAAGCCCTCCCCCATGGCCCCGCCAAATGGCATTGCTTGGCCGACGGGACCCGAAGGAGGCCCAGCCTGTGGGATCTAACCGGACGAAGGGAACTATGAGGTAATAGGCAGTCTCGCAAATAGCCTGGCCCTGAGCCATATAGAGCTTTAAAGGTAATAACCAACATCTTGAATTGGACCCGGAGACCAATAGGCAACCAGTGCAGCTCGCGGAGGATAGGTGTAACGTGGGTGTACCGAGGAACACCCACTATCACTCGCGCGGCTGCATTCTGGACCAACTGTAGTCTCCGAATACTTTTCAAGGGTATCTCCATGTAGAGTGCATTGCAGTAGTCCAGGCGTGAGGTGACGAGGGCATGAGTGACTGTAAGGAGAGCCTCCCGGTCCAGGTAGGGTCGCAACTGGTGCAACAGACGAACTTGTGCAAAGGTCCTCCCAGCCACAGCTGTCAAATGATGTTCCAATTTCAGCTGTGCATCAAGGAGGACACCCAAGTTATGAACCCACTCCGAAGGGGGTATATTTTCCCCCGCTAGAGTCAACACTAGACAGTTAACATGATCCTTGGGAGGCAACATCCAAAGCCACTCGGTCTTGTCAGGATTGAGCCTGAGTCTGTTAACCCCCATCCAGACCCTCACGGCTTCAAGGCAACGGCCCATCACATCAGCCGCTTCACTAAGAGAGCTCAGTGAAATATATAAATATTTAATATATAAATATTTACACCCCTTCTTTCTATTTGAAAGTATGATCAAGTTGACTTAGAATACTCCAACAATACAAAACCAAAATAGAATTAAATAGAATTAAAACCTACTAACAATATTTTAAGATTAACTTTATAGTAACAAGAATAGGTTGCTCGGTTCATAATATAAGTTCTATACCTTTTTCCTTTTTGTATTGCTGTGCTTATTTGTTTTGCAGTTCTGTTTACTCTTTAATGCTGTTGCATGCATTTGTATATGTTGATTAGTTTCCTCAATAAAATATAAGTAAACTGCCTTCTTTAGCTTGGTAACAACACAAGACCTGTATTTTGTACTGTTGGAACACTGTTTTGGTATGAAATGGGGTTATCTAGTAAGTCCAAGTGGCATTTCTATAGGGAGAAAGAATATATTCACCATGCCTAGTCATTCAGAAATGACTGTGCAGGTAGCTTCTCAATTTATAGACAGCTATTTAGTAATTTATGGAGGAAGAGTGGTGTAACATTATAAAAATTATCTCCTACTGTTTCCTTTGTGAGTAATTTGTGCTGAATCACACCTACCAGCACATTTCAAATAAACTGCCCCTTTTCATCACAAAACAACAACAACAGCAACAAACCTCCATTGAATTCTCAGGACATTGCAGTTACTCGCTCATGTTTCATCTAAAATGCATGCAACTAATTTCCTTTCTCAACAAGAGGATGTGTGGGGAAAAGTCATTCTCTAATCTTATTTCACACACTTCTGCCTCCCACATATAGTAAGAAACTAAATCATCATGATTCACTCTGCTCCAGAGACATAATTCAGGATTTATGTAATAACGGATGTCTGCTTACTCTTCCTGCTTTTTTTTCTTCTCCTGTTGTTACAGTAAGCATTATAAATTCCATGTTGGTTCCGTATCTTATTACTTAACAATATTTTTAAATCAAAATATCCTGATGTCTATATTCCTTTCCTATCCTTCTTATGAACACAACGAAAGTGGACTGCTTTGTGCATTCTACCATATCCCTGTCTTCAGGTTTAGTTCAGTTACTTTCTCTTATTTAATATCTACTAAGTATATTGTATACTGAAGCTGAAGCTCACATATTTTGGCCATCAAATGGGAAGAGAGGACTCTTCCTGATAAGATCCTGATATTAGGAAGGATTGAAGACAAAAGGAGAAGGGGATGGTACAGGATGAGATAGATAGTGTCACTGACGCAATGGGCATGAGTTTGGGCAGACTAAGAGAGATTGTAAAGGACGGGGGTCTTGGCATGCTATGGTCCATGGGGTCACAAAAAGTTAGACATGACTTAGAGGCTGAACAACAGCAACAACAAAAGTATTCTGTATATTATTTAGTATATGGGCTTCCCCATTATGGTGGGTTCCTCCTTGGTGCCCTCCTCCTGACTATAGATTAGATGTGTAGTCACCTAATCTGGGAGAACTGGGAAAACCTATACTAAAGACCTAAGTTCCTCACAACTTCTATGTTCTATGGGGAGCAATCTGGGTCAGCCTTGGCTGTTTCCTTCTTTGGTCAGAAAAACTAAAAAATCCAGTTTGTTTGTTGGGAGACTGCATATTTAATATGTTCAGGTTCTTTTGTGAAACTGGAGTAATTTTCACTGCTGTAGAGCAAGGCAGTGTTCTGAAATTTTAGAGGTGATTTGACTTACTGCATATATGTCCTTCATCTTCTCCATCTGCACAATCTTTGATGAAGTCACACACCTGTCTCAACTTGATCACTGTTCCATTCCAGCAGTTGAAATAACTCTGAAGAGCCATTTTAGAGACAGATGGAGGTCCTAGGAAAAAGAAAGAAGAATATTATTTAAATATGTTCATCAGAGTTTGTACAGTGTATTTGGCTGGGTTTCATTCTCCACCAAAGGACCATCACAACTCTAAGGTAGTTATTCCACTAAAGATCACAAAGCCTGACTACTGGTTGATACAGAGTAATTCACAGATGAAAATGTCTCTCACTGTATTCATTATATGAGATTATCCTTTCCTTTCCTTTCCTTTCCTTTCCTTTCCTTTCCTTTCCTTTCTCCTTTCCTCCACTTCCCTCTCTCCCCGTTCCCCCTCTCCTCCCCTCCCCTCCTCTCTCTCCCCTTACCTCCCCTCCCCTCCTCTCTCCTCTTCTCCTCTCCTCCCCCTCCCCTTCCCTGATACTCCGTGAAAATAGTTCAATTGTTTATAGAAATTGCTACAATGTTGTTGTTCCTAAAATAACTAGAACAGTATTTTTAGAAAAAATACAAACTCTAATTGCTAAAATCTTTTCTATCATCCATTTGTAGTTTTCTGCTACAGAGAGGAAAAGAAGCTTAGTTTAATATGAACTTTCACATTTCTAAATCATACTTTTTCTCTGAAAATTTCATCCATTCCAATTTTGAACATATTTTTCAAATAAATGAAATATACAAACAAGTATGATGTCAAAGTAACATCAAGCAGTGCCCTATGTTAGATAAAGCTATGGACCAATAAAGACATATTAGGCACTTGATAGCCTAATTCAGGAAAAAAAATGCTAGCAATGTTGCTTATAGTAACAGAGTTGGGCCCATTGGATAAAAGCCTGGAGGTCTTAGTCTCTTGTTCCAGAAAGCCTCTGGGTCTACACAACCTACATTCTCCACTTACCTTGCAGAAGTACTGTTATAATTACAGCTTCTACTTAATTTCTAGACAGGAGCCTTTACACACTGTCTTCCCTGCTAACATACGTAAATAAGAAAGCAAAGTCTGGCACTACAAAGGCAAAAAGATGGCAAAATGAAATAAATTCTACTCCAGTACTTCCTGAATCTAGGGTGTGAACATGTGTAGCTAGGGAAATCATCTCCATCTCCTTTGATATCGAGATCAATCTCACAAAATAAAACAGAATCAAATTTTATTAAAAAGGAAAAACTACAGTTTATTGGGCATGTACACAGAACATAAATACCAAAGACACAATACATAAATATTATGTACCAGAAGCATAGAGTAAATTAAATTTAGCACATTTCTTAGGTAAATTTTCCCTATTCCTCTAAAGACCAAACTAGCCTTGGAACAGATGTTATTTCTCTGTTAATTTGTTACCTGGAAAATCTTGTTTCCTACAAATACCAATTTAAATCTGAGACTGAAGGGAAATGGTAAATCCCACTCTTTCCAGCCTCTTATTCAACATCTGCCTGATTTTAAATACAGAAACCCTTTTTTTCTACAATAAAGGAAGGGTTTGGGAGAATTTCCCTTGTGGCCTCTACATGCTCCTGCTTGAAACTAAGAAAACTCCTGCTTGGAGTGATGAAAAGATATTGGACTGAATGTCTGAAAGAGCAGCTGGCTGTTTGGAATATTTTCAAGGCAAGATGGCTTCACAACACTAATAGATTTGCCTTAGCAAATTAAAGAGCCATTTTACTGAAATTATTTCCTAAATAATTTTGTTAAATTGAAATCTATCTGATTAGACACTTAGAATTATGAATTCTGTTTTATTGGTTGTGCATAGACACATTTCTTTTAAGGTTGTTAATTTAAAAATGACAATTTTTTTGTTAAAAATACATGTGACTCTACATTCTTGAAGAATTTATTCTGAGCTAATCCACAAACTGATTCTCCAGCTACTTTAGTGGAATGAAAATACAGCATATATTTTGAAATAAATCATGGAAAGAATTGTTACTAGTCAGAGACAAAGAAACAAAGATGATATTCTGTACATAAGCTGATACGCCTATAATACTTTGTAGTTATTGTATAGTTTCAAACAGAAAGGTACATACAGAAAAAATGACATATAACTTGGTTGACGCTCAGGACTCTAGCAGATTTTTTAAAAATGTGAAATCTACACACAGACACTCACTCCTATTTACAGATAATTTGCATTGCTCATGTACATCTTTTCCATG
Organism: Crotalus tigris; assembly: GCF_016545835.1. Lineage (NCBI taxonomy): Eukaryota > Metazoa > Chordata > Lepidosauria > Squamata > Viperidae > Crotalus > Crotalus tigris. The sequence continues at coordinate 66,779 of NW_024096554.1, read as the reverse complement.
ATGCTCCCATAATTATTTCAATGAAAATAAAATTTAACCAAACAATTTGAGCCCTCCTATGCCAAACTGTACAAATAGGCCTGTTCCAGTAAATGAATCCTACTCTGAGGGCCAGACAATGATTAATATTAGTGTTCTCAAAAGAGTTTCAAGCTGAGGAATGTGGCTTCTGAAAAACTAGATATAAGTTTCATAATTCCTGAAGCTAACACTAAGGATTCGAGGGGGACTTCCCAAGGCTTGTGAATGCAGAAAGCAATGGGAAGGATCTACAGCAGGGATGTCAACCTGCCGGCCCGTGGGCCAGATGCATCATAGTGAAACTGCACCCACCCCATCACCAGCAATGGCAAAAAAGTTGCGATACATCCCGTGACATTGTGAGTTTGACACCCCTAATTTAGAGACTAGCCTAGCAGGGAGTGGCTACATTTGAGAAAGTCTGATGAAACTTGAGATGAAGCTTTGTGTGACTGAATCTGAGCAAAAATCAAGGTTAATGAATTTTTGTTTGTACCTGTATGGGGTATTCAGGGGACTGAAACATTTAAGATTACTCAAGAGGCTGAAATATCACTGAAACAACTTGCTTCATGGTTTTAGTTCAATAACAACTATTTGTGGTATTTTGATTCCTTGTGGCCAGATCAGATCCTCATCAATTAATGGCTTATTGTAATCCTGGATGCCTCTGCCTGATCCTGGCAACATTGATGAAAGACTGTGGACTGTTTTTTTTTTAAATTTTGGGGATGGGTGGATTATGACATGGCTCAGTATTATGTGAGTTGTTTTATAGCTGGCTCTTTAAACTCCCTGCTCCCATCTAGCTAGGCTATGAAATCCATCAAAATAAATTAACAATTTTGTAGAAAATATTCAATTGAAGATCAGGATGGCAGTGGTGTTGCCATATGTTATATGTTGCCTATATAAAAATACAGCCAGAGAATAATGCATTGTAATACTACACCCCTAAAATCTATTGTAAAAAAACCACCAATGCAACTGAATCCTCTTCTTATATCCTTAGAGGATTTCATGCCTGAAATTCCAATACTGCATTATTTTAGGCTTCTACAAGAGGCTGTATTGGAGTGTATCATGGCATGTATTGGAGTTAACATGGGATTCTTATAAGACAGTGATCATGAGGTAGCTTCCTTCCATTCCTCTCTCAATTGCTGAAGGAGATATTTTTAAGGATAGCCTTAAAACAACCAGAATTTATAAAGCTATTTTGAACTTGTCCCTGGGGGAGGGGATGACCCTCCCAATAACTCACATTGGGCAGACATAAAATCCAGACTGTTTGGCTAGCCAAGGAGAGAAGAAAAAAAATGATTTTGAGATTTTCTGTCCCTCACTGAAGTCATTTGAGGGGAAGTTGCAGAAGATGTGTGGCTAGGTCTTTGCTTTCTGTGAGCTTCTCTGAAACTGATAGTAGATAAGTTTCAATTCCCTGATTGTCAATTTCCTTTTGTTGATTGATTTATGGATTATGTACTATCAATTCATTTTCCACTCCTGGTCTTCCTAATTTTCTTGATGTTGACACGGAAAGTAAACAAGGGAGAAATGCCACATTCATGATTTATGCTTCATGTCTTTTATGTTCCCTTGCTTTGTGAGAGTTCAGTTACCTGGAAGAGTCTGCAACACATGTTTTGATGGCCTGATTTGTATAGATCAGAGACAAGCAATGTCATGCCATCCAGATATTTTGAATTTCAGCTTAATTAGCCTGGCACAGCTAAACAACTTTGGCTGATGTTGAAAGCGAAGCTGGGCCAGGGGTAAAGAATATTTTGGCTGAGGGCTGGACTGGAAACTTGGGGGAAAATACAGAAAGCAAACTGCTTCCAAATTATTGCTATGTTAATGAAATCACCAGGACTGAAGGGAAACTTTCCCTTTTGTCCTCCCCATTGGCTATGTCAAGAATAAAGGACTATAGAGCTATAGCCGGCAGCATCTGGAGGATACTGGGTTATTCATTCTAGTACAATTGACTGATAACTGATGGCTGCTGGTCTTGCTTCACAAAAAGCAGTTCTGTGAACCATTGCCTTTCCCAGTTAGCTGTTTAGCTTCTTCTGCTTGTTGCAATAATCAGGGGGTGGGGGTGGGGAATGTCTTTTGCTCTTGAACTTGACAGCTTGGTTATGGATTTTTTTTCCACTGTCATAATACCTGCATTATGGAGGGAACTCATTCTTTTGAAAAAGAAGTGTTTTTCTTTTCTTTTTAATTTGGATGAACTAAGTTCAGACAACAACGTAGTAACTCTTTCTGCTAGTTGCTTAAGACCCTTAGAAACCAATAGCCTTGCAAAATAAAATAAAATGAACTGGAAATGTCAAAAGTGAACTATGGATTCTGTGGAGGTATAAAAGTAAAAACTGTCCAATAGTTTTTATAGCTTTAATTTTACTTGTTTATTCCAGCTTTTTCTGTTTGTGTAGTTATGATCTCTCAGAAGACAGCAAATAAAGTTTAGAATTTTTGATAGATTTAGTCTAGCTCTTCTCCAGAGGTTTAGCACTTTACTGCAAGTGCTTGGTTTTCAGAAAACTGGAAGAAATGCAATCTTTCTGATTGTTGTAAACAGCGCAGAACAGAGCAAAAGCAAATGATAAAACTATCCCTTGAAATGGAATAGAATATGAGATATGAATTCATATCGGCATGCTCATCCCTAAATTTGTCTACCTTTGATTATTTTATTGTTGAGTTCTTTTTATGTTAGAATAAGCTATCATTTCCCTCTAGTATGAGAGAAAGGTACTCTCTAATAGAGTATAAATATCAAGGATTAGTAGGGGTCACTTAGTATGCAGACTAAACAATTCTTCCACCTATGTAATGCAGTTGAAGCTCAGAATGTCTGAACAGTGATATTTAATGCCACATTGGATGCAACTATGGGTATAGCCACTCAATTTTCTTTGCAATAGTATAGATATGATTTGTCATTGTATTCTTTAGGCATGACCTTGCAGATTCTCAACATAGCCAACAATTCCTTTATTAATTGATCCTGCTTAGCTGGCAAAATGAAGCATTATTTTTATGGTGGATAGTTGATACAAACAACAACAACAACAACAAACCCATCCCAAATTGTGAAAGACCTTTTGTACAGACAGCTCTTCCTGGTTTCTTTGGATCCAAATCATTTTGTGAATTATATGTGAAGTAATGTGATCATTTGGTCCATGAAACCAGGTTTTATATGAACCATTCACAGCTGCAATTCATTATATGATGTTCCATGATTAACATGCTAACTAATTTTAGGTCAATGGTCAGACAGGCAATGGAAATTTTGGCTTGTGATATCTATTGCCTCTTCATTGACTACATGATATGTTTTCCTCTCTCCTTGACTACTACATAGTATTACTAACTAAATTTAGTATCCATAGAGAACTGAGGCAAATTATTCTGATTAAAACATATTGTTTGATTTGACTCTCATGTTATCTTAGCAAGTCTTTACTTACCTAGGTATACCTTAAAGGTTTTTCAGGCAGACTGTGTCCCCAAAGAGAAGATACATGAATTGCACAGATAGTGAGAGATTTTATAGAAAATGAAATAATATTTTACATTCAATCCTGCCATCCCAGGAGTAGTTTTCATGGTGCACTGGCTTTTTCAAAACTATGTGGTATACCAATAGATATATGGGGTTATATTAAGTAAAAATATGTGTGTATTGCAAACTTTCCTAATCTAACCAAATTATTACCTTTTAAAAACTACATGGGATGAATGATCCTGTGACATTGAAAAGAAAGATATGCAATTGGATTTGAATAATAAGGGACAGTAGGCAGATTAGTGGGAATTCTTACTAATACTTATTTTATTTTCTCTTTCTTGTTCAATCTGCTTCCTTCTCTCTTCAAAATAAGGGAGAAAAGTTAGTCTTCTATAATAATTTAATTAAACGGATTGGGAAATGTCCCCAAAGGCCATTTAAGGTCTGTAACATCAAGTTTCTTCATGTATTTTAAAAGCATTAATGTTTGCCTCCAACAATGTCAATGTTTATCAGAAAAAATGCAGTGTTTGCTGTATATTAAAGAAGCAATTTTAAAGGAATAGGGAATGAGAAAAAACAATTGATGCAGAAATCCTCCTTGGGAGAAATGCTTATTTTGTCACAGCTATCTAGTAATCAATTCTAGATAAATAACTTAAACATTTCTTCGTTAAAATGTTGTCTAACTGAATAAGCAAACGTGATGAAATACAATTAATTTATCAGTGTTATCTCTATTCCTGGGACATAGGGGCAAATTAAACTATCAAACCTTAGAGTTCATTGTGGTTAAAATAAAGCCACTGTTTTTTTTATAGACTTTCAGTCTGGTGAAGCAACAAAATCAGCTGAAATTTATGATTCAGAATTAGAAAATTATGATAATATAATATTCAAGCAGATTGATCTGAAAGCACAGATAATGCTTGAGATATCCATTTCCCCAGACAAATGATAAGACATATTTAAATCATCTTCAATCCTACATATACCAGGGGAATAAATATATATATAAATCCTATAAAAACAACTGGGAATGTTTAATTTTTAGGAGACAAGGCGAGATGGGAATATCTGTAGTATCTGAAAAGAATCTTCAAGTATCTGAAAAGATTGTATCCCACAGGAAGACCAAGACCTCATTTCAGAGACTAAATTATAGAGTAAAGGCCTGCAGTTTTAAATAAGCAGATTCAGAAGAATGTTTTAAAAAAGACTAATGGTAAAAGCATTTCAACAGTTGAATTAATTACCTCTAAGGAGATCTCTGTTATGGATTTTTTGGGAGTCCCTAATTGGACTCAATGGCATCAGTGGTCCCAATGATTTCTTTTGCTAAGTTAAATTCAGCAGAATGGGATTCCTTCTGAGTAAATATCAATGAGAACCTGTTTGGGTGTAGTGGTTAAAATTCCAGACTAAAAACTAACTAGTAGTCTTAGCTTAGGCACAAAACTAGCTGGGGGACCTAGAGCTGGTCTCTTTCTCTCTCAGCCCTAGGAAGAAGGCAATTGCAAACACTTCTGAATCTTGCCCCCCCCCCAAAAAAAATTCAGGGATTAATACAGGGAGCCACTAAAAGTCAGTGTTGACTTGATGGTGTGTGTGAATACACACACACACACACACACACACAAAACACATACATGTAGGATTGTGCTACCAATATATTACTTTGCCAGATTTAGTACTGTACTAGATAATCCGTGATCCTTTGGGTAATTCTTCTTTCCACATATAATACAGGCTTTCACCATTACCCCTTTTCTCCTGACCCTTAGGAGAGCCCCAATGCTGCTGCTGCTGCATCTTTCTTCTCCTTGGCCGACCTGCAGAACTGCCTGCCACTTTGCTGGATGAAAGAGGAACCAAGGGAGTCATAGTCTATGAGGAAAACTGTACTCCCACCCGATTTTGGCATGTACCCAAGGACCCCCCTCCTCCAGGGAGAAAGTAGGATCACCTGTCAATTGCTAGCATCCCTCCCCCCTAGCCAGATCTACCTTGCCAGCAGGCATTTCAATTGCTCCCTTGCTTTTCCCCACTGGCCATCACTATTAAGAGATGTCATATTTTGACCTACTTCCAAAGTGCCCAATGGCTACATACCTGTTGGGCCTTGCTGGCAACTGACTGGGTGCAGCGGTCAGAGGGTGATGGGAAAGAGGGGATGTCCTTCCCATTTTCCCTTGAACTATGTGGCTTACAGGTTTCTGGGAAATGTACTTGGAAGCTGTGGTGATGCTAATATGGGCATAGTTGTTGTTGTTAATTGCGAAGTCGTGTCCAACCCATCACGACCCCATGGACAACGTTCCTCCAGGTCTTCCTGTCCTCTACCATCTTCTGGAGTCCATTTAAGTTCACACCTACTGCTTCAGTGACTCCATCCAGCCCTCATTCTCTGTCGTCCCCTTCTTCTATTGCCCTCAATCTTTCCCAGCATTAGGCCCTTCTCCAGTTAGTCCTTCCTTCTCATTAGGTGGCCAAAGTATTTGAGTTTCAGCTTCAATTTAATTTAATTTAATTTAATTTAATTTCTTGGCTGCAGTCCCCATCTGAGGTGATCTTGGAGCCCAGAAAAATAAAATCTGTCACTACCTCCATTTCTTCCCCATCTATTTGCCAGGAAATGAGAGGGCCGGATGCCATGATTTTGGTTTTCTTAATGTTGAGTTTCAAGCCAATTTTTGCACTCTCCTTCTTCACCCGCATCAAGAGGCTCTTTAGTTCCTCTACACTTTCTGCCATTAGAGTGGTATCATCTGCATATCTTAGGTTGTTGATATTTCTCCCGGCAATCTTAATTCCAGCTTTTGATTCATCTAGCCCTGCCTTTCTCATGATGTGCTCTGCATATAAGTTAAATAGGCAGGGCGACAGTATACAGCCTTGCCGGACTCCTTTTCCAATTTTGAACCAATCAGTGGTTCCATGTCCAGTTCTCACTGTTGCTTCTTGACCCGCATATAGATTTCTCAAGAGACAAATAAGATGGTCTGGTATTCCCATCTCTTTAAGAACTTGCCATAATTTGTTGTGATCCACACAATCAAAGGCTTTAGCATAGTCAATGAAGCAGAAGTAGATGTTTTTCTGGAACTCCCTAGCTTTCTCCATGATCCAGCGTATGTTGGCAATTTGATCTCTAGTTCAAGTTATGGGCATAACTTCCCCAAATTTCATTCCCACAAGTGTCATGGGTCCTAGCATTCTGCAAATTAGTCCATTCAAGTTATCTTGATTCAATAATTGTTTCTGTACATTTTCAAATTTAACCCAAATGAAGGTTACAAGCAAACAGACACAAGAGTTCTAGCATTGTATATTTCTGAGAGAGCTGATGCCTCATTTTGCTTTCAGTTTCTTTCTGTGTTCCCAAAAGAAATGGAACTATGTTTGAATGATTCCACATCCGAAACACATCGGGGCTGCAAATCCTTCATGTTGACAAAGCCAACATTATATATAAAAAATGCAGTATTTGAACTCTGTTGGCAAAATGAGCCATTGTTTGTCTGACTCAGTCAACCTTGCTTAACAACACAGTTATACCATGTTCTTTTCTACTACGGGGATTTGGAACTCACCGGTGATTCAATTAGATGTGCTTTTGATATTGTTATTTATATTGGCTGACAAAACTAGAAGTTAATGAAGCATATCGAAAAACAGCCACTTTTTTTTCCCAGAGATGATTTTACACTGCAAATCAATTTGGGAAGGAAAAAGAAATCCCCTTTCAACAAAGTTGTCTTAATAAGGGGCTTACTTTCTAAACAGGATAGTCTGCATTATTCCCAGCTTTGTCCTTGTGTCAGAAAATTACTAAGCAGTTCTAATTTAAAATTTACAAGATAGGAAGCAGAGCATCTTTAGTGCTTCTTGCTTGAAGGTTACAGTGATTTTGATTTTGTCCACTGCATAAATCTCATGAACAGAAATTTTTTGGAAATAAAGGCTAAGATGAGGTTTGATGAAAACAAGCCAGAAATTGTGTTTTACAGCTAACCAGAAAGAATATCTATAAAGTAACACTGGGATTATAAGCAAGATGCTTCACATTGATTTATTCTGGGCAAACTCAGCATTGGATGGAGTCCCAGTGACCAGTGAGTGCAATAATTTAAAAACCATCATTCTCAATCAGCCATCAGAAAATTTCTACAGCTACTGTTGTGAAACAGCACACAGCATTTGTCCGCTCGTTTATCACAGCTGACAAGGTGGTTGGTTGAATGAGCTTAGGTATGCATTACACATAGATAAAGCACTTGTAATATAGTTTTACTATACACAAACAGCAGCAACATACACTTTGAATTTTAAGAATTTATTTCTTCCAATAAATTGCTATTCTGCTCTCTTGATATATTCAGAACATGTATGCAAAGGGGGTGGTTCAGGCACAGGAAAAAGTTAAATGGTAAAACAGGCATTGAAAGAAAAAGCTCAGTACAAATCCTTTGTTGTTTTCACTTGAAGACAAATAAAAGGGTTTTCATCCAAGCTCAGTGACTGGGATGCTTAATTTTTAATTGGAACTATTTGTTTAATATTAAACAGGGGCATATAATTTGGCCTTTCATTTTTCTGTACAGTTGCTCTCAATACAAACCAAGAGATAAAATTATTGGGCCTTGCCTAGATCATGTCTTGCAGGTAACTAGAAAAGCAGATAGGAAAGATAAATGATTTTGAATAAATTCAAAGTAAAAAAAAGGGAGGCATATTTACAGCTGCATCTATGTAGCCTGAGGCATCCATAAATTTTTCTAGTCATTAAATTGTAGCATGGCTGGCTAGCAGTTATATAAACTATTATTTAAATAGTTGCATTAAACAAATTCCATTTCAAACTGCAACCTGACAGAGTACTGTTGTTTGGGGTTAGGGATCCATTCCCCAAAGACTGTGATCACACATCTATGACCAACTAAGTTAATTAAAACTTTGTGCATCTAGAATGTACAGTGAATCCTATGAAGAGTAATGTAGTAATGCCATTGATCTTAGAGATATACTCTGATTTACATTATGGCACACTGATTGGCCTGATTTTTTTTTTCCATTCTCTGTATTGCATGTATATATGAGGGTTGATGATTCATTTAGCATTTCCTCCCAAAATAAGTGAGTCAGGATCAGAAATAAGAAGCAGTCATGATGTTTGTACCAGCAGAAAAGCAACAGGAGCCTCAGAAGTAGACACTAGGATATTAATTTGAAGGCCGGAAGTAAGATGCATGCTCCTTTCTTTCAGATACTTTGGGCCCAAGCCCAAAGATGTCTAGCAAAATCCAGTCTTTTATTTGTTTACCTCCAATGGACAGAATCTTGTCAAACTAAAGTTATAACCCTTATAGACATGTCCTGAGAGATTCTAGGGTATGGCTACCCTGAACTTCTTTTTTTTTTCCCCCATTCAGCTTGGGAATGTGCAGTCTCTTAATTTGGGCGTATCTCTGTAATGTACTATCTCCTCCCCAAGAACATTTTGTGCTTCCAAGATTCCCCTCCAGCTTCTCCAGGTGCAATTCCATCTCAGATATAGTGACTCTACTCACAGAACACATTTACCTAGTTTAGTTACCAGTAGTTTTATTTGCAAAGCATGCCAAACTGGACTCAGTCAGAAAATGAGTTAATTCAGTAGCCTGGTGCTATATGAATACAGCAGATTTTTTGAATTCTGACTTTATTTTGTCTATGTCTCCTTTGCTAAGCAAAATTCCACTTAGTAACTCCCGGTAGTGGAAGCTTCCAACACCTTCAATTGGAAACAAAAGTAGATAAAAAAGTTCTAGATTCTGCTGTATGTGGCCCCCCCCACCCCCAATGCCAGATCGGAGATTGGGGTTTCTTAACTATCACTGACACGGTATGATTGCTACATTTGGACTCAACTATCAAACAGTTCAGTCAGATATATTACATGAATAAATATTATTATAAAAGCAAATATATTGCAATATTAAGTTTTGTAATAAAAAAGGAAGCTATTATGATATTTTTGTAAAAGTTATCAGAAAGCAGGTTATTACAGAGAAAATAAGATGAGGTGTCCTTCAAGTTGAGCTTGACTCATAAACAGGAATCTGTGAGCTTGGTGCCCTCTGGATACATTTGATGCTAACTCCTATCATCTAACACTCTCCTAGTATGGATTTTGATTATGTATCCTCAGGATTATGAGGTTTGCTATTCAATACAACTATAGGGCAACCGGTTGAAGAAGGCTGAAATTCATTTAGTAACAACAATTTACCTGATTGCTTAGAAGATGCAATGAAATGCAATGCTTTTGATAATTTTTGTTTCCCCTTTTCACTTTTAAAAGAGCTATCATTGATAACACTTAGCTTCTGGTTACCCTAATCTTTTTTTTTAATCATCCTGCTAAAAAGATGTGAGGAATGGAAAACAAAAAGTGATAAATTCTGTAGACACGAGGCTAGAAACTGAGTCTTGAGTTCTTAGTTGGGAAAAACTGTCTTGAGTGATTTTGGGCTTGCCAATCTCCCTCAATCCAGCCCAATCTCCCAACCGCCTCACAGGATTGTTGTTACAGGAAAAATAGGAGGAGGAATGCTTTCCACCTTGAGTTATTTATGAAAATAATAAAGGTGCGAAAGAAAGAAAGAAAGAAAGAAAGAAAGAAAGAAAGAAAGAAAGAAAGAAAGAAAGAAAGAAAGAAAGCTCATGTTTGTTCAAGTAAGTCAATAGCACAACCTGGTAATGGAAATAATATATATATTATTTATATATATTATATAAGGTGGCGCAGCAGTTAGAGTGCAGTACTGCAGGCCACTTTAGCTGACTGTGTTCAACAGGTCAGCGGTTCAAATCTCACTGGCTCAAGGTTGACTCAGCCTTCCATCCTTCCGGGGTAGGTAAAATGAGGACCCAGATTGTTGGGGGCAATGTAAATATATATATACATTGCTTGCTGGTGTACACCTCTTAGAGAGTGCTTGCACTTAAAGCGGTATATAAGTCTCATAAATAAATAAATAAATAAATAAATAAATATTAAAAAAAACCCATAACTACCAACTCACCCTAAATATTGTGTTTAATTGAATCAATGTCATCATTTTGTGCCCAGTCTTTAAGCATCTCTGATTCAGAGACCTTTGGAGCCTTATGTCAAAACAGAGCAAATTTTGAAAAATCATCAATTTCCCTTGAGCTTTTAGAGGACCCGAGGAGGGCTTCACTTAACCAGATTGTGGATTTTCCTGTGTGTTATTTTTTTTAATGCCATGTTTTTGCCAAAAGCTATGGAAAGTAGGCACAATATCAGGCTTCAGTGTTTCTTAATTAATTACTTTGAAAGGATGTGTGGCAGGCTTATGAGATAGCACTTCATGAACAGCTATTTCCAATGGTTCCTTGTGTACAAATAAAATTAAAGTTCTATTTTCAGGCATACTAATGCCACCATAGAGGCTCATTATGCTTCTGTTGAGGCTCTTTCTGTTTTTAGCTGATGTGTTTGGGCCTTATGCTCTATAGAAGGAATTATAGAGGCATATAAATAGAAATAATGGAAGAAAGGTCTTGCTTGCCCATTTCTGTTTTGGGCTTAAAATAGATAATTCATTCATACTACACTGAGGAGAACTCCCCCCCTTCTCCCTCCCTGTTCATCATCTTTGGTCTCTAAAAAAAATCGCAAGTATTTCTGCACCATTTATAAAATCCAGCATTTCTTTTTTTTAATTTTATTTAATACATATAATACTTTCCATACATTATATATAAAACAAAAAAAGAGAAAAATACCTTTAAAATAAGACCTTAGGTGTCGCTCGTCTATCTCCCCCCGACTGCGTCCGCCCTCTCAGCCTTCCTTCCTTACTTCCCTACTCCCTCTCTCCTCTCCTCTCTCCCCTCATCCCTTCCTTCCTTCCAACTTCCTTCCTTCCCTCCTCCTCCCCTCTTATCCCTCTTCGGATACAGTTCAGGGGAAACACCCGAGCGGCACCTCCCTCTCAATTTCTCCATCTATTTCATACTTTAATATTCCTATATATACTTAATCCCACACCCCCTACCCCCTACCCCCCCCCCACTTCCCAGAGCAAAATACAGGGTTATTATAAACAAAACTAACACAATATATAACTTTTAAAACAAAAAAATCTATACAATAAACAAATTCATACATTACCCTTAACTCACTCTAAACTTAAAATAATAATAATAATATAAACAAATCTACTATAAATCAAATATTATAAGAATCTATAAATAATAATTATAACCTCAAGAAAAAATTAATCATAAAATAAATGGAACTTTAAAGTTCTATATTTATTCTGAATATAATCTATCCACCTTCTCCACACTATAATAAATTTTTCTTGTGTATGGTCCTTTAAATAAGCAGAAATTTTTGCCATTTCCGCTAAAGCAGAAACCTTAAGTATCCATTCTTCTAAAGTAGGCAGCATTTCTTGATTTTGAAAGAAAATGGCTCATAGCTGTGAACAGAAACTACACCAAGATCTGTTATCACGTAGAAGGCTTAACTCAGCAGAAGTTCATATTGCAGTGCAAATGTCAGATCAACTCTCTCCATATAGTGCCTTTAAGATGTAAACTTTTTATCTTCCTTCTGCCCCTTGAATAGGATTTAACAAACATTTTGGTTCAGCTTGAGTCTATGCCTAAGTAAGACCTACATCTGAGTTATGATGGTCCACTATCATACTTACGATCATACTGATGATCCACTATCATACTTATATCAAATATTTTGTTACTTAGATCAACTACTTCCTTATTTAATTGGTGGATTAGTTATAAGATTTTTTTAGGCTAAATGTTTGGGAGCACCTCAACATTTATAATGCTGGGGACAATTCAGATGTTTATTATTTTGTTGACATTTGGGTTCTGCTTTCCTAGCAAGTCATTGTATCCAAATGTTTTCTGAATCAATGCTAGGACTGATATTTTAATCTTGGCATTAAAATGGTGATGCAACAATGAGTATCTCTGTGTTAATTTTTATTCCATTATTGCAGTCTCATAATTTATTTATAAGATTTAATCTTGTGTCAGCTGTAATGATGGTGATCTAATTACAGTGGGCTGATAGATCCAAGTGATTTTTTGGGGAAAAAAAGCTAGCAGAGTATTGACTGGCATGATTTACACTCAAAGTACTAGGAAAACAATCTCGAAAGACTGAAGAAGGGTGAAAAGACAGGATGGAAGAAGAATGACTCTTATAATTGTAGCCAAATTGGGCTACAACCTGCTTCAAGAATATCCAATACTTTCTTTTCTAGAACAATTCTGAGAAGCAAGTGGGAATGGTACTCATAGAAGGAAATAGCCTAGAAGAAGGAGGGCTCTTGGACATTGCTAGAGGGAGAACTTCAGTAAGGCCACATTTATTAAAAATTATGCACAGAGTGGAATTAGAGCAGGGGTCTGCAACCCCAAGGTTGCAGACTGGTACCAGTCTATGGCCTGTTAAGAATCAGACCACCCAGCTGGAGGTGTAAGGTGGGCAAATGAAATTGCACATGTGCAGGATGTAGGTTACCTATTCCTATTTTGTTTCTACAATGCTTCAAGCAGAGCACTTCCTGTTTCTAAAGAGCAAAGCTTTCATAACTTCTCCTGGCACATGTGCTAACATTAAGATGATGCATCTGAACCTTTTGAACGCTCCTTTTAGCTCAGTGGTTCTCAACCTTTTTAATGCCACGACCCCAACCGGTCGTAAGTTGAGGACTACCCAACCGGTTGTAAGTCGAGGACTTTCCCTGCCTGGGAGCGCTGCACATGCATGGTGCCACCCCCTGCGCCGGCCGAGGCATAGCTGGCATGTGGCAGAGATGGCGCAGGCCGATCACTGGCTGGGCCACCAGCTGGCCCAACCCAAGGGAGGTAAGGCACCCGCCAGGCCCCACGCGTGCCAGCAACCCTCCCTGCGCCTGCCGGCCTCCCATATCCCACCCCTGGCCCTCTTTTACTTATATTTTTAGTAGTTGCTCAGTAGGAGGGGTGGAAACCTCCAGACAGCTCGCCTTCGCTGCAGACAACTTGCAGCACCGTTTACAGAATGGGACTTTTGGAGGGCTCAGCAGGGCAGAGACAGCTTGGACAATTCTTATTGGCTTTTGAAAGCCAATAGAATTAGAATCTATTCAATAGAGTCTATTCTATTGGCTTTCAAAAGCCAATAGAATAAAAGGGAGTAGCACAGCTAAGTAAAAGGGGAAAAAATGGCGGACTGTGTTGTTTGGCGACCCCCGTGAAATAGTTGTTCAATCCCAAATGGGGTCCGAACCACAGGTTGAGAACCGCTGCTTTAGCTGTTCCGGTGAGTGGCTGCAATGTCTATGTGAAAAGGTGAATCACATCATTATTGCACCTTAGTGGGGTGAATCATGTTGCCTCGAACTGTGGCTGCTTACAAACCTATTATTCACACTGAAAGATGTCTTTGTATTATTGCCACCTTGTGGTTAACAGGCAAAAGGTTTTCTTTAAGCAGATTGGAACAGTGCAGGCTGGTTCCAAAAACGATGCTAGACTGAGCACTGTCAGACAACAAACCAAAGTATATAATTAACTGCTTCTCCCCATTTATACTATGCAAACTACCAACCTAGTAGGTCAATTTTCCCAAATAAATGATGGGTATGCAGCTCAAACTCTATTGAATGCTATTGATTAACTGGACACATTTCAATCTGATTTCTGGCTTGATTTGGGCATTAGTCTTTGTCTCTCCAATAAATGACCTCTGGTGCACTCCTGAGCAGGTTCCAATAACACAGAAGATGACTCACAATACTATGTAAATTGATCCATAGCTGAAAACCCAGCAAAATCTTGCTTTTGAAATGATGATTCATTCAGAACCTTTAGTTTTCAAAATGTGGATCTAAATCAAATCCTTCCTTGAGAACCACTAAAAAAAAATTCAAAATATTTTGCAAATGTACCTCCTAAAAGAATTGGAAGCATATTACTCTACTGGGTGGCCAGCTCAAGGTCACTTGCATCAGGGGCACCTGTGTGGGCCTGGGCAGGACTGGGGCGGATCCAAGGGTCTCCTGCAGAGGGGGGTGGGACCGGGGTGAGTGCCAGGGCATGGTCCACTGAAAGAGCCTCACTGTCCCTTTCAGGGCATGCGTGGGGGCCCCTGGATGGTGGTATAGGTTCCCTGACCACATCACCAGGACTTCACAGCCTTGCCTAGCCCAACTGCGCTTACCTCCTCCTTAAGGCAGCTGCTCCTGTGCTCGCTTTCCTCGGCCAGGTTACTCATAGTGGGTGCAGGAAGGCAAAGTGCATGGGTCAGAGGGAGGCCCACTCCCTCTCCATGTGACGAGACCTGGCTTTGTAACCAAATCATCCTCAGCAATAGGATGGGAGACCACTAGGTGATGGCGAAAGGGCAACAGGGCTGCTGATGGCCAAGTGCTAAGGCAGGCCTTCCCTCAGACCCTCCCTCCTCTTATTGCAATTTCCCTTCCTCCATTCCTCTGTTCCTTCCTTCCTCCCTCCCTCCATCCCTCCCTCCCCTCCTTTTCATTCCCATCTTCTTCTTTCCTTCCCTTTCTTTCTTCCTGTTTCCCTCCCCTCCTTCCTTCCCTCCCTCCCTCCCTCTTTCTGTGCTCAGGAAGGGACAAGGGGAGGGGGAGAGGTTGTCAGTGCTTCTCTCAAAGAATAAGAGAGTTGGAAGAGACCTTTGAGGTCTTTAGTCCAAGCTCCTGCTCAAGCAGGGGACCTATACCATTCCAGACAATGGAATATCCAATCTCTACTTAAAAGCCTCCAGTGATGGAGCATCCACAACTTCTGAAGGCAAGCCTTTTCACTGGTTAGTTGCTTTCACAATCCTTAGTTCTAGGCTGGTTTTCTTCTTGATTATCTTCCATCTATTATTGCCTTCCAATGCTTTGGAAAATAGGTTGACCCCTTCTTCTCTGTGGCAACCCATAAAATATTGGAACACCGCTATCATGTCACCACCCCTAGTCCTTTTCACTGTTAGACATACCCAATTCCCACAAACGTTTGTCATATGCTTTAGTCTCCAGTCCCCTAATCACCTTTGTTTACCATCCATTAAGCCCAGATGGTCCCCCTTGTTTGGTTTATAGAACAGTGGCCATGAGCATAGCCTTCTCAGAGACAGCACCCCAATTATAGAGCTTTCTCCCAAGGGAAATATGAATAGTGCATCTCTCACCCGTTTAGAGGCAACTCCAAACACACTGTTCAGCCAGGCATATGTAGAACAACACCACATTTTATGGTCAAACAGCACTAAGTAAATTACTACTAATATTTTTCTTTCTTAAAATACACAGTTTTAATATTGTTTTTAAGCAGTGCTGGTGATACTTTGCAATAGCTGTCTTTGACAGTTTTCTTGTAAACTACCCTGGATTTCTCCGAAACATTTAATTTAGAATTTGACATTGATTTAATAAATTAGGCAGAAGAAACAAATGTTTAAATACATCTAAATCCCACAGACCTACTGCCTTCTAGGCACATACTGCAGAGAAAATAAGGCATTGCATTTATAGCCAGTATAGCCACAGGATTATGGGAACTATGGTCCATGACACCCAAAAGACATTAGTTTGGATAAGTCTAGATTAAATTATAAAAGACCAGATGAGGGGAAGTAGAAGCAAGAAACACTTTCCACGTCTCCAACAAAATAATGCGGGGGGCAGTTGACTTGGCTTTTTAATTTCAATTCACGTCAATACCTCTTAACTTCCCATTCAATCCAAAGAGTTTTATTATTGGCTGGTATTTAGGGAGGGGAGGTGGCAAGAATAGAGTATAAAGCAAATCTGGTAAGTTTACTCTCTCACCTGCCTGCACACCACCTTCCCGATGCAGCACATGGCTCCAAGCCATCTCCCTAGAGGTCCTTTGCAGATAATTCCATATATTTCTTTCAGGCTCTCACTTTTCTGAGAATCGCAATGCAACTAACCCAACCCCCAAACCATCTCACCTTCTCGATGGCCTTCTGCAAACTGCCTGACATCTAGTCTTGCCATCTTGCTTCTCTTTGCTGCCGGTGGCTGTGGTTTTCCCATGCAGGGGTGGGGAAAGAGAAGTGCTCATAGGCAGTGGTCCAGGGAGGTGGGGGTGGCACTGATCTAAACTTTGTGCCGGCCATCCAGAATGTGGTCAGTTTTAGATCCTCAGGGCCACCCTGGAGGGGGACCAAAAGAAGGGGCCCAGCCTGCCCGCCGCTTGCCCCATGGGACAAAAGGCAGGGAGATGGGAGAGCATGGAAGCACAAGCTGAGCGTCGCCCTCTCTGCCACGTGATAGGGCTGGAGAGGGGAATGCAGCATTCACGCCGGATAAAAAGACGCAGCCTGGAACTGCTGGCAGCCGGCAACATGCGAGGTTCTGTGGCAGCTGGAGAGAAAGGGCGAGAAGGAGGAGAAAGCAGGAAGAGTTGTGTGTGTGTGTGTGTGTGTGTGTGTGAGAGAGAGAGAGAGAGAGAGAGATAGATAGAGAGAGAGAGAGAGAGAGAGATCCCCTTTTTGTAAGTTTGTTTACTCTGCAAGCTTCCCATTCCCCACACTTTCATTTCCCTGCTCTCTCTCTCTCTCTCTCACACACACACACACACACACACACACACAGAGAGAGAGAGAGAGAGAGAGAGAGAGACAGAGAGAGAGAGAGAGAGAGAGAGAGAGAGAGAGAGAGAGAGAGAGAGAGAGAGAGAGAGAGAGAGAGAGAGAGAGAAACCCTTCCTGCTTTCTCCTCTTTCTTGCCCTTTCCAGCCAACACAGAGCCTCACACATTGCCAGCCACTGGCAGTTCCAGTCTGCGGCTCTGTATCCGGCCCTACCACATGGTGGAGATGGCAACTGGAAGCTGGCCAATGCTCGGCTTGTGCCACTGCATATTCCCATCTCTGTGCCTTTCTTCCCACAGGCCGGTATCCCTGGGGTGCTAGGCTTATAGAACTCCATGGCCCCAGCGAGGAGAGGCAAAGCCCTGCAAAGTGGGGCTGGGCATAGTGAGGTATGGCTCAGCAAAGCAGAACCAGATGAGGAGAGGCCTGGCAAAGCGGGGTGTGGCCGGGCATGATGGAGTGAGGCCAGGCGAGGCGGGATGAGGCAAATAAGCTGCAGCTACTGCTGCTCACCCCAAGTGAGCAGGCCCCAAGTGCTCGCCGTTTCCTTGGCGTGTACTGGGAAGGTGCCAGCCAGGTTGGGGAGGGCCAGAGCTGGGGCAATGTGGGCCGGTCCCTTGCCATTTCTGGAACAGTTCTGGGTGCCAGATCTGGGCCCCTCCCGGGCCGAATCTGGCCCATGGGCCTTGTGTTTGACTTTTAAGCTCCCTTAAAAGTATAATGAGAGACTGAGAGCAATAAACTGCCTGTATGTCATACATGCCTTTTTTTCAGTGATAGAAGCTGCTAAGGATTAATATTTATCTCCATTGTTCCACAGGAAAAAAAAGTGTTTAGTTACAACAAGCAACCTTGAACAATAGTTCCATTAATCTGGCACCTAAAAAGTTGTCTTTTACTGTGTATGTATGTCTGTTTGCTAGGATACACATAAATGGGTCATTTCTCCTGTGATTTGCTCCTGTAATCAATGAACATCTCCAACAACACATTGTTGAACTAATAGCAATCAGCAGCAAAGAAAGTGCTGCACTGAAAACAAGAGAAATATATTACAAACCACCTAGAGAGACTGCAAATTTGAAGAAACTTTCTTTTTCTCCCATCCTTACTTTTATATCAGGAAAACAGGATGTACAAATCAGGAATTTCATTTTCAGATGATTATCTACACTATACAAGTTAAGATAGGCAAGAAAATGGTAAGTGAACACCTATCCAGCCTAGATGAGTTCAAATCGCTAGGACCAGATGGATTACACCCCAAGGTTCTCAAGGAACTGGCAGATATGATCTCTGAACTATATTTTTCAAAGATCTTGGAGCACTGGGGAACTACCAGAGGACTGGAAAAGAGCTGATGTAGTTCCCATCCTCAAAAAAGGAAAAAAAATGGATCCAGGAAATTACAGACCTATCAGCCTGACCTCAATACCTGGGAAGATTCTGGAAAAGATAATCAAACAATGAATCAGTGAACACCTAGAGGCAAACAAAATCACTACTAAAAGCCAACATGGGTTTGTCAAAAACAGATCATGCCAGACAAACCTTATTACATTCTTTGACCAAGTGACAAAATTAGTGGATCAGAGGAATGCTGTGGACATAATTTACTTGGACTTCAGTAGGGCATTTGATAAAGTACATCACAACCTACTACTTGATAAAATAGAAAAATGTGGAGTAGACAGAATCACCACCAGATGGATCCATAGCTGGCTGACTGGCTGTACTCAGCGTGTGGTCCTCAATGGAACCGCATCTACATGGAGGGAAGTGTGTAGTGGAGTGCCCCAGGGCTCTGTTCTGGGCCCATTGCTCTTCAACATCTTCATCAATGATCTGGACAAGGGGATAGATGGGGAACTCATCAAATTTGCAGATGACACCAAGCTGGCGGGAATAGCCAACACTCCAGAAGACAGGCTTAGGATACAGGAGGATCTGGACAGACTTGAACACTGGGTGCTATCTAACAAAATGAAATTCAATGGTGAAAAAAGTAAGGTTCTACATTTAGGCAAGAAAAACCTTGGACTAGATGACCTCCAAGATCCCTTCCAACTTTATCATCATCATCATCATCATCATCATCATCATCATTATTATCTAAGAATCATATTTTATCCTGCTTGCACAGATTGTGAGAGATATGCATGGGAGAAAGTCAAAGAGAGAATTGCGTGAGTCTCCTCCAGTCTCCCCAGATGTCTCCTCACTGGAGCAAAAAAAGCAAAAGGACAAAAAGCTTAAAGAGGCTAATCCCAAATAGACAGAGCCAAACTTAGATCAGATGGCAGACCTGACCATCAAAACTTTCAACCTTGTTTGTTTATTTGATTCAATCTGATTTTAATGAGATTGAGCAACCTTGGGTGGCACACAATATAAAATGTTATCCAGGACTGTGACCAGGATTGACTTTCCATTTCCTCCAAGCATACTAGAGCAGTAATAGATCAGGATTGAGAATGAAAGAGCAAAAATGGAACTTCAAAGTCAGTCTACTCAAGAACTTTGAGCTCTTCTGCAGGAAACCTGCTTTTAGAGTAATTAGCATAATCTAGAAAGCTTAATCTTCCAAAGTCTCTACCTAGTAGATAGCCAACATCAGTAACAATTTTGTTTTACATCCTGAGTGTGAACCTAATCTTGTAACTCCCTTCATTTTTTACAACCTAGATTGAGCCTTGATCCTCAAGGCTCTGAATGTACTACCCCTGTAGGGATATCAGATCTGGACTCTAGAAATTGAGATGACCAGTCCCAGATAGCAAACAGACAAATAAGAATTCTAACTCTTTGTTGTCAACTCGTTTTCTTCTTCTTTTTTGTAGCTTACTTTGAGAAATCTTATACTTATGTATCTTAAACTCTGGACTGTTCTTATGCCTGTGTGATGTGTGTGTGTATATATAAAAGAAAAAGGTAAAAAAAAATAATAGTGATGATGATATATATATTGTCAAAGAGAGAAAAAACACATAAAAAGTACTTTAACAAAAACAAAGAAATGACAAAGAAAAAAGGAAATATATGCCATTATATGAATAAACAGTTACAAATCTATACTTGTCTAATGCAAATATTATTTAAGTATGTATATATTTCTAATATGTTTATAGGACTATCTTTTTTTAACCTACTGTGTTTTGTGTAAATGGATCCCATATTTCATTATACTTGTCTATACAAGGTCTACATCTATAGGCAGTCTGTTCATAAGTGGCAAGTACAATCAGTTCTTCAATCCTTTGAATAAATGGAACCATGCATTTATCTTATCAGTGCTACAATATAAATTCTGGTTTCTCTCTGGATTGTATAAATCTTTTGCCAATTTCTATTCCGAGTAAACTTACATAATGGAAAGAAGTGGGTCTATAAATCAGTTTTCTCTGCACCTTGTGAAAATGGGAAATTCTGTCTGAAATGTAGATGTTAGTGGGGATGCTTTACAGGAAATATTAATAAAGTGAAATGGTAGGCTTCGATTTTTATAATTGTTTAGCTTTGTTTACATTGTGGTTATAAGAGTTTTATGATACATAATGATTTATTCCTCTGTGTACTTTTATCAACTGTTTAGTTCTTATTTGATTATTTTTTTGATGTAGTTGAATTATATCCCAGCAAGAGGTACATTATATATTACATTGTGTTTGTTGTTTGGATAGGGATGCTGGAAAAGGCACTATGGAATTGATTGCTAAATTGCTAGCAGCAAGTAAATATTTCTCCATATTAGTGACGGGCTATGGGGCCAACCAAGCCACCACTGCTTTGGCAGGTTGCTTGCTGACATTTCTCTTGCAAACATTTACAACCAGCAATAACTCCAAATGAGAAGGCCCTCAGGAGAGCCTCTTGTGTCTAAGCTATGAAAACATAAATATGTATGATCGTTAATCTAAGTAAACAATGGTGCCTTAAACAATGCTACTTGAAGTCACTGTTTGCATGCCTGACGTAGATGGTGAGAAAGAAATTGGCTGCCTGCTGTTCAGCTTTCCAGGGCTGAAAATCCTCACTGCATACTGGATGGTATAAACAGACACCGAGCCACATGCACGTTTTACTGTTGTTTCTACTTTTTCTCCCTTTTGGGTTGCCTTATGCTCTTTAGGGGACCTTTGGTCAGGTGTCTCTTTTGCTGTGCTTTTTTTAACCTCACTGAAGATTTTGATTTACTTGCACTGAGTGTGAAATTATTGAACTCATGGCCCCCTGACCATGAGGGGGAGGGTGAAGCTGGGCAGGGGTTGACAAAGTGGATGTTGTAATGTAAAATTTTCTGGAAGGGAGTGTAGGAAGACAGGATCCAGGAACTGTAGGATTTATATGAAGTAAGGCTTGAAAGACTATCATTTCCCTTTCCCTTCCATGTTGACTGTTGCTTGGCTGACTGATGGGGAAAGGGATGAAGCCTTGTATATTGGGGCAAAGATTTCTGGGATGCCTGGTGTTTCTGGAAAAAAGCTGGTGAGAACCTTAACCCTCAAAAAAGCTGGTGTATCCTCAGAATAATGACATTTGACCAAATTAGTATGATTGTGTGCTGCCAAAACTGGTAAGAAGATTTGAATGGCTGATTAGATTGTGTATTGTGAAAACAGGGCTTGTGTGTGCTATGAAGGGATTTCAGTGTAGTTCTGAAACAGATTTCATATAATGTAAATAGCAGTAGCACTGTCTATGTTGTAAGCCATCAATATTATGAAACTTGGTTTCCTAATGTTTAGCCCACTCACCTTTTCCCTCCATTTGCTAATTTTGCACTCCTCTATTTCTGCTAGATGATTTGGTCTTATATCACATAGAAAAGTACTTAGTATTAAGAATTATGACTTCTTTATTCTCATTCTCACAAGTGTCTTGGCTCCCTCAATACATTCAAGCAAGAGACAAATTCAACCATGTTCTATAGATTACCTTGAAAATAAAATTTGATTCCAAAATCTAAGACAGAGAGTAATGGAAATGTTTCCTCTTTTATTCTTCCCAATTCCAATTGTCTGCTTATCCATAGACATCTCTAGGCCAAAATCCAGACAACCAATAGGGTACCACAGCCTCTCAAAGACTTCTTGTGGCTAGACTTTCAATTCTTTTGCTCTTCTAGCAGGGGAAGAATAGAAGAAAGGGATTGTAATCTTCCTTCCATAGCTGTATGTGAAGAAACAGAGATTGCTTGCAAAAGTGTTTCATTCGCTATTAATGTTATATAGGCATTGCTGCTGCAGAGCAACAATAAAGGGCTTAGAGAAAGGCAAGCAGGTGAATAGTCCAATATCCACAGGATGTTTAGGGAATTGTAATCCTAGAGACATTTGAATTTGCAACTGGGTTTGAAATAAACTCAGAGTTGGCTTTGGAATAATTATGATTTCTCCTAAATTGTGCAAACCTTGGTTGTTTGAGAGAGAGAGAGAGAGAGAGTCACTCTTCATAATTTATTTCAAAGCCAGGGCTGTAGATTGCACTGGATTTTCTTTAAAGCATTCCGGATGAAGGAAATGGTAAACCACTTCTGTACTGCTGTATAAAAACCTACATAGACATTTTCGAGTTGTGGCAGGGAGATTGAACAGAGAGAAATGTTACCTTTGTATGTATCTATGTATATAGCATGGGTTTTTGAGTGATCTTGTTAGAAGTAGATTTGTCAAAAAAGATCAGATTTTTTTTATAACAAAGCGTTAGGGGTAATTTGTTTCCACAGTTGGCATATTTGTTTTCAGTCTAAAGGAAATCAGAGTCAGCATCCCACAATAATGTTGAATTTGGCTTCTGCTAACTCACAGTTTTTTTGAGTGAATGCAATATACCTAAGCAGTCATGAATAACACTTCAAATTCCACCTATGTCTGCATAAAAAGTGAGATATAGAAGAGATGACTGGGGCAGGGAAGCCCTGGCATATCATATTGGATATTGCAGGTATGGTTTATTCCTTATGGATTTGGTGAAAGTATTAAAATAATACCTGGAGGAATGACTACTAGAATGGGGAGCAGCCCTAACAAAGACATTATCAGAAGGATCATTTCTTGCCAAGGAAAACTTGAATATTATGTCTTACTGTTTCTAGTAAAAATGTGCTAAATCTATATTAAGGAGAAAACTCAGCAGAAATGAATGTACAGAAATGAAAACATGTTCCAAATTCTTGTAAGTAGACATCTTTATTTCATGAAGTTAGTTCTCTTAGCTCTATAGCTTTTTACTAGTAGTCATTTTCAGACAGGCCTGGAGTTACTGGATGAGCTGTTACTCACCCAGTGGTGGTATAGATACTACTCCAGGAAGATGTCACTCACAATTTTTAGTTACAACATTTTAGTTGCTTACATGGATTTTTGAGTAAAACTCTTAGTCTTATTTTTTTCTATTTCGTATGGACTTTATCACTGTAGCACTAATTGTCCCATTTATAAAATCACTAAATCAAACATGGATAGATTACGGCTAAGAACCAAGAACACCACCAAGAACATCTTGTGCTGAGTAGAATGGTGTCTTTGTACCACCTCCTCTTCAGCAGGCATCTACAGGTACTGTCCAAGCAGCTCTTTTCAGCAAACTTCCTGCTTGCCCATGAACTAATCCAGCTCATGTTTACCCACCTATTTGGGCTTTAGTAAACCAACAACTCTTCCTCTATGATCAGCTGCTGTCTATTTACTCCTTAGCTGACAACCATCGCTTCTATTTACAAGCAAACATGGCATTTGATACCAACCTACTTCTAATGTCTCCTTTTCCACTAGAGTTTAGTTATAAACTACTGCTCACAACTCTAGTATAGTATAGACATTTGTTTGGACCACTGCACACAACAAACCATGCTATCTATGGCTGAAAGCAGGCTTTGTATAGAAGCCTGATGCACTGATTATGAATAATACCATCATATTTTCTTATGATTGGTTTAGACAGCACTCAGATGTTAGCTTGGGAGAATATATAGTGCTTGCCAAATTCTACCAGTCCTTCCTGGCGTTTTGTGGTCATTAGTTAATGACCTCTTGTCACTGGTCAGGCAGGTAGCCTTAGGTGTGGATTGGGCATTGTATAAGGCTGCCAGATATCAGCAGCAAGTTTTCTTTTTTTAGGTATTTTATTAATTTTCTAGTTTTACAATCATAAGTACTTAATAAGCAAAGTGTTGTCTGGGTCCATTAGTAATTCAATGATACATATTAACTTCCTCAATCTAGGTACAATACTACACCATCCAATGCTTCCTCTCTTCTTCCGGTGGTATACATTTTCCATACTGGGCAAACACAATTCTTATTGCTGTTAATACATATACAATTGAATATCAGCATCTTTGTTACATTTTTCTAATATTATATATAATATCAGTAGTGTCAATTTAGAATATCTTTTCTAACCAAAACATATCTTAATTGTATTTGCATTTAATATCCATTTGTTCAATTGCTTTTTTTAAAAAAAATGATTTCCCATCAGTATTCAAAGCATCTCTATTGTTTATAATTTTCTCATAATAAATTATATTTGGGCAACCAAAGGCTTCCCTCGTTCAAACCCTCTTAGAATTTTCATATTTCCCTTCTCATACCAAAATATAAAATTCTAGTTATAAATCTTATCTTTCTTGTTCTAATAACACTTTTATTTCTAACAATTATCTAACATCTTAGCCATGTTTAAACATCTCTTTAATAGTACAATATCCCACCTAATGGGTCAGGACCTTTATTTTCTTCAATCTTACTCTAGCTTTCTTCCTTTGCCAACTAACTTTCCAAGTCAGTGCCTTTGAATCATCAAGTAGTTTTCCCTCTATTTTTATGTATATTGTCTGGAATAAGAAAGACAATTTGATTAAGGTATTTTT
This sequence comes from Crotalus tigris, assembly GCF_016545835.1. NCBI lineage: Eukaryota > Metazoa > Chordata > Lepidosauria > Squamata > Viperidae > Crotalus > Crotalus tigris. Next base: position 41,697 of record NW_024096554.1, on the reverse strand, counting down.
GGAAGAACGCTCAGCCCATTGATATTCATTAAACAGCCTCTATCCTTCTCCAATTTCTCATAATTCTCCTAACACCTTTATCTTCCATTCGATTGGCTCTTCTTCCTTATCCTCAAGAGTGTTCTGAGATCTTGACAGGTAAGATGTCTTTTTCATTTCCGATATTATCACTATGTCTTCTATTTTTTCATTTGTCTGAATCTGTTTATTAATTCCTTCTTTTACGTCCTCCATCTTTGGATCCGCTTCATCTAATTTTCCTTCTATTTTCTGGGTTACTAGTTCCTTCTTTATAGGTAGGCTGACTGGATAACTCAGAGCTCAATTCACAATTGACTGAAACTTTTTAAATCCCTAAATAGATTGGATTATAGCGGCCACATACAAAAACAAAATGGATGTTCCATACTCAGCTTTAAATGGTAAAAAACCCATCTCTCTTATTTCTAAAGTCCCTAGCTTGACATATCAACAAGAAAATGTTGACGAAGCTCAGAAAGAAATTATTTCTATGTTAAAATCAATACAAGAGACAATTGCCTTAGCTCATGATGAGACTAAAAATAACACAAAGCAACAAGTTTTCTAATAGAGTGTTTTGCTTTTTTAATCTATCTATCTATCTATCTATCTATCTATCTATCTATCTATCTATCTATCATCTCTCTCTCTCTCTCTTTCCCCCTCCCTCCCTCCCTCCCTCCCTCCCTCCCTCCCTCCCTCTCTCATCTTTTCTTCAGTAGACCAACTGGGCAGAGCTTCCACATGAGACCATAAGAGAGAGGTTTATCTGTCACACTATTCATTCCAATTCTGAATTAAAGCTAACCCTCTCCTGTTTTCATAGTGTGTATCCTATGGCCTGGTGAACATACAACATGTTACCTCATCTAATCTTTGTTATATATGCTGTGCATAAATTGGGTGAAGCTTTTAACACTGATTGGACTAAAATTTCCTTGTGTAATCACCCACTTCTGAATGGCTGTACTTAATTCTATGGTCACATGAGCACAGGTGATTAGAATAAATCACTTCCTTCTTGGACCCAATTTCTATGTCACATAAAATGAAGTGATGGTTACCAAAGAAAGTCAAACTTGAGTGGAATGAAATTGCTCAGAAATATTTTCAGACAGATAAAAAGATCTGCATCAGTCACGCATGGCAGGTTTTCTGCTGAAAGGATTTATGGCTGTTATTGCAGAATGTCCACCTTTTGACTTGATTTCTCGGGTGAATGGAAATCAGTGCCTATTCTTGTTTCAGTGAAAGCTGCTGTTGGTAGACATAACTGTGCAGTGTTTATGCTTCTAATTGAATGCCTGGAGCATTGATTAAGCCTTTATGCTCCAAAAGAGTGCTGCTTATCCACCATACTGAGCTCCAAGATTTTATTGTTGTTGATCCCAAGCAACCCAGAAGCAAGGTTGTTGAGTATCAGTGACTTGATCCATCATTCTAAGATCAGTTGTTGGCTGAGAAATCATGCAGTATGAACTTAGTGAACATGGTGTTTCCTCAGATGAGAAACAACATAGAAGTGAAGTCCAAATGTTCACAGGAAATAGATACAATTAATGAGCATGAAGGATCATCAAATTCTTAATCTGAAATTTTAAGAAAATTGTATATGCATGTATCATGTACATTTGTTTTTTCATATTTTTTATTGAAAGTTTTACAAAGAAAACAAAGTAATGAAAAGAAAAAGCAGGAAAAATAAAGAAAAGTTCAATCTTTCTATTATTCATTTTTTTCTCTAATCATCAAACCCCACAAATCATAAATGCATTTTTTCCATTTTTGCAAAATGTCTGTAAGGGGTTTCCAGTCAACCACGTTTTTTTTCTCTACAAGAAAAGTTAATTTAGTCATCTCTGTAAGATTCATCATCTTTACCAACAATTTCTCCACTGTGAGTACTGTATTATCAAACTTTTTCCAATTTTGAGCATGTAGTAGTCTCTCTGCAGTTATCACATAGAGAAACAAATTTACATTACTTTTTTCTAGTTACTTATCCATGTACACTATTTGTAATCTTAACCTATTTATTTCTTCCCAAGGAAGAAATTGGGGCAAATACATATTATATGTGTTTTTTTATAACAGCTGCATCTCAGTATCTCCACAAAACTGTTTTAGATTAGTAATGAATATTATCTGCCTTGATGTGACCCATTGCTGATGACCACATGGACCTCCTAGAGCAGGGGTCTGCAACCTTGACAACTTTAAGACTTGTGGACTTCAGCTGGCTGAGGAATTCTGGGAACTGAAGTCCACAAGTCTTAAAGTTGTCAAGGTTGCAGACCCCTATCCTACAGGATTATAGAATAGAGGAGGATGTAACTGACACTGGCTCACTTATTGATTTCCTTTTCCCTTGTTCTGCCAGCAGTGATAGAGAAGTAGTAACTTGTTCTGCCAGCAGTGATAGAGAAGCAGTGATAGAGAAGCATCTATAATAGTTGGCTGCCCAGCTTTTGCCAGAAGCCTTCTACAAGAGGCTAAAACATTCCTGGGTCATTGATTTTATTGTTCAAGATCACAGATTTTGCCTGTAGATAACCCTGGATCCAGTCCTCAATATCCCCATGTAGACTTGAAGAAATTTGGTCTGACATCTGCAAAATTACTTCCAGTCCTAACCAAAAGGAGAATTCAACCTACCCTGGACAATGCAAGAATTCATCTTCAACAATGTAAATAATACTAGACCAAAAATCAAGGCTTGTATCTGTAGGCCAAATCTAAACAAATTCAAAATTAACCCCTAATTACCATATTGTGAAAATGCACATGCTGAACCTGGTTAAGCAAGCAAGTCAACAACAGCAGTATGTTCTTATGTACCAATATCCTATAGCTTCAACCAACAGGTTTTCAGTATTCTACTAGAATTTACCCTCCTGCAATTTAAAGCCCATTTGGTTTGGACTTACGTGTGTGAAATACAATTACAGTATCTACAAAAATGCTTTTAATTTTCTTTAGGCTAAATATTCTTCTATTTTTCTATGCTATTGATCATTTTAGCTATTCTGAATTTGTTTCATCTACGGCATTCTTAAAATAAGGCATCTTGATGATGAGTGCCTAATAGAGAATAAACTGAACTATAACTTCTGGTATGCATTTTTAATTCAGCCTAAAGTCACATAATTCTGTTTTTTCAGCTATAAAAATAATGTTCTTTGAAGTGTGAATGCACATGTACATATCAAATCATCCTTTCATAAAAGTTGAAGAGGGAAAAGAGTAAGCATAAATGAAATGATTCTTGCAGAGTTCAGTTACACACATTGTAATTTGATTTTTAAAATGATTGCATATCTAATAATTTGTAAGTTACTTGAAGAAAGAGACATCACTGCCCTAGGTGGTACTCCATTTGATTAAACTGATTTTTCAGGATTTTAAAGCATTACAAAATATAGCAAAACCTGTTGAAGTGATAGTGTTATAGCTAACAACTAATAACAATTTCTCTATCATACCACTTTTATTATTTTATAGGTAGGAAAATGCTTTTCTGTAGACATTATCTTACTGAACAAGCCTATTTGGAGAGAAGGGTTACTGATACAACCAGCTTTGTACATAAACTAGATGTGCTTGATGAAAAGATACAGCTCTTTATTGTCAGAAATTAGATTTTCAGAATACTGATCTACAAATTGCATTTTTTTCCAAATTTAATATGCTTTTAATGTCTTCCCAGATCCAGTTCTTATTACATACTTTAGCCTTTATTGTTATTGTTAAAAAGCAGCCTCCAACTAAATAGATGATATTCAGCAACTAACAGTGCATACCTACCCACTATCTATTCAGAAATAATTGCCACTGAGTTTAATAGTGCTTTTATAAGAACAGGAGATGACGAGAAGACAGGTGGTGATAAACACTGCTTTAAATAAGAAAAATCCATCTTGTGTATTGTTTCTCTTAGTAATACAAGGAAGATGGGTCTACTCTAGAGGCTGGATCTGCCTGATAGGGAAAGAAGGAGGAAGCAGCTAAGGGGAAAGATTGGGTGCAGCTGTCCTGTGAAAGACTTTTGTTGAAGGGAACACAAGGAGGAAGCAAGGAATAAGAAAGGGAGCAAGTAAGCCTATTGGGCAGGGAAATGTAGAAGGACTGTGGCAAGAAAGAGAGAGAAAAGAAAGAAATGCAAACAAGACAAGGAAGAATTGGGATACCTTTCCAAGACTGAATCATTTATAGATATGATCATGAATAAAATTATATACCAAGAGCCAGCAGTGTGCTGCAGCTGCCAAAAAAGCCAACACAGTGCTGGGCTGCATTAATAGAGGGATAGAATCAAGATCATGTGAAGTGTTAATACCACTTTACAATGCCTTGGTAAGGCCACACTTGGAATACTGCATCCAGTTTTGGTCACTACAATGTGAAAAAGATATTGAGACTCTAGAAAGAGTACAGAGAAGAGCAACAAAGATGATTAGGGGACTGGAGGCTAAAACATATAAGGAACCGTTGCTGGAATTGGGTATGTCTAGTCTAATGAAGAGAAGGATGAGGGGGGACATGATAGCAGTGTTCCAATATCTCAGGGGCTGCCACAAAGAAGAGGGAGTCAAGCTATTCTCCAAAGTGCCTGAAAGCAGGACAAGAAGCAACGGATGGAAACTAATCAAGGAGAGAAGCAACCTAGAACTAAGGAGAAATTTTCAGACAGTTAGAATAATTAGTGGAACAACCTGCCTCCAGAAGCTGTGGATGCTCCAACGCTTGAAGTTTTTAAGAAGAGACTAGACAGCCATTTGTCTGAAATGGTATAGGGTTTCCTGCCTGAGCAGGGGGTTGGACTAGATGACCTCCAAGGTCCCTTCCAACTTTATTATTATTATTATTAAAGTCAAATTGCTCTGCTTTTCTGTAAATATATTTTTACTTAATTACATAAAGTGATAATCTTCTTTGACCCACCCCCAGCAGATTTATAAATCAATGTATCTGCTTCTGCTGCATCTGTTATGATTTATATTTCTTCATATATTCTCAGCTTCTATTTGCTTTTATTTTATTTTCCTGAAAATCAGCTCTTAGCTGATTGATGGCAGCACAACCCCAGAGTTCCACTTGTTGGCTTTAAGACTTCTAAAATACTTTTTGGGACATCTCAACACATTTTGAAACTTCATATCTTGCACAGATGATAAGGGTGAGTGTGCAAAAACAGTTTAGCTAATGTATTTAACCCTTCGCACAATTGTTCCTTTAGTGCTTGCCACTGTAACCAATTCTCATATATCTCAGGTGTTTCACTGAATGGGAATAGCTTAGGAAGGGAGGAAAGATGGGAGTGAGCAAGAAAACATGCAATGTTGTAGATGTGAGCAAAATGATGGTGAACAGTGACACTCAGCAACATTGCTGGAATATCTTGATATTGACATGGGACTGAAAACTATTTTTCTAGGCTGAGTCAGCATGCCTAGATCTCCTGTTCCAGATCAGAGGCAGTCAGTAAGTCTGGACCAATTCTGGGAATTTTTTAAAATGAATTCAAAAAAGTAAGAAAATGGGAAATGTAACCATTTTGAAATGCTCTCAGTTAACTGATTCTAAAATGAATCATTTAACCCTTTTAAAAAGCTAAAATGGTTCTTTCCACCAAGGTTAGACAAAAAAAAAGTTTAGTAATAAAACAAACTCTCTAAAGTAAAATAAAATTGAGATTGACAAGTTTTACTTCTTAACATAGAGCCTAAGTTTCCTATGCACTCATTCCTTCTCCCAGTACAATGCTCATTTAATACAAAAGGGAAGCACTGCACTAAGTTTAATGAACATCTCAAGACCAATGTTAACATACTTGCTACATCTCCATGGTGTAGACTTTAATCCACCACGCATAGAAAATTTACATCAATGAAGTTATTGCAACATCAAAATGAACCTCCTGAAATCTCTGTTGATACTAAAGGAATGACCTGAAATTGATCATCCATTTTGATGGCATATTTCCTAACCTACTTCCTCCAAAGGTAATTCCTACTACAGTTTAATAACCTGCATAATTTTGAAGGGTCTGTCATTGAAATATTACAAAAATGATGGAAATGCCTTTCCTCCACATCTATCAAGGATGAAATCAATGAGCCCCTATCTCAAAGGAAGCAACCCATTGTAAGGTGTGGGAGCCCTGGAGATTCATTTTGAAAAGTGCTTTGCGGACAGTAGATATCAAAAGTGATCTTTGCAAGACAAACAGACAGACAAGGGACAAGAAAATATTAAACACCAGAACAGTCATGCAGGATTTATAGGCCTCTGGACCAAGTCTCCCTCCTATAAGGCTACAGCCTCTTAATACTATATCTGTAAGCTTCTGGCTCTAAATCCACTGCAGATCAATGAATAGCCTTACATATACAGAGACAAGCTTATGACATCTCCTAGTTGAACTTGGGTATAATCCAAACAACAAATTTGGATTATACTCAGTATTTTGATGAGTGACCTTCAGAAAATGTCATGTTTTCAGGTTAGGCTAGAAAGTCAAACAAGAAAAAAAATTCAGAGGGCAGCAATGGCAAGATACTTTCCTATTATTGCCAAGAAAACTGCATAAGTATACCCATATTGCCAACACTTGGAATCACTTGGCTCAAAGAATATTTTACTTTTACATGCGTTACAGTTTCATTGTCTTTTTTAAAAATCTATGTACAAAGGCACTGCATGTACAGTGGAAAGCTTGTACAGTATTTCTCCTATACTCAAAAAGACCTCTGCTTTACAAAACACTCTGAAAAAGGTTGGGTCATAATTCAGTCATTTATTCCTACATTTCTACTATCAACAAAGAGGAAATAAGCATATCGGGGACTTTCATGGGTAGAAAAAACCATGAAATTGTTAGGGAAGGCTATAATTCTGGGAGAGGCTACATGCTTCTCATACAAAAGATTCAAATTGCAATATTGGGTATTTCCAGAGCAAATGGGGAAAGATTCTAGGAAGAATATTCAAATATTCTTGCATGCCAGAAGTGCATTCCCTGTTCTAATGTGCAGCTCACCCAGAGTTCCTGAATGTTCCAAAAGAGCTTTTAGCTAAGAAATAAAATAACATTAGAAAAATATATGCAACTGTCCATGAATATTTGTCATGTTTTTAAGGTAATGATTGAATAGATAAAGATGATGGAATGGATTTGTGAGTGAGCATATATGAATATGCCACAGACTATCAATTTACTTGTCTCTAAGTTTCCACCTATATTTCCGATATCCTGCTATCGGTCAATGTTAGCTTCCCTTTTGCACAACTGGCTAGACTGAATGGGATTTCTAGGAGTTGCATACAATAAAGCCATAATATTTTGTGATGTGAATCAAAAGCCTGAACAACATTTATATTTCTAAGTTATGATAAAATCAGATTTAAGCACCTACCCTCTCTTACCACGAGCTATGAGGATGTTATGAGTTTATAACCTCTAATGTTTGATCCTTTACAAAATCTTTTAAAAAGCCCATTCTCCCGCATTCTGTAGTAGTCTATAAGCTTAATGTTTGCTTAAGTATTAAGCTGATGTTGCTTTCTCTACTGCTAATGGCATGGAAATTAAACTTAATGTCAAGTTTACATTAAAAATGACATTGACTATTAAGCTGACAAATTAATCTGATTTACTTGCATTTTACAAACTGATTTGATGCTCACTGATTAATACAGTAAATTAGATGCTTACAAATCCCATGAGTGACAATATAAATCAGAAAACTCTGTCAGTAGTATGTACCATTTTAGACTTCAATGTTGAATGTATTAGTGCTCAGAACTTTTACATTTTCAGATTTCATGCAGAAGAGAATCTCAAGATAAAATCTGAACTGGATATTAACAGGAGAACAATACAACAGCCAACAGATTAGAAGAGGATGGAAAGGAGAATTACTATACAATATCCTTAATTTCACATACTAGCAATATAATACTCAGGATCCACCAATACATAGAAAGAGAAATGAAAATGTTCAATTTGGCTTTAGAAGAGACCAAGGAGCAAGAGACATGACAACTGCTTACTGTGTCAAATATCTAGTATTTGTCCACATTTCTGTTGTTTTGTTTGTTTTTTGAAATCATTTCATCTCATGTCTCCAATTTTAATGAAAGACTTTCCCAGATTCAAGGTTAATACCTAAAACTTCCAATATTACATTCAGGATTCATCCTTGATAAGGCAGAATCTTTCCAACGGCTGGCTAGATTTATAACCAATCATTTTAAATAATCCACAATAGTTACATTGTTTCAATATAGTATCATGTTATGCCACTATTAGAAACATTTAACTGGTGTCCAAACCAACATATGAAATTTTACGAACTGTGTTTTCATTAATAGCAACATTCTCAAAGACACTGATAATGGCTCTGTTTACAGCTCACCCTATTCAATTTTGGGGATGGGTGGGTTAAACTGTTAATGTAACAATTGGTTTGACTGTCATTCGCAATTCTCAAAAGCTAAATACCCTGAATTACAAAATATTCCTTTCTGTACAAAAGAACATTGAGATTGGTCTGTATCTCTTTTTGTGAACAATCAGTTTAAAACAATACTTTGTCAATCATCAACTGCATGTACATTCTTATCTTCAGTTTCTCTATCCCTGGGTAAGAATTTGGTTGGCTAGTCTTGGTGCATTTTGTAATATGCTACCTTTAATAAAATTATCATTAGCTCCTTTTCAGATATTGTCATGTTCTTAGTTGAGTTTTCCACCTCATTGCAGAATGTTTTTTAATCCTTTGGGTCTGATTTCAAATGGGATATCTTTGGGTTGGACATTTTATATAAAAGAAAGAAGGACAGATGGATGGATGGATGGATGGAGGGATGGAGGGATAACTAAATATCAGACTGAAAGACTGGCACACTATACCTTTATATTTTAAGAGGCCCGATTCAAACACTGTCTATTTTTTAGAACTATTGTACTCTCAGCATTGCACCTCTTGGATAAAAACAGATCAGAAAAAGTAATTATTTTTCATTAGAGATTCCGCTGTTGCCTACTAAAAATACTGACTCATTTGTGAAAAGAACAGCTTGTGGAGATTCTACACTTTCAAGTATTTTTCAACAGGGCTTTTTGAAGGAAAAAAATGATGCTCATTCTGTGATCCCTTTTCTGCTCACAAATTTGCTTCATTTATTAAAACAAAACAGCCAATTTCAAAATGGGTAAAACTTAATTACAAATGCTCCTTGTGAAATATTAGAAATTATGTGTGTGCGTATGTATAGACACAAATATACAAACACAAAGAAATACTTATAGTCAGATGATTAAAGGAATGGAGGAGGGACTGACCAATTTAACTGAATATGGCAATGGGTAAAGAATTATCTGAGAGCCATTTTGTTTTAGTCTTTAAGGCACAAGTCTAGAAACTGGGATACCAAGAGTTCTAGTCCTGCCTTAGGCACAAAGCCAACTGGGTGATCTTGGGCCAGTCATTCTCTCTCAGCCCCAGAGAAAAAGGCAACAGCAGACCACTTGCAAAAATCTTGCCAAGAAAACAGCAGGGACTAAATATTGTTGCCAAGAATCAATGTTGACTTGAAGACACAAACACACAAATATAAGTTTCTATAATTCTAAAAAATTCTATGTGTTGCAAAATTCTTTTTTTCTAGTGAATATTAACAATTTGCCAGGTTCTTTTCTTCACCCCCTCCCCTCCTCAGCTACCACTATTAGACATGATCTCACTGAAGCCTCATTGGCAGGTCTCTTTTTTCCAAGGGTTCCAGGGATAGTTGCAAGGATAATCCCAAAGAATGTTGCTGTTGTGTTCTATTGCACAAGGCATATACTCTACAGAAAGAGAAGGTCAAAGAATACGAGGCAGATGCAGAAGAAAATGGAGAGACAACATCAAAGACACACTACCACAACATCAATTAACAATGGTTGAGGCCACCAGAAGAGCAAGAACTAGAACATTATATCTCCCTTGACACCTGAAGCAGTAAAGTATGGGAGTAAAGTAAAAAGTAAAAAAGAGCAACAGAATGTATTCTAGGACTTTCTGTGTAACTGGGCAAATCTCAATTCTTTTATCAATTCTTTCAGCTCAGCATTGTGGGAAAAACTCAGAAAGAAGATATTTTGGCTTTTATCCATAGTGCAACAATTCAGAACTTAAAAAAAACAACTTGTGAACATGAGAACACAAAGGTACCTGTGCAACCATGCAATGTTGCATGTACGGAAGGTTTTCATGATAGTTGTTTCAAAAAGAATTTAAATTAAATCTGTAGATACTTTATCTGCATTTACTCTTACTTGGAAAGAGCAAACACAAATAAAGCAAGCACAAGCCTCAATCATTCAAGTAGAATTCTAAACAAAATCAATATACCTGAACTAGTTACATATCTGCTTGAAGAAGATTTGGGAATTCAGTACTTTTCAGAACTAATGCATAGAGCATAAATGAAAATCTGCATCTTTAGAGAGACCATCTGTTACTTTTTCCTGTCAACAAACTGTTCCATCTCTGATGTTATGGATATAGCTGGGAAATAAAAATATTATCTGGCGGTTGAAACTACTTTCCTAACAATACCGTAGTTGAATGTTGTAATAATTTTTAAGCAGAAACAGCCAAAAGCAACTATGGTAAAGATACATTGCTAAGTAGCATTGCAGTAAACATTTACTGACATTTAGTAAAACAACAACAAAAAACAACAGTCCAAGTGCCTATTTAATTATTCAATTATTTAGCTAATGAATCTGTTACACGCTTTAGGTAAGACTTGGGAGTTATTGGTTTGGGGAAAACAGCAGGCCACTCTTTCCTTCCTAATGTGATAAATAGATACAAGTATTGAGTAGGTACATGTCTGAAACTAGGTTTGCCTATTTATTTCATTTTATTGCATAGCAGATTTCCTTTGTCTTGCAAAATGTATTCTGGCTCCAGTTGTAAGTAAGAGGCATTGAAGCTTAGAATGATTAATATATTCTACATAGTATAATAAACATATGCTTTGGGATCTCATTTCAATGTTGGTTCATATTAGACAATCCGTGACCTACTGGAGCATTGTTTCAGAGACATTTTCTTACCTAAACAGAAACTCAGAATGATCAAGGGCAAAAAAAGCTGTGGGAATGGGAGCAACTTCTAATTTCCTGCCCGCTTGACTATGGCTGGCCACTCTCCATCAGTTGATGATGGGATCAGTCTTCCAGAAGTCTGTAGGGCTAGGTCACCACCAGTCTACCTGATCTCTATCAGCGGAAGGAGGGGCCAATCGACGTGGTCTATGAAAGGCTAGGGCAGGACGGGTTTACTGAACCTCTGGTGGCAGTTAAGCAGCACTGAAGTGATTACAAATTTGTCAGATTTCAATCCCACGGGACTCACGTGTCCTAGATTTTGGAAGCATTCTGTAAATTAGTCTATCTAAGCCTATTTGGTTCAAAACTTGTTGATGTATGATGCACTGTTTCGCCCACTGTGGTTGATTACAGACATAAGAGTTTTAATAGTATGTAGATAGAACTTTTGTGTGGGTGTTATCCCTGGCTTTAAGGAAGTGCTTAATCAAACATGGGAATTTTGGCAATTTGGCATATCTTTATTTCTAATCTCATGTTGTTGTTTAATTTGCTGAAACCATGCTAGGATTTTTCTGCAGATAACTGCTACTAAAGGTTCCTTAAGTCAGCTCAATTTTGAGCAAATTATGTGAGCAAATAAAGCCACAACATAATTATTCAGATGAGCCCATCAGAAATTTATAGTTAATATTTAAAGTGAGACGTGCCAGATTTTGGCCCATGAAATAAATTCAGAAATAATAGATTATAAGGAAGAAAACAATGCAATACTCCTTGTTGCCATCTAAAGCTCCCCTGCAACCAATCACGATGCCATTAATCTGGGCAGAAACCTTATATAGACAGGAATGCTTTGTTCAATATCTGCCATTTTCCAAGCAAGACTAATAAAAATTCTTGACTTGGAGAAAGCCACTGCCCTTCAGTGTGGATAATCCTGGAAGAAATGGACCAATGGTCTGATTCAGTACAGAGCCATTTTATGTGGCCCTCTGCTTGTAGCCATCTGTCCAATTAAAACAGCAGCCAACACTGCAAAGATACAACAAAAGGAAGCATGGGCCAGATATTGCTTGAAACTCAGGCAACATATCTGTTTGCATTTTCAAGCTCTAATGATGTTATTCATTAGATCAGGAACTCATGCTTCTGCTCAGCTTTCCAATATGAAATTGAGTATCATTTTTCATGCCAGTCTCTGGTAGAAACATTTCACTTTCCCAGAACACTGTCAGTGATGACCAGAGGAATTACAAAATGGAATTGATTCATAAAGTTGTGCACCGAGATATTCAATTCTGCCTTCTATAGTTTGATCTGAGTTATTTGTATGGGGTCTTTTTTTTAAATTATACTTGCTACTCTTGGGGATGGTTGATGTAGTGAGGGTGATCTCTCCACCTTTTAAATTTTTAATCCCATAATCCTATTGTTTAATTCTATTTTTAATTTTGTTCTTATTTATGTTTTTATATTTTGTGTTATGTTTTTATTGTAAGTTGATCAAGGTTGTTTAGGTGAGATGGATGGTATAGAAAAGGTAATGAATAAATGAATAAACAGTTTTTCTATGCCTTTTGCAATTGTTTTGTGAGTAGATACTGTTCAGAAGGCAGTTCCAATATGATATATAGTGATATTGTATACAATATGCATATTCTGCCTTTGATTTTTATTAAATCTTGTAGTTTATAGTTCATCCCAAAACAACAAATGTATTCGCAGATGTGTGCATGCATATGTCTGCAGTTTTTTCATAAGTTTCTGCATCTCCTGAAGTGACCTATAGTTCACAAAAACTTATATTGTAACAAATGTTACATTGCATGCCTATATTGTAACTTAAGGCATCCGAAGTGTGTTGTTTGTTGACATAAATTTAATAAAAATATTCCATAATATTTATTATGGAATTGTGAACAAAGCTTCCAATAGTAGCATCTTGAACAATTTCTGCCAACACATCAACTTACTCCAGTCACTACTATTTGCTGCCAAAACAATTGATACTAAAACAAAGTTCTCCTATTCTTGTCAGTTGTTTGACCACAAATACCCAAGGGCAGAGAAACCTTGGTAGAACACATTTGGATATATAAAAGCAACCTAACATTATTTTCTCCTCAGGTATAGTTAAAAGTGAAGAAACAATACAAACTGATTAACATAACACTCCCCCCCACATTTTTTGGATTCCCTAAAGCAGTGCCTCAGTTCAATAACAATGGCAACTCATGGTTTCATTGTCCCCTAATAACATCTCCAATACTATCAGCCATCCCTTCCAAATCCCACCATAAAACTGGGAAGATTATTTTTTGCATATTTTAGGCACAGATTGGAACACTTGATTTTTGTTTCGGGCAATTCCTCACCACAATGGCCCCTGAAATGTGCTATGAAATAGCCATGCAGTTAAAATATGGCAAGCTTGGATTTTGTTTTCCATTGAAATTATAACAATAGGAATTTGTAGGAGGGGAGGCCATAGTGGCTTCATTGTTTACTACCATTTAATGAGACTAAGAGCCCAAGAAAGCAAAATCTAGCTATTATTATCCAAGTTTTCAAAGACCAAGTAAAGAGAAGATCTGGTGAATAATTGGCCTATCAATATCCAATTTGGCAAAATATATGCAATGCATTTAGAAGGGAAATGACTGGCTGGAATTTGAACATTTACTGATGTTTCCCCTTGGATCAAGCTATGTTTCTGTAACATTTAGTTGAGAAATGGGACCTATTCTACACAATATGCATTTATTGACTTCAGGTTTGGTTTTCACTCAGTAAGCTATAATGCAAATTGAACATTCTTGTATCAGAGGAAACATTGCGAGGCTCCACTTCTTAAGATCACCATATCAAATGGAAATACCTCTTGTTTCTATTATTGGGAATCTGTGACCCAAAGTTAGAAGTAGTGCATCTTACAAAAAAAATTCATGTATGGTATCAAATATGGCTGTATCTTGGTGCCTTTCCATTTTCATCATTACATCAACTCATTGGCAGTCCACTTAAGTAAGCTTGATTACCCTCCTTGTTAGCTAGTGAACAAACATAATTCTGTTTTACTGTACACAGATGACATGATAATAATTTCACTGATTTCAGTTGGGATGAAAAGATCCCGCATTCACCTTTTGGTTAGTGCAGAGAGGATGCTTTCGAGATGAATTATTCCAAGGCAAAAATTCTTTCATTCTTTATATGCCCAAAGCTGGAACATGGTAGTTATTATAAAGCAGCATATAAAAAAGCAAGTTAAAATGTCTAAATATTTAGGAATGTTTTTATTTTAACAGCAGGAGAAGGATGTGTTCATTTGGACTCAGTAATTCAAATGCCTCAAGGTCAGCATCAGTTAGAAAATCCAGTTATTTCAACAGAGGCACACAGTGTATACCTGCTGCACTAAATTTATTCATACAGCTTAGTGCAGTTCTTATATGGGACTCAGTTGGGACTATATAAGAACAGAATGATTTTAGAGTGCAGGTAACCCAAATTTTTGCAAGATATTTTTCAAGGTTGCCTGCTAAGTAGTAAATGCAGCACTCTGTCAGGAACCTGGCATTATTCAAGTACAAATCCATCCCAAACATATTTATATTTTGGGAGAGGTTATTCTTTTACCAAGTAGGTCTAGTCTCCCTAACATTAACTGAGAATTATAGCTAAAACTGGAGACAATCACTCCTTCAGGATCTGAAGTCTTATGGCTTTTCTAGCAATGTGTTTTACAGGCCAGGATTCAAAAATGCCAAGAAAGTACACATGCACAGGTACTAGATGCAGTATGTAAGGTCAAATTGATCATACCTCCCTGCCAAGAGATATTTTTGTGAACCATCAATCAATATGCTTAAATTAAAGGTAAAGGCAAAGGTTTTCCTGTCAATTGTGTCTAGGGCACTATGCTCATCTCCATTTCTTGGCTAAGGGAGCCAGCGTTGTCCGAAGATAATTTTGTGGTTGTGTGGCCAACAAGGCTATATGCCAAAGGTGCATGGAACGTTGTTACTTTTCCACCAAAGTGGTACCTATTAATCTACTTGCAATTGTATGCTTTCAAACCATTAAGTGAGTAGGAGCTGGGGCATGCTTAGGGACCAGCCCAATATTTACATCAAATTTCAATTCATACATTTAGATGGGTTTATCCTTTGCTAATTTTAATTTGGTCCCACTGGTATTCATGGAGAGAAAATTGAAACATATTCCTTGTATGGCTAAGTTGTTTTTTTGTGGTATTGGAGCCATTGAAATCATAGCCAATATTCTGTTATATTGTTGACTATTCAGGGATATCTGGTCTCATCATATAATAATTTTAATAATAAAATTATCAGGGTATTCAGATTTAGTTTACCTGGATCATTTATTCTCTGACAAAAATATATCCATTTCCCTACACTTATACAGAATTCTGCTCTACAATTTGTAAAATTCAGTTAGGGTTAATGAGCTAATTATAATCTTACTGTTCTACTGTCTTCCCTCTGTGTTTTGCTGTTATATGTTATTAGACATAGCTAAAGAATATCTATGTATTAGAAGGTTTATCATTCCCACTTTGAACCTCAGAGAGGAAAAATTATCCGTGATAATTCTTAACCTGTAAACAGTTTATAGCAATTTCGAAAGTTCAAAGTATCATATGATAATTCCAATTAGCTAACAAATAGTATAACCAATGAATCCACTGCAAATTAGTTCATCAGAAAGTTGGGCTATTTCTAATTAAAATCAGACATATTGAAAAATGTGCATAGTAGATTCCAGCAGCATTTCTCCAATTAGCTGTTTAAAATTATTAAAGCATGACAAGCCCTATAACCAAGAAACTTGAGCTGACTTTATTTTTAGGTAAACAACATTTAGTGTTAACCGCTTCTAATAAAGATGACATATTGACTTACATAATGTAAAGAAATATAATTTGCTGCTTCTCTTAATGGCTCCTTATGTTGGAACTGAAACTACATTGGGTGAGCTTAAATCAGATTTGGAATGAGAGTTAACAGCAGACGGATACACAGGCACAAATTAAAGTCCAGACCGAAAGCTGGAATTACTGTAAATCTTTACTCTATCTCCATCTACATTTAATGCAGCCCATCAGTACAGTACAAGTGGTGTTAATTTCATCAAATTCAACAGACATTCTGATGGATAATGTCAATTGTTACTGTAAATTGTAGTTATAGTAATTTAACAAATTATCCACCTCATACATCAGGCTGAAAAACAATTAAGTAAGACTAATGTGTGATTCATATCTATTAGGGGAATAATGAAATTGTGACATAGCTGTTCAATACAACTCTAACAGGAAAGTGGAATTTAATATTTAAAAGAAATTCAATTTATGCTGGTTACTTTTCCTTGTCATAAAAACTTCGCTGAAGAATCTTGCCTAAAGTATATGAGGGTAAAAATAATCTAAATTATTCAAATGCTTAGAGAATGTAAAGACTAGATTTTAAATTACAAGGAAGATATCCAGTACAAACCCAGGTCTACTAGATATTTGTTCATGGCACTGACAAGATATATTAATCATGGATAATGTCTACAGATCAATTTTTGCCAAAAGTATGTAAGTAAAAATGAATAAAATGATCTAAGGAAAGTTACCAAAAGTTTGTCTACGTATGTTTCCTGACATGTAAACTTGGTCAATAGAGAAGCAGGTAAAAATGCCTTTACATTCAGAAAAATTCTGGAATCTTCTCTGAAAATAGAATTTAAGGATTATTAATGAACACTAATCTAGTTAAAACATACATCTGAAATGTGTATTAAATATTTGTAATGAAAAACTACCCATCAATTCTTATAAAAGAGTTTTGACCGGTTCAATAGGACTTGCAAATTCTGTCAGTCCGTAATCCATTTGTGTCCCTCTGTTTAACTAGAACCTAGACTTATCACTAAGCAAATGATTTACTGTTTCATACTTGTTTTATCACTAAAATAACATTAAAGTTAGGACTGTGGGTGGGGAGGTAAGTTTATCCTCATTGATCAATTTGGTATGACCCTCCTAGTGCTTGTTTCGGGAGGAAAAATCCCATTTCAGATAATGGGTAGCATTCACCTGTCAAGTAACACTTTCCTGTTCTGGATTAGATCCAAAATGACAACAAAAAGTTTAAATCCCATTCCTTCCTATATGCCACAATTTTAATTTGGACTGGTTAGCAACCCAATATGCATGCAAGGATAATTTTGTAATGTGTTGAACATTGAAAAGTAGTCTGTTTCTCTTTTCCAAAAGTTAGGCACTTTTGGAAGATAGTCCCTTCTATCTAGCGCCACTATATTTTATTGTAAGGACAGCTGATCTATTTTTTCTCCATTTTAATAGTTATTGTTCCCATCTTACAACAGAAAAAGCTCTAGGTCTCTAGGGAACATACTTAGAGCAGAAGACCATGGTGATTCTCCAAACAAGTAATGAGCATTTTCACAGAAAAGCCAAGAAGCATCTTCAGCAAGACTTCTATTGCTATGAATTATTACTTATTAGAGAAAATTTTGATATAGGATAGTCTCAGTCAAGAGAATAAGAAAAAAAGCTTTTTCATATCATGTAGTGGTGAAACAAAATCAGTCCAGAATAACTCTTTCTTTTCCATATAGAATTGAAGATTTTGATTAATTTAAATGGCAAATTGCGTTTCTGCAAACATGATTACAGTATCCTATTCCAAACTCATAATTCATATCATCTCTCCATCTTTTACTTTGCTCCAATGATGGATCTTGATTAAGAAGTTGAATATATTAGTAGCTAGATGATTGATACTCTGTCTTTTCCATCAGTTCAAGATTTATTTCATATTTGTCAGAGTTATGTTGAAGATTCACATTACCATTCTTGAAATGGATGTCACCCAGTTGACAATGGAATATTTTTTTTATGTGTGATGCAATATATCCTGTTTTCCCATGGGAAAATCACAGGCAAGATATGAAGGTAATGGCACTGCTCTGCTCTTTTCCATTCCCTAAACAGCTGATACCCAGGGACATATGGTTTCTGAGCTGTTAAATTCCAGACAATTCTCTTAGGATCTTACATCGTTATTGAATTATAGTGGTTTCTACACACTCTTGAGACTGCAGAACACTATACTGTCATAACGTCTGTAATCTCTCTTCCCTTTCAGCCTTGTTCAACAGCAAATAAAACCACTATGTGAATGACTGCATTCCAGTATTTTCTTATTTGCACTCAAAGATCTGGGATGCAACATTTGGCCATGTGAAACTGCTATCCTTCAATCCATTGATAGCAAAAAAAAATATTCTTTTATAGACTGAACTGCCATCGCTGCCAATGCTATTCTATCTAAATAACAAGGTTGGCCCTATCCTAACTGTTTTAATATGGGACAAATTAAGAAAAGTGACTGATAGCCCTGTTTCTTCTCCAACAAGTTTCTTTTACCAGTGGGAAAAGCAACCATCATTCATTCTTCTCAATGTGTAGAGGACTGAGATTGAATGGACATGAGTAGGTGTGTCTTTTGGGCTATTTCTTAACATGGGCCTTCTGAAAGGGAAGGCATATTCAATAATGAGGGAACTCTACCCTTAAGTAGTAGCATAAAGCAATATCAGTGCTAGTAGCACATGTTTGTGACCAATAACACTTAGAAGTAGCCAGTGGAGCTGGTACAATGGCACTTTCTCCTCAATCTAATATATAGAGTAATGCATATGGTGACACAAAACCTTGTTGGCAGAAATAACAAAATCTGTAATTTATTTTATTTTGTTTAAATTTTAAAGACTTAATTGGCCACTGATCTTATGAAATCTCACTCTAGGTGGCTCACAACAATAATACAAATCAAAGGAAGAGTAAAATAAAAAACCTGATACCATACCCAACATGTCTTCATTTATCTAGCAATACATTCCCAGGCTCCAGCTTCACTCTATTCCAAAAGCCAGCCCTTTATGGCTTTCTGGAAGGCTAAAAGAGTTGAAAATGGCCAGTTCTGGGGGAAAGGTATTCCATATGGCAGGGGCTGCTATGTAATGCACTCTTTGATGGCAGAAACTAGTCCTCTTTCCTAGTTTAAATTAATCTTCTGTTTACAACACAGGTCCAGCACTTTTTCAAAAGAACATATGCCCACATATAATAAGAAATCTTTGTAAGACCAAATAAGGATGTTAGAAAGTCCTTATCAGCCATTTGGTGAGTAGAGAGACATCCAGACCTTCCTGAAAACCAAGCCAAAATGGCAAAGATGGTCCTGCCCAGTGATCAGAGGTGTTTGTATGTGTACACAGCAGCCTAAAGTGGCCAAGATGAGATGGGCAGATCCCAGCCCCTACTTTCATCATTAATCATCTTGTCAATGAAATGTGCTAGATTGTGTAATAGCTAAATCCAATTAAACTACCTCAGCTATGGGTTGGCAAGAGATGAAGGCAAGATGGCATTAAAAAAACCTCAACTACTAGAGATATTCATGACATGATTTGGGGGGCATAAGAATGATCCCCAATTTGTTAAAATTAAGAAAAGAATGACATAGGCCTCTCCTTGCTAGTGGGTCTTGTAAAAACCTTTTCCCCCAATTAATTTCCCTATCAAACATTAGAAATCAGCCTCAATGACCCCAGGATGCTGCAGCCATTGTAAATGCATACTGGTTGCACCCAAATGTTGCTGTGGTGTTATAATGGTTAGAATGCTGTACTGCAGGCTACTTCTGCTGACTGCTGGCTGCCTGCACTTCAGCAGTTCAGTTCTGACTGGCTCAAGGTTGACTCAATGTTCCATCCTTTTGAGGTCGGTAAAATGAGGACCCAGATTGTTGGGAGCAATAAACTGATTCTGTAAACCGCTTAGAGAGGGCTGTAAAGCACTGTGAAGCAATATATAAGTTTAAGTGCTATTGCTATGTGATCTTGTAAATGCTGTGATGGTTGTAAGGGTGAGAATTGGTTATAAGTCATTTTTTTCAGTGCCGTTGTAAATGCAAATGTCCACTAAAAATTGCTTGTAAGTCAAGGACTATCTGAAGACATAAAACAAGGAAAACTACTGAGCTAGGAAACATTCTAATGACTATTTAAGTAAAAGTGTAAGTAAAACAGATTTTATTCAGTCCTGTCATTGTGCCAATACAATGAGAACTACTTATAGTGTGGTTTCTGCCATCATTTTCTGGAGCACTGATGTTTTAAGAATTTGGGAAACTCTTCAGAAAAGATTTGGCAAAGAGCATTCTGAAGGAATGTAGGAATGGAAAACCTTGCTGCATGAGCAGTTCATATTCAGGGTAGAGCCCAAAGGATTAATCTCACTCCAACAATGTTCCAGCAACCCTGAAGTTTGAAGCGGACATTTAATATATGAAATTGTTCTTTTTCGCTGCTACTTAAGCTGCCATTTTATTTTTATGGGGAAGAAAAGAAGAGTACATCTATCCAATTTGATATTTTAAAGGTGTTTGATGATGTGGTGAGAACATCAGAAGCCAATAAATAAGAGAGAGAGAGGGCACTGGCTGTTTTGTTAGAATATACAGCTGCCTTGAGGCGCCTGTGATGCGATTAAGATAGTCAATAGAGTTTTATGGCTAAAAAACGAAAAGGAAGGATAGCCATCATGAGCCTGAAAGGATCAAGAACCTTTCCCTGCCAGAAGTAATAAACCAGTAAACCCACACAAGCTGCACAGGACTCTCAGAGCCAACTCAGGAATTAAAGAAAGAATGGGGAGATTGCAAGGTGCTTCAGTTTGTTGAGAAATTAATAAAGAAAAAAAACCCCTTCCATTCATTTAGATTCACAAAGAACTAAAATTAATTGCCAGACAACAAATGTTCTGCATAATTGGTCTGTGTGGATTAAGGATAGATGGTTAAGATTACAGCTTTTTAATTGGATCTGATATTTTTGGAGAGTTACTTATTTCTCACTCCTTACCTGAAATCTGTAGTGCTTATTAGCTTCACTACACCAGAAAAACTGGCACTAATCATCTTTGAGGTTGCAGTGGTGGGAAATTAACTTTTCCTCACCTGTCATTAACTAGCTTGATGGTGAGGCAGAACAGGCAACAGAAGCTTACATCAGTAATGTTAATCAAATCTGAACATCTCTATTGTTACACTGCTAAGGATCAAACACTGTTGAGCAGCAGAAAGCCTAAATGCAGAACCGGGAAACTCTTGCATCAGAATTTAGAGTACAGTATCTAAAACATTTCCTTTATTTAAGTCTCAGAAAAGAGACTTATTATTTAGAGAATTCATCCCTCTTAGAGTGATATATTCCAAAGTTTTTCTATTTCTTTAACCATATTCAAACAAATGTTTCTTTTTAAGTATTCTCTCTGATAAGTCCCATCATCTATTTTCTTAATTTCCATCCCAATTTTTTTTCTTTGCCCAATATCTTTTTTAATCAATGTACTCTGCTGAATCCAAAGGTTTTCCCATATGATCATAGGTATTGCTGTAGATATAGAAAGTAGAGTACAGTAACTTACACAGGACGATCAACATTGTTTTTGATAAAGGAGAATGTTAGGAAAAAAAGGGTGTTGCAATAATTTTTATAATATTTTGCATTTTTTCCTTATTGGTGTAGTGCCCAGGTGTCAAACTCAATCATGTCATGTGTCATATCATGACATTTTTTGCCTTTGCGGAGCTGGGGTGGATGTGGCCTAAACCTGGCACATCAGGTCCATGGCCTGCCAGTTTGACACCCCTAATGTAGTGTTTTAATTTGTAAATTCATTAAAATGCCTTTGTGTCTTTTCTCTCTTTCAACTATTCCTTTCTTTTTGAAAATATATGCCAGTTCGTACTAAAGCTGGATTAGAATAGAATAGAATAGAATAGAATAGAATAGAATAGAATAGAATAGAATAGAATAGAACTGGAAGGGACCTTGGAGGTCTTCTAGTCCAGCCCCCAGCTTAAGCAGGAGAATCTACACCATCCCAGACAAGTGACTGTCTAGTCTCTTCTTAAAAACCTCCAGTGATGGAATACCCACAATTTCTGGGGGCAAGCTGTTCCACTGGTTGATTTTCCTCACTGTCAGGAAGTTTCTCCTTAATTCCAGGTTGCTTCTCTCTTTGATCAGTTTCCAATCATTGTTTCTCATCCTTCCCTCTGGTGCTTTGATGAATAACGTGTCCCCCTCTGCCTTGTGGCAGCCCCTCAAATACTGGAATACTGCTATCATGTCTCCCCTATTTCTTCTTTTCTTTAGACTATCCAAACCCAAGTCCTGCAGCCTTTCTTCATATGTTTAAGTCTCCAGGTCTTTGATCATCTTAATTGCTCTTCTCTGATTTTTTTTCCCAAACTCTCAACATCTTTTTTGTGATATGGTGACCAAAATTGGCTGCAGTGTTCCAGATGTGGAATCTGATGTATAGATCCTTATGGGAACAATTGGAGTTTCTTAGAGGTGAGTTCTAACATTATTTAGTATTTTGTCTTATAACCATTTTTTTCCTGTGATTATTGGATCCACACCATGATATTTTATGTTTGGTCCTCTATCTTTGTATGGATAGTGTGGTTGATTACATCATCACATTCATTCTTTTGAGCTAAGAAAATAGACATTTATAGACTCACAGAATTGGAAGGAACCACACAGCATGACTAGTCCAACCTCTGGCTGACTGCATGATCTGCTAAAACATTTGGGAAAGATGATTTTTCAGCCTGTTTGAAGATCACAGCAGGTTAAACTTCTATTATAGATGTATGCTTTCAATTGCAGTATATTCTCCCATTTTTTTTCTTCCCAGTCAGATATCATGGGCAAGATATCACTTTTCTAATATTGGGTCATGTTTGTTCTTGCTTAATTGTGGGCAATTAATTTTCCCAAGGGGCCCATAAGAAACTAGGGCTATCACTTCACTGTGACTATTAAATTTTGTTCACTTTGGATAGTTTTTTGTTTCTGAAGGGAACTTCATTCCCTGTTTGATCATCCTAATGCACCAAAACATTTTTAACATAACTTTTAGCAAGTCATCAGATACTATCTGCACACTCCTTCGCTACATGTACACTTGAAATCTGTCAAGAGGTATTATTCCAATACTGTTAAGGGAGAAAAAAGTGATGCATATTGCCTTTGTTCAGTTATAGGATATCATTTTTTAAGACCAGCACTTACTTCAGTTTTGTAGTGTCTAGCTATTTGTCTTAGTCCAGCAGCAATTACAACTAGGACAGTTATTTCTCTAAGCTTTTTCACTGCTGAAAAAACTAGGGGTTCTTTGCCTTAGCCATTTAAGACTGACAGTTTGCCGCTAAAGGAAATAAAGCAATTCTGTCTCAATGGAAAATATTCTCAAATTCTCTTTAATCCATAGGAATTGTATTAGAGGTCTGTATGGTTCTGGAATGTCAGAAACCAGTGGGAGGGTCAAATCATATCATTATCCATGTACATATCAGCATCTGCATGTGCTGAGATAACAAACCGAGTGGTTCTTTATCTGCCT
The DNA here is from genome assembly GCF_016545835.1 of Crotalus tigris. Lineage (NCBI taxonomy): Eukaryota > Metazoa > Chordata > Lepidosauria > Squamata > Viperidae > Crotalus > Crotalus tigris. The sequence goes on along the minus strand of NW_024096554.1, from coordinate 18,046 downwards.
CTAGGTCAGTGGTTCTCAACCTGTGGGTCAGGACCCCATTTGGGGTCAAACGACCATTTCACGGGGGTCACCAAACAATGCAGTCCGCCATTTTTCCCCCTTTTCCTTAGCTGTGCTACTCCCTTTTATTCTATTGGCTTTTGAATAGAGTCTAATTCTATTGGCTTTCAAAAGCCAATAGGAATTGTCCAGGCTGTCTCTGCCCTGCTGAGACCGCCAAAAGTCCCATTCTGCAAACGGTGCTGCACCAGTTGAGTAGTCCTCAACTTACGACCGGTTGAGTAGTCCTCGACTTACGACCGGTTGGGGGGTCACAGCATTAAAAAGGTTGAGAACCACTGCTCTAGGTATTTTGAGAAAGAGTAGTGAATTCAGTTGTATTCTACTAACTGGATTGCTGGCAGGAAACAATCACTCAAATGATTTCTGAACTTCAACATGATCAAAATATATTTTCTGTGTTAATTATTATTATAAATAGCAACTGGAACTGCTTTGGTTAAGATCTTCTATCTATAACTATACTTTGAGATGTGTGAAAATAGAAGAACATACAACAAATTAGGTGTAAAAATTGATATATTTTATTGCAGAACATGCCTAATTGCATTTCAAGAAAAGTTTTCCCTCAAAACACATTGGACTTTACTTAGAATAAAGCATATGTGTGCCATTTTTTTTCTCCATATGTCACAATATGTGAAAGAATAGCATGGATCAAAAAAAAAAGTAAGTATCAGAGACTGAAAATATATAGGAGGCAGCACTCATGTTACCAATAGCATATTAATTAAAGTAGGATTTGGGAGGTAACGAAATACGATAAGTAGCAAAGTAAAAGTATTATACCAGCTCCATAACAACAGCAAGAACAATTATCACCATTATACCATTTATAGCTGAACAAAAGAATCCCATTTTTATGAAGGCATTTGATAATATGCTTGTTTTATTTTAAAAGAGCCAAGGTGGCGCAGCAGTTAGAGTGCAGTACTGCAGGCCACTTTAGCTGACTGTGTTCAGCAGGTCAGCGGTTCAAATCTCACCGGCTCAAGGTTGACTCAGCCTTCCATCCTTCCAGGGTAGGTAAAATGAGGACCCAGATTGTTGGGGGCAATGTAAATATATATATATACATTGCTTACTGGTGTACACCGCTTAGAGAGTGCTTGCACTTAAAGCGGTATATAAGTCTAATAAATAATAATAATAATAATAATAATAATAATAATAATAATAATAATAATAATAATAATAATAATAATAATAATAATAACCAAAGAAATAATAAAAGACAAAATGAAGAACAGAATAGAGGCATGGGAAGACAAAGCACTACATGGCCAATACATGAAAAAATAGCTGGGAAAGCAGATAATAATAAAACCTGGCAATGGCTAAGAGCAGGAAAATTGAAGAAAGAGACCGAGGGACTAATTCTGGCTGCACAAGACCAAGCCTTAAGGACAAATGCCTACAAAGTCAAAATTGAGAAGACAGCAACAGACAGTAAGTGCCGCCTATGCAAAGAAGCTGAAGAAACAGTGGACCACGTGGTAAGCTGTTGCAAGAAGATTGCACAGACTGATTACAAGCAGCGACATGACAAAGTAGCAACAATGGTGCATTGGAAGATCTGCAAAAAATATCATTGGCCTGTAAGCAAAAACTGGTGGGATCATAAAATAGAGAAAGTCATAGAAAATGATAAAATTAAACTGCTCTGGGACTTCAGAATTCAAACAGACAAGCACCTGCAACATAACACCCCAGACTTAACAATTGTCAATAAGAAAGACAAAAAGTCTGGATAGTGGACGTGGCAGTGCCTGGAGACAGCAGAATAGAAGAGAAAGAACTGGAGAAGATAACAAAATACAAAGAACTACAAATAGAAATAGAAAGACTGTGGCAAAAGCAAGCAAGGGTAGTACCAATAGTCATAGGCTCCTTGGGTGCAATCCCACAACAACTGGAGCACCACTTGAACACAATTGGCATTGACAAATTCGCTATTAGTCAATTGCAAAAGGCGGCCTTATTAGGAACTGCTTCCATCCTGCGACGATATCTGTAATACCATCAAACATCCACATCTGCTTATCCCAGGTCCTGGGTAAGGACTCGATAGGTAGATAAAATGCCAAATCCAGTCTGAACATCTGGCTGACTGTGCGATGATCGATAATAATAATAATAAATATAAGCTACTAAATTCCAATGTGCCATTAAAGATTATATACAGGATATGTTGTTAGACTCTGTAATCAAAATGTAGCATTAAAAAAAATCTTTCAGAGTTCAATTCACTGCTTCAATGTTTCATTAATGAAAGTACATGAATTTAATGCACATTTATTATTTGAAGCCTTAGAGTTATCAATGGTCCCTTATACATCAATAATAGTTATACTGGTAATATGATTGGGTAATGAACTTGCACATTGTATTTATATTCATTTATCTGCATAGTAAGATTGCAGAATCACTGAAAGAAACCATGAATATCATAGGGAAAGGTGAAAAAAGAAGGAGATTACAGAAGTTAAGCATTTAATATTATGATATTTATATCCTGATTTTCTTGATGCTTGTAAAATAAATTAGTCTGAATTTATTAACATTTCTGAAGCTGTTACAGAAATCCTCGCTTACCAGATTGCCTTTTCAGTGACCATTTGAAGTTGCAATGGTTCTTAAAAATAAATTTATGACCAACTTACAACCACTTACAGCCTTTGCACATTCCTTAGCCATTATAGTCAGTACACTTATTTTGTGCCTGACCTGTTCTTTTTCTTTTTTTTTCTCCCTTGCAGAGCAGAGAAATTGGAGAGGAAAGGACTAAGGACTAGTAAGCAGACACACAATGGGGAATACACATCAGCAACAACTGCTGGAGCCTGCAGCTGTGAGTGCACTATACAAACAGCCCAATGTATTCCCCATTGTGTGACTCTCTTACTCTCCGATTTCTCTGCTCTGCAAGAGGGGGAAGGGGAAGAAAAACAAAACAAATTTGTTTCCTGTATCAGACCTATTACTGTACTTCTAATCCTTATATACTAACATAACAGGTTTAGAAAACACTTCCTGTTTTTTTGGGGGGGCTAATGTTGTGGATAGGGATAGTTTAGTTACTTTCTCTTTGTTCTCCAGCTGATGAGAAGACATTACTCATTACAATCTAGTTTGCTCCCACCATTATAGGGTCCCACTCAAGTTTTCTTTTCTTTACTATAATGCTTATTTTGATATCAGATAATTCTTCCACATTGTGATAATCTCATTTTTCCTCCTTTCTATTTGGCTTTTTAATTAATCACTTTTATGAACTTATTGCTTTTGTATTTATTCTTTTCATTTAATTAACTCAAAGGTTAACTATTCATTTGTATGGGCTTTCAGTCAATTAGCCACTGACTATGCAACTATTGTTTGCAAATTGCTTTCCAGATGTGACTATTTGATTACTTTGGATCAGTTTAAATTTCTTTTTAAATAAATTCTTGCTGGTCTGAAAATCTACTAACTTATAAAATACCTTTCATATCTAACCATTCCACACTTATTTGACTCTCATAACTCATTTTTATTTTGGCTGTCTTCCCTTTCATCCTGTGTTTGTTTTATTTTTGATTCATTCTCAATTTTCCAAGTATGTTGATTTGATTTTATATCCCCTTTTATTCTATTTAGCTACCTTCATCATTTCCATTCCACACTGCACACTTCTGATTTATTATCTAGGAGTGATTATACTAAACACTAACCAAAACTCTATAAAATATGCAACGTAAGTATATACCCACATTTTTCTAGATGAAAATGATAGTTTTAGACATTTTTCTTCAATATTTGTGTTGTCTCCCACTACATACATTCTGCATTTGTTGTGGTTATTGTTAAGGTGTGTAGCAAAGAAGAAATACAAAACACAAATTATGAAATGTCATCAGAAAAAGAATAATAATAAAAAGCAAGAATATAAAATTTCTAATTTTCTATATTATAACTCAAAAGCCTAGTTTTTTTATTTCTTAAGATAACCACTTTCCAATCTCTACCATATTCTCAAAATTCTACAGTACTATTTCCCAAAAATAAATGTGGACACTTAATAAAATGACAACAGTGATGATAAATCATCCTAACAAGATAAGGATAAATTTCTTTTATCTCTTAGAACCTTTAAAAAAGTATTTTAATAGTGTCACCCAAAGTATAGTTCTACATTAAGGTCCCTGGAGTCATGTTGCCCATCAACAAATTAAGTCAAAAGAAGCATGTTGAGGGTTTTGATTATCTAATGTGCTGCTTTTGTTCTGATACTGAGCCTAAGAACACTATCTTTTAATCAGTTTTGCTTTGATTTTGTTGAGTTTAGTTGGAAATCAAATAAAGTCTGTCATGTTCTTAATCCACTAACTTCTGCCTCCTTGCTCCTTTTATTTGGCCAAAGGCAAGGGAAAAAAATCTTGAAGAAATGATGCCTGGAATAGGTGGTAAACCAATCAAAAAGAAAGCGGAGAAAAAGAAAACTGAACAATGGAAACAACCAGCCTTGGAAATTCAAATTCAAATTCATGTGTCATGCTGGCTATGATCTCTGAAAAGCATCACCAAATTGTAGACAATAGCAATATCACTTAGACTTATATACCATATCATAGTGCTTTACAGCCCTCTCTAAGAGGTTTATAGAGTCAATGTATTGCCCCCAACAATCTGGCTCCTCATTTTACTGACCTCAAAAAGATGGAAGGCTGAGTAAACTTGAGACTCAAACTGCCAAATTGCTGGCAGCCAGCAGTCCGCAAAAGTAGCCTGCAGTACTGCATACTAACCAGTGGTTAGAATACCATGTTTTCCTGAAAATAAGACCCAGTCTTATTTTTTTTTTGCCTCCGAAAGAGGTGCCAGATCTTATTTTTGGGAGGATCTCTTTTCCACAGTCTCACCTCATGGTGGCAGCACCGACAGCCCTACTCAGCTGGCCTGCTTCTTCTGCAGCTGAAGGAAATGTCTCGCCATCATTTTGCCATCAGAGGCCTTTCTGCAAGGCTTCTGCAGCTGATAACTGAGCTACAGCTGCAAAGGCCTTGCAGAAAGGCCTCTGATGGTGAATGCAGGCCAGAGCTCCATTCTCAGCTGCAGAGGCATTTCCTTTGGCCGCAGAAGTGGACTGGCGAGGTGAGGCAGATATCAATTCATGGGCACCCTCCCATTCTAGCTTGATTTTAGGTGTGCCCCTCACCCCAAAACTAGGGCTTATTTTGGGATAGGGCTTATATTAGACCCACCCCAAATAATCAAGCTAGGGCTTATTTTCGGGGTGGGCCCTACTTTCGAGGAAAACGATACAAGAACAAATATGCAATTTAACAAATTAACAACTTGCTTGTGGAAGATGGCTTCTTTATATCTTAAAACAATGCATAACTAGAGGTCCGAAACAATGTTTCAGACTGTGCAGGAACACTTAAAAAAAAAAAACCTATACCTATGGTATAAATTGTACCCTAGATGAGCAAGAAATACAAGAATGATATAAAATGTAGGACAGCTGCACAGAATAGAAGTCAAAGACAAAGAAAGCCATGTTGTATCATTGATGCCATATGGTATTAGACATTAGAGGACATGAAAGACAAGCTGTTAGATTAGTATAGCTATGGAGAAGAAAACGTTTAGCCATTTCAAATAAGTGAAGTAAAGGCCAAGAGTGAATGATTCAAAGACAAGCAAAATTCTAGAGATGGAGAAGATTACCAGCTTCAAATTATTTGGGGAATCAGGTAATCTAGTTAATGCTTTGATTTATGGACACCATGCCAAATAATGAACAACAGTTCTTTAAAGAAATGAAAACAAAACCAGGGGTGCAGTCTCTGGTAGATCATCTGATGGGAGGAGGTTAGTCCTGCATTTCTAGACTGCCCCATCCCATGTCGTGTACCATCTATGCCTAATTTGGAATGATGTCTATTTTCAGTGAAGCAATTAACTGGTACTCGTAATTCAAAGAAAGGTCAGTAACATTATGAAGGCAAAATAAGTCCAACAAAAGAAAGTAATTTGACTTGAGCTTAATGTCTTCTGAAATTAGTAAAATGTGTCATGTTCTGTTATGGAACTCGATTTATCTAGCCAAGCATTTTGCTAATGAAGTTTTACTCTGAGGTTATATTTTATTATATTTTCATCTAAGGTAGCATGTGGGAAAATGAGAGCTCCATCTCTTACATATACAAAGCATGTTAAAAAAACAGCAGTTTGGGTCAAAAAGGAACATGAAGGTACCTCTACGTTAATAAAATAGTATTCACTAGGGTTAGGGAATTAGATCTAGACTAGGAATTAAAGTCAATCCCCACCTATTAGAATGAGTCAGATGATTTTACTAAAGAGTAAGACTAAAGGAAGAAAGATATCTTTCTCTACTAAATCCCCATTTCCCAGATGTCATTAATTTTATGTGACAGATTAAGAACAAGGGAGGGAAGGGCAGAACTGAATTTATAAAGTGCATTTAAATTTGCAAAAGAAACACAAACAGAAAACTGTTGCCATAAACAACAGTTTCTGCATGGCAGAATATAAAGGATTTTAGAGAAGACTTAGGGAAGAATGAAAGGAGGGACTTGAGAATTACTCAGTCCCAAGAAAGAGGGAAGTGTGAGAGAGAAACTCAAAATAGCTCTGCCTTGATTTTTAGGGTAATATGTGACAGAGAGAAACTGGGTCAAACCTTCAAGATTCAGTTAGATATTAACAATGCAATCCTAAATGAATGGGACTTTACTGCAAAGACATGCAAGTGGTAGAAAGCTGCAAGAGACACTATTTCAGAAAACCATTTCTTCTTAAATGCAATTCACACGGTGTTGACAGAACCACAGTTTGACTCCAGCTATAGAAATGAGTATTTGATTCAGCCTGAAGCTGAATTTACTATTCCCAGATAAGAATATTAAAATTCATTGGACTTAGCTTACACATGAGCAGACATTCAGGATTGTGTTGTGATTTCATTCCCATTGTAGTATCAAGTTAAAACTAATATTTCCAGATTTTTTTAATTATGAAACCAGATTACAATCTACCTACAAACTGGCTGATTGCACAATTCTCTCATTAATGAAGTATCGTGCTCTATCAATTTATCAGATCCACACAGTTAAAATGCCACAGAAACTAAATGGCCCCAATTAATGGTAATAAAAATAAATTTGGAGCTGAGAAAGAAGTTGAGGGACTGTATCTTCTCCTTACTGAATCAAAGGCCTTTCAATTAGGATAGGCTTAAATTTAAGGGCAAGGAGAAATTGAAAATCATACGCAATCATTAAAAAAAGAATGATTTTTATAGCTCTGTCCGCTTTCATTTTCCAACTGAGGAAATGTAGGAATAAAACAATATCTTGTAGTACCTGCTACATACTGTAGTAAGTCATTGATATTTTAATTTTCAACAGCACTGCATTTTAATCTGTGTAACCTAAGCATGACTAATTATCATCTCCCTTAAAAAAAAAACCACCGATAGTCCTTAGATGGCTTGTTTTTGTTTTGTTTTGCCATCAGGAATTAACAAGGCTCTCCTCCTACAAAATATAATTTTAGGGGCCACATTCATGTCTTAATAATGATATGTGTATGTATCTAAAAAAGCAGATACATTATTGATTGAAAGTTAAATAGCCCTGAGGTTAAGGCTGCAATGTAAGGGTTTATATACAGATAGTCCTCAACTTACAACAGTTCATTTAGTGACTGTCCAAAGTGACAAAGACACTGAAAAAGTGATTTATGACCATTTTTTACACTTATGATGGTTACAGCATCCCCATGGTCAACGTGATCAAAATTCAGATGTTGGCAACTGGCTCATATTTATGGGGTCATGTGATCACCTTTTATGACTTTCTGACAAGCAAAGTCAATGGGGAAGCCAGATTCACTTAACAACGGGGTTGCTAACTTAACAACTGCAGTGATTCCCTTAATAACTGTGGTAAGAAAGATTGTAAAATGGGGCAAAATTCACTTAATAAATGTCTTGCTTAGCAACAGAACTTTTGAGCTCCACTGTAGTCGTAAGTCACTATATTATTCTACATTGATATTAAAATTTCAGTTATGCATGAAATTTTATGCATTAAAACATTCTCTTTCGTACAGTTATCACCTGTAAGAAAGACTCGTGTGATATATTTCATGTGACCTTTCCTGACACAATGCTCTGCTTGGTTGTCCTCATCCAAGTTTGCCTGAAGCATTTTTACTTGAAATGCTATAGATAATTTCCATTTTTCTAAACTGGTGTCCTTCAAATGGGATATTCCTTCTGGAAGATGGCAGGTTGTGAAAGCTGGCTAAAGTTCCCAGCCTGGCTGCTGTGTTACTTGCCTTTAAGTACTTGCTTGAGCTATAATGATATCGTTTTAGTGAAGGTACTCCCTATTCCATGACATACTATGGGGAAATCGTACTGCATTGCATGGAGTGTGAATCGATGACTGCTAGCTAATAGGCTTCTCACTGCCACCTCTCCAAATGCTAGCCTAAAAGCTAGAAATGGCTTTGGTTGCTTGCAGCTACTTAAAAAGCAGAATTACATTTAAGAGCATTGCTGTCAAAGGACTTCAGTGCTGACTCTATAAAGTAGCATTTCCACAATACAGCCTTCCAGCTATATTTATAAACTTGAACTTATGAAGCTAAGAGTTTCCTCTCAATCTCTTCCTCACAACTGTACTGAAATGCCTCTGTGAGGAAGCAGAAAAGGGTAGCTTTGAACTTCCCTAAGTCCTATTCTGCCTCAGTAACAAGGCCAAAGGTGGGGCAAGTTCAAGAAAGTACTTGGTGGGCTCTCCTGGATTCATCTGCCTTCCTACCAAATATTGCCAGCTAACACAAATAACATCGACCAATTCCTCTTAAAATGGGATAGAGCTGAAAGGCAAGTGTGTTTTGACAGCTGGCCAGAATAGAGCCCTTAATCACCACTTTTATGTGCTTTGCACCAGTGGATTCAGGCTCCCTCTGAAGTCACCCAAACAAAGCATATTAAAGATACTCTTGGACTGTGCATTGTATTTATGGTTGGTAGTCAGTTTCCCCCTGCCACATCTCCACCTTCCAATTTCTCCTGCCAGGGCCACCAGGCTTAAAATCCCAGGAAGTGCTCCTGCCTTATTTAAAATATCTGTCCAGGAAAGCCTTTTTTTTTTTCTTTTTCCCTCTTCCTTTCCCTGCATAAGTTAATATAAAAAGGTGAAATTCAGTTGCACCAGGTCATTTTCAAACTGTAGCCAGACTTTTCAGTCTGAGAAGGAGATTACTTTTAAATCTGTGGTGTGAAAGAGAATAGATCAAACATACACCCGTTCTTCCTCTTTCCTTTCCAGTTCTTTAATATTTATTTTTCTCTGAAGTAAAGAGATATAAATTCCTTCTCTCCCTGCCACCTCTACAAGGATTACTTTTAACAAGGATTATTTTCCATTTTTAAGATTAACAGCTATTTATTTATTTATTTTGAATCCAGGATCATTTATTCCTGTTGAATAAACCAGCACAAGCTAAATAAGTAAAAGGAGCTGGGGGGTGGGGCACAGTAGTTAGAATGCAGTATTGCAGACTAATTCTGCCGACTGCCAGCAGTTTGGTCCTCACCAGCTCAAGATTGACTCAGCTTTCCATCCTTTGGAGGTCAGTAAAATGAGGATCCAGATTGGTAGGGGTAATACGCTGACTCTGTAGATCTCTTAGAGAGGATTGTAAAGCACTATGAAGCGGTATATAAGTCTAAGTCCTATTGCTATTGCTAAAAAGTGACCAGATGGGAGAGGCCAGTCCATTCTGTTTAGAATGCCCAGCAAGAGCTAAGGTAGAGCTAAGGCCCACCCCTTAAATAGCTCATCACCAACAGGGATGATCAGGCACCAGAGTGGTTGTACAAGATTCGTGTCAGAAAATGAGAAAAGTGACTTCACTTAAACTGGAACAGCTAAATGTATCTGTCTTTCGGGTGAGTTGCAGAAGACATGCAGGTAGTATTGCTAACTATACTTAAGAAATATATCCCATATAACCCTTAAGTATAATTAGGAAGATATCTTCATGCTACAGTGGGAGTGACAGGAGCATTCAGTAAAGGACAAAAGGGTGATTTTAGAAGATGTTTCATATAAGTACCACACACCTTTTACAGGTATGCCTTTTCTCCTATTTCTAGTCTAACTTTAGGTATGAAAGCCAGCTGGGGGACTTTGGGCTCGTTGCTGTCTCTCAGCAAACCCACCTTGCAGGAGGAGGAAGGAATATTCAGTTTGTTCACTGCTTTGAATTATTTATAAAAATAATAAAGACAGGTAAAAAAACTCATCTAAAAATCTATTCAAAGAAAAGATGCCCCCCCCTTTTGCTATGTCCAACTGGCTGAGGTTGAAGAAAATCAATTACTTATCATTTAGCTGGTTACTACTAAGCACTTTATCTTAATTGGAATTGGAGTGTTTGAGGGAGAATACAATGTTTTAATAAATTACACAAATTGAACGAAAGTATTTCTATGAAAACCATTATATGCCATTAATAAGTCAATACATTTCTCAGAAAATGAACTCAGCTTTTATTATTAGAAATAGACATCAGTTACTAAATACCACTGTACCAATTACTGTGAATGAACAAATTAAAATTATTGGCTGGATATTAATAAAACCAGTTATGGATTTCAGTGGTAGAAAAGTGGTTAACAAATTCTTTGTTCTGAGATCGCTTATTAGTGAGAACTTTGCTATTACCAGAACATTGCTTCCATGTGGAAAAGGATGAAAACATATTTTTAGAAAAAAAAAAATGAGAACAGTTAATGAATTAAAGTAGAAGGCATCTACGAGTTCTTGGTATTTGGATCCATCTTGTCCTTTTTCATTCTGTTTGTCAAACATTCTTCCATGCCTGTAGGTTTATACTCAACACACAGCTGTCCTTTAGTTTTGGTGATAACAAGAACTTATTTACTCCTGATGATTATAAAGACACATTTCCTTTGGCAACAATACAATTCTTTGACACTGCCTTCTTCACATTTGTCATTTTCTTCTGAGATATTTTATTGATTTCTCTCTCTAGCCTACAGATAATGGAATTTCCTAGTTGTCTCCTATTCCAAAACTGAGCATCTCCAACCCTGCTTACCTTTGCAAGCTTGGTTGACTACATACTGCCACCTACTGTGAATTCATTACATTGCATAGTCAACATTTAATTAAAAAGTCCCAGGTCAGACAGAATTCTACTGTTAATGGAAGGAGGATTCAGCAGAAACTTTACATTGGAGAAAAGCAAAATGTTCCATTTCATTCCCATTTTTCCCAGCATCTAAAAGACTGACCGGAATGTAAGAACTCAGAAATGCAATTATTCCGGGCAAGAAATATACACACAATTCGAGGTATTTCTCACTTTAATTTGTAAATACCAAACAGAGGCTGTATCTTATTTGCTGTGTATATCAACACTGGAGTACTGTAGCAAATCAGTGGTCTCCCTGGGTCACACAATATGGGCTTTTACATGAATCCCACTCCATATTTTTGAAACATTTTGATGCAGATCCTTCTGATGCAGATTCTTTTCCCCATTAATGAAGACAGTAAGTTTTGTTTGCCATTCAGGACAGTGTATTTTTATCCCAGCAAAACATTGTGCCAACACTGCACAATGTAAGTTACAGCGAAATTCCCTAGCTAGGAAAGATTTGGTTCAACAGAACAGAAGATTAGATTTATGTCTGTAATGATAATTCATAAGCAAAAGTTCAGGATAGTTTTAAAAGGGATTTTATGGACTTCTGATCAACCTGACAAAAAGCCATTAGATCACAGTAAAATCCTACGAGACACTGGCTCAGCTCAGAAATAATCACATTTCCATCTTTATTCTTCTCAAGACAGGATTGTCAGTAGAATGTAACAGTGGATGCTCCCAAATTAAGGTTATATTGAATGGAACCTTTAGGGAGACTTTTATTTATGTGTTATTTATTTGCTCAGGGATTTTACATTTACATTTCTATCTTAGCTGGATATACTGCAATAGCTTTTAGGTAACCTACTGTTCCTACATTAATGTGTAGATTTGATACCATTTTTACTGCATTGATTAGTTTATAGGACTATATGAGAAAAACATGCTTTACCTTGATGTGGTGCTTTGTTACAGAAAATTGACACTGTTCGCATTGTTGATGCTCAGAGATGATGCAATTGGCTACAACAAGGGATTTGGTGAAACTTCAGAGGCCTCTTCTGGCATTAGTCAAACAACGGTGTCTGTGCATGCAGCTTCAACTCTTTGGAGAGGGATCCTTTGTGAAAGAGCTTTAAAGGGGCTTAATGAAAGCTAATCACCCTTTAATAGTTTTACCTAGCCCAGGGGTAGGCAACCCAAAACACTCAAAGAGCCACTTGGACCGGTTTCCCACCAAAAACAAAACACCGGGAGCCGCAAAACCGTTTTGATATCTAAAATGAAGATAACACTGCATATATCCTTTTTTACCTTTATTATAGGTTTGTGTGTGTGTGTGTGTGTGTGTGTGTGTGTGTGTGTGTGTGTATATATTTGTTTTCTGAGGTTTTCGCGGGTGTTTGTATGTAGGTCTTTGGTTGTTCGGGTTTTCTCCCGCGTAAAATTGGAAGTGTCTTGGCGACGTTTCGACGAAGTCCCATTCGTCATCTTCAGGCTGGTGTTTTCAGCTTCGTGCTTCGAGCAGCAATGTGTGGTCTTAGCTGTTTCTTCCTTTTAACTGCCAGTGGGGGTATGAACTGATTGGGTGGGAGCTTGGCTGTGTTCTGATTGGGTGGAGGTGTGTTCTGAATGGTTAGGGGCGTGGCTGTGCTCTGATTGGCTGGGGGGGTTGGCTGTGCTCTGATTGGCTGATTGGTTGGGGGAGTGTTCTGTTTGGTTGTGCTCAGGTTAGTCTGAGTTGCAGAGGGGTTTAAGATTTTGGGCTGCCTTGCTATTTTTTGGCTTCGCGTTTGTGGTCGTGCCTCATTTTCATGGAGGGTGTCAGTTTGCTTCATGTATGGATTGGAGGGCTTTAAAGTGGCTAATGATGCAGCTCTGGTCTGGCTTCTGGTTTGTGGTCGTGCCTCATCATCGGTGTGGCTTTGGGTTTGCTTTTTGCGTGGATGTGTGGTGGTGACATCCTGTGTGGTTTTTGTGAGTGTGGGTCTGGTATCATTTTTTGTATTAGGGAGTCGTTTGTCAATAAGGGCGGGTTTCCAAATGGCTGGTAGGCGGGAGGTATCATCTCGCTTGTTCATGCTGTGTGGGCGTTTTTCTATCTCGATGGCTTCTCTGATTATTCTGTTATTAAAATGTTCACTTTTGGCAATGGTTCTGGTATTTTTAAAGTCAATTTCATGTCCTGTGGCTTTAAGGTGTTGGACCAGGGAAGATGTTGGTTCCTCTTTTTTGACTGAGTTCTTATGTTCTTCAATGCGTGCACTTATTCTTCTGTTGGTTTGTCCGATGTATGTGGTGGGACAAGTGGTGCATGGGATTTCGTATACTCCTTGATTTTCTAATTCAATTTTATCTTTGGGGTTTCTAAGGATGGTGGATATTTTTCTGTTTGTGCAGAATGCTGTTTTGATGTTGTGTTTATGGAGGATCTTACTGATTCTGTCTGTGGTGCCTTTTATGTATGGGAGGAGGGCTTTGCCGTTTTCTTGTTCTTTGTCTTGGATTTTAGTGGGGGTTTCTTTTTGGATTAGGTTTGTAATCTTATTTCTATGGAATCCATTGGATGTTAGTACATTGGTGAGAGTGTGTAGTTCGGGTTTTAGGTGTTGTTCGTCAGCTAAGCGTTTTGTTCTGGAGATGAGTGTCTTGGCTACAGAGTTGATCTGTGCTGGGTGGTGGTGTGAGAGAGCGTGCAGATAGCGGTTTGTGTGTGTTTTCTTCTGGTAGATGGTGTGTCCTAGGGAGCCATTGGATTTCTTGTAGACTAAGACATCCAGGAAGGGAAGTTGGTTGTTAGCTTCTGTTTCCATGGTGAACTGTATTTTGGGGTGTAGGCTGTTGAGGTGTGTGAGGAAGTTGTCCAGTTTTTCTTTCCCATGTGGCCAGATTATGAAGGTGTCGTCTACGTATCTGAGCCAGAGTTTGGGTTTGTGATCCGATTTTTCTAGAGCTTGGGTTTCAAAGTGTTCCATGTAGAGGTTGGCAATGACAGGTGAGAGGGGTGATCCCATGGGTGCTCCTTCTGTTTGTTTGTATTTTTGTCCATTATAGATGAAGTATGTGTTGGATAGGCAGTGGTTGGTCAGATCTAAGATGTGTTTTGGGGGGGTTATATTTGTTTTGGATAGCTGTCAAGGCTTCTTTGATAGGCACTTGGGTGAAGAGGGATATGACATCGAAGCTCACGAGTAGGTCGCTGGGCTGTAAGTTTTGTTTCTTTATGATCTCTATAAACTGGAATGAGTTTTTTTTTTACGTGTGTGAGGATTCTGCATAGGGGAGTTGTTTGGCGAGAAATTTGCTAGGTTTTGTAGAGGTGAGCCTATGGAGCTGACTATAGGTCTGAGTGGGGTTCCTTCTTTGTGTATCTTGGGGAGACCATAGAGTTTAGGGCATCTGTATGATTTCTCTCTGGGAATGATTCTTTGCTGGATCTCTTCGCTAATGGGGGAGGCTTTTATCTTGGTTCTGGTGGTTTTTTCCAGGTATCTCTTCGCTAATGGGGGAGGCTTTTATTTTGTATCTGGTGGTTTTTTCCAGGTAGGTGGAAAACGACATATAATATATATATATAATATCTATATTATAAATATATATATAATATATATAATATATATATATATATTAGATATATATATATATATATATATATGTTTTCTGAGGTTTTCGCGGGTATTTGTATGTAGGTCTTTGGTTGTTCGGTTTTCTCCCACGTAAAATTGGAAGTGTCTTGGCGACGTTTCGACAAAGTCCCATTCGTCATCTTCAGGCTGGTGCTTTCAGCTTCGTGCTTTGAGCAGCAATGTGTGGTCTTAGCTGTTTCTTCCTTTTAACTGCCAGTGGGGTTATGAACTGATTGGGTGGGAGCTTGGCTGTGTTCTGATTGGGTGGAGGTGTGTTCTGAATGGTTAGGGGCTTGGCTGTGCTCTGATTGGCTGGGGGGTTGGCTGTGCTCTGATTGGCGGGGGTTAGGGGCTTGGCTGTGCTCTGATTGGCTGGGGGAGTGTTCTGTTTGGTTTTGCTCAGGTTAGTCTGAGTTGCAGAGGGGTTTAAGATTTTGGGCTGCCTTGCTATTTTTTGGCTTCGCGTTCGTGGTCGTGCCTCCTCTTCATGGAGGGTGTCAGTTTGCTTCATGTATGGATTGGGGGGGTTTAAAGTGGCTAATGATGCAGCTGTGGTCTGGCTTCTGGTTTGTGGTCGGGCCTCATAGTCAGTGTGGCTTTGGGTTTGTTTTTTGCGTGGATGTTTGGTGGTGACATCCTGTGTGGTTTTTGTGAGTGTGGGTCTGGTATCATTTTTTGTGTTAGGGAGTCGTTTGTCAATGAGGGCGGGTTTCCAAATGGTTGGTAGGCGGGAGGTATCATCTCGCTTGTTCATGCTGTGTGGGCGTTTTTCTATCTCAATGGCTTCTCTGATTATTCTGTTCTTAAAATGTTCACTTTTGGCAATGGTTCTGGTATTTTTAAAGTCAATTTCATGTCCTGTAGCTTTAAGGTGTTGGACCAGGGAAGATGTTGGTTCCTCTTTTTTGACTGAGTTCTTATGTTCTTCAATGCGTGCACTTATTCTTCTGTTGGTTTGTCCGATGTATATGGTGGGACAAGTGGTGCATGGGATTTCGTATACTCTTGATTTTCTAATTCAATTTTATCTTTGGGGTTTCTAAGGATGGTGGATATTTTTCTGTTTGTGCAGAATGCTGTTTTGATGGTGTGTTTATGGAGGATCTTACTGATTCTGTCTGTGATGCCTTTTATGTATGGGAGGATGGCTTTGCCGTTTTCTTGTTCTTTGTCTTGGATTTTAGTTGGGGTTTCTTTTTGGATTAGGTTTGTAATCTTATTTCTATGGAATCCATTGGATGTTAGTACATTGGTGAGAGTGTGTAGTTCGGGTTTTAGGTGTTGTTCGTCAGCTAAGCGTTTTGTTCTGGATATGAGTGTCTTGGCTACAGAGTTGATCTGTGCTGGGTGGTGGTGTGAGAGAGCGTGCAGATAGCGGTTTGTGTGTGTTTTCTTCTGGTAGATGGGGTGTCCTAGGGAGCCATTGGATTTCTTGTAGACTAAGACATCCAGGAAGGGAAGTTGGTTGTTAGCTTCTGTTTCCATGGTGAACTGTATTTTGGGGTGTAGGCTGTTGAGGTGTGTGAGGAAGTTGTCCAGTTTTTCTTTCCATGTGGCCAGATTATGAAGGTGTCATCTACGTATCTGAGGCCAGAGTTTGGGTTTGTGATCGATTTTCTAGAGCTTGGGTTTCAAGTGTTCCATGTAGAGGTTGGCAATGACAGGTGAGGGGAGTGATCCCAGGTGCTCCTTCTGTTTGTGTATTTGTCATTATAGATGGAAGTATGTGTTGGATAGGCAGTGGTTGGTCAGATCTAAGATGTGTTTGGGGGGGTTATATTTGTTTTGGATAGCTTTCAAGGCTTCTTTGATAGGCACTTGTGTGAAGAGGGATATGACATCGAAGCTCACTAGTAGGTCGCTGGGCTGTAAGTTTTGTTTCTTTATGATCTCTATAAACTGGAATGAGTTTTTTACGTGTGAGGTGATGGATTCTGCATAGGGCTGTAGTTGTTTGGCGAGAAATTTGGCTAGGTTTTGTAGAGGTGAGCCTATGGAGCTGACTATAGTCTGAGTGGGGTTCCTTCCTTATGTATCTTGGGGAGACCATAGAGTTTGGGGCATCTGGATGATTTCTCTCTGGGAATGATTCTTTGCTGGATCTCTTCGCTAATGGGGGAGGCTTTTATTTTGGATCTGGTGGTTTTTTCCAGGTAGGTGGTGGGATCTGTATTTAGGGGTTTGTATGTGGAGTTTTGGAGTAGGTTGGTTAGGTTGGTTAATTTGGTTTGGTAGTCAGATGTGTTCATAACCACCGTGGCGTTGTCCTTGTCTGCTGGTAGGATTATTATGCTGGTGTCTTCTTTAAGGTTACGTAGTGCTGTCTGTTCCTCTTTGGGTAAGTTGCTTTTGGGTGGCTTGCTGGTGCAGAGGATGTTGGTGATTTCGAGTCTGATTCTGTTGGCGTCGTCGGGGTTGATTTTAGTCAGGCTGGTTTCAACTCCACATATAATGGGTTCAGTGGGGATGTGTTTGGGAGCGACTGCAAAGTTGAATCCTTTGGAAAGGACATTGTTTTCGGCTTTGGTGAGGATCCTATCTGAGATGTTATGCACTGTCTGCTTCATGTGTGGCTGTGAGGGAGGAGGGGTTTGTTTCTGGCGTTCTTGGAGTCTTCGGAGTTTGTTGGTGTGTGTATCTGTCTTGAGGGTGGTCTGTGTTTCGGCTCTCCAGACGGCAAGTTGTTTGGATTTGTCCCAAAGTGCGGGGTGGATCTTGTTGCTGAGTTTGAGGTGGAGTGTTAGGAGATCTTTGTTAATTCGGTCTAGGAGGAATCTTTTTGGGGGTGCAGTTCATTTCGATTAGGCCAATACTGTTCGTTTTCAGTGATTCGTTTGGTGCCCCCCTCAGGTGCGGCGAGTATGGGATTTGGAATTTCAGTTGGAAAACATGTGGGGATTAGATTTTGCTCTCGGCAGTTGCGTAGGAATGCGAGGTCGCATAAAATGGAAGCTCTTTGGACTTCAATTTTTCATAGGTCCTGGTCAGATGGTGGATTTCCTCCCCGTAGAGGTTCAATATTTGTTTTCTGAGGTTTTCGCGGGTATTTGTATGTAGGTCTTTGGTTGTTCGGGTTTTCTCCCACGTAAAATTGGAAGTGTCTTGGCGACGTTTCGACGAAGTCCCATTAGTCATCTTCAGGCTGGTGCTTTCAGCTT